>NC_080078.1:72778505-73401215 GCF_949987535.1 Balaenoptera acutorostrata | reverse complement strand
GATCAATAGCATGGCATGGTTTCTGCGGCCCAGCCTCTGTGTAGGCAGCAGCCCCCTTGCTGGAGGTTGGCCTGGGAACTGGGAAGCACCCATGCCAGAGCTGAGGTACCCCAATCCCCCGGCTATGCCCTGAGGCACGTCACTGACCCTCTCCTGGGTCACCCTCAGGAGCAGAACGCAAGGGAAGGCGCTGGGGACTCAGAAACCACGGCTGTCAAACGTGTTCTAGCAATGCAACTCTTGCCAAATAAACCTTTCTGTGAAAGACACAAGCAGGGCTGTCTGAAGCCAGGGGGGTGGTGCCCAGCTGCCCCCTCCCTGCTGAGCCCGGCACGTGGAAGCCCAGCCCGAGAATCACCAGACTCCACCTCCAGGGTCCTCTCCAGGCTAAAGGGCTCAAGAGGTGAAGGCCCCCAGGGAGACTCCATCCCCCCAGCCTCCTGCAGCTCGCGTGGGGAGTAGCAGGTGGCCTCACAGGATGGCTTCTCTCCCAGACCCCTTACCAAGGGCAGAGCCTTGGGCAGCGCGGACATCATCAGCTTCATGTCCTCATCCACGATGTCAAGGGCCAGGGACTTGCGGACTTTCTTGATGGGGCTTCGCCGCAGCTGGGGGAGGAGGAGGTGCTTAGGGCAGGCGTTTGGATTCCCCCGGGTCACCACCAGCGCCTGATGATGCCGGCCCCAGCTGCCCTGGTCACAGAACCAGGCCCTGGTGCAGGGGAGTCCTTGAGCATGCCCGGCTGGCGAGGATTTTCTGGGGGGGGGGCATGGGGGACCAGGACACTTTGGCCCCGCTGCAGACTCTGCCCACAGAGCAGACTGTCCTGCCAGATGCTCAGTGTTGGTACTGAGGACACCAACGCCACCCTCCACCCAACCTCATCCCCAAAGGGACCAAGCGCAGCCCCCAAGTCTCTACTGCACGAAATGCTCCCCTAAACAGCCAAGTTACAGCTAAAACACCTACCTGCTGGTGAGTGACATGGAGACGTGGGACCCCACGGGACACAGGCGTTACAGGAATGCTCAGCCCCACCCCCGCACTTCCTATAAGCAGGCCAGGGGTCAGCTCCAATGCCAGGGAGGGGCTCTGAGACTAGTACTCACCCCCCAACCCAGCACTGTGCCCCAAACAGGTGCCACCACGGCTCAGAACCACCTTCGGACACAGAGGGGCCAGAGAGGGTCCCGGCCATGCTCTACGTACACGCCCAGGGGCCCAGCCCAGTGGGTCCCTCCCAGCCTGGCCACCCACCTTCGCACCCACCCTCCACCCCGGCACACTCCCATCTTCCCTGCTCCCCAGGAGAGCACCTGGGAAGAAAGGGGCACGAAGGCAGAGGGGACATGGAACCCCCTGCTGTTGGGAAACCCCGCACGCCAGGCGGCGGGAGAGCTTGTCCAGTGCGGCCCGGCCCTGCCCAGAGCAGCTCCCCACCTCAGCGGAGCCCACTGTCCCCCACCTGCTCACGCAGCCAGGACACCTGGCTGGCTCCACACCAAGGATTTCCCTTGAAATCCTCTCTGTGCCCTTTCTACCCCCTTAGCACCGTACGTATTGAGTCACTAGGGTGTTTGCTGTTTCCACCCACTGAACTCCGGGAGGGAGCGACCACTCTGGGTCATACTCACTGTTCTGCCGCCCCACCCAGCCCAGAGCCCGCTTCAGAGGGGTCCAAACAATGCTGAATAACTAAGGCACCAGTTCAAAGGGGAAGAGGGAAGGGTCCCAGGCACCGAGGCCTTACATTGGTTGGTTTCACGGACAACCACTCCGCAGGAACAAAGGGCCGGGGCCACAGTTCCACTTCTACCAGACCCGCTCCCCGCTCTGCCAGCCACTCACCCCAGCCTTCCTCTTCTGCTTCTCGGGCCTCACTTCGTCCTCAATGATGAGCTCGATGCCGGCCTCGGAGCGTAGCACCTCCTTCAAGTCCTCCTCCAGGTGCGGGGTCTGGGGCTACGGGCAGGGATGTGAGTGAGGCCCTGCACCCAGGCCGTAGGGCACAGGCAGAGCCTGCTCACGGGAGCGGCGGGGCAGACCGAGGCAATGCAGGGAAGAGGCCCAGTGCCGGGACACTGGCCTCACACACAGTACCCATGGCCACTAACTGTCCTGCCTGGGACACTGGCCTCAGCTCACTGAGGGCCGCACAGGCCTGGAATGTCCCCACTTGACCACAGCCAACCTCACACAACTTGGGGAAATAGCTGTCATCTTCCACAAGGTAGAATCGGAGGCTCAGAGAGGGCGAGACCCCAGCCCAAGGCCACAGAGCTGTGAGGTTAGAACCTGGATGCACTCAAAACCCTAACTCCTTCACCCCTCGGTCCCACACTAACGGGGACGTTGACTCCATTTCCCTTTCTCGGGCCTGGGGGCTCCGGCGGCAGAGACCAGGGGAGGGAGAGAGCTACTGAGCAGCAGGTGTAGGGTACAGTAACACCCGAGAAGTCGCTCTAAAAGCCCCCATGTGGGCTTCCCTGGTGGTGCAGTGGTTAAGAATCCGCCTGCCAGTGCAGGGGACACGGGTTCGAGCACTGGTCCGGGAAGATCCCACACGCCACGGAGCAACTAAGGCCGGGCGCCACAACTACTGAGCCTGCGTGCCGCAACTACTGAAGCCCATGCGCCTAGAGCCCGTGCTCCACAACAAGAGAAGCCACCGCAATGAGAAGCCCGCGCACTGCAACGAAGAGTAGCCCCCGCTCACCGCAACTAGAGAAAGCCCGCGCGCAGCAACGAAGACCCAACGCAGCCAAAAATAAATTAATTAATAAATAAATTTATTTTTTTTAAAAAAAGTAAAAAAATAAAAGCCCCCATGTACTTGAACTATCGCTGCCAAGGGCAGATTCACCCTCCAGCCGTGCCTGGAGAGCATGCAGACCTCTTAGTATCTGGGAGCCGAACCCCACTCAGACAGGAAAGGGCAGTGCTGACTGGGGCCTGGCCTGGGGCCTGTGCAACTCCACCAGCTGCATCCCAGGATGGGGGGACCACGGCCCCACCACCCAGACCCCACGTGGTGAGCATGGAGGGGAGCTCGCTGCAGGCTTTGTCCACAGGCAAACGCTTCTCCACAACCTGCCTTTCTCCCACCTTCAGCTGGTTTCTAAGACAGCCTACTTCGGAAAAGCCGAGGTGCCAGCTCTCTCTTTTGCCCTTGGGGAAAGCAGGACCGTCCCATGAACTGGGAAGAGTCAGGGGAGAAGGGCCATTCTCACACTGCTGGGGAAGCACCCCAGGAGGTGTCTCCTCACTGGCTAGCCATCTCCATCCAGCCCACCCATGAGTGCTTTCCCGTGTTTTGCAAAGGACGGGCAGCTGGTCAAAAGGCTTAGGTTTGAGGAGCAATTCGCCGCTTTCCTGAACCAGCCCCAGCGCCCGAGCAAGTCCTTCTCCGTCCCAACTCCGGCCCATGTTCTGCTTGGCATGGCCAGGTGCTGAGTATTTAGTCATTTATGCGTTTACATGCCGATTGCCAGCTTCCACCACCCCAAACTCCCAGCTTCACCAGGACACCACCATAGTTCCAGCACCCAGCACTGCCTGGCACGTGGCAGCTGTTCAGGAGATGTCTGATGAACTGGTAACTCCACCTCGGGGGCCCCACTTACAAAACTAGGGTATCTGCAACTTCTCAGGGCTGTTGGGAGAACCTAATGAGATCTCAGAGGGACAGGGCCCTGTGAACCGTAAATGGCTGGAGGACCAGCCCGGCCATACCACGTACCAGGGGCTTTAGTGGTCCGTACTTCTCCAGGGCGTTCTTGAACGGGGTCGGTGTGTGAGGAGTGCTGTCCCTGGAGTACTTCTGATCTGGGGTTACAAACCTGCCGGGGACAGAGGAGGAGGCTTCACGACGGGGCTGGGGGCAGACACCAGCTGCTCTGCTGCAGGCTGCCCGTGATTCCCACACCGCCCTCCACCGGACCTCTGGCCTCAGCAGCAGGGAGGCAACCCCCGGACACAGTCTCTTCCCATCACACTTGCCCACCCACCCACCTCCCCACCCCCAAAGGGAGTTACAGGGGCTGAGAGGAAGGGCTATCCTCAGAAACGGGAAAGAACAGGGAAGAGTCTGAGAGGGTCCAGCACACCAGAAAGGCTGGAAGAACGACTGAGAAGGCTGCTGTCACTAGGATTCTCCATAAAACAAGGCCGGCCTGTGGCCACACTGAAGAACCAGCGAGAGAAGGGGGAGGCGAGGAAGGTGGGGATCCAGGAAGACCGCATCCCTCTCCAACCTCTCTCCGGAGAAGCAGCGACTCCTTTTGCGATTCCAGCTGTCTGTTTAAGAACTTCAAGTCCAGGATTTTGGCTTGAATAGAGAATCATTTCTCATGAAACATATCTAAGTATCAATTCTTTTTCTTGGTTCCAGCATATGTTTAAGAGCTTAGATTTGAAGTCCAAGATTTTGGCTTGAAGGGAGAATCATTTCTCATGAAGCCTACTTATGTTATATGTTAGATCAACTCTTGAGAGACTGACTTCTGACCAAGCAATTCATACATCTTTTCTGAAATTACATATCATTACAAGAACTAAAACTCCTGAACTGATTCCTGAATTACAACTTAACTGCTGAAACATAAATAGCAATGCTTCTCCCCCGGCACATGTAACAAGCAGAAGACCAGTTAAGTAACTCTCTCTACCTGGAATTCAAGAGTCACGATGGCACAAGGAAGGAAACTTATTGTGAAAGCACCTCCACAGAAGCAAGTAAGCAACCTGTACAGGTTGAAGGTGAAACGCTGTGCTTCATACGCACGGGAGGTGGGGCACGGCCATCCCTCCTGACTAAGCACCAGAGAGACGGAGAGAACTGGGGGCCCTTCTGTCCTTCACGTAGGGCTACTCAAACACAGTGGATCTGCACTTGAAACTTATAAAGGATGCAGAGATTAAATTTTTCGTGGCAATGTGGACTCTCTCCATTTCTGAGAGTAGAAAACCATCAAGTTAAAAAATAAAAACCGGGGAATTCCCTAGCGGTCCAGTGGTTAGAATTCCGAGTGCTTTCACTGCCGAGGGCGCAGGTTCAATCCCTGGTCAGGGAACTAAGATTCCTCAAGCCATGCGGCGTGGCCAAAAAAAAGAAAAAAAAAAAAAGAAAGAATTAGAACAGAGGTGAAGCAGCAGACTATCCTGGCGGAAGTGAAGAGGTGTGGTGACCAGGAGGAGGCTGCCTTCCTGTAACAGAGTCTCAGGTGGTTTTCCAAGGGGTCCCTCCCCCAGAGAACCTTCTCCGCCAGGCCGGCCACTGTTTGGGGAGGGGCAGGCCCAGCGCAGGTGGGGCGGGGGCGCAGCACTCACGCAGCGTGTTTCTGGTGCAGGGGCGTCTTATCCCGGTGCAGCGGCGTGGTGACCACCACCTTCTGGCTGCACACGGGGGTGGAGGTCAGCGAGGGGCTCTCCAGCTCTAGTGTGTCCTGTTTGTTCCAGAAGTTCAGAAACTGCCAGGGAAGACCAAGGAAACAAGATAAGGTGATGACCTAAGAGCCCACCGGCAGGCGCCAGGGAGCAAAGGCCAGGACAGATGGGCAGGGACCCATTGAGCAGGTCCATGTAGACCCCAGGCTGGGCATCACCCAATCCTCGCTTTGCCAGGATGATGGGAGGTCCATCCCCCACCCCCACGCGCTGATGACAGTGTACTTAAGGCAAAGAAAGCTGACTGAGAGCAGCTCCTTTTCAGAAGAAAAAAAAAAGTAGCTCTTAAATGAACTGCGACAGACGGGTCAGTGATGATGGAGATGGTGACATCAACACTTAGACACACCCTCTCACACCAGAGGTGAGCACTGCACACTGAGAATTTCATAGTTTTCACAGATCCTCTGAAATGTAAAGATTACGATCCCCCTTTACAGATAAGAGAGGTTTGGATTCTTGCGCTGAGTGCTAGGGGCGGGACTCAAACCCAGATCTGAAGCACCACTCTCTCCCCTCTGCCCTGAAGGTGCCCTTGGCAGCCCAGGGCCACCTGCAGCCCTCAGGCCCACTGCCCTCTGCAGGGTCCCTGGGCAGGGCAGCTGCACCCTGTCACCCTGGGCTGCTCTCTGGGCAGCTCCAGCCCTGCTGTCTTCCTTCTCCAGCCAGCAGCCCTCACGGGAGGCCTGCTATGGGCTAAACCGTTTTCTCCCCAAATTCACATATTTACACCGTAACTCCCAGCACCTCAGACTGTGACTGTATTTGGAGATGGGCCTTTAAAGAGGTGATTATGGTAAAATGAGGCCACATGGGTGGGCCCTGATCCAAGAAGACTGGTGTCCTTAGAAAAAGTTTACAAAAGAAGAAGAGATTATAAGAGAAAAGAGATTAGGACACAGACACTGAAGGAAGACCAAGTGAAGACACAGAGAGGAGATTACCACGTAGAAGCCAGAGACCTCAGAGGAAACCAATCCTGCTCACACCCTGATCTTGGACTTCTAGACTCCAGAACTAAGAAAATGAATCTGCTATTCCAGTCCCCCTGTGTGCAGTTCTTTGTCATGGCAGCCCCAGTGAACTAACACAGGGCACCTTGCAGAAACACCACCAGACATCCCGACACATAGGCCTGGCCTCAGTCCCTCTACGGCAGAGGGTGGCCTCTGGAAACGTGCCACCACTAGGCCTCATTCTCTCGCGTCCCCACAGGAGGGAGGAGACCCTTGAGACCCAAAGCCTCTGCCTGCCCCCCGCCTGCCCTGGGCCTGCCTCTTGCCCACCCCTCCAGTCCATCCCCCACCCCACAGCCCCCAGTGCAGTGGATACCCCCTAGCTGTACCCAGGACCTTCCGAGGCCCCAGCCCCCATCCCTCAACCCTTCTCCTGTCCCCCATCACTCCACCTGCCCCGTCACTCCTCCTGCCCCCCATCACTCCTCCTGCCCCCATCACTCCACCTGCCCCCATCACTCCTCCTGCCCCCATCACTCCTCCTGCCCCCCCATCACTCTTCCTGCCCCGTCACTCCTCCTGCCCCCCCATCACTCCTCCTGCCCCCATCACTCCACCTGCCCCCATCACTCCTCCTGCCCCCCCATCACTCTTCCTGCCCCGTCACTCCTCCTGCCCCCCATCACTCCTCCTGCCCCCCCATCACTCCTCCTGCCCCCCATCAGTCCTCTTGCCCCCGTCACTCCTCCTGCCCCCATCACTCCTCCTGCCCCCCCATCACTCTTCCTGCCCCGTCACTCCTCCTGCCCCCCCATCACTCCTCCTGCCCCCATCACTCCACCTGCCCCCATCACTCCTCCTGCCCCCCCATCACTCTTCCTGCCCCGTCACTCCTCCTGCCCCCCATCACTCCTCCTGCCCCCCCCATCACTCCTCCTGCCCCCCATCAGTCCTCTTGCCCCCGTCACTCCTCCTGCCCCCCATCCATGAGTCCTAGCTCTGGACTTCACACCATACTCTGCTCTCCCCTTGACTCCAAGCCTATATTCAAGCCGATCAATCAATCAACAAACCCCACCTGAGACACCACTCTCTGAGTGCCTCCCTCACCTCTAGGAAAGACAGGGCCCTCCAGGCTCCCCCCAACACTGTGTCTATTACAGAGCCTGGGAAGCAGTACTCAACACAACAAGCTCTCAGCGACTCAGTAACTGCTCCTCCCACAGCCCTTTCCTCAGGACATTCTGACCACCAAGTCCCCCACCCCAGCCATCCTCTCCACGGGCAGGGCTGTCATCGGCCCCTTCGCTCCCCAGGGCTGGCAAATCTGCTATAAAATCGGTGCTCAGTAAACCCACTCTTTTAACACACACTGAGTCCTCTTCCCTTCCTGGTCCGTTTATCACCCTCTGCCCCCAGCTCCAGCAATCCCCCTGCTCATAGAAGCCTGCCTGGCTGACACCCTTCCCTGACTAGATGCACCCGAAGTACCATAAGCCGCTTTTCCCACTCCATTCATCATGTTTCTTTGGGTCCTTTTTTATTAACTGGTCTTCCCATCAGCACGGACGCTTCATGAGGGCAGGGCCAGGCCTGTTTCTGCCCTCCAGGGTCCCCAGCACTGGGCACAGGGGGCTGTCACCCACGCCCAGAGATCAGTCGGGGTGGGGTCCACGCACCTGGGAGGGCGAGAAGGGCAGGGTCTTGACGGGCGTGCTCTTCGGGGTGAGGCTGTTGCAGGAGTCCAGGAAGGACAGGCTGGCGCTGTTCTCCGTGACAGGTGACAGGGCGACTCGCCTCTTCTTCTGCCGCTTGAGCACCGAGGGCGGTGTGCTGATGCCCGAGCCCCCCACGTCAGTGCTGGGGGAGATGGGGATCAGCTCGCCCCGGCTGCTCCGGCTCAGGTCCGAGATGGTGTGGCCGTCCAGGCGGTACTCGGTCACGCTGGGCACAGCGGCGGCAGGCTGGCGGGTTGGCGGAGCCTGCTGCTGCTGCTGCTGCTGCTGCGATGGATGGGGCTGCACCGGGCTGCCGCCAACGCTGCCCTCTGCGGATGGCTCCTCGGGGAGGTCAAACTTACTCAGGTCACACCAAGCATCGGGGTCCTGCCCAGAGAGGGGGTTTAGGAATAACTGCAACGGCTCTGCTTTTCTACCGGTTGATATACCACAGGGCTCATTCGTTAAAGGAAAGTACACAGGCATCAAGCATGATCCCACAGGGACTTCCCTGGCGGTCCAGTGGTTAAGACTCCACGCTTCCACTGCATGGGGCACGGGTTCGTTCCCTGGTCAGGGAACTAAGATCCCGCAAGCCGCGTGGCCCAGCCAAAAAAAAAAAAAAAAAAGTATGATCCCACAGCCCAGGAACGGTCACCCTTAACATTGTCTTGCCTTTCCTCAGATTCTTCTATGTCTTTGTATCTGTATTGGGAAACGTAACTGAAGTCATATCGTGCCTATGGCTGCTTGCTGTTATTTACAAAAATGTCCTGTGCGTTTTTAAGATATACAAAAAGCACAAAGAAAACTCACATACCCATCAATAAGCCTAAGAAATAAGACCTTATCACTAAAGCTCCAGGTCCCCCTGGTACATCCTCTGCCCGCATGCAGGAAATCACTGCCGGAATTTGGTATTTACCATCTTTATGCATGTTTATCAATTACCACTCACATGTGTCCCTAAATATTTAGTATTTTCAATGCTTCTAACTTTAGTACAAATCATTTCTATTTAACTTCTTTTTTCCATTTAAAGTTTCAGTAAAGCTGGAATAATGATTGCACCTCATTCTATTACCTATGAGCTGAATATTTACTATCAATATTAGTTGTTATTACAGTGAAAAAAGGTCAACTTTTAACAATTTTAATGGCTGTAAAATATACCACCATTTGAACATGTTACATAATTATCCCCTTTCTATAGGACATTAGGTTTTTCCCCCTAATTCTTAAAAATTAAAAATAGCATCTTTATGAACATCTTGGATGTAAATCTTCTCCTGCGTTTGTAGCTATTTCCTTAACAGAGAACTGGAAGTGAGGCTTTGGGCCCAAGGCCGTGAGCAGGTTGAAGGGTCTTGATTTGCCAGCCACGTACCCAGAGAGGAGGCACCACTGGGCCCCATGAGCCTGTCAATCGCAGCACCTCCTTGGGTGCTTCACCTACACTGTTTCCAACCCCACAGACACCCTGCTAGAGAAGCATTACTTTCCCCTCTCATACTGAGGAAGCCAGGTCCGAGAGGGTGTGATCAGCCTGAGGTCACTAAGTTTCCAAGAGCAATTCTAAGAGGCACGCCCAGGTCTTTCTGCCTTTGCCCAGTAAATTACAACCCAGCCCAAGGGCTTCTGGATACAGAAGTTTCCACTGGTCCCTGGAGGTCTGGCCCTCAATGGACCGAGACCCTAGTGGTGATTTCTGGTCCTTAGAGCTCACAGAAGCCTGGCTCAAGTTCATTGCTAAGGGTGGAGGCCGGCTCAGAGCTGTGCTGTCTCCAGGCATTCCTCCCAGCAGCCAACCCCAACCTCGGAGAGGCCCCGGAATGGATGGCATCTAACAGACCGGAGCACATGCTACAAGGACTGCCCGGAGGGACAGACGGCAGTGTTTCTGCAACTACTCTCACTCCCCATCAGTCGCTGAAGGTCATCGTGGAGAGAGCTGGAGCTCGGCACTCACCAGCTGTGTGACGCTGGACAAGCCTCCTAACCTCTCTGAGCTTGAGCTGAGTCCACCACCCACTTCACAGGCTGTTAAAGAACTAAGAGCATATAGAGAGGTAGCAAGTAACAAGCCTGGCACACGGCAGGCACTCAAATGTTAGAAACTATCATTACAAAAGAAGCACCGGGCCTGGCATACAGCGGGCGCTCAAGAGAGCAGTCTGAGGGTGGACGGAGGCAACACCGTGAAGCACCAGCAGTGCAGAGTGGGCCCACTCTCATCTCAGCCCTTCCTCAGAGCCCAAAAGAGAGACAGCCCACAGTGGCCCCGGGGCTATTTGCTGAACAGACTGACACACGCATCGCTACTCTGAAATCCCTTGTAGTGAAGGGGACACCACAGTCCCAGCCACGAGGGGCAAGAGGTGAGACCCAGAGCCAGAGGGTCTGAGCAGACAGCCCACCTGAGAGCCACCCCACCATCCAAACGCTCACTGGGCAGGACGGTGGAGCACAGCATGATGGTTAAGACCTAGGCACCTTACTTGCTGTGTGACCTTTGACCTTTGGGTACACTTACTTGATCTCTCTGAGCCTCAGTCTCATCTGCAAAACACAGAAAGGACACCCCTCACAGGATACCGTGTGGACTATACATTAAGCCCACAGCCTGGTATTTAGCAAATGCTCAATAAACAGCGTCAATATTCTCAGCCAACAGGAGGAAGCCCAAGTGGGAAGGTGAGTGTGGGTGCTGCCCACTGGACCCCTCTACCCCTGGTCGCCGGACTCTTGCCCACCACCTCCTAAAACCCACTTCACACCACAGGCCTGGCTGATGGACCCGGGAGGTCACACCAAGAAGTACACCCCCCACTGGGGTGCCTTCCCCAAAGGGGCACAATCCACAGCCAGCGCGGCCCCAGGGGCTGCTCTACCTGAGTAACCAGGACCCACTCACCACTGTAGCCCCAAACCCTGGCCCTTCCCAGGGTCCTCTCCAGGGACACCCAACCACCTATGCTGCCACAGACACCAATGCCCACCCGGGTTGTGTTATCGCTTCCAACACCCTCCCCCGTCACCCCTGAGGACTCTTGTACCGCTTCCACCGCGAGCCCTCCCACCCCACCCTGCGCTGTACAGGTGAGGCAGGAGCTCCCCGAGGGCAGGCGCTGCACAGCCACTATCTTGATGTCACCAGGCCCTGGTGCTGGACTGGGTACGCGGCACCAGCTCAGCCACATCAGCGAGACAACGAACGGACGGGAGGACGGACGCCTACGGAGAGAAAGCGCTCCCTGCTGGGGGTGCTCGGGGCCCACTGGGAAGCGCCGTGACCAACATTACCGACTCGATCAAGTCCAGGGCTTCAGAGAGGCTGGACCCCACGGCAGGGATGAGGAGGTTGGCGGCCTCCACCACCCACTTGTAGGGCAGGCTGGTTTCCGGCGAGGAGCCCTCCTGGTCTTCACGCTTGGGGAAGTCCTCCAGGGGCTCTGGCGTCCGCACTCCGTCCAGCTCTGCGGGGACAGGCTCCTGCTCCTGGGAGGGGGCAGCCCCCGTGGCCTCCTCCTCACTGCTCTCCTCTTCCTTCAGGGCAGGGAACGCTGGGGGCCAGCTGGTCACGAGACCTCCCTGGTGGGCACAGGGCACGCGGTTTGGATTTTTCATTATGAGATATAAACCATGCCGTATTCCAGCTAACAGCGCACAACCCGAATCTAATAATAAGGAAGCTCAAGTGAACCCAAATTGAGAGACAGTCTGTAACATAACTAGCCCTACCTTACGCTTCAAAGACATCAGTATCGTGAAAGGCTAGGAAAGGCTGATGAACTATTCCAGATAAAATTAGATGAAAGACATATGACAATGAAACAGTGTCTAATCCTGGACTGGATCATGGGCAGGAAAAAATGGAATCTAGACGGTAGATTAGTCAAAAGTCCCACACCAATGTTAAATTCCAAGTGCGTACTGTCATCACACAGGTGAATGTCCTTATTTTTAGGAAACACACACTCAAGTATTAAGAAATAAAAGGCACAGTGTATGGAACCAACTCTCAAATAACTCAGGTTAAAAAAATATGCATATTGGAACTTCCCTGGTGGTCCAGTGGCTAAGACTCCAGGCTTCCACTGCAGGGGGCCTGGATCCGCATGCCACGGCCATTAAGTAAATAATTAACTACAGGGTCTTTAAAAAAAATAAATGTACATAGAGAAAGATAAAGCAAATCTGACAAATGTTTAAAAATTAATGAACCCAGTAAAGGATATAGGTGAGCACTCTTATTGCAGCTTTTCTGTATACTTAATATTATTTCAAAATGAAAGTTTGAAAAAGGAGTGGAGACTAATTTTGTGACAGAAAAAAAATAAAGAAAAAGAGGTAGATCGTTGTGGCAATCGCTCTCCTGGCAGAACCTCAGAAACAAGCTTGACTCGTTGACCTGACAGCCCCTGAGGAGCCTTGAAAACAGCACACGTGATTAACACAGGCCTGGTCGAGAGCGAGAAGCGGGGTCCTGTGTTAATGGGGGGAGAACATGGGCTCTGGATGCAGACAGAGCTTTTCCATTTCCCAGCTTGGGCAAGCTTGTGATGAGGTTCAGTTTCCTTGCCTAGAAAATGAGGACACTGAGGCTTACTGAGCAGGGAGGGTACATAGATCAACAACTGTGTGAAAACCTTTCAACCTAATTAGTAACTATTATTGCCACTGCCATCAAGGGAACAGAATGGAAATGGTTTGAGATATAAGCAAAGGAAGAAAAGGAGATAAGAGCAGATTGGATTAAACACTTATAACTGCTATAACTGGAGGGGAAGAATGCTATGAATACTATTTAAAAGCTACCAACATGTGATTCCCACTTCAGAAAACAGCCACTTTGAAAAAAGTTTGGCAATTTCTAATAAAATTCAGTACTTATCATTTATAATTGCAAGCATTGACTAGTGAGGTAGTCCCATACACACAGAACAGGCAAACGTTTTCTGGCAGGCAATCTAGCAAAATGTATTAACGTCTATTTTGTTTTTGTCTTTTGGGGGCGGGGGGCCATGTCATGCAGCATGCGTGATCTTAGTGCCCTGATCAGGGAATCGAACCAGGCCCCTTGCACTGGAAGCGGGAGTCTTAACCACTGGCCCACCAGGGAAGTCCCTTAAAGTTTTTAAAGAATGTTATCTAGCTACCTTTAGGAATTTCCCAAGAGACAACTGAGCAAATAAGCAGTGATTTAGCTACAAGGACAACCATTAAAGTTTTGTTTCTAACAACAAAAAGTCAGGTGTAACCTTAATTAAATAAATTACCAGCACAATAGAACCATTAAAATGACAGTGGAGAGGAGTTGGTGAGGCTGAAACCCACACTGTAACCTGACCTGTGTGCTCAGGATCAAGGTCTGGAGCTCCCCCTGGCCCAACAGGGCCAGCCTCCCAGACACAAAGCGTCAGGGGGGTGAAAACAGAGTCAAGGAAATGACTTTCAGCCAAGGAGGATTTTCAGAGACTACAGTCCACTCTGCCCTATCCTGAAAGATGACTTCTCCGTGTTTGCTGACGTACATTGTTTCTGTCTGTGGCACGGATGCTTTTTATTTAATCAGAAGTAAAAGCCTGGAAAACATATTACTTAGGCATACAAGAAACTGAGAAGTGAATTCCTCTGGTTAGGGGACCCATGGGGAATCCAGACAGGAGGGAGAAGTCCTTTTACATTTCACTTTATAGCTTTTCAACTGTTACCGCATAGATGCTCTCATATCTGGGAAGCAAGGAATAGTCTCTGAAGCGGAAAAATCCAGAAAGAGAGGCAAAAACACTATATAATGCTCCAGCAGGGTGTTGCAGAAGAACTGGAGCAGTGAACAGTTATAATCTGGCCAGCAGGAAAAGGAAAGGTGGAGTGTTAAGAACTATTCAATAGTTCACAATTACAGAAAAGATTGGAAAACAGTGTAGAGGAAGCGTGTCATCTGCCATGTACCCAGCAACGTCCCATCTTCATACTCCGACACATGTGCTTCAAATCTTTGTTTTTTAAGAATAAATCATATGAGATAGTTCAAAAATAACCATAAACACCCGAAACTACTATAATATTGTAAATCAACTATACTTCAATTTAAAAAAAGTATGCTCTGGAGTGTAGGATGGGAGATGTTAACAATTGTAAATGTAATACCATATGACTTCATTTATATGACTTTCTAGAAAATTATAGAGACAGCAAACAGATGAAGGGTGCCAGGGACTAAGGATGGGAGAAGGGCTGAAAGAATATGGGGGGTGACGGAGATGTTCTCTGTTGACTATGGTGGTGGCTACAGGACTGTTTAAAGCTGTCATGACTCAGACCTGCACACGAAACAGTGAATTTTACTGTATGTCCTTGTACCTCAACAAATCTGATTTTTTTAGAATTGCATACGTGCTTTTAGTATGAAAAGGCTGGAAAGAGCAACGGGTAGGAAGGAAGCTGTTGAGGACAGGAGGAGGCTGAGGACCTCCCCACCTGACCCTTCTTCACCTGACGTCGGCTCTGGCATCCTGCATCTGTGGGCAGATGAGCACCAAGCATGGGCACAGGTGACACAGGGAAAGGCCCTCGTGAGAGACGTGAGGCCACAGTGAGAACCTCTTGCAGGATTAAGGAACAGCCACGGAACAGGTGAAAAAGGAGGAATAGGTGTTGATGAGACGGCATCAGATACACGTGAAAACAAAAACAACTAACCCAAGCCCAGTGGCCGAGCTGCCTGACGCCCCCGCCCCACTCACCTGGCCTTCTGAGGCCGGGGCACTCTGGTGGCCGTCCTTGTCCTCCAGCTCCAGCAGCAAGTACATGGGGGGCTTGCTGTCTCTGGACTCACTCAGGAAGCCTCCCGTGTCCACCTTCCTCTTGATAGTGGAGTTCCAGTGATTCTTCACAGCATTGTCTGTCCTGCAGGGGCCAACCGGGGATCTTTGACCCCAGCACCAGGGCCCGTGCGCCACCGGGCGCGTCACTAGCCTCCCTGAGCTGAGCTCCCGCTTCTGTAAATGAGGGTTCAACCTGAGGAGTTCTAAGCGCTCTTAGCTCTAAGATGAAGTCTGACATGCTTGCAGCCTGTAACGATTTACGGAAGATTTTCACACACCTCTGAGAAATAAGCAAAGGTCTTATTCAGCCTACAGGGTAAAATCCTAACACTGAAACATTCTGGGAACTCTCATTCCCTTTCCCACTCACTCTGCATTTGTAGAAACCGTAAGTAAGCTGCTGGCCGCTGGCCTCTGTCCTGAGGCTCAGTGACCTGGAACACAAGCCCTGATCACGTCCCACAGACAGAAAATGGCCAAAGAGGGCACAGCCAGAGGACAGAGGATCCACTACTGACCACTCTGAGCCTTGGCTTTTTTATCTGGAGAATCAAAAGACTACTTCACTCTCCATCACTTGCTGAAGATTAAAGAGGAAACATATATGGTATTAAGTCAGAGTAGTACACCACACTACAGAAGCAGAAAGTAGCACAGTGGTACAGGAGTCGGGGAAGCGTGGAGGGAGAGAAGCAGACAGGTACAGCAGGACAGAGTAACAGAGTAGTAGGAGCAGACAGCAGTATGAAGCACAAAGAAGTACGAAACTACAGAAGCACACAGCAGCATCACAGTGAGTAGCACGGGGGGCTCAGCAGCGTCAGAGCCCACAGACCTACAGCAGTTCAGAACTGCAGACACACAGAGGCGCTGCCTTCTTTGGGTTTCCACGCAGAGTGCTTTTCCCTTGAACGGTGAACAGAGAATAACAGCTTGACGGAGCCACCAGTCTAAGAGGAGGGTCTGGATCTCTGTTCATTCCCACTGCAGGCTGTCAGGACACAGTGCTGACTGGGCAGGGGTCAGGGCACTATGGGGAGGTGGCCAGGGACTGACCACAGTTGGAAAGGACAGAGAAACCTTCCCTGAGGAAATAATGTCCCCACTGAGAACCAAAGGATGAGAGCGTGTTGGCTACGTGATGGGCACAAGTTAGAGGGCATCCAAGCTGCCAGGAGCACAGGGCGTTCGTTCTCAGAAAAGAGCTCTCCCGTGTCTAAGGGAGAGAAGAGGTCGGAGCAGCTAAGGCCCCACAGATGAGCAAGGGTGACGGCAGATCAAGGCGAGGCTGGTGGCCTCAGCCAGGCCAGGCTGGCCACACGGGAAAGAGGCTCGAGTCTTCAACCCAAGTGTTATAAGAAGTGCCAAAAGGATAACACACTCGGGTTTGAGTTTTGGAAACAGATGATACCAGACTCCAGGGGAAAGAGACCATCTGGCATTTTTTTCCCTCTCCTTCCCAGGACCGCAATGCCATGGCAAAGAAAGGAAACAAAATAAGGTAAAAACGCACACAGATGAAAAGAGCAGGGTAGAAGACAGTGGGGAGTAAGTGATTTTTTATAAGTTTCCAGAAGATGGAAAGCAGTTAGGGGAGCAGTGAGCAACTTAGGAGACTGGGAGTTGACCTTGGAGGAGGATTCTAGCAAGAATGGAGCCAAGTCGTCCTAATGCTCCCTGCAGAACTCCAAGAGGCCCAGGGCTTGGAGGGGCCAGGCCCAGCGTGAAGAGTAGGGTGCAAACGGGCAGTGGTTCGGACGTCCAGATCCTGGCCCTGACCTCACAGGCAGGAGGAAAGAGGTTTATTCTCTAAAAACATAACCAGGCCACCTCGGCCACAGCAGAGGGCAGGGACGGCACAGAGCCGAAAGCGGGACCAGATGAGAGTCTGCACAGTGAACGGGAGGCCCCCAGGGCCCCCTCCCTTCCCTGTTCCAGACTCCCTGCAGCTGGGCCCCGCCCCACCCCCCCCCATCCCCTCCCACCCCGGCAAGAATCTGAAGGACTCATTTGCTTCTGGGAAAAGTGAACAACTCCAGAGAAATCGGACTGGGCCTTGGAACATCCCCGCAAAGGCCCCGGCAGGCAGCTCACCTCCCCGGCAGCATCTTGGCGATCTCGGCCCAGCGGTTGCCCAGCACCTTGTGGGCCTCGCAGATGATGCGGTCTTCCTCCTCCGTCCAGCAGGACTTCTTCACTTCGGGGTTGAGGTGATTGTGCCAGCGCTCGCGGCACTGCTTCCCCAGCCGGCCCTTCAGGTGCTTGGCAATCAGCGTCCACTGCTTCGTGCCGTACTTCTTGACCAGCTCGATAACCTTGGGGGAAAGCTGCTGTGAGGCCAGCGGGACCGGCCCGTTCCCCACCCCAGCACCAACCAGCGGGATGTCACACACCCAACGTCCAGCCGGACAGCCCAGCCAACACCCAGGGCAGCCTCAGTCCCTTGACTCCCTGGGGTGGGTGAAGGCCTGCTATGTGGCAGGCACTGTCCTGGGCGTTACCTTCTGGTCCTCCTCTTTGGTCCATGGCCCCTTGACGAGGTCTGGATTCAAGACCCTCAGCCACCGGTACTGGCACTGCTGGTCAGTGCGGTTCTGGGAAGAGGACAGGCACCCGTGAGAACTCCTGGGATGGTGGCCCTGGACCCTAGACACACACTGGGCTCAGGGGACACCTCAGCGGGGTTTTGTCTTGTTCCCTGCACCACCACACACTGCCTGCCCACGGGCCGGAACACGCATGGCTTCCCTGGGCTACCAGAGGGCCCGGATGGAACCAGGCAAACTCAGAACCACGTGGGAAGCCACCGCCTGCTGCCCTAACACAAGGGGGCCGCCCCGTCCCAGCCTGCAGGCTACATCAGGGATCCTTGCTTGCTTCTGGGAGGGTCGTATCTCCCTGAAGGTTTCAGATCACATGGAGGAGGAGGAGGAGGAGGTGAGGAGGGGGAGGTGAGCAGGGTCTGGTGACTTGGTCCCTGAGCTGCCCGATGAGCCAGGAGATGAGCCGACAGCGGCTCCTGCCACATCCCCTCCCTGCCAGACGCCGGCAGTGCTGGGGATGGGGACCCGAGGGGGACCCGCATCACCAGGAGCCTCTAGATGCTGCACGTGGTGGTACCAGCCAGCTCCGCAGGGGCCTCACCCTGGAGCCTGCTCAGGTATTGTTTCCCCTCAGTTTCAGTCTCCCGGTTGAGAAACCGAGCACCAACTCGCTCCTGACTTGCAGGAAGAAATGCAAGTATGTCACTGATCTGATTTCATGATCACGGAGCCCAAGACCGTCAGGCACACGGAGGCTGCTGTGTGGAGACGCTTACACCAGGGTGCCTTGGATTCCGGTTTGGGAAGAAAGGGCCTAGGAAGCCTGGAAGGTTGTTTTGTTGGGAGAGCTGGGGGGGACTTGGTAAGGAACCCCCCTTTCTTCTCCTTGACAGAAAGTCTGTCCCGGGCCCACTGTCCTGGGGGAGGAGGCCGCAGAGGGGCTGCACTCACGGGAAAGTGGCTGGCCAGGAACTTCCAGTCTTGCTGTCCAAACTGCCTCACCAGGGCCCTCAGCTGCTCATCCTGCCAAAGCCGGAAAGACAGGGGGCTCAGCTACACGCGTGCAGAAAACAGCTGCTCTTGACGGAGCCCTCCCCAAAGGAAACAGCCTCACGCAGCCACTCAGTCATGAAGTGATCACCTACTACACACCAGGCACACCAGGCACGGCAGCGGGCAGCACTGGAGCTGCCCAAGCTCATGGGACTCAAAGTCTAGAGGGAAGCAGATGTTAATCAAAGACTCCTGCAAACAAAAGGAAAGGTGCTGGGGGGTATGGAGAGGTCGATGGTGAGGCCTATTTGGGGGGTCCAAGGGACAGGCTCCAAGGAAGTCCAGTGAGGCTAGAATGCAGGAAGCAAGCAAGAGGGATGCAAGAGGATTCTGGAGGGGACGGCAGGGGCCAGACCACATGCAGGGTTGATTCGGGCCTCTGCGTCACGCAAAGCCACTGGTGCGCTGAAGCAGTGGGTGGTCACGGTTCAGTGTGCTTGTTATGAACTTCACTTTGGCAGCTGCAGGAAAAGGGGCTACAGGTGGGCAGAATGAACGAGAGGAGGCCATTACAGGCACCTGGGCCAGAGACGACAGTGACCCAGCACTGGAGATGGGGGACATGGGCAGAATCAAGAGCACTCAGAAGGGAAGGAAAACAGTACCTGTTAAAACGTTCTCCTGAATATAAACTACTGATTTACACAACAACACGAAATCACAGTATCATTGTGATGAGGGAAAGAAGCCAGACATAAAGAATATACACTGCATGATTCTGTGCTTAAGAACTTCTAGAAAATGTAAACTAAGCTATAGGGACAAAAAGATAGTCAGTGGTGTCTGAGGTCAGGGGTGGTGGTAGGGAGAAATGGACAGCAAAGGGAGCAAGAAATGCCTGGGGTGATGGAAACGCTCTACGATGACGGTGCTGGGAGTTTCATGGTAGCATGTCCATTGAAACTCACTGAACTGTACTTTAATGGTTGTAGTTGATTGTATGTAAAGTATTCTTCCATCGAATCAATTTTTTAATATCTTATATATATAAAGGAAATGTAGGAAATTCCCTGGCGGTCCGGTGGTTAGAATTCCGCACTTTCACTGCCAAGGGCCCGGGTTCAATCAAAAAAAAAGAAAAAGAAGAAAATGTAGTATATCCATACAGTAGAATATTATTCAGCCTTAAAACAGAAGGAAATTCTGTTACAAGCTACAACGTGGATGACCCTTGAAGACATTATGCTAAGCGAAATAAGCCAGACACAAAAGGACAGTGTATGAGTCCACTCTTGTGAAGAATCTAAAGCAGTCAAAATCATAGAAACAGGAAGTAGAAAAAGGTGGTTGCCAAGGGCTAGGAGGAGGGGGGGCGGGAATTAAGTGTTTAATGATTCAGTTTTGCATGATGACAAAGTTCTAGAGACCTGCTGCACAGTGAGAATATACTTCATGTACTGAACTGTACACTTAAAAATAGTTACGATGGTACATTTAACGTTAGGTGTTTTTACACACACACACTCTCTCTCTCTCTTTTTTCTCTCTCTCCTGGACAGAAAAAAAGGCCACCAGAGAAATCCAGACCCTCAACTGCAGCTTGGCCACAGCCCAGCACCGGCTGGACAAAGTCCCCATAAATCCTGTAGCTGAGCCAGCCCACGCCCACACAGCCAGTCCCGGACACCCTGCCCTCCCCTGCCGCCTGCCCGACCTGGCCAGGCCAACCCCTGCCTTCCGCCCATGTCCCCTGTGTCCATCTCCAGCACCACCATCCTCCCCGACGACTGGGGGGGACACTTTCGTCTCCAGCTCCTGCCGGACCCCATGGGCCCCCTCCACCTGTCCGCTCCCACCTGCGCTGCCCTCGTCCCTCCGCAGCCATCTTATCCCACCTGCCCGGCACAGCACCCTCTCCAACTCCCTCAGCCTCAGGCTGCCCCCAAATCCCTTACCCACCCTACACACAGCAGACTAGCTCCCTGGAGCTCAGCTGTGGTCATGTCCCACATCTGCTTCAAAAACCTTCAATGGCTTCACCTTGCCAGCTGAACAAGCCTACATCTCTGAGTCCGAAGTCTAAGGCCTTCCAGGATTGGACCCCATTTGATCTTTCCATCTTAATCAACCACGCTTCCTCTTTAAGGACCCTTCGCTCCAGCCAAACGGGGGCTCCTCTTGCTTTTCTCCACCTATAACCCGTTTCCTATTGACTTACCCACCATTTTGCACACCTGACTGATGAATTTCCAAATCCTTACCCATGAAACTGTTCTCAACCTCTCAGACAACAGTAAACTCAACTTCTAAAAGCATTTCGGGGAATTCCCAGGTGGTCCAGTGGTTAGGACTCTGTGCTTTCACTGCTGAGGGTGCGAGTTATAATCCCTGGTCGTGGAACTAAGATCCCACAAGCCTCTAGGCCAAAAAAAAAAAAAAGAGAGAGAGAGAGAGAGAAAGAGAGAGAAAAAAAAAAAAGGCATTTCAACAATTAAAGGTGCCTCCTACGTCTAGGAGGCTTAGTATAAGACAGGAGAGACACCACAGTGAGCACAAAAGACACCAATCTTGGGACTTCCCTGGTGGCACAGTGGTTGGGAGTCCGCCTGCCAATGCAGGGGACACGGGGTCGAGCCCTGGTCCGGGAAGATCCCACATGCCACCGAGCAACTAAGCCCGTGCACCACAACTACTGAGCCTGTGTTCTAGAGCCCGTGAGTCACAATTACTGAAGCCCACGTGCCTAGAGCCCGTGCTCCTTAACAAAAGAAGTCACTGCAATGAGAAGCCTGCACACGGCAATGAAGAGTAGGCCCCGCTCACCACAACTAGAGAAAGCCCGTGTGCAGCAATGAAGACCCAACGCAGCCAAAAATAAATTAAAAAAAAAAAAAAAAAAGAGACGCCGGTCTTGCCAGCACCATGATGGCCACAGCATGTCCACAGGCCTGTGCATGGTCCAGGCAGAGAGATGCTCTGGGGTAGGGACCCCGTCTTGCTTGTTCTTCTAAGCCTGCAAGACTGGAATACAGTCCCTGGTCCACAGTGGGATGAACAGAAAAGGCTGGCTTAGCACTCCTCTGAAGAAACATCTTTTATGATTTAAGAGTGTTTCACAACTCAAACAGTAAGGGGGGAAAAAAAAAAAGACTTAAAACTAAACACATACAGGAAAATAGAGGTAGAATAAAAAGATAAGGCCAGTAGGAGTCTAAATTGGTACAACTAAGTCAGAAAAAAACCTGACAGTTTCTAAACTAAACATATACATACACCATGAGCGTATCTAAGTATCCTCTCTAGATGAATGAAAACATAATCCTCAAAAATTAGGCAAGAATTTTCACAGCCACTCTATCCACAATAGCCAAAAACTAGAAATAGCCCAAATGCCCATCAAGGGAAACATACTATGGTCTATCCATACAATGGAATACTATTCAGGAAGAAAAAATGAACAAATTACTGAATCGTGCAACATTATGCTGAACAAAAGAAGCCAGATAGAAAACAGTAGAGCTGTATGATTTCATTTGTAGGACATTCGAGAACAGGCAAAACGATCAAACAGAGAGACACTGGATGGGCGACTGCCTGGAGCTGGGAAAGATGGGCCACAAAGGGAACTTCTGGGGATAATCAAGGTGGTGCTTCTGTGAGTAATATACATTTATCAAAACTGTTGGAGGGCTTCCCTGGTGGCGCAGTGGTTGAGAGTCTGCCTGCCAATGCAGGGGACACGGGTTCGAGCCCTGGTCTGGGAAGATCCCACATGCCACGGAGCAACTGGGCCCGTGAGCCACAATTACTGAGCCTGTGCGTCTGGAGCCTGTGCTCCGCGACAAGAGAGGCCACGATAGTGAGAGGCCCGCGCACCGCAATGAAGAGTGGCCCCCGCTTGCCACAACTAGAGAAAGCCCTCGCGCTGAAACGAAGACCCAACACAGCCATAAATAAATAAATTAATTAATTAAAAAAAAAAAATCAGCCTTGCACATGTGGACACACATTAAAAAAAAAAAAATTGAAAACTGTTGGAATTGTTCACTTTAAAAAGGTGCATTTGACTGTATATAAATTATACTTCATAAACTTGATTAAAGAATAAAATCAATTCAGAGCTTGGTATTGCAGACAAAATACAATGATTTTTTTTAAATGATAATAAAGAGGGGGTTTGCAGATTTGGCTAAACCTCCCAGCAGTTAAAGGACAAGAAGCACAATTAAAGTCCACGATGCAGAGCACACCAGCTTTCAAGAGACACAACGGCAACTGCTGGCCCCAAGGTCTGAGAGATGCATCCCCCTAAGAGTCCTCAATACTGAGAGTGCCCAGGAATGCTCTGAGAAGAAGCATCATCAGGGAGAACCAGAGTGTCTATCTGCTTCTTTTTTTTTGTTTTTTGGCCGCACCATGCAGCTTGTGGGATCTTAGTTCCCCCGACCAGTGATTGAACCCGGGCCCCCCAGCACTGGAAGCACGGAGTCCTAAAGCTAGACCGCTAGGGAATTCCCCCATCTGCTTCCTTCATCAGCTCCTCCTCTTCATCATACTGGTCGGGGCATCAGGCAGACACAACCCAGGCTCTTGTTCCTGGTCCAGCCTCCCAGCTGCCATCACCTCCACCCCCGCAATTGCCCCTCGGTGTCACTCACCTCCTCGTGGGTCCACTTGACCTTGCACTTGCTATCTCGCTGCTCCGGCACATCTGAATCTGTGTCCTGGTAGTGCAGCTCATCCAGCTCCTCACTGCAGGGAAAGCAAGCCAAAGGTCAGGACATGTGTCTCTCTATCTGCTGCTACATGATGGACAGACAGTGTGGACTGTGGCCATGACCTCTAGGGAAAGGTTTTGGGGACGCAGGCTTTTACTGTAGGTAAAATGTAGGTACTTCCACCCTCCTCTTTTTAAAAACTTTTTAATGAAATGGGATTATGGGCTATTTTTTTCTTTACTCTCTCTTTTTTAAAAAATTATTTATTTATTTATTTTTGGCTGCGTTGGGTCTTTGCTGCTGTGCGCGGGCTTCCTCTAGTTGCAGCGAGCGGGGGCTACTCTTTGTTATGGTGCACGGGCTTCTCATTGCAGTGACTTGTCTTTGTTGCAGAGCACGGGCTCTAGGCGCACAGGCTCAGTAGTTGTGGCTTGCAGGCTCTAGAGCGCAGGCTTCAGTAGTTGTGGCGCACGGGCTTAGTTGCTCCGCAGCATGTGGGATCTTCCCGGACCAGGGCTCGAACCCGTGTCCCCTGCGTTGGCAGGCGGATTCTTTACCACTGCACCACCAGGGAAGTCCTCTTTACTCTTTCATTTTCAGTTAACACTCTAATGATTTCAAAAGCTACAAGAAAAAAGAAGTTAACATTTCACCAAGGACTTCCCTGGTGGCGCAGTGGATAAGAATCCACCTGCCAATGCAGGGGACACGGGTTCGAGCCCTGGTCCGGGAAGATCCCACATGCCGTGGAGCAACCAAGCCCGTGTGCCACAACTACTGGAGCCTGCGCTCTAGAGCCGGCAAGCCACAACTACTGAGCCCGCACGCCACAAATGCTTAAGGCTGTGCGCCTAGAGCCGGAGCTCCACAACAAGAGAAGCCACCGCAGTAAGAAGCCCGCGCACTGCAACAAAGAGTATCCGCCACTTGCCGCAAGTAGAGAAAGCCGGTATGCAGCAATGAAGACCCATCGCAGCCAAAAATAAATAAATAAATTTATAAAAGAAAAAAGATTTCACCAAGAATATTATATTCAACACCAGACACCTATTTCAAATTTTCTTTTAAATAACAAAACTTTTTCAACTTGCATGGGTATTTTAAGGATTAAAGCCGATGATGTATGTGGGCTTCCCTGGTGGTGCAGTGGCTGAGAATCCGCCTGCCAATGCAGAGGACACGGGTTCCAGCCCTGGTCCAGGAAGATCCCACATGCCGCAGAGCAACTAAGCCCCCGCGCCACAACTACTGAGCCTGTGCTCTAGCACCCGCGAGCCACAACTACTGAGCCCGCGTGCTACAACTACTGAAGCCCGTGTGCCTAGAGCCCGTGCTCCGCAACAGGAGGAGCCACCACAATGAGAAGCCCGCGCAACCAAGAGGAGCCCCCGCTCTCTGCAATTAGAGAAAGCCACGTGCAGCAACAAAGACCCAACACAGCCAAAAAAAAAAAAAGCTGATGACGTATGTAATCATCAAGCACCAGGATTTTAAGAAATATTGTTTGAGAAAACCATTTAAAATATGTTATCTCAGTAACTATGTCCATTTTTGCATACCCCTTCTCAATCCTTGCCTACACATAGGTCTAGTTTATGGAGCGAAAAATCAGAGTACAAGCAGCTTTGAATTCTGGATGCTTTTATTTTCTAACAGGTAATTTTCCAAGTTACTCCAAAATCTTCCTATTTATCAGGTTTAATAGTTACAAAAATGGAGATCATGCTATCCACCCCCAGGCATGTCCGGGGCTCACAAGAGCACCCTCCCAACTCCATTAGTCACCTCTGTCAGGGACATTCCGAAGTCAGGCATTTTTAAGTGGGAAAAGCCTACACGTCTCCAAACAAGCAAGGCAAGCACAGGCCTCTCCAAAAGAGGAAGAGGACTTCCTTCTGTGGCCACGCTCCTTTCCCCTTCTCAGCATCTTCCTAACCACACCCACACTCCCCAGAGCACATTGGAAATCCTCCCATCTCATAACATAAGCCCTTAGGCTGCAAGTGCCTGTCTCCTTGACAACCTGGACCGAGGTCAGCTCCACCTCACATCTGTAGGGCCTTTGGGGGGGTAGCACCAAAATGCCTTAAGAAATGTTTGCTCTGGGAATGGCTGGATATAGGAATGAATAAACATGCAAAACTGCTGCCTCTTAGTCGATAAGAAATGCTAATATAAGTAAACTTTTTAGAATTAGGAAAGGAAGGGACAGACGGATTTCTAAACCCAGCAATACACTAGTCACAGGAGGAGCTGGAATTCAGCCTTCTCTTGTCATTCCCAACCCAATTCATGGGGTCCTCCACTATCGCAAAGTAGGAGGCAAAAAAACTCTACAAGATGCTAATAACAGAAGGAAGCTGGCTTTAACATCAACTGCCCCCAGACTCTGTTTTGACAGAAACTATCTTTGGTTCTCCAGCACCCAGCTTCTGACAGAAGCTCAGCAAATGTTCCTTCGAGGAAGAAACTGTTTCTGTGTGAACACTCTCTGGTGCTCCAAAATACTCTAATGGGGAGAGCAGCTCAGACGGCTGGGAGAATTCTGTGAGGTAATATACTTCTATCACCAACACGATGATGACTGTCTACTTCACATGCATTCTCATTATCCCCATTTAATAGATGTGAACATTGAGGCTCACAGGGGTTATGCCACCTGCCAATTCCACTAAGCCAGGCTCCAACTGGCACCTTCCAGTCCTTATCTCGTAATCCCAGCTGGAAAAGCAGAGGCTAAGTCAGTAGTGGCAACCACATGGAGGTCCAACACACCCTTTCTATGCCCTTTCATGTGCTGGGCTCTGCTCCAGGTAGGGTGAGTCAGAAGCTGAGCAGGAAGTAGGGCACTGGTGCAGAGGAGAGTTACAGCGAGTGGCCAAGAATCAAACTGAATGCTGTTCCAGGGTACAGAACTCATCCCTCACCTGGGGGGATGGGGCGGGGGGTCCTCCACTGAGCCCCAGGGGAGAAGTAGCAGAGGACCTGGGAGTTGTCTGGGGCCTTGGTTGTTGCCTGGAGTTAACACTTCCTGAACCAGAAATTCAGGGCCTGACAAGTGCCTGCCCAGAACAACCCTTGGGAATTGGAGCTGCCCTGAGAAATTGTGGCCTGAGGAAGACACACCCTGAGCCTGACCACTGCCCAGGGATCAGATGCTTCCTTGCTGAAAGGAATTCTAGGGAAAGCCAGCAACGATTGCTTCTCAGGTCTATATGCTGGGCCTGAGAAGGCAAACACCATCTGAAGTGGGGTTTGAAGTTATCTGGGCTGCATGAATCCAGGGAGGCAACAGGGCAGAATCCCATTGTCCTCCGTGACTCCCAGACTGGTTGAAAAGCCCAGAGCTCAGGCACCCGGTGCACAGGTCTAAGACAGGGACCTGGAGCCCACAGACCTGGTTCCTGGCTTGACTCTGCTACTCATTCTCTGGCGAGTTAAGTAAGATGGAGACCGCAGTTCCTGCCTCCACCCCAGGGGCTGCTGGCACAGAGCGGTCTCGATACACATCAGTCTCTCTTCCCCTCGCCTTCAACCTCAGCTGCCCCAAACCCCTCATGTGGAACAGGAAGACAGGTCTCCGAAACGAAAACGAGCTGGGGTCCACAACCCAGGTGGTGGGGGACCAAAAAGTCACCCCCCCCCCGCCCCTGCATCCTTCCTAGGTCGGGGGAGGGAGCTTGGGGTTCTGTGTTTCCCCAAATGTTAAGAAATGCCCACCGGCAAATCTGAACCCCAAAAGGCTTGAACGACAAGAGCCTCCCAGGCTTTGGCCGCCCGCTCGCCGTGACTTGGAAAATCACTTTCCTTCTCCAGGGGTCGCCTCCCTCCCCGGTAAAGCCCCTTCTAGCTGACACCGCCGTCCCACCCCCACCCCGCAATTAGGCGGGAGACAAAATGACATCATGCAGGGCTTGGCCCGGGTCCCAGGAGACCCGCCCGCCCCAGCTCCGAGGCCCAGGGAGCCGAGCGAGGGGCCCCCGAGAGCCCCCCGGCTTCGCGCGCACCCCCCGCGTCTCCCCGCGTCGGGCGACACCGGACACTGCGTTTCCTGAGGACCCCACCCCCGCCCGGCCCAGAAGGGCCACGGCGAGGGTGGGGGCAGAGGTCGGGGTGCGGGGGAGGTCGGGGAGGGGGGAGGGGCCCTTAGCCTCCCGGCTCCTCTCACCCGCGTGTCCGCCGAGACATCCCCCCGGCCCGGGCCGCGCCGCGCTCGCCCGCCCGCCGGCTGAGCCCGGAGCGGGAGCCGGGCCGGGGTCAGGGTGCGGGCTGCTCCGGCCGCTCCGGGCCCCGGGGCCGCGCTGCGAAGCGTCAGCGTGGCCGCAGGTCCCGCCGCTGCTCGCAGGGGCTGCGGTAGCCGCCGGCGCGCACAGAAGCACTTTTCTATCTCCCGCCAAGCGCGTCGGCGCCGCCCGGGCCTGGCGCGCGGGCGGGCTGGCGTGCGCGGGGCGGGGCCAGCGGGCGGGGCGTGCTCGGGGGGCAGGGCCGGAGAGCCGAAGAACGCCGCACCTGCGCAGAGCCCTGAAGCCCCAGGGCAGGGAGGGCGTGGGTGTGGCTCAAAACAGGCAGCCAGGTGACTGAGGCCTGGTCCGAGCCAAGAGTGATCGGGGCGGCCCTGGAGGAAAGACTGAGCAAAGGGAGTGAGCCGCAAAGATGGGAGAGTCAGGCCGGGGAAACCACCTGTGCAAAAGGGCCAGCTCTAGTCCAAGCCTCTCCTGCGTCCCTACAGCCCCACCCCAAAGCGGCCCCCTCACCCCTACCTAGACCGGGTCCGTGCCTTGAAACCATCTCCCTGCTTCCTTTCCAGCCTCGAATTCAATGGCTCCAGCTCCTCAGCTTGACTCCTGGCAGCCAAAAGCAAGCCTCCTAGAATGCAAACCTGATCTTAACTCTCCAGAACTTAAAATCTAGGTCCTCTCCCGCAGGGTTAAATAGTCTGTAATCAGGTATTTATAGGATTCTGCCAGATCACCGCCCCACCCCCCAGCCCCCCGCCCCCAGCCAAAGGAAACTCGCCAGCCTCCTGGCCTTTACTCGGGCCGAGTACACTTCCCACCCCTCCCACCTGACTAGTTCCTGTTTATCCTTAGAGTCCATGTCCCAGCCTGCTTGTTGACTTGTGTGTCTCCCCATTTGAACTATGGGCTTGCTAAGGTCCAAGTGGCCCCTCAGTTCACAGCAGTATCCCCAGGGCCCAGAATTCAACTGTTGAACTGAATTCAGTTTACCACATGCTTAAACTCCTAGAGGCTTAGCAAGGATTTTCCATTTTAAGTTGCCATTTACCAAGTACCTCCTGAGTCTCACCCCACATCCAAGACAGGGTGCTGAAAGGGGGATAAATGAATTATGAGACAGGAGCCTGGGGAGATGGGCTTAAACCTCAGCCTCTTAGCCCCTGCTTATGCCTCAGACCCCTCTTCCAGAAACTTCTGGCCACCTGGGGACAGTCCAGCCCACTGCTGCAAACTTCACTTACCACAACAGAAGGAACACTGACATCTTATTACACTTGCTAGAAGCTTCCACATCAATTAATTCAGGGCTTCCCCCACCCACTTCCCTCATAAAGTAATTCATGTGGACATCCCCTCTTCATTGCTAGGGCATAATATTTAAGAGTGTAGGCTCTGAAGCCAGACTTCCTAGGGTTTCATTCCCAGCTCCATCATTTACTAGTTATGTGATCATAGGCAAATAACTTCTCTGTGCCTCAGTTTTCTCATCTATAAAAATGAGATTTATCAAAGACTTAGATAGTTTTTACTATGTGCCAGCCACTGTTCTGTATGCTTTATACATTTTAATTCATTTAATCCTCATAGCAACCCTATGAGGTAGTATTAGTATTCTCTTCTTTTGTCAGATGGGGACACTGAGACACAGGCCTCCCCCAGGTCACACTGCTAGTAAATGGCAAAGAAGGGATTCAAGCCTGGGCTGTCTAGTTCCAGAGTATATGCTATTAATCACTACACTGGTACCTACTTTGTGGGATGGTGTTAGGATTAAATAAATTTATATATGTAAACCACTGAGAACAATCTCTGGTACATAATAAGCACTATATTACTTTTTGTTATTATTATAACTCTTCAGCTGCTCTCATGCTTGTCCTTTGAGGTCTAGGAAGCTGCTTTGCACACAGCACACACTCTCACATGGATTATTAGTCCCATTTCAGGAGAGAGACAGGACCTGCCAGCTCAGGCAAGGTATTTGCCCAAGGCAAGAGACAGGGAGCAGCTGTCTCCAGTTGCTAGCCAGTTGACCAATACACTTATCGACTGAAAAAGAATGCACAACCTAGAAGTTGAGAATTATGTTTTATTCAGCAGTATTACTGAGGACTTAAGCCTGGGCTATAGCATCTCAGATAGCTGAGGGACTGTTCCGGAGAGGTAAGGGAGGAGCCAGGATATATAGTAGTTTTTGCAAAAACAAAAACAAAAAAAACCCAAGTAGTCAGAACATCAAAAGATTACTGCTAACTAAAGAAAACCAGACATCTTAAGTTAATGAATTTAGCACTCTTCTATGTGTGGGAAGATGCAGGAGTTTGAGCTTATTGAAATTACTTGTTTGATACACACCTTAACTATCTAGGGCCAGTATCCTGTTTTTCTCCATCCTGAATCCCCCCAGGGCGCACCATCAGGGGTCGCTGCAGTGGCTGAGGGCTTGATGGCCACAACAGCCTTTGTTTACTGAAGTGGCAGGTGATGTTCTTTGTCCATATCAGAGTCTAAGAAGCCTGGAGTCAGTGCTTCGAGTCAGAGAGCAGGGAGGTCACCCTGGTACCAGATGGAATCTGGTTATCTGCACAAGTGTGTCTTCTCCAGTTATCGTCATGCCAACAGATACCCCTGGAGAGAAGACTCCAAGTGTCCTGGGTGCAGCCACGGCTGGGAGTGGTCCCTGGGCTCAGGACTGATAACATACAGACTGCACTCTACCAGGAACCTTTTCCTGCACATGTCCTCCTTGGACAGGGAGGCTTCAGTCATTTGGTCATTCCACAGTTTGCCCCACCCCAGGTTCCAAACCCCAGGGCCTGCCCCCGTCTTGGGAAGACAGCATCAAATCTATTAAATGCTCGGGATGCAGCATCAGCCTGGACACAAAACAAACACTGATTGATAACAAATAAATGATAAGTAGGATCACATGTCCCTCTGCCTGGCGTCTTCCCCTCCACCTACTGAGCACCTCCCTTTTCACCCTTGTCCTCCCACCGTACTTCCTCTGCCCATAATTTTACTGCTCTGTCAAGAGCAGACAGCCCCACATTCACATTTCATCTTCAGATGTTGACAATAATGTTTGGCTCCTGGCAGGTACTCACAGAAGGGCTTTTACACATTTTTAATTGAATGAATGAAATGTTAAAGCTAACATTTGGGCTGGAGAGTTGTTAGGAAGGCACAGAACTGGGGGAACTTGGACTGCTAGAGTTTCGATTGTGTCTTATAAGGACCATCAAAAGAGATTTTGAAACAAAGGAATGTTTTTCAGATACTTCTGCCCAAGGAATTCCCTGGCGGTCCAGTGGTTAAGACTCTGCGCTCTCAATGCCGAGGGCTCAGGTTCAATCCCTGAAGGGAACTAAGATCCCCCAAGACACACTGTGCAGCTGGAAAAGAAGAAAAAAGTTTTAAAAAAAAGATACTTCTGCCTCACCCCCAAGGGCATCAGTGTAGAGGACAGAGTCATGGCAGCAGGTAAGTGGCCAGAGGCATGAGAGGTCCAGGACCAGCAGTGGAAATGCAAAACTTTCAACAACAGGGTGGATCCCAATGCAGGGAAGCAATTCAATTAACTGATTCAAGAAATCAGACCTCAACAGATAAATTTCCTCGCCCACTTCTCAAAAGATTGAGATTTTATGAATAACTATTTGCAAAGCATCTATATTTGAGTTCCAGCAAAGGACCTGCAAAATATTCAGGTCAGAAAATAATAGCTGGATCTTACTGGGGAAGACACCATGGGCCAGGCACCATACTAAGAGCTTTGCCTTCATTTTCCATTTAATGCTCATCACTATGAGGGGCAGGTATCAATCAATAAGCTCCCAATTCTAAAGATAAGGAAACTGAGGCACACAGGTGTTAAGTTGCCATGATCACACAGCTAGTGGGCAGGTGGCTTGAAGCAAAGCACCCATACTTTGAAATGTAAATTGAGAGTACAGTTTGTGAAAATATGTTGAAATGATTGAGGCTGGGCTGCACCTCAAAGGAGCTAGTCATCAGGAGACAATTCAACATCTATACTCTCCAGAACCTCACCAGCTGATAGGAGAGACAATGAGTAAACAGAAAATTAGATCTATCAGGGTGAAGATAAAGGCAGGGGCTGTGGGTATCAACCAAAGGGGTCACTGAAGGCTCTTCAAAGCTGGGTGATTTAGGAATCTGCAAGGTGGCCAGAGGGAAAAGCCAGTGCATGTCAAGGAGAGAAATATTAGGAAGTACTCAGACTGCCCAGAGTTGAAGTCATTTTTTTCTTTGACTTTAAAAAAAATTTTTTATTGGGAGTATAGTTTCTGCTGTACAGCAAAATGAATCAGTTATGCATATATCCACTCTTTTTAGACTTCCTTCCCATTTAGGTCACCACAGAGCACTGAGTAGAGTTGAGTTGAAGTCATTTTTGATTCTTCTCTCACATCACTTATCTGACCCATCTGCAAATCCTATTGGCTCTACCCTCAAACTCTACCTTCAAAATATATCCATTGGCAAAGCACACGAAAAGATGCTCAATACTATTTCATTTGGGAAATGCAAATTTACAACCACAATGAGATTTACACACCTATTAAAATCGCTGACTAAAAAGACTAATCACGTCAAATGTTGAAGGTGGGGAGTAATCAGACTTCTCAAATACTGCTGGTGGAATGTGAAATTGTACAACCACTTTGAAAACAGCACAGCAGTTTCTTAAAAACATATACACCTACCATATGACTCAGCCATATGGAGCCAAGAAAAATGAATGCACATGTTCACACAGAGCCTTTTACATACTTTTATTTGTAATAGCCCCTAACTGGAAACACCCCAAATGTCCATCAACAGGTAACTGGATAAACAAATTATAGATATAAAACAAATATATCCACTCTGACAATAAAAAGGAATTACTTATACAATGTGAATCTCAAAATAATTATGCTGAAAGAAGACAAAGAGTACACACTGTGTGATTCCATTTACACACGACTCCAGAAATTGCAAACCAATCAACGGTGACAGAACCAATCTAAAGTGACAATGGTTGTAGAGAAAGGATGACAAAGGGACACGAGGAAGTTTTGGGGGAGTGATGGATATGTTCCATTTGCATGACTCTAGGAGTCCCTCTTCAATCACTGGGAGAAGTGTGGGGTCATTGACCACAGAACAGGGCAATCAACCCTGCGTGGGCTTGTCTAGACTCATGCCCGCCCTAGCTGTGTCCTCATTTATGCAATCGCAAAGAGTGAGAATTTGGTTTCTTAGAAACCTTCTGGGAATTCTCTGGCGGTCCAGTGGTTAGGACTCCGCGCTTCCACTTCGCGGGGCACGGGTTCCATCCCTGGTCAATCAGAGAACTAATGCAAATCTCTTGCATTCCTGATGAGGGGGATGAGACTCCAAGAGAAGAACCAGGATCCTGGGCTGCTTTAATACACACACCACGTCCAGCCCACACCTCTGACTTCATATCCTGGGCCTTCTGGGGCATCAGCTTTCACAAACACTTAGTTCTTCCTTTTGTAACATGGCCACTTGCAGTTCAGCAATCAAGCTGGAAGGAGTCGCGGACTAAGGAGTTAGGGCACAAATTCAGGGAGGGAACGGACGACGGACACCAAGACCTAGTCGAGAGGCGGGTGGAAACCACCTGCACGGCCCAGCCAGGCCAGGTCCCGCGGCCGCACTTGAAGGTAACATCACCCACCTCTGTGAAGATGGAGAGGGAAAATCAGGCCTTGGAGTCCACCTGGAAGTCTCTCGCCGCCCACAGTGACCAGGGACAAGAGACGTGACCTGTTTCGAGGGGGTCCAACTAGTGAATAAAGGCCGAAGACCCCAGGCCGTCTGACCACAGAGCCCGCGCCTCCGCCCACAGAGGGTCCACTTCCAGGCGCGCGCTCCGGCTCAGGCTCCGCGCGAGGCATCGCGGGAGTCGCACCGCCTGACGTCACTATAGGGCGCGGGCTTGGGGTCAGGTTGGAACCCGGCTGCTGGGCTGTGGAACTCCCGCAGAGTTTCCCCGCGACCCGGGTTCGCCCGCTGACCCCGCCGGCCCCGCGCCCTCTGAGCCATACTCCCTGGGAGCCATACTCCCTGGGAGCCTGATCGTGAGAGGACGGGTGAAAGGCCCAGGGGAGGAGAGGGAGCAGGGCAGGTACGTCGCCGGCCTCCGACACTATGGCGGTCACGGCCCGAAGCCAGGTTGACCCCCTTCTACCTCGAGCCGTCCCTGACTCGCCGTGTGGCTCAGCAAGCCCTGCACAACCCCCTAACACTGCAAGTTTCCTTCACGCTATTTGTCACCGTCAGCGACTCTTAGGAGGTTAATTTCTCTCTCGGGTTGTGAGCTGCAGGAGCGCAACCCTAGGATGAAACATTAGTGGGCTTCGTGTTAAAATTTGGTATAAGCAAGATTTATTACTCTTTTTAGAGTATATATTTCTTCCTGTCTCTTGAAGGCAGCGGAAGAAATTAATAACATTGGTTGCAGAAAGAGGAACTGAATGGCTAAAGAGGGTGAAATTCTCTTTCAACATCCTTCAGCGCCGTGCTTACGTATTACCTAAAATTTTTTAAATTAAAAAAATTTAAAATTCCTTAAGGCATACGTAGCGCTCTAGGACCTTTTACGGGAGAGTTTGAAAACCTCTCATATATGATTTTATGAATAAGAAGTAACTTAGCAAAAGCCACACAATGGATCTATGATCTATCATAAGATACTGCAAGTTTTCCTCCGTGCTCTTGGGGGAGGAGAGACCTTTTGTCACCCATACATCTCTCTCATTATGTTATCACCTCTTCGTTTGTTTTTTTTTTAAGATTTATTTACTTATTATTTATTTTTGGCTGCATAGGGTCTTAGTTGTGGCACACCGGCTCTTCGTTGCGGCCTGCAGGCTTCTCTCTAGCTGGGAGGTGCGGGTTTTCTCTCTAGTTGTGGCACGCAGGCTCCAGAGAGCGTGGGCTCTGTAGTTTGTGGCATGCAGGCTCTCTAGTTGAGGTGTGAGAGCTCAGTACTTGTGGCCCGTGGGCTTAGTTGCCCCGCGGCATGTGGGATCTTAGTTCCCCAGGCCAGGGATCGAACTGGCGTCCCCTGCATTGCAAGGTGGATTCTCTACCACTGGGCCACCAGGGAAGTCCCTCCTCTTCGTTTTTTTTTTAAATAAATAAATTTATTTATTTATGACTGTGTTGGGTCTTCATTGCCGAGCGTGGGCTTTCTCTAGTTGTGGCACATGGGCTCAGTAGTTGTGGCTTGCGGGCTCTAGAGCTCAGGCTCAGTAGTTGTGGCGCACGGGCTTAGTTGCTCCGCGGCATGTGGGATCTTCCCGGGCCAGGAATCGAACCCGTGTCCCTTGCATTGGCAGGCAGATTCTTAACCACTGTGCCACCAGGGAAGCCCTTTCCTCTTTGTTTTGATACTAACATTTCTCTGATGAGAGATTTTTTGAGTTCAACAAATAAAGTCTCCAACAATTTTTTTTTTTTCGTTGCTACCTGCTAGGACTGGTGCTATCACTTTATTGTTGTTTTGTGTGTATGTGTGTGTGTTTTTTTTAGAGTGAAGTTGAAACACTTGTTCGAGTCAGTTAACTTTTTCATCTCAAGTGGCTTATGTGCCAGAAAAAGGATGTGCACATAGGTGAACAGCATCTGGGATAAAGGGCTCATGTTTGAATTTTAAAACAGCCCTGCTCGTTATCTTAACCAATTGTTTAGACTTAACTTCACTAATAGTGGACCAATCTGACATTATACATAGCATCACCTATGAAATATTCTTGCCAAAAATGTTTAATTCAAAGCTAGCCTTTTATGTCTAACTTCCAGTATGCAGGAAATAGAGGAGATAAAGGGACAAGTTAATAGACATCGGATAAATCTAGAATGTGGGACACCTAATTTACTCTCTTCAAAAAGTCAATGTCATTTAAAAAAAAAAAGGAAAGAAAAAGGCACAAAAGAAAGAGGTAGGGAGACTGTGTATTGGATTTAAAGAGACTAAAGAGACAAATCCAATATGTGAAACTTGACTGGATCCTGTATTGAAAAAACATCTATAAAACATTTTGGGGACAGTTGGGAGACATCTGAATAAATATTAAATATTAGATATGATAATGGTGTATTGTAGTTATACAATGATGTATATTAAGGGGTAAAGTATTATAATGTCTGAAATTTAATTTCAGATGTTCAGTAAGAAAAATACACACATAAAGTATATATATGGCAATATGTTAACTTTTGAAAGTTGGTGGGTACTGGTGTTTATTGTACTATTCTTACCACTTTTCTGTATGTTTCGTTTTTCATAAGAAGTTGGGGGAAAACATACATCCTTGCCACAAGTCACCCATAGATGAAGGGGAAAAGGCGGCTGACGCATGGTAGGACAGGCTTTGCTCCCTCCGAGGAACCTTCTCGAGTCAGGAGTGTGGGGGGAGAAGCTCCAGGTTAGCAGGCAGGCAGTGCTCCTCTGGACCTAGGTCTCCCTAGTCTTCTGTGTCCCAGCTGGAAACTGAAGTTGGATTAGATTCAGATCCAAAAAGTTCCTTCTAAAATTGTAGGTATGGGACTTCTCTGGTGGCGCAGTGGTTAAGAATCTGCCTGCCAATGCAGCGGACATGGATTTGAGCCCTGGTCTGGGAAGATCCTACATGCCGCGGAGCAACTAAGCTTGCGAGCCACAACTACTGAGCCCGCACGCCACAACTACTGAAGCCCACGTGCCTAGAGCCCGTGCTTTGCAACAAGAGAAACCACTGCAATGAGAAGCCCCCGCTCGCCACAACTAAAAACCCACGCACAGCAATGAAGACCCAACGCAGCCAAAAATAAATAAATAAGTAAATTTATAAAAAGATAAAAAATAAAATTGTAGATACAAAGAACAGAGTAGTGGTTACCAGAGGGGAAGAGGCAGGGGGGAGGGCAAAATGGATAAAAGGGATCAACTGTGTGGTGACAGATGGAAACTAAAGTTTTGGTGGTGAGCACACTGTAGGAAACAGAGAAGTAGAAATGTAATGTACACATGAAACACAGAATGTTATACACCAGTGTTACCTCAATAAAAAATAAAATTGTAGTTATCTATTGCTGCATAACAGTTTACTCCAAATTAATGGCTTAAAACTGCCATTTTATTATGTTCATAGATTCTGTGGGTCAGGAACTCAGGAAGGTCAGAGCAGGGACAGCTTGTCTCTCTGCTCCATGATGTCTGGGAACTCAACTAGGACAACTCAGAAGACTAGGGGTGACTTCATGTTTGGAGTCCTCTTCGTTCACGTGTTTAGCAGGTGATGCTTGTATAGGTTGGGACCTCGGGCTGTTGGCCAGAACATCTATACATGGCATATCCACGTAGCCCATCCAGGTGGCCGCAGACTTGTATGGAGGCTCCGAGTGCCCCAAGTGAACCAGGCAGAAGCTGTATAGCCTTCTATGACCTAGCCTCAGAAGTCACAGTGTCATTAACATACTGCCAGATTGAGAGGGAGGGAACAGATCTCACTTCTCAATGGCAGGAGAACCAAAACCACAGTGTAAGAGAAGAGCACATGGGATGGGAGGTAATGGTTGAGCACGTTTTTGGAATGTATTCCAAATACATTACCATGACACTCCCTGCTGTTCCACAGCTGCTTGTTCTCAGCTGGCCCCCAGGTTCTGCCCTTTGAGCAAAGTGGCCTCCCCCATCCCTAACACTGTGTTCTGGCTTGGCTACTCTGAATAAGCCCTGCACTAGGGCTTCAGTGTGAGAGAATGGAAGCCTACAGAGCTTTAACATGAATAAATCATTTGAAATTCAGGATGTGACTTGAGCCTTTCTTCCCAAGGTTTTAAATTTCCAAAAATGTATAAAATAGATAACTAATGAGAACCTACTATATAGCACAGGGAACTCTACTGAATGCTCTGTGGTGACCTAAATGGGAAGGAAATCTAAAAAAGAGGAGATATATGTATACGTATAACTATTCACTTGGCTGTACAGCAGAAACTAACACAACACTGTAAAGCAACTATACTCCAATAAAAATTTTAAAAAATGAACTTCCAAAAATGTTAATTCCTCGACAGACTATTTTCCTGGCTTCAATTATCAACTCCATGTGAACAACTCAGATCTTGAGACTGGACATCTTTCCTAAGCCTTAGTTAGGTATTTCTAGCTATTTACTGGTTATTACCACTTGCACGAATTGCCATTGTCTCAACTGGTTCTTATGCTCTGAAACAGCTCGCCCTTCAGAATCCCTGTCTTCCAAAAACTCCACCACTGTCCCAGGCAATCAGGCTCAAAATCTTGCCAACCTGACCTCTAACGCCCAGACCAAATCTATTTCAGAATGCCACCTTTCCTACAACAGCATCTTAAATCCACGCTCTCGTTACTTCCTCTTGGAGTTATACGACACTCCCCCTAAGGGCCTTCCTTCTAAAGTTCTATCTTCACAGAACCCACCAGCTAAGCTATTCCCATTGCACCATATCCCTTACACACTGGCAGTGGTTCTGCAATCTTCTATCTGGCTTTCAGGCTTTCCCCAAAGCTGGTTCCCAGTGTATCCAGTACATTTGCACAATGCACAAATGCTGTGCATTTCCACATCAACTGCTCCATTCAAGCAGGTACAGTCTCTCCCATTGTCCTTGGGACAGGTGATCACATTTTGCCCTGCATTATAACCTAAAATGATGATAGAACTGAGTGGTTCAGGAGCTCAGAGGAGAGGGACAAAGTGTGGGTGAAGGCAACAGCCTCCAAATGGTTGTGCCTGTGTGCAGCTGGGAGATGAAGGAGTGAGTGAGCTATGGAAGGAAGATACCTATCAACTATTTTACCTTTCTCATTAGGTACAGTGGGGCAAACAGACTGTGGGTTAAGTTTGTTTTCTATCCTTTTGAGCTAGTCCAAAAGCTGTACAGTATTCATAAGCTTGAGAGTTACTTATGCTTCTGATAAAAGAGACTCAAATCTATAACTGGAGTCGAAAGAAAAGACTTCAATGAGAGACTGATGCATAAGTTTAAAAAGTACAGATTCAAACAGATTTAATTTAAAAAATGGAACATATCTTACAGAAGTTAGAAATGTTATCCCACTCTGGGCACTATAGAAGATGCACAGACCTTCCACAGCTCATAGAAGAAAGACTGTATAGACAATTTTGATAAAGAATTGAGGGACAATTCAAAAAGAGTTTATAAAGAGAGAATCAGGAGGCAGAAAATGCTTGAAGAGGCTTGGTCCTCAGAAATTGTTCTGGAATGCCGTTTCACTTGTATCAACATCATGTTCCTGGATGAGGGAATAAGATATAGAATTTTAGAATTTCAGTTCAAAACCTGAAATGTGAATTCTTTGTTGTTTTGGACTTTGATTAGAGATTCTAAATCATCATTAATTGGGACACATAGGTAATCTCTGGACTTTAAGGCTAAATCCAGCCCAAGGATTAAGTTTTCACGACCAGGACAGGGCTTTGACCACAGCCCACCACCCACCGTGAGGAGTGGGGAGCAAATACATTTGAAGGTACTGATGCAGACACCACACCAGACTTCTTACCTTGGCCTTAGGGGCCTGACCCTGCCTTACCACCAAGGTAAGTACTGTTGGGAATCTACCTGGCCCCCATCCCACATTTCAGTGCTGAGCAAGTATACTAATACCTTGCCTCTGAGTTGCTTTCCTGGTACTGATCTCAGAGCACTCTAATTGCCCAGATGTTCCTGTCTCGCTCACTGCACGTAGCTCAGGCAGACAGCAAGGACTGCATTCACTGCCACAGACCTGACATCTAGCACCGTGACGGCACATATGAGGCGTATATTATAGTATGAGTACCCAGCAGAGCCAGACCCCGCCAGTAGTGGCTCAGATCCTCATCAGTCTTTCTGTTCAGCATCTAAAATCCTGTGTGTGTCTGTGTGTGTGTATGAAAAATGGACTTTCTCTTTATACTGTTTTATAGGCCTTTCCCCCCACCCCATTTACTGTATCATGAATGTCTTCCTAAGTCCTTAAACATCCTTCTAAACATTCTTAATCTTATGGATGCACCGTAGGTACTTAACTAGTTCCCTACTGATGAAAGTTTTTCTTCTATTAAAACAATGCTTCACTGAGCATCCTGACTGGTAAATCTACACACATTCAGGAATATATATATATATTTTGGCCATGCCACATGGCATGCAGGATCTTAGTTCCCCACCCAGGGATTGAATCTGTGCCCCCTGCAGTGGAAGTGTGGAGTCTTAACCACTGGACCGCCAGGGAAATCCCAGGATTATATTATTAAGACAAATTCTAAGCATTAGAATTGCTGGGTCAAAGGTATACATATATATATTTAGGGCTTCTGAACGATATTATAAAAAATATCTCCATAAAAGTGGAACCAGCTTATTCTCTCATCAGTAGTATATAAATGAATGCCCATTTACCAACCTTGGTTGGACATTTAATTTTAGAAATCCTGTCCAGGGATAGGTAAGATGAAGGCCAGGCATAATTTTTAAGTTCTTGGTCCTCAGCCCTGGGCAAGAGGATTTCTAACATAAGGTGCTGACCTCACGTCCTGCTGCTCCATCCTTGGTTCAGTTATCTCCTGCCACACAGGCGTTACTGCTGTCCCTCAAACAAGCCAGGCAGAGCCCAGCCTTAGGGACTCTGCACAGGTCTTCTCTCTGCCTGGGATACTTGTCCCCCAGCTATCTCCATGGCCAACTCCCTCAACACCTTCAAGTCTTTGCTCCCATGTCAGCTTTGTAGTGTGGCCTATCCTGACCACCCTATTTAATATCACCACATTCAGCACACTGATCCCTCTGACCCTGCTCTACTTTTTAATAGCGCTTATCATCTCCTAGCATCCTATGCGATTTACTTATATATTACGTTTATTGTTTACTGTCTCCTCCAGCTAGATATACGTCCCATAAGTGCACAGAACATCGTCTGTTTTGTTCACCTAGTAGATAGTGAAATGCCTGCAGAATGAATGAATGAATGAATGAATGGCATGGAACACGAGAAGTCCAGTTTATGGATGATATCACCACTGGAAGGACTCCCACTTGAGTGGGCCTTCTGGGTTCTGTACCTGGTTCAATTTCTTGAATTCTACCACTTGGAAGAAGATGTGCTCGAGGATATGTTTGGCATCTTGCTGGTCCTTTGGTAGTTTATTGGTGACTCCAAGGATGTCACCACACTTCCTGATGTAGAATTCCAGGTCTTCTTCAGTACCTAAGCACAGTTGGGGCAGTCAGATTCACCCTTGACTCTGCCCTTCCCCAAGTACAGACTCACTGTGGTTTGGGTATCCCTTTCGGGTTCCTACATCTCTCAAGATCACTCACCTCTCCCTTGGGTAATGTGACCAAAGGACTTAAACAGTGACAAACTGTAGAGATCTCTGATGTGATGTTTTTGTAAATTAGGACAAAAGTGTGACACTCCTAATTAGAATAAAGCCAGCCAGGTTCTGGCTCGCTATTACCAGATCTGGCATTCCTACATTACAAAGAACAGGAGCAACCAGCGGGGAATCAAATTACCATTCTCTGATTGCCGCAAGGATCATTCTGTGAAGGACATATGGGTATTTTATTTTATTTATATTATTTATTAAAAAAATTTTTTTGGCCGCACTGTGCAGCTTGCAGGATCTCAGTTCCCTGACCAGGGATCGAACCCGCGCCCCCAGCAGTGGAAGCGTGAAGTCTTAACCACTGTATTGCCAGGGAAGTCCCAGGGGTATTTTAAATAGCATTTATTATAGCAATATTATAGGAAAGGAAATAAAAGAAAGAAAAAATCATCCATAATTCTCTGTGTAACCATCCCCAGCCCTGTATCAAGGATGGACAGCCATTACTGCCCTACTTACACTATTTTCTTTTCCAGTAATTTCTTTTCTTCCCCTCTGATTTGCATTTTTAAAGTTATGATAGAAATGATCTCTCACTCTAGCTCTACCCCCACCGATACTTCCTAGGATAATTACTGCCATGTATGCCTACATGTCTACATATGTGTAAAAAAATGGGATCAAACTATAACAGTTCCGTAAGTTGCCGTCATCATTTAACGATGTAACATGGACATTCCATGTCAAAGCTTATGCTCCACATCTTTCTTTTAACAGATGTATAATATTCCACTTTGTCTCATTTTTTTTAAACCAATTCTCCTACTGATGGACTATTAGACTGTTGTCTATTTTTTGAATGCTACAATTAATATCTCTGTATCTTTTCTGTTATGCATTTCTACTAGGATTTCTGCAGGATAAACCACTAGAAACAGAAACGCAGGGTCAAAGGGTCTGATCCTTCACAGGTCTATTATGCCCACTGGACTAATTACTAGGTCTTGCTAATTTCGGATTGCCTAGCGCCTACCACAATGCCTGGCATGGAACAGAGATGCAGTAAAGGTGTCTGACATTGAACTATTTTCATTTTTGCACATTCCTTTCTGGTCTTCGAGCACATACAGATGTTCACATAGTTGGGATCCTACTCTAAGTACAGTTTTATATCTTGCTTTCTTCATTTAGGAATCTCAGTGTCACCCCCTGGCCTTTGTAACCCTCTTTTATAATGACTACATACTGTTCCACTGATTGAATGGGGTGCAATTTACTACCATTTCCCTGTGAGTGAACACTAAGGCTATTCCCAATTGTATTTTATTTTTTAATAAGTAACGTCGTAGTCATCTGTGTACCTTCATTTATCTCCCTAGGTTAGATTCCCAGGAGTGGGGTCACTGCCTCAATTTTATGTCTCTGAGTCCCTGTGTGCAGGCCCACCTGCTGTGCTGGAGGAAGGGTATGTCAGGAGGGGCACGGGGCCGAGAGTCAGGAGCACCACTCACCCTGCAGCTGTGCGGCCCGGAGCCTCATTTCCTCACCCACGGGTCAGGGTGGGCACACTTGACTCTCTCTAGAATCCCTTCCAATCTGAAGTCTCTGTAATTCTCTTGGCCCTGACTGAATTTTTTTATTCAACGGCTCCTGTGACCAATGGCCTAGATTTGCTAAGAGGCAGCCAGAGTCAGAGTTCATCCTGGGGTCACCCAACAGGTCAGAACTGAAGACACACAGGAATTAAAGCTGAGACCCTGGCCTCTGCTTGGCAGCACGCTCTAGCTCACTGGGCTAACTGACCCCTAGCGAAACAGGCCACATCATTCACAGGAAATGAACAAAAATTGTGCTTTTATACTTCCATTCATATTCTGTTCTCCCTAAGCAAACTCTAAGCTTTCTTTCACGGCAAATCTCAGAAATTCACAATTTAATAAAACTCACAAAAGAAAACAAACAAGAATTTGACCACACTCACACTTATTGGTGATCTGAGCAAGCCGGGCCTTCTCAGAGGAGAACGTCTCATCTAAGTCAAACAGCTCCAGCGGAGGGGGTGATAATTCCCTGAAACTAGGAGGGAAAACCTAAAAGGCAATAAGGTCTTTCACGAAAGAGCACATCCAAAGCCATAACTGATGGTAAGGAGACGTAAGGAAAATGAGACGGTGAACCGCCCAGCGCCCATCACCTCCTTCTGCCCTAACCCATGAGACCACAGCAAGCAAGACGGCGGCCCAGTGCAAGCAACCCAGCAGAACCAGCTCCAAGCACACCGCCAAACTCGCCAAGCTGATGTACCAGCGCCCATTAACTCATGCAAGGACACACAGCTTGGGGCTTATCCGGCTTATTTGCATTTTGTGCAAATTTGTGTTGAACATTTGATTACATGAGTCGTTTCTCATCTGATGATGAGTTCTTCAGGTACAGAAATTGGGGAAACAGATGTAGATTAATGTAGGAAGTGCTGAACTTATAGCCAGAATTCGCAGGTATGAAGCAGTGGTGTGCTGATAAATGTTGAGCTATCACTCAAAACAAGAGGCCTGATCTGTAGCATTTGTCATTTCCCGTTTTGTAAACACTTCCACTGTGGCCGATTTTCAGGTTACCAAGGTGAAGCCAACTGGCTCATAACATTCCAGAATGTGGTGGGATAAGACAATTTTGAAGGCAAGTGGAGCTCACGCTGGACTGGAATGTTGAAAAATAACCTATAGACACATGACTGTCCCCTGGGCTCTTAGAACTGTGCTGTGAATCTAAGTGCCTGTTGCCTGGAGAGCTCAAAGCTTTCTAGCACAAAGCTCTTCCTCCTTTTCAGCCAGGAATTCTCATACATGCCCTTCAACCCCACAAGATAGGAAATGTTTAACAGCCAGAGAGGCCCACACCCTTGATTCCTCAGTTGGGAACTACACCAAATGGAAGTCCCTGTAGAATACTAACAGGTTTGGTCTCTATGCATGTTTCGAGCCAGAGAAACATGACCCCATGAGGAGGCCAGCTCCACACGAGGCCAGCAACAGCGGGGCTCTGCGGCAGGATGCCCCCCACACACCCACTCACCGCTGGCTGAAGGGCTGGCAGCGGCGTCTCAAACTGAGGTTGGATGAGCTGGAGCGGTTCATGTTTCACGTTTAGCTGCTCGTGAGCCCTGTGTTAAGAAGAAGATAAACAAGCAGGAATCAAGATGAGACACTGATGCAGAGCACGTCTAATTGATCGCACGGTGCTCATCTCCAGCGATCAGGAGGCTCAGCACTTTGGCAAAAAAAATAAAAATCACACAAAATGTATTGTTACATGTAATGTAACGATCCTTTCAGGAATCTTCTCTACTGCAACAGACAGTGTAACTTTATTGAGAACTGAAAGGGAAAGTTCATTCAAGTTTCCTATCGGGCTTCTCCTAAATAGGCTTTTAATTTTTACCCACTGGACACCGTGAATCTTGTAACTCACTGTGTCTCCTTATTCGTTTTCACCATCAAGAGACAGGAGTCAAATCTGAAGTCTGCTTCTGGCGACTGAACAGATCCACAGGATATGCACTTCTGTGTGCTCATTCACTCCACAAACATCTACTGAACACCTACTGTGTACCAGGCAGTTTTATCTGCCAGGAGGACAGCAGCAGGGGAAAAAAGAGACCAAGGCAGGCCCTCGTGGGACTGACATTCTAGCGGAAGAGAGACACACAATAAACAAAAGCCAAGATGCCAGGGATTAATAAGCATTAGGAAGAAAAGCCAATCAGGAGAGAGGGACAGAGACAGGGAAGGGGCAGGGAGTGGGGCCTTGCCAGAGCAGCCCTGCGTGAGGGGAGCGGCAGGTCAGGCAGTCTCCCTCAGAGGCGTCCCAGGCAGAGGCCAGAGCAAGGAGAAGGGGGAAAGGGGAGAGAGACATTTTCACGGAACAGCAGGGCAGCCAGAGCAGCTGTGGCGGAGTGAGAACGGCACGAAGGAGTTAATGGAGTCAAGGGCTGACCTTCCCCCACGGTAGTTTTTTTATTGCGGCTTCCCCTTTGCCTCCGTTCTCCCAAACCTTAATTTGACCTTTTGCATCGGGGTATAGATTGTACAAGCTCTGTGACCTCCTCTGGGAATGAGGCAAATTAAAATATACTCACTCACCCAACTTAAATTGTGTGCTCATTTGTGGCCTTTCAAAATTCATCTAAGCAAGCAAATGCCAAGGGGTGTGGACAAAGTTCATGCCGGTTTCTCTGTAGGGGTGCTTTCAGAAAGGAGACAGGTCTATGACCGCAGAAAGACGGCTCGCTGAGCTTATGCCGTCACCACCTCCACTAATCCCAGATGCTTGGGGAGAGTCTTTCCTAGCAATGAGCAGATGATCCCCACGGAGAGAAGAGAAATAACTTTCCTTGGGCATCTACCACATGCCACGTGCTGTGCCTGACCCTGTGCGAGGCACTTATTTCATGTAAGCCTCAAAACAGCCCTGGGCAGTGGCTGTAATCTCTGAAGAGGAAACAGAGGTATAGAGTTGAAGCAGCTCCCCAAGGTCATGTGCTTAGGAAGCAACAAAGGCAAGATCAGAACTCAGACCTGGCTAATCCCTGCCAACCAGAAGCCCCGCGACTCAGTCTACCCAGATGGCAGAATTAGAGGCAGTTCTAAGCTAAAGGTCCTAGTACACACACACAAAGAACCCTGCTGCCAAGTCCTGGCCTTGGTCATTCTAGCCATGATATTCTGTTTTCTGTCCCTAGATAGAGCGGACTGTGCTGAAGCCCTGTGTAAGTAATAAAATGAATTCCATTAAGTCTTCCCTTTCTCCACTCGGCTCACCACCTGCCCAGATCTTCCTCCTACTAGTGGCCAACATGTACTTGATGGGGGTGGGGAATGGGTGGAGAAGCTAATCTTAAAAGCAAGCAAAACCTAATTCAGAAAGATGATCAATATGGGAAAAGGGGACGAATAAATGCCATTGCTATACACAAATCTGTGAAATGGGGCTGCTCTATATTCCAGAATACTCTGGCCTGACCTTTGGTGGTGCATTTTCACTGCCCATGTCTCACTCTCCATCCCACCATGAACTCTGAGGGCAGGGACGCCACACTGTTTGTCTCTACCTCACACCCCACAGGCATCAACAAAGACCGGCTGGACAAATGAAGTCACTTCAGAGCAATACCCTACAGCTGACATACATATTTAATGACGAATGCAATTTTTACTCAAAAAGAAAAACTGCATTCAAAAGTTGTTACATGTGAATAAAAATACCTCAGAGCTCCACACAGAAACTGTAAACCAATAACTCCTGCCCTTTGCAGTGGTATGAAAGACAAATACAATCAAAAGAGCCGTCCAAGCCTCTGAAACATCCACCACCTGACTCTGCCGACACTAAAATAGCAGACAGTTCCAAGCAATCTCTCATTCAACACTGAAGAATGGTCGTGATGGCCTGGTCCACCTGCATCAGGGGAGAAGCGAGTCAAAACGGCAGCAGCCGGTTAGACTGGAAGCAGCCAGTGGAGCGGCCTGATGGAACTTCTGTTATTCTAAGAAAAGCCCTGAGTTAGAAGGAGAGCGTCGGAGCTCAAAACCAAGCAAATGAAGAGCCAAATGTGCAGCCAGGATTTACAACCTGGCTGTCACCTGCAGGCTGCAGGTGCTGAGGGGGTGACAGAGATGCCCTGGCGGCTCTGGGGATGTCAGTGTTGCTCTCTTTTTTTAGAGACTCTCTAACTTCCTACAGTAATAAATCTCCAGATAATTTCTTCCCAGGTTCAGGGTTAAGACTGGCTGGATTCAAATTCAGGTGCCACCGAAAACTAGCCGTGTGACCTTAAGCAACTCACTTATCTTCTCTGTGCCTCAGTGTCCTCATATGTAAAACAGGGAGAATAACTGTATTATGATTATTACATGATAAAGCAACGTACATAACAAAATTAACATGGTGCTTGTTAGGAGGCAAGGCTAAATGCAGTTCAAATGGCAACTAGGAATGAACTTCCCTGCCTGGACATACCCTGCCTTTGCTCAGAAAGCAACCTCCCTGCAGAATGTTCTCTCCCAACACCCCAAACCATCTCCTGAAATCCTCTCACCCTTTAAAGTGCACCACCCATCAGAGGGCCAAGCAGACACAAGTCACCCAGAAATGTTTTCTGAAATCCTCAATGCCTGGCTAAAACGGCCCCTCTCTTTCTTAAAGCCTTCCCTGCTCACCCGTCAGAATCGAATTCTCTTTCCTCATTATGCCATGGCCTCCAGTTTTACATTTCACATTTAGCACTAGATTAACCTTGCATCACAGCTTTTGTCTGTCTCCTCCATAAAACCATACACTTTAGGTACGGTGCTCAGCACAGCCAGAGCTCTATGAGTGCTTGATGACCTTGAACATAAGTACAGGGCCAGGACGTTAGACAATCATCTGTACTGTGCCTTCAGCCTTTGGTTTATCCAGATGTAGATCCTGTACCAGGCCAGAGATGCTCAAAAATGTTAGTCCCTGCCCGTTGTTAGGGATGCAGAACAACACCAACAAAGCCGGCAGGAAACAGAGTCAAGGACTGGACTGAAAGACACTCAGGCCTGGCTCGAGATCCCTGCTCCCACCGTGGGAGAATCCTTTCCCTCTCTAAACCTCAGTTTCCTCAGCTGGAAGTGAGGCAGGTAACTCAGAGGACCACTGAAAGTATTAAATGAAGGCACAGTGTGGAGTGCTCACAGGGTGACTGCCCACCTTGGTTTACTGAGGGGGGTCTCTGGGACGTGGGACTCTCTGTGCTCAGACCAGGAATGTCCTGGGCAAACCGGAACAAGTTGGTTTCTCTAAATGTCCAATACAGAGCCTGGAGCACAGCAGGAGCTGACAACTGCTGGCAGTTTCCTCTGTATCAAGCCCCGCCCCAAACTCCCAGCTATCTCGGCCAACCTCATCACAGGTCTGAGAACACGTTTTGCACACCGCACTTGCCTTGCACACCGCACTTGCCGTGCCCCTAACTCCCGCCCCCAGGCTAGTGTTTTCAAACCGAACACCCAATGGAGTGCAGAGCAGCTGAGAGAGCCGAGGTACTGACTTGATGACCTTGGGGAGGGAAGTGGTATCCAGCTGGTAAACGGACAGGTCGAAGAGGGTGGTGAAGTCCCGAGGGTTCTCATCGCCCTCCTGGAGACACACTCGCAGCCGCTCGGACAGGGTGGCCGTGTCGGGCAGCATCATGTAGTCGGAAATCTGAAAGCCACAAGAGGGTTCCTTTCAGCAGAGCAGGGGCAAGAATCTACTCTGTCTGGTCTCCAGCGCCTCAGGTCTAAATCTGCAACATTTCTACTCTCTTGCTAAGACATCTCACTGTTCATGATCACTGACAACTAAACCTTAAATAAGCCACTCTCGGTGGAAAGAAGGACAAAGGTCACCTGGGTAATCCCCAACGCTGACAAAACCCAGCTCTGCAATGATTCATGCTGGTCCGCACACAGCTGAATATGGCTGGAGAAACGCACAATCCTGCTGACTGGTCTCCTTTTCATTACACACTGATCTTGAGTGCTCAGCCATCAATTCTCAAGTTCATTCCCTTTTCCCATTCTCGTAGGCAACACTTTCCTTCCGTCACTTCAACCATCTAATATGATTTTCTACCTCTTAATTTTAGCTGATGACCTTATTTTCTACACCAGTGAGAAAACCGACACAATCATAAAAGAAAGTCCACCAGCTCCCATTTCAACATCTATCCTCTCTCCACCCACTAGCATCTGGGCCATACACTCTGCTTTCTCTCCTGTCCTGTGTACGAACCACCTGTGACCCCAGCACAGGCAACCCCTCCTTGGACACTAGACCCCAGCCCTTCTCACCTAGCCGAGGACATGCCTGCAGCACTGCTGAGAACCCTTAATGATGACATGTGCTGTCTGTTGGTAACAGTAAAAGACCGGGAAAACCTAAATGACCATCAATAGGAGACTGGTTAAATACACCACAGTACAAATAATGGAAAATTCAGTTTTCAAAAAACAAAACAAAAAACAATCAAAAGAAAGCTCTTTATGAATAAGTATGGAAAAACCTCCAAGACATACTGGTAATTATAAAAAGCAAGGTGCTAGACAGCAGTATATACAAAAGCGTATATATATATATATATATATATACAAAGCGTACATAGCACCATTTGGGTAAAACAAGGGGGAAGGAGAGCATACACACATGCATACTTGCTTATCTCTATATAAAATATCTCTGGAAGAACATACAAGAAACTGCTAAGACTGCTGTCACTGGGGAGGGGAACCAGGTGGCTGGGCAAAGACATAAGGAAGACTGTTCATTGTGTATGCTTTTGAATTCCAAACTATGTGAAGGCATTACCTAGTCGAGCAATAAATTTAAGTTTAAATAAATGCATGCTGGCAACCAGGAGTTTGTGTATTCCTAATTTCCCTTTGAACTGCATTTAGCCTTGACTTCTAACAAGGCCAACTTGGTGATAGTTTTAAAAACTGGTCTCTGAAGTCACCCACAACATACTGTTCCACATTCTCCAGAGCCAGCACTTGGGGAAACATGCCTGAGCGTGATGGAAGTGAGACGTCACACAAACAGGCTCACTTTTCTCTATATGCCAAGCGTCGAAAACTCCCCCAATTCTCAAACTTTTTTTTTAGACAAGAAACAAGGGAGAAGCATCAACAGATAAATGCTCTTCCTAGCACTATTTGGCTGTTGTAGAGGCTTCAACCCTCTAATAGGACAGGGATGAAGGTGAGAGCAGTGACAAGGGCGCTGACTATGGCAGAACATACACCCAGGTCACGGCACAGAGATAAGTATGGGCCCAGCAATCCCAAAGGTCCCGTGGCTGATTCTTAGCTCCGCACAGAAGCCTGCTACAAAATCCTAGTTCAGACAAGTAGCAAGGCCTTAGGTGTCCAGACAGAAACATAAAAAGAGTGCTCCCCAGGGAGATCAGCTCGGTGCTTTGTGACCACCTAGAGGGGTGGGATAAGGAGGGTGGGAGGGAGACGCAAGAGGGACCTGCTACCCATCGCCAAGAAATCATTTTCCTGACATTTCAGAGTTTAAGAAACACAGAACTAAAGAAAGAACGAGTAGACTTTGAATTAGGAGACCTGGGTTTGAGTCCCAGCTCTGTAATTGCTTGCTCTTTGGGCCTATTACAATCCTGCAGAATTTCAGTTTCCTCATCTGTAAAATGAGAATAAGACCATCTACCTTCCAGGGCTGTGGTAAGGTTTAAACAAGATGATTTATGTGCAAGTATGTGATATACAGTGCTTGGTAGATAATAAATACAAGAGTTTTTTAAAAGTCTTGACAGATATATAGCTCTTTTTACAGCCTTTAGTTTAACAAGTAAATTTACATCTATTCATTTAGGCCTCACAATTATCCTGTGAGACAAAGAACACAGGTATTAGTGTCCCCAAAACTAATGAGAAAACTAAGATGAAAAAGGTCAGAAATAACCTGCTTAAGGTCCCAGGGCTCATGGTGGAGCGGGACCTAGAATGTAGTTACTGGTTCCTAGTCCAGTGCTGGTCTCACCACTCTGATTTGTCTGGTAAGTATTATCATAATGCCCTTAGGATTGTTATTCCTAAAGGCAACAAAATGAGAGTTTAAAACTTAAATTCTGATGGTCTTCGTTTCTTCATGAAAAAATTATTTTTATAACCTTCATATTTTTGAAAGAAGTATTTCTCTACAGATACTGATTCTGAAAGTTTGGGCCAGAGAGCATACATTAAATTCCAATTATTACATATACAGAGAGAGGCTCCCACCCCATTGAATTCTACGACGAATTACATAATTCATTGATTTATTATTTTTTTACAACGTGGCCTTCATCTCGCCAAAAAGCATCACTTCTTGCCATCTGTCTAACAGATAAAGTAAGAGATAGATATTCCTTTGGAACTGTTAGAAGTGGTGCTGAGAAGCTGGACCCAGTCTTCATTTCAAAGTTTTTTTTTAATGATTCATAACCTCCTACCTCTGGGTCCTCAGCATCAATCTGGTTTAGGTGGATGTCTCCTGTTGTGAGCCACTGGAAAACAACATCCTAAATTTAAAAAAATAAACACAGAATTACCCATTTGGTTATTTGAGAAAGCTGAGGGCAGGACTAGAGAATTAAACCAATCAAGAAAAATGATAAAGGGAAAGAGAATACACACCAGTGATTTGAAAAAGGGTAGCCACCTTTATCTTGGTGAAATCATATGAAAACTGCAAAGTTTTCCTTACCCTAGTGCCATTTTTATTATTGGAAATTTATCATTTATCTTAGGGCACTCTAACCTTTAATCACCAGCCAGAATTTATTAAAATTTGTTCACTGTTCTGAAACAATCCCTGTGTAATGTGCTGATGACAGTCTGGACTTAAAAAGTACAATATAACAAGATGCCCCCAGAATGTGATAAAGACGTTGGAACTTCATGTAGATTCTACAGAAACAAGATCCTTTTTTTTTTTTTTTGGCCACAGCTCACAGCTTGTGGGATCTTAGTTCCCCAACCAGGGATTGAAACCAAGCCCTTGACAGTGAAAGTGCAGAGTCCTAACCACCGGACCACCAGGGAATTCCCAGAAACGAGATCTTAAATCAATCTCTCAATAAGACAATAACCCTTAAGGCTGAAGGAACTTATTTCATTAATGAGAAAGCTCAGCGGGACCTTCTCCCTCTGGTTGAGTGAGTCACTGGCATCACACCAACATCCAGCTCTGGCCTGCACCCTGTCACCCTTCACAGGACATGTTTCTTTTGCACTTGCCATGCCTTTCCCTCCTTCCCCGCCTCAATCAGGGACAGTCCTATCATAACTCCTCCTAAATCCCACTCGTGCTGGCCAGCCCCTCCCCCCACTCACACCTTCCCTGCCTTCATTCAGGTCCTTGTTCCTTCTCTGCCAGCCTCCTAACTGGCTCCAGATTGCCCTCTCCCTTCCATCTTCTGCACTCACAGATCTGACTATGCCCAAGGCTGCTGGACACTCTACGAGGGCTCCCCGTGGCTTTTCGAAGAAAGTTTGAGTTCCTAGGCTCTATACGGGAGGCCCTGCTTGGGTCTGCTCCTCCCCACTTCTCCAGGGTGGCTCCCAGCCCGGGGTGGTGTGCTTAGAAACGCTCCCCACGTCCTCCTGGATTTACTTCTCCGTCTCTCACATTCTCTCTCAGGGTCCTATATACTTTTTCAGAGCAGAGACTATGCCTGACTCATCTTTGTATCCTTAGTGCCTGGTGTATAACGGGTTCTGAATAGCTGGTTTTAAATAACTAGATGAACTCAGCAGTATTTTTTTTTTTAATGACAGGAAAATCATACATATTATTCATTAGATAAAAGAGAAGAGCTTACCATGATTTTGCTGTTTTCTTCTTTATCCAAATATTGGTCACTGAACATGTGACATGAGCCAAGCACTGCCAGTTTCCCACCTTGGCTCTGTTGATGACAAAGCAGTGTCAGATATTCAGATCCCAAAATGTACCACGTGCATCTCAGTCCCCAAACACTTATCATTACAACCATGTGAGCAAATGTCTTATATACTAAGAAGTGCCAATTCACCTGGGCATTTTAATGGTCTAGAAATGTCAATTATGATAACAACTATATTCCAACCTGCTTCTCAATTTAGACACTTCTATACCCTTCAGTTTGACTTTAATAGAAAGCAGTGTAAATTGGTTCGACAGTATTTTCCCATTGTTAGTGAAATTATAAATGAAAATCATAATCTTAAAGGAAAAAACAGACAAATCCACAGATAATCTGTGAAGATTTAGACATCTATGAATACCAAAAAACAGTATTTAAGATCCAAACAGAAAACTAAGCCACAAGCACGAAAAGTTCACAAAATAAACGACTGGTTAATAATAAAAACTTTAATATTAGTAATTTAAAAAAATCAAAACAAAGTACTTTTTCTTATCAGATTAATAAGAAAAAAATGACTATAAACAGTGTTGGTCAGGTTTAGTGAAGTAACTTCTTTGACACAATGTTGCTGAAACTGTCAACAAATGCAACAAAGCAGTATAAAATATACCAAAAACTCTGCACAACTTTATAGTCATAATCACAAAAGATTAGAAACAAATCCAAATGTTCACCCACAGAAATATGGTTAAGAATAATGGAACCTCCCCCAGTTGTTAAATTATATATTAGAAAGGTTTCTCAGTAATACGGGAAAATGCTTCTGTCATAACATTAGTTTAAAAAAAAGTGTACCATCAATTGTACAGCTATTGGAGTTTAAAGCCTGTGAGGCAAGTAAACAAAAATGAGGCACAAGCAAAAGTGGGAGAAAATGATCAAAACGTCAGCCTGGGCTGCCTCAGAGTAGTGCATCTCTGCATTTAAAAATTTTTCTACAATGAGCATATATTATCTTTGTAATGAGAAAAAAAACAGTGCAATATTAAAAACACAAAATGAAATCAGATTTTCTAGCAACATCACATACAGAGAACAGGCACAACTGCAACCATACTGGGAAAGAATGACACCTAAGCAGAGCTGTTGAGCTACAAATGTACAAATTCTGTAAATAAAACAAAATTTGCAAAACAAACTCTGACCTGTCCCACATTAAAAGCAAATGCTTCAGAGGAAAAATAATACGATTACTATACCATAACCACTGCAAACAGATAGGTTACTGAGAATAGAAGTGAATTGGGTGGAATTCTATAGAAATAACAGGGACATGACTGAATGAACTGGGCTGCGATTTGAATCCCTGTAGGTGAGTAAATACCTATACCTCTACCCACAGTCAGATTTATATTATCTTTTCCTTAGTATACAGTTGACCCTTGAACAACATGGGTTTGAACTGCATGGGTCCACTTACTAGCGAATTTTTTTCAGTAGTAAAGAGTACTGTACTACACGATCCGTGGTTGGTTGAATTCGCAGATGCACAACCGCACATACAGAGGACTGACTCTGTAACACACGATTTTCCACTGTGTGGAGGGCTGGCACCTCAAACCCCTGCACTGCTCAAGAGTCAACTGTATTTTCTTTTCCCTACCTCATTTATTTCAAATAGATTATACATTGTCTTTTAATCCTTTTATTCTGTCCTGACTGATTCTACCATTGTCTTCAGCTTCCTTTTCCAGCAACTGTCTATAATTTGCTCCAATTAAATAAGAGTATGTCTACTCAAGGACCAATTTGCTCCTTCAATGTTAATGAGTCTATCCCAGTAAACCAAAGACCTAGAAAGGACCATGATAAGCTCAACGAAGGCAACGGCCCTGGGCAAGGAGGCAGAACGCTCCGGTGCTAGCCTGGCCCTGCTATGGGTTCCAGACAGAGGCTCTCCCTGGGATCACTGCTTCATCTCACCAACAAGAGTGACAGGCAACAACCTCTCTGAAAGACTGTGTTTATAAGGCAGGACTGAAAGTCTATCAGGAGGAGAAAATGGGCTTTAAATAGCTAGGCAATGAGCACATGATAATCTCATGAATTCTAGAAGAATCACCACACTTAGCACAGAATTCTGTACCCAACAGACGCTCCATAAAAATCCACTGATTAAGCCAGGTAAAATCTCTGTGCACAGTTAAAAAATCAAATAATTATAACAGTTCTAGTATTATACTACCAGAGGCCCCTTAAGATGGTGTCTCATTACTTCTGTGCCTATAAACAGACATTTAATGTAAACAGTTATTTCCACATGTTGAATCATTTAATAACATGTTAATTTGGTTTTTTTGGCCGTGCCGTGGGGCCTGCGGGATCTTAGTTCCCGGACCAGGGATCGAACCCATGCCCCTTGCAGTGGAAGCACAGAGTCTTAATCACTAGACAACCAGGGAGGTCCAATAACACTTTAATTTTAAAACAGTATTTCCTGCTGTTTAGGAGAGACTAACTACCATTAATAGCTATACCAATTTTGTCTAAATATCATCTTTCAAACACAGCATAGACATTTATTTATTTCCTAATAAAAATGACATCAGAGCTTTTAAATATGAGAGGGAAAAGTAATACTTAGGTCCCACAAAGAAAAATAGAATCATGTGTAGCTAGAGACATGTGTAGTCTCTGGAGAAAAACTGAGAGGTCAGCTGGTGAATTCCAAGTCTTGGTAGACAGATGAAGGTGAATTCAGCAAACATGAATTAAAAGGCAGTGGATATGTGGGGTGATAATGAAAACGGCTGTGTCCTCTGGGACCACCTGTTCCCACATTTTGTGGGGTTTCCAGGATGAGAACTGAACAACTAGTCTTCTGGTATGTTTTCCTCGGATACACTAAAACACCAGCAGCACAATTCTGTGCATTGTGGTATAGGTTGCTAACTCAACCTTTCTCTGAATGGATTCTCTTATACTGATGGTGAGAGCTGGTAGTCAAAGACAGTTATACTACAGTAGCCTCATGCTACAGTGGAAAGGCTTTGGATCTAGAATAAGAGCTAGGTATAGTCTTTGACTCCATCAATGACTGGACAATCCACTGTTTCCCCATAAGTAAAATGTAGTTAATTGAAATCCTACTTCACAGGACTATTGTGAAGACCAATGAGAAAATATGGGAGTTCCCTGGTGGTCCAGTGGTTAGGACTCCGAGCTTCCACTGCAGGGGGCATGAGTTCAATCCCCGGTCGGGAAACTAAGATCCCATATAGTGGCGCAGCCAAAAAAAAAAAGAGAAAATATATGAAACCCCATGGAAACTAAAGTAGTTCTTACTATCTCAGGAAAAAAAATTACATATCCACCCTTATCTAAGAAAGGCTGTACCTTCGAGTGATAGAAAGCCAGGATGGGTCTGTTAAGTGGGAAACAGACAGAGCCTGTGGACAGAACAGCCACTGCTGGTTTCATGACACTCAATGTGGCACCAAAAGGATAGACAAAGGTGAGAGCCCTGAAAGAAATAAAGAAATATTCAAGGTTTTTTTTAATGAATAAAAAATTTTTGAAGATTATCTCAGTGTTTCTTGAGCAAGTCACAATCAAACAGAAAATATTCTATAAGCTTTGGTTTGTTAACTTAAAATTAGTATCACTCTAGCTACAGGTTTAATAAAGTATTTTAAGAAATGTGAGTATAGGGCTTCCCTGGTGGCGCAGTGGTTGAGAATCTGCCTGCCAATGCAGGGGATACGGGTTCGAGCCCTGGTCTGGGAAGATCCCACATGCCGCGGAGCAACTGGGCCTGTAAGCCACAACTACTGAGCCTGCGTGTCTGGAGCCTGTGCTCCGCAATGAGAGAGGCCGCGATAGCGAGAGGCCCGTGCACCGCGATGAAGAGTGGCCCCCGCTTGCCGCAACTAGAGAAAGCCCTTGCACGGAAACGAAGACCTAACACAGCCAAAAATAAATAAATAAAAATAAAGGAATTCCTTTAAAAAAAAAAAAAGGTCTTCTGTACTCTAAGATTACAAAACATTCACCTATAGTTTCTTTTAGTGCTTTTTATGGTTTCATTTTTAATATTTAAAGATTTAATCCATCTGAGATATATTTTGGGGTGTGGCATGAAAATGGAAATGTTTTTCCAAATGATTAGCCAAAATTATACCATTCATTCTCCAATAATTTGAAATCTCACTTTAACTATAAACTAATAACCCCTACCTTCCACATATTTTGGATCTGATTCTAATTTTTTAATTTATTTTTCACTATTTCTGTATTAGTATCACATTATTCTAACTACTAGAGCTTTGTAATATGCTTTAATTATATAAAAACATTCAACTTCTATGGGGCAAAATACCCCAATGTAAAAAGGTAAACTGGGAAAAACATTTGCAACACATGGAGGTCTTATAAGCGAATAAGAAAAGACAAACCATCAATAGAAAAACAGGCAATAAAAGCAGTGAGCAGGAAATTCACAGAATAAATACAATCAGCCAGTAGACTTTAAACGCCATCCCATTCATAATAATCAAAGAATTGGGGCTTCCCTGGTGGCGCAGTGGTTAAGAATCCGCCTGCCAACACAGGGGACACGGGTTCGAGCTCTGGCCCAGGAAGATCCCACATACCGCGGAGCAACTAATCCCGGGCACCACAACTACTGAGCCTGCGCTCTAGAGCCCGCGTGCCTAGAGCCTGTGCTCCCAACAAGAGAAGCCACCACAATGAGAAGCCCGTGCCCCGCAACGAAGAGTAGCCCCGCTCTCCACAACTAGAAAAAGCCCACGCACAGCAACGAAGACCCAATGCAGGCAAAAATAAAATAAATAAAAATAAATAAATTTATTTAAACAAAGAAAAAAGAATTGCAAGTTAAAATAAAGTGGTATCATTTTCAACAGAATATTCCATGCTGGCAAGAGAGGGAAAAGGGGCATGTTCATAGGGACTGTAAATGTTACAAAAGCCTGGAGGGTGACTTGGCAATGCATCACATTTGGCAATCATCGACTGGAAGACCTTTGACCCAGAAATTTGAATGCTAAGAATCTGGCCTACTAAGATATTAGCGTTAAGTGCACAAAGTGTACATACAAAGACGTTCACTTTGTACTTTGTTATTTATAACAAATATAAAACTGTTTATAATAACAGTAAGGAAAAGAAGTTAAGAGTACAGGCCCTAGAGCAGACTGCCTAGGTTTGAAACTCAGTTCTGACACTTACTAGTCAAGTGAGCTTGGGCAATTAAACTGTTATCGTGTCAACAACCTTATAGGTTGTTGTGAGGATTAAATGAGGTAATAATACATGCCTGTGACATAGTAAGTGCTCAATAAATGTTAGGTGGTATTATTAAAGCTGAATATTATAAACTACCTAGATGTTCAATAATAGGAGATTGATTAGATTAGGATACATCCAGTTTAATCCAGTCATAAAAAGGATAAAGTACCTAACTCTATTTTTATATATGAAAAAAAATCAAAAAAATCTAAATACCAATTTTTTTTTTTTTTTGGCCACACAGTGAGGCATGCAGGATCTTAGTTCCCTGACCAGGGATTGAACCCGTGCCCCCTGCAGTGGAAGCACGGAGTCCTAACCACTGGACCGCCAGGGAATTCCCGAAAAAAATCTAAATACTGTTAAGAAGGATTATCTTTGGGGAGAGGGGCATGGATTTACACCGGAGGGCTTCTATTTTCTTCCTTTTGAACTGATCAATCTGGTTTTTGGTGAGAATTACTTTTGTAATCAGAAATGAAAATGCTTCGCTTTGAAAAAGAAAACTCTTCAAATGGCAAATACATCCTCTTCAGGTGGCCTCAGAAAATACACTCACTGGGCATTGTTTCCACTGCTCTCCTCTTCAATGATCCCAGGCACGGCCTTCCCTGCAGCTCGGCTAATTTCCCTTGAAGAAAAAAATTAAAATCTAGTAAACAAAAAAATTTAGGAATTTCACAATCCATTCATTAATAGTAACTATGAATTAGATATAAGGACTGTGCCGACTTGTTCAAAATACCATTCTTAAAAATCAAATAAAGGTACTCCTACACACCTACATCTCTTTTGGGAAGCCTGCAAAAGTTAACATGAAAATGTAAGAATCAATTCCTCTTTCTTGAGTCCTGAGGGAAAGGTCCAAATATGTACTAGACCCGCATTCTAGTCCTGTGTTCTAGACTCTCTATCTCCAGACCCAGCAGAGTACCTGGCAAGTTCAAGTGTGGAATGAATCGTTTGGAATATAGGGAAAAGCTCCCAGAAGGTCCCTGTTGTTGCCCCCTTATGCATTCATTTCTCACTTTCTCAAAGCTCTTAATTTATGTTTTAGGATCCAATGGATGAGAAAAAACTGACTTCATCCGAGGTTCCAGGGGTGGAGAATATGACATAACTGTGCCACCAGGGCATTCTATGCCCTCTGTCACAGCAAACCCCAGGTCTACTATTGCTGGGAATGCTGGACCAAGGCATATGCTCTTGCCCTAAATGGTGTGGCATGAGGATACAAATTTGGGAACTACTAAACCTAGTCAGCTCCCCCCCACAGGAGAGCAGAGCCAAAAGAACTGCAGAGAAATGGAACTGGAGCCCTGATGACCTTACAAATATTATAGTCAATCCATACCCAAAGCCTGCCCTAGTTCTCGACTTTTCAATGACATGAATCAATAAAGTCTCTGTATTGTTTAATCCCATCCGAATAGGGTTTTCTTTACTTGCAACTGAATATATTCTAACCGTCAAAAAGGTGATGTGGAGTAAGGTTTCAAAAGATGGGAGGAATGTAATTTGATGGATGAGAAGTAATATAATAAAATAAACTATGATATAATAAAATTTTTTAAAAAGGCAAGAAAGGAAAAAGGGCCAGAGAAAACAATGTGTGAGAAGGGAAGAGTCACGTAGGAAAGAGGAGAGTCATTGGCAAAGTCATTTCTGTTTTCAATATGCTTACCTATTCAAGACTCCATTGGAAACTAGAGCTTCTTTAGGATGGAAATACTTATAATATACATTTCTAACCACAGCATCTTTAAGGGAAAAAGAGAGGAAGGTGCTTCTTAGATTAGAAGTAAGTTTGATATTATAGACACATACAAATTTTGACCTGAAAGGAATCCTGGAACTATATTCCAATCTCTCTCATTTTATAAATGGAAGAAGCCTAGCACTAGAAAATTCAGACTGCCGGTGAGGCCAGAATCTTGGACCATGCACCCTCACAGCCCAGGGCTTTTTCCATTGTACTATTAGGCCCAGAGGACTACGATATAAATAATAAACAAGAAATTACTGCCTCTATTAAAACAACAATAATAATTACCATTATTAACCATGATTCCATATTCTTCTAGGAGAAAGTTAATGTTGGTGTCAAATCTGGATTCCCCACCCTCTCCTAGCATCACAAGGATATCTCCACCGCCATCAAGGTACTTCTTCAGGACTTCAAACTACACAAAGAAAAAGAAACAATCTATGAATATACCTCGAAGCCTTTTGTCCAAACTACTATGAATAAGACCTTAACTAGGGACTTCCCTGGTGGCACAGTGGTTAAGAATCCGCCTGCCAATGCAGGGGACACGGGTTCGAGCCCTGGTCCGAGAAGATCCCACATGCTGCGGAGCAACTAAGCCCACGCGCCACAACTACTGAGCCCGCGCGCCACAACTACTGAAGCCCATGTGCCCTAGAGCCCGTGCTCTGCAACAAGAGAAGCCACCGCAATGAGAAGCCTGTGCACCACAATGAAGAGCAGCCCCCGCCTGCTGCAACTAGAGAAAGCTTGCACGCAGCAACGAAGACCCAACACAGACAAAAAAAAAAAAAAGACCTTAACTAGATGAAAAAGAAACAACTTCAAATCTATAAAGGCACTTAAATGTAAATCTATATTAAGATAATATAAAATTTACTCTCTATGTAGGATTTCGACACTTGTCTTTAGTACAAAGCTCCAAAATACTCAAACTGAAATGACATTTTCCAAGTTGACTATCTGGACAGCACACCAAAAGTGGAACACTATTAGCTAAAGGAAGCTCACAGGTCTCCTCCAATCAGCAGCATCCCTGGTCTCTACCTACTAGATGCTAGTTGTACCCGCCCTCTCCGGACAATCAAAAATGTCTCCAGATGTTGCCAAATGTCCCCTGGGGTTGGGGGAGGGGGTGTGGAGTGAGCAAAACCACCCCTGTTTGAAAACTATTTGATAGAGATCATACCTTTTCCTCACTGCCAGCCACGGATATCAGGATAAAGGCATTTCATACCACCTCTCAGGGAGGAATTCTGTTCAAGTCACTGACTGATCAAACCACATAAGAAAGGCATGTTGTCTACCTATCTCTTGGAAAGCTCTCTTGCTTTCACAAAGCTGGGGAGAGCAGAAAATCTAGGGCTGATTTTGCTGACCTAGCCTAAGAACACCTGGGGTGGGCGGTCTAGACCAACAGTCTCTCAACTTTCTTCAAGCACCCCATCAGAAAAAAATTTGAATGTGCGCTCCAATATGTATAGAAAGTATGTGTATCATTACAAAATATACTCCCCAGGGAATTCCCTGGCCGTCCAGTGGTTAGGACTCTTTGCTTTCACTGCCGAGGGCCCGGGTTTAATCCCTGGTTGGGGAACTAAGATCCCACAAGCCGAGCGGCGTGGCCAAAAACAAAACAAAACAAAACAAAAACTCCCAAAAGGACATTTTTAAGGATAATAAAGATATGAATAACTTCCTTCTGGCACCCCAGGGGTTCATCACATACATCCCACTTGGGAAACCACTGTCCCAAAGCAGCTCTGCTACAGCACGGCCCTCTTGCTCTTGCACACAGCCTGGATTTGCTTCTCTCCCCTAAATATAGAAAATACAGTGCAACAGTTAACATCGCCAAGATGGCTTGCTCCCAAATGAGACAAAACTTCACGGATTCTGGACTCCACACAATAGGCTGTCCCATTCATGGTGATTCTATATACTTAGATTTATATTTAGCCTTTGTTTCAAAATGGCAAATGTAAAGAAGTGTTCTAAGAGTATGTAAGCTCAAGGATTAACACACTAAAACGTACATATTCTTCTAGAGTATATATGTCCATACATTTACAATTTGAAGTTCATATATTTTTTTTAATAAATCATCTCCCTTTAATATACTTAGAGCATCAACTTTTTTTTTTAAATGGTGATGAGTTAATATATTATCTATGTTTTCAATTCAGTATGATAAAGGGGCATTTGTAATAAGGTGGCCCTTGATCTGACGGGGTTGGGAAGCATGGCGTGGGCTGCTGGAGGTAACTGAATACCACCACTGAGCGAGTGTGATGAGTCAGTGGAGGTGAGGTGGGAAACAGGGGAAGACTCTGCATTCAGCCTCACCTCTAGCTTGATTCTTGCATCTAATGTCAGACATATGATGTCTGTTCTGTCAGAAGTTTCTGGAGGACAACGTCAAAGAGGGATCACATAGCCCTTGAGGTGTGAACTGACCCTTTACGAGTCCTCAGAGACCAGCAGCAATGACCAGGAAAGCGGTGATCTCTGCCCTGGATGAAGACCTCTGCTGACCACTGGGATCAGCCCAGTGGAAGCATAAAAACACAAGAGGATGTTGGCTCTTAGGAAGAAGCTAAACACTTTTCTCCCTCTCCTTCCCGCCTCACTCCAACTCTAAAGAGAAGACACGGTGCCAGGAGCTGGTCTGCTGAGAGAACATTAGGCTAAAGTTCCAAAGAACAAAATCTGCCTCTCAAGGGACCCTTGTCTTTTGGAAGCCACTGCTTCCCATCCCTGAAAGCCTGAAAAAAGGTTTGGCCTGGCGCTCATCTCCTCTTGGGAAAAGGCCCAGGCATGGGTCTCTGGCCGTCTCTCTGGATGCCCTGGCCTTCCTGAGGCTGCTTGCTCCTTGGCCCAGACGGGGACACCTCTCTTTCCTCCCTAGGTGGAGAAGGGAGGTGGAAGAGAAACTATCGGAGTGTGGGACCAAAGCCCAACAGTATTCCTTTGCAGGCCACTGACCGCTGTGTGTACTTTCCGAGGGGTCTCATGGGGTAGGAGTGGCTGGTCACCTCCACATTCCCAATGATAATTCCCGCTCCTCCTCTCAATTAACCTGATTAAATAGTTATGTCTCCCTCCAGGCCCCTCCCAGATGAGAGGGTGGCCTTGCAGTCAGGTTGAGAAAAAAAGGACAACAGGAATGCTCCCCTGTGGACCCCTCCCCGTGGCCTCACCCGAAGTAAGAGAAGGAGACCTTGGACACCTAAGTCTAAGGACCACACCGGCCCCGCCCTGCCTCTACTCCCTCCCTCCTCCCCACAACCCTCCCTGAACACCAAGCACTTCCAAGTCTCTGTGAGAGAGGCTCTTGCTATGTTCTGGGTTTTTTGCTTTTTTAACTGTGGTAAAATATACAAAACATACAATTTACCCTCTTAACTACTTTTAAGTGTACAGTTCAGTAAAGTTAAGTACACTCACAATGCTGTACAAACAATCTACAGAACTCTTCACCTTGCAAAACAAAACCTTCATACCCATTACAAAATAACTCCGTCTCCCTCCTCCCTCTAGGTCCTGGCAACTACCATTTTAACTTTCTCTCTATGAATTTGATTACTCTAGGTACACCATATGAATGGTACCATACAGCGTCTGCCCTTTTGTAACTGGCTTATTTCACTTAGCATAATGTCCTCAAGATTCATGCATGTCACGGCAAGTACCGGAACTGCCTTCTTTCTTAAGACTGAGTAATAATTCATTGATGTATTGATCCCATTTTGTTTATCATCTGTTGGTGGACACCTGCGTTGCTTCTACCTTTTGGCTATTGTGAATAATGCTGCGATGAACATGGGCGTACAAACACCTCTTTGAGACCCTGCTTTCCATTCTTCTGAATATATATCCAGAAGTGGGATTGCTGGATCATATAATTCTATTTTAAATTTTCTGAGGAACCGCCATACTGTTTTCCATAGTGGCTGCACCATTTTACCTTTCCACCAATAGTGCACAAGGGTTCCAATTTCTCCACATCTTTGCCAACACTTGTTATTTTTGTTTGGGTTTTACACTTAACCATTCTTTGTCTATCCATGAAATAGAATAAAAAACAGCTTAATTTTAAATGGAATTTTCCTATTTTTAAAGCAAAAACATGGCAAAGAAGTATGGTTAATATTGAGTTAGCCTGCACTATGTGTCTGGCACTTAACATGCATTAACTCAGTAAATCATCACAACAACTCCATGATGAAGAAAGAGATGAAGTGACCACCTTAAGGCAACACAGTTAAGTGGTGAAGAGGGATTTAAGCCCGGGATTTCAGAGCCCATGCTCCTAACTATCTCACTACATTTCTTCTTTATGGATATTTCTTACCTCAGCTGCAGTAAATTTTTCCCTTGGCCCCGCTGTAATCCACAGTTTCACCCCAGTTAGCTTCTCAGATGTAATTTCATCTTTTAAGCTAGAAATATGATTTTAAAAGCAAGTGTTAGATCCATTATTTAAACCAATTTATGAACTATTTTAGCGTCTAGACTGTATGGAATCAGAGGCACAGAAATGAAGGGATTTAGAGGTACCTGGTCCAGCCTCTCTCCCAAAGTGAGAATCCCCTCTAATAGGTCTGCCCCAGAGTCATCAGCCTGTGCTCAAGCACTACCTATAAGCCAAGGTGTCCAAATTAAACCACACTAGAGCGTAAAGAAGTCCTCCAACTACTAATTCAATCAGCTCTACCATTAGCTTGTATGATTACATATCCTTTACCTATTAAGAAAAACCACACACACACACACGGGTATTTTCATTTTTCCTTTCCCTAAACTGAAGTACTGACCAAGTTAAAATATGGAGAAAGCCTCTAACCTCTTAAAAACTTACATATGTATAACTGGAATAATTACTTGATTTGTGATTTGGGGGACCACTTAATAATATGCTAATTGCCAATTTTTGAAAGATATGTTTTAATAATAACTTATTTCTGAACGACCTTTAAATGGAACTCCTCCCACCTAAACAATCTATTTTACATAAGAAAATAAAGACTTCTCAGTGTTATCAGCAGGCTGTTATCATCACTTAGAAGGGAAAACAATTCACTCGGTCACCTCTGAATCTTCCAATTACTCCGAAGTCTTTTCTGCATGGATTTATAGCCATTGCTGGTGGTAAATACTTCCTTTTTGTATGCATTGAAAAGAATGGTGCTCCGAAGCTCTTTCTCCATGGTCACCTTATGGAAAAAAGAAGGGATCAGAAAAAAGGGAAACAATAAACAATATTCCAAAAGAAAGACCCTAAAAGGAACCAATAGTCTACTTCTTATAATTCATTAAGAAAAGGTGGGCTTCCTTGGTGGCGCAGTGGTTAAGAATCCGCCTGCCAATGCAGGGGACACGGGTTCAAGCCCTGGTCTGGGAAGATCCCACATGCCACGGAGCAACTAAGCCTGTGTGCCACAACTACTGAGCCTGTGCTCTAGAGCCCGCGAGCCACAACTACTGAAGCCCGCACGCCTAGAGCCTGTGCTCCACAACAAGAGAAGCCACCGCAATGAGAAGCCCACACACTGCAACGAAGAGTAGCCCCCACTCAGTGCAACTAGGGAAAGCCCGCGCACAGCAACGAAGACCCAACGCAGACAAAAAATAAACAAACACACAAATTAATTAAATAAATCTATTTTAAAAAAAGGTACACAGCTGCAACTTAGCTACAATTTCCCTACAATTCAAAGGATGAAAGTGAAATGAATAATCACGGCTGCAGAAAACCAAGGCAGACCCTGGGTTTCCCATCAGCCCACTTCCATGGCCCTGCCCTTCCATCACACCATTTTTCCAACCTGATTCCTCACTGCTAACTACTGTTAAATGTGGGGTATAGTTTTCTAAATTCTTTTTATACATATGGTAACTTATAGTTTTATTTACTAAATAGGACCATATGCACTATTCTGCAACACACTTTTTTCACCTAACCTGTATCTTTCACATCTTTCCATGTCACTATATATGGATCTACCACTTTTCTTTTTTAAACTGCTGCACAGCATTCCATTTTATGGATGTACTGAAATTTATGTAACCACTCATATACTGATTGACATGTTTTTTTCCCAAAATTTTTGCTAGTAAAAGAATACTACAAACATCATCTCTGAACATGATTTTTCGTGTACTTTGCATATCTATAGAATTCCTACCTGTTGAATGGCTAAGTAAATTATTTCCAAATTGCCCTCCAAAAAATTGTACTAATTTTTACTTCCACTAATGCTAATACATTTCTGTTTCCACACAATCCTATTTTTAGTTTTTTTAATCTTTGCTAATAAGATATGCAAAAAAAATCCTTATTATTTTAATTTGCACTTTGAAATTAGTGAGATGGCCATCTTTCACTGTTTATATTGGCCACTTGTATTTCTTCTGATTTTCTTGTTCATATACTCTGTTATTGGGTTTAAAATTCTTCTAATTGATCATTAAATAAAGACTTCCATAAGTTTATTTGTCTTTAGACTTAGCTGCTGGTAATTTTTTTGGTTTAGTTTGCTTGAATTTTGCAGGCCACACAGCAAGTTTTAAATTTTATAGAGTTGAAAGCATTAATCTTTTCCTTTCTGGCTTCTGGATTGCGTGACATATTTAGAAGAGTTTTTACCATGCTAAGATTATAAATACATCCAACAATGCTTTCTCCTAGTACTTTTATGATGTCAAAATTTTTAAGACTTAAATTTTAGTCCATTTGGACTTTAATTTGGTGCTTTAATTTTGTTATTGTTTTAATTACTAGCAAGCTGCCTGACACCAATCCATCCTTTCTATGCTAATTTAAAATACCACCTTGCCTATATAATAAATCCCTAAAAACTGAATTTTATTATGAATTCTATATATTCTATCTGCCTGTAAGTTCCTGCCCAGTTCCATACTATTTTAATTACTACAGCTTTATAATATGTATGTTATAATACTTGGTGGTGCTGATACGAGCTAATCTCTCTTATTACTCTTAAGTTTTAGAATTTTTCTCGTCAGTCCCACATACTTATTTTTTAGGTTGAACTTTAAAATCATTTTGTCAGGTTAAAAAAAAAAATTCCCCCATGATCCCACCACAGCTATCTTTTCATGTTTCATTCCATCCATGCCCATGTTTACTTTCACAGTGTACATACAACATTGTATTCTGCTTTCTGATTAGGTTAGTGGTTGCGTGGTTATGCCATAATAAACTCAATCTTCATGAGCATCTTTTCAATTTTTTGCCATCGTAGACCCTACTGAAATGTACATATTTCTGTTTCTGCCATTAATTATTTTTGCCGTAGGACAGATTCCTAAGAGCAGGATTCATAGAAAAAGGGACTAGGATGTCACGTTATGGTTTCTTGTCCAGTGCTCTTTCATACTCAGCAGGATGACTAAACATCTCCCAGCCAAAGGCGAGTTAGATTCGAGCCCAGTCTGAGGTCCGGGATCCGGACCTATATCTGCGCCCCCCCCTTTTACTTTACCCTAGCGGACCTCGATTTTCTCTAAGACGGGCCCAGCGGCCTCGAGGACAGTCCGGCGAGGCCCTCGCCAATTCCCAACGCCTCGGCCGGCCCACCACGGTCGGAGTCCGTCTTACCTGAGGCCCAGTGACCACCATCTTCACCTGACACCGCCCAGCATCCCGCGGCCAGGTATCCAAGGCCGCTTAGCAACTGCGGAGGCGAAGCTGCGCGCTGGAAGGGCGTGGACCCGGGCGTAGATCTACCTCAGGAGCGACGTGATGACGACAGGACGGAAGAGGCCGATTTACCTAGCTAGCGAGGAGGGAGAAGTGTGGGTGGGGGCAGGGGGCGGGACTAATGTGGGACTGTACCATTATTTTAGATGCGGGGTAAATCCAAATAGAATGTGGATTAACTTTAGGCCAAAGATAAACTCATTTCATTTTCTCCTTTAATACCCAGTCTCATTAAAGCCTGATAAAAATGATAGGCCCCGAGGGCCCAAACTTCGCCCCACCCTGAGGGAGGAGCCTAGTGGAGGCTTCCGGCGGAGAGTGCGGAAGGCCCAGCCTTGATCCCAAAGGCGCAGGCGCAGAGCGGTGGCCCGGCGGGGGACGGAGCTTTGCGGCTGCGGCCGTGTGCCGGGGTCGCCCTGTTGAGAACGCGGGGTTCAAGGCCCGGCGCGCGTTATAGGAGGGTTTCAGCACCCTGGGAGGCCGGGGAGGACCTCCAGGAGGAGGGTGGGCAGGTTTAGTGGTGAGGATGGGAATATGAGATAGTTCTTTCTGTTTGATTAGCCCCGCATCTCTGAGCGCAACAGTGCCACGCCCAGGATGTGGCGGTGAACCAGCCTCTGGGCATCCCCTGGCGGCGAGTTAGACCTGACCAGATTCTACCAAAAAATAAAAATATAAACTGTTTTAAGGGAGCTGTGAGAGGCCGAAGCTGGGCAGACAGGGGTCCCCGTTGAGCAGAAAAGTGAGAGAAGAATGGTTCATAAGGCAAGGGTTGAGGAAGGGCATTTGGGCAGAAGGAACTGCTTATGCGGAAGAGCCATCGCCAAGTACGGTTTGCCCTGCTGTCGCCGTGAAAATGAGAAACCAGACGCCGGTAACCACAAACAGGCAACCCTTCTCCCCAGGAGAGGGCTCAGTGCCTGCCCTGAGGGAGCGTGGACGTCTGTGCAATGCAGCTGTCTCGCCGGCTCAAACCGATGAGAGCAGAGACTAGAATTTTTGTTACAGTCTTCAGCGGGTACAGAGTAGTCGGAGTTTTAGGGTCTTAAAACACACACACTACTCCTGTTGCTTTTTCACAACTACTGTGACTGCAAAGTGAAAAAGTGAAGAAGAGGGTGATGTGATTTCTCTTCCTGAGGATGCTGTCTTTTGGTACCAAATTGGGTGAGTACAGTTTGCAGTCAGTCTTTGCCAGAAGACCAAAAAAGTAGCTGCCCAGAGCACTTCTTCCACTATTGGAGGTTGTAGACGGAGCAAGGGCCTTAGAATCAGCTGCCACCAAGTTCAGTTCCTGGCTGTGCCTTGTACCATCTGGGTGACCTTGGGCAAGTTGCTTACTATCTCTGAGTGAAAGTTTCTTACCTGTAAAGTGAGGTTAATAATTTCTAAATGCTGGCTTATTGTGAGGATTGTAGATAATGCATATGCAGCTCAGAATGTGCTCAAAAAACCGAGGGGTGAACATATCTGTTCTGATATTGAACAGATCAAGATTCATAATTTTTCATTTTTATTTTCTATCCTGGTGAAAATTTCGTAATTTTACAGTCTTAGAGCAGATAGAACCATTACATGTTTCACAACCCGTAGCAGGTTGTATACTTTGACAATACCATCACATTTCTGACAACTACGCTCTGTTGCTTTTTGCTTTGGGAAGTTGGGGGAATTTTGGCCTCTTCCCCATCATACTTCACATTTGTCTATTAGCAGATGGTATTAAGATGGAAATCAAATCATAGTGTTTCTCAGAATTCACAGCACATATCAAAGGATAATAGTAGCTCTTCTTGACTCAGCTTTGATCCCCAGTAGGTCAGTGTCAGTGTCATTGGTGTGTTTTCCATGGTCTTCCAGCTTCATCCCCCATAATTCCTGGGGCAGGGGGCTGGGTAAACAAAAATGTAAGGCAAAGAGTGGGACTGAGTTAAGAGGAAAAGGCAGTAAAATCACCGGCACACACTGATGTTAAGAAAGTTCTCTTGTTCACAAATCAGAAAGCTAATAAGACCACCATGAAGTAGGTGATGAACCACAAACTTGTGAAAAAGACTTTTGTTGCACTGAAATAAGGCAGCAAGATCCATCAGATAAGTGCAGGGTGTCCTGGTCTCATGGGGTGTTATATGCTCACATTCTGTCCAATCAGAATTGCTTTTAGAAATGGCTAATCACCAGGACTGTACCAGCCCCAGCCTGGGCTCCCTATGGCCCTAGACCTGCCAAACATACAGAGGCATGTGAGGTAGAGCATAGCATGAACTTGGCAGCCAGACTCAGATGATGAGCATCCAATTGAATGCCTCCTCTTCAAGACCCTGTTTCCCATAACCCAGCTTGGCTCTCCTTAGAGATTTTGAAAGTCATTCTGCTTGGATTTAACAGAGTGAGAGGCAGACCAGCACAAAGGTTACCTGTGAGAGCCCCAGAGTCAGCTTATATGGCTCCAAGTCCCAGCTCTGGCTCTTATTAGCTATGTGACCTCCAGGCAGGGTACAACTTCTCTGACTCTGTTTCTTCATTGGTAAAAAGGGGATAGTTCCTACATCGGGGTTGTTTTGATGAAAACTGAGACTTGAAAAAGTCTAGCACAGAAACTGGTTCAGCATAGGCAGATGTTCTCAAGCTGACTTTGACCAGTTAAGCAAAAAAGGAGTGGTTAACAGGATCAGAATCTCTCAAAATCAGAAAACTAGAGAATAAGGGAATAGGGAACTAGAGAATAGGGAAAACTAGAGAATAAGCCTCAAGGATTCCCAGGAATGACAGGAATGATGCTGCAGCACTGATCTGATGAGGAAACTGATGCTGCCAATAAGTACCAATTGCTATATCGTTGCCACTTCTACACCAGGAACTCAGTTTTGTGGGTGTTGTTACCGCAGCTACCACATGAAAGAGAGCTCCCAGTTCCTTCCTTGAGTCAAAAATCTGGCACAGGTGCATCCTGAGGCCACATGCCTGGGCCCGAGCTGCAGGGGGGGCTGGGAAAGTTAGTATCTAGTATTTTCAGCTACTGTAAGTGGAGGTAGTTATTGCCTCTCATTATGTCTCATAAAACAGGAGATTCCCTGAATATAGGAAGAGGTTCAGATGCCAGGCAGACAAACCTAACAAATGTGCAATCCACCCACCCAAAGAAAGACATCATCGACATAGAACAATAAGAGGGTGTTGGGTGATACCCTATAGGCTTGTTACATCTCCGTCATTTTACACATTGAGATCAAAATCCAAACACCAAGAGACCCTCTGGTAAAGAGGTGCTGGTTGCCTACCCAACACTTTCCCCTTCTCTCTTAGTGTTGGAACCCCTGTGTTATTGTGGGGAGTAATGTGCCTGGTTAATCAGACATATATCCCAACCTCCATTACAGGTAGGGTGGATGGCTACTGAGATGCAAGCAGAAGTCATTGGTTGGGGCTGCTGGGGAAGCTCTATAAAGGTGCCCTTTTGCCGTTTCCTCCTTTTTCCCTGCCCAGCACACAGAAGCAGTGGTTAGAGCTCCAGCACCATCTTATGATAATATAATAATCCTAATAGTAGAAGCCACTTGCCAAGGACGGCAGAGCAGAAATACAGAAAGCCTCTGATGACCTGTCATACCAGCCCTGGACCACCTAACATCACCCTTATTTTATGGGCTGGGAAAAAAAAAAAATCTTATTTAAGCCATTGTTACTCTGGGTCTCTGTGACTAGCAGCTGAAGGTAATTCTTACAGATACAAGCTGGCTTCAGTGGTTTCACAGGTGCTTCTCTTCTAGCAATCTAAGACGGCATCATCCTCCGGTGCATAGGAAAATCCCAGGAAGGCACTTGAGGCCCCAGAACTGCTGGCCATAGTGTCGGGAGTGCAGCCAATGGACTTTGACACAGCTTCTTGGGTGAACTCTGGGTCAAAGTGTTTCAAGTCAGCAGGTCCTGCCTGTGAATATAAGCCAATGATAAGAAGGGAACGCTGGGGTCAGAGCTGCCAAAGGAGCCCACAGCCATGAGAGAGACGTTAGTGCTGCCCTCTGAGTGCCCCAGGGGCATCCTTACTTAATTGTCACTTATCCATGCATTTACATTGGTCATTGTATTCCATGAGGTCCAATAACAATCTATCAATTCCTCCATCCCCCACCCCAGCACCCTACCTGCTCCACACCAACCCCCCAGACGCTGCTGGTAGGAAGTAGATTGTGACGTGAATGCAGTATGAATCAAGGACATAAAAAATGTGCACAACAGATACAGTACAGAGAACAAACTAGTGGTTCCCAGAGGGGAGAGGGGTGGGAGGAAGGGCAAAATAGGTGAAGGGGATTAAGAGGTACAAACTACTAGGTATAAAATAAATAAGTTACAAGGATATAATGGACAGCACAGGGAATATAGTAATACTTTATAATAACTTTGTATGGAGTATAATGTATAAAATTATCAAATTACTATGTTGTACACTTGAAACTAATATAATACTGTAAGTCAACTATATCTCAATAATAAATAAATAAATAAAAATACATTCACATTCTTTGACTTGGTAATTCCCCAATTGGAATCCATCTTAAGGAAATAATCACAACTGTGGGCATAGATATACACTTAAAGCTATTCACCAGTCCATTATGATAAAGAAAAAATGGTAATAACCTAAAGTTCACCATTAGGAATGTGGTAGAATAAATTATGTTGCCAACATAGGGCTGAAATATTATACAGTCACTTAAAATCATACTTATAATGTCTTATATGACTTAGGTAAATAATGACATAGTTTTTAGCAAAAAGAAAGAGGGGAGAGATGATATTTATATATATGAAGTGTGACCTATGTAAAAAACATAGAAAAGACTTGAAGGAAACATGCCAGTGGTGCTTTCTCTTGGGTAGCGAGATAATAAGCTTTTTCTCCTTGATGCTTTAAACATCTGTTTTACACACTTTCTAGAAAGAGTACATGCCATTTTTATTATCAGGAAAAAAGCTAAACATAGAAAGAAAATCTTTACAGGGCTTGGCTCTGTCTGGGTGTGCTCCATGACACAGCGCTTTAAAAACTGTAAAGAGCGCTGAGACGAGGGTTATTGGTGCTAAAAGTAAAGAAGTGGCAGCCTGGCTCCTCACACAGAGCTCAACTGGCAGTCAGGACTTCTGGGCTCTCGACCCAATTCTGCCTCTAACTTACGGGGTGGCCTTGGACAAATCATTGAGCCTCTTGGACCCTTGGTTCTCCCATCTGTAGAAAGAGAGCAGGCTCAGATACCCTCCCCAGATACCCTCCAAGCTTCCATCAGCCCTGGGAATCCAGAATCTAGAATGTGAAGACCTCTTACCACATTTGGGTTGAAGGGTGGAGTCAGCCTCTTGTGGTACAAGTCGTCCCAGTTTATGGGGCTGAAGAATACATGGTTCTTTATCTCAAGCTGCAGGAAGAAGGTACTGATCAGAAGTAGCCCTTTCCATTGGCGTTCCCACCCCACCTCACATGCCTCGGAGCTCCAACTCTATTGGCAACTGGTTGTCAAGCCCTAAACACTTCAATAGGAAGGTAACTTGCCGTTCTGGCTGGTTTCCTGGGACAAAGGATTGTCTGCAGTTAGACTTCTCCCCTTCGCCATTATCTCGAACTCCAGCCTTCTCCTCGTAGCAGTTGTTTATTCCACAGCTATTTACTGAGCACCTATTCTGTACCATACTAGGCTGTAGAGGTATGTCAGTGAACAAGACAGCAGAACCTGCTCTTGGGGGCCCCGGGGGATCTTGGGGACCCCCTGTCCCCCATTCTGCTTCAGTGCATCCTGACTCTTACAGAATTCTAACCAGAGAAATAGAGCAAATCGACTCACTAAGGAAGATTTGGGAAATAAAGCCCCAAGAAAAGCTGCAGTTTCCCAAAGATCCAGAATTTAGGATTCAGCCCTGGGCGTGATTCACCACTTCTCTCCTAATCCAAACCAGTGGTGGCACGAACTTCCACCTGTTCCAGCAGGACCCTCTCTCTATCTGTGTTTCTCAAAGAATGATTCTCTGGCTCCATATCAAAACCCCCCGGGGGGTTGCTGAAAAGCCAGATCCAAACTATTTCCAGACAAACACCCAAGAAACTGGTAACACTCATTGCCCCCAAATTGAAAAAACTCAGTGGCTGGAGGGACTTTTTCTGAATATCCTTTGGATTTTGATCTATGGGAATGTATACCTTATTTTAAGAATCATACATATTTTTTAAGATGCAAATTTCCTCTGGGAAGGAGGGGACCTGTCTTCATGAAAGCCCTGTTCTTTAGGCTGTCCAGGGATGGGTAGGCAAATGCCCTAAATGTTGTTACACTTCACAGTATCTGGCATATAGGGCAGTTTGTACAAACATTTAAAAAGCACTACATGCCAGACACTGGCCTAAGTGTTTGTATATATTATTTAATCTTCATAAGAGCTCTGAATTGGGTGCTATTATTACAGATGGGGAGACAGGCGCACAGAGAGAGGTTAGCCATGTGCCCAGGGTCCTGCACCCAGTAACTGGTAGAGGGGGGATCTGAACCCACGTAGTCTGTCTCACAATCCATGCATCTCAACTTCTACGCTAGAAGAGCAAACTTCTAGGGAGCATGCACAGTTGGGACAAATTATGAACCATAAGATACAAAAAGGCCAAAAACCAACTGCCACTTCTGAGGTGCTGGGAGAAAAAGCAGGATACTGGGCATGAGCCCTGCACACAACACCACCAAGGGGGTGGGCAGATCACCTAAGCCACCCCTGCTGCCCAACCCACAGATCTGCCCCTACTCTCACCCCATTTAAGGAACGAGTCCACCCTCCTCAGAGAGCAAGCAAGGGCACCTGTTACTTTCTTTTGCCCCCTCGTGCTATATAGCACAAGTCCCAAGAAAGCCTTGCCTGAATTCCTGTCTGGCCTCTTATCGTTTTGTCACACTCTGTAATAATTTGTGTTTGTTTGTCTGCCTTCCCCTCATAAACTTAATAAGGGCAGAGGCCCAGTCTAACGAATCCCTAGCATTTAGCTCAATGCCTGGCACATAGTAGGTGCTCCATAAATACTGGTTGAATAAAAGTGTTCGAATGAAGGAAATAAGTATGCAGCAGCAGCTGTGAATCTCCAAATGTGTGAATTAGCAGTGCCTGGTTTTAGAAAACAGCTGGATGCATGTCACTGCTTCTGGGTTGCCTCTGCAGGAAGCTGAGAGCCCCACGAGGGGCCAGTGTTCCACTGGCAGGTCACTTACAAAGTCTGTTTTGGAGCCCAGCCGCTGCCTCTGGTCCTTGTGAAGAAGGGCTTGCAGGAGGTCGCAGGCGGCCACTGTCAGGCCCCCAGGGATCCGTAGCGGCTGGCTCAGAATGTTCTCATACATCTGGGACACATCTTGGCTGTAGAAGGGCGGCTGGTGAGAGAGAGACGGGAGGATCATCCATGCTAAAGTGGGCACGGTTCTCAGGGACACTTGGAGCAAAGTGGGCAGCTGGAAGGATTCAGCCAGACCTGTGTCTGTGCGATGGCTCACGTGGCGGATTGGAGCGAGACAGAGACCTAAGGGCATCCAGCACAGCGGACAGGCTGTTGGGAAGGCCAAGAGGTCTCTCCCCACCAGTGTGAGGCTTGTGGATCCCCCAGGTGCCTCCTCTATCCCATGTCTCTTAATCCAGCTTGTGCAACGACTTTGCACTTTGCAAAGTTAACAGTTTCCTGTCATCATTTCATCCCAGCCTCACAACCATCCTTTGAGACAGGTTGTAATTTTTCAGATGAGAAGAGCAGGCAGCCTAGGATTGGGTCCAGGGGCTGGTTCCACAACCTCCCAGCACTGTGACCTTTCTGGGTCTCAGTTTCCTTGTCATGAGGCACCACAGGAGTAACATGTGAGATGGTATATTGTAAAGTGCGGAACTGACTTTATTGAAAAAATATATCTAATCCTTGTATTCACTTTGGCATCATCTTTTTTCAGCTTGGAGAGGAGTGATGGCTCATTCAGTTCCTCAAGGAGCCTGAGGAGGCCACACAAGGGACAGATCCACCCCCATCTCTTCCAGAGTCTGCTATACCCCACTCACCAGGCCATGCAGCATCTCGTAGAGAACGGCCCCCAAGGACCACCAATCCACTGCCCGATCATAAGGCTCTTTACGAAGCACTTCTGGAGCCAGGTACTGTTGAGGAGAAATACACTTATCTGAAAGACACTCAGCCTCTGTCTCCCCATTTGTAAGCAAGGCACTTGGAGGAAAAGCCCAACAGCGGTTGATCCTGCGGTGATATTTACTTGTCTGTGCATATGTTTATTCAGCATCCATTTGTCAAAGACCTGATTTGCGTGGGGCTCTTTGCCAGTGTGCTAGGGACATAGAGGAGATCAGGCAGGACTGCCCTGTACAGTTGTATGTGTTGTGCACCACACAAAAGTACCAGCCAAAGGGGTAAAGGGGGCTGCAAGCCTGGCTATGATCAACTTACCAAGCCATAACCCTAGTTATAGGGGTGCATCTGACAACTGACATATATTTATTTATTTTAAAATTTTATTTATTTATTTATTTTTGGCCATGTTGGGTCTTTGTTGCCGCACAGGCTTTCTCTAGCTGTGGTGAGTGGGGGCTACTCTTTGCTACGGTGCACAGGCTTCTCATTGCAGTGGCTTCTCTTGTTGTGGAGCACAGACTCTAGGTGCACAGGCTTCAGTAGTTGTGGCACGTGGGCTTAGTTGTTACACGGCGTGTGGGATCTTCCCGGACCAGGGCTCAAACCCATGTCCCCTGCATTGGCAGGTGGATTCTTAACCACTGTGCCACCAGGGAAGTCCCAACTGACATATATTTAAAGGGGAATTTTTTGGGCATTTTTCTGCCCAAAGTGGGTGCCTTTATCGAATTTGCTCAAAAGCATCCAATCAGTGTCTTGGGACTAGGAAAGCCCTGGGAATACTCACGGGGCAGTGGGAAGACTAACGGATAAAGTGTAAGTCAGTGTGGCACATGCTTGCACTGGAAACCTTAGTAACAGATGAATGGAAAGGAGTCAGGAAAGAGGAGGTGGCGCTTGAGTTCCTCCTGACAGCTGAATGCGTGCCTTGTATCTGTGCCTTGCGTAAGGAGAGAACCTGAGGCAGAGCTGTGCTTCCTGCCAAACCCGAGGGCTTGGTGGCCTCTTAGCCTGGTGTCTCTGCCACTGAGGAAAGGGGTCTCAGCAACAGACAAAGCCACTTCGGGAGACTGTGCGTATGGAGAGGGGCAGGGAATTACGCAGACCTGAGCCCTACTGGGTGTGTGGTCACAAGCAGGTCATTGAACCTCCTAGAACCTTGGTTTCCTCATCCACATAATGGGACCGCAGAATCCCTCCCTAGGGGCTGTGTTAAGGACACATGCTAACATATGTGTTACCCCTTGAACAATGGGAGCAACTGTGGTTACTCCTGTCTGTGCTCCCGGCACCATGGCAGTGGCTGAGTCATGGAAGAGACTTGTCAGGGCCACGTGTCTCCGACACCATCCAAGGTGCCGTATCCCCTGCTCCTTGCCCCAGCAGTGTCCAAGGAAGGGTCAGCTGGGTTTTTAGGCTTTGGGAGGCCAGTTCTGTCCGTGGACGCCCTGCCATACCCAAACACAGACAATAGCTCCTGCTTAGAGAGGCCGTCTGTCCATCAGCTCCCCTAAAACCAAATTGAGGAGACAGCTGAAATCTGAGACCCAGATTTTCAAGCGCATGGAGAAACACAAAAGCTAAATTCCTGTCCCATGCCAGTTTGGGAGAACTTGCCAGCCCTTCACAGCCTCAGTCCCCCACCCCCAATCCAGACATCTGTCCAAGCAGCTGGGAAACCCTTTGGGCCCAAGGTCCAAGGAGTTTAAGGAAAGGTTTTTAACCCCAAAGCTGCAGGGAGGCCTTGGCAGGACAGAGAGATGTATGTGAATTACTGCTGAGACTCGCAAATTTTAACCCTCCAGGATCTTGGTGGCTGGAAGAAGGAGGTAGACCAGTGTCTTTACCCTTGCAAACCTCGATCTTAAGTGTCAGGCCAGGGCCTCCTGTGGCACATGGACTTCACCCTGTAGGGCAGTGCTGTCCAATACAGTAGCCACTAGCCACGCATGACTGCCGAACATTTGAAATGTGGCTGATCTGAGCTGAGAGGGACCATAAGTATAAAAGGCACACCAGATCAAAGACTTAGTTAGAAAAAAAAGAATAAAATATTTCAACAATTTTATGTTGATTGTATGTTGACATGATACTATTTTGCCTGTGTTGGGTTAAATAAAATATATTACTAAAATTGATTTCTCCTCTTTCTTTTTTCTTTTTAAATGTGGTTGCTGGAAATTTTTAAATTGCATATATGGTTTGCATTTCTGTTTCTATTTCTATCGGACAGCACTGCTGCAGAGTTTCACCAGCCGGGTCCCAGCAGCCCCTAGAGCTGTTGCCCCCATGACATGGAGGAGGGAACCAAGGCTGGGTGTACAGCCAGCTCGGGGAAGTGCTTGGGTGGAAGAAGTGAGTCCCTCTGGTATAACCTGGTGGCCCTAATCAGGAGCTGTGGCCTCATCCACTCCCAGCCTTGCCCCTCCCAGGAGGTTTAGCTTACCTCGGGGGTCCCACAAAACGTGGACGTGGTCTCCTCGGGCTCTACACCTTCCTTGCAGAGGCCAAAATCCGTCAGCACCACGTGTCCCTATAGAGGAGGGAGGGCAGGGGTGGGAGGGTGGTCTTAGCCAAAGGTATACCCAGGTCTATCCCCAAAGCCCGGATGCCACATCTGGGGCAGCGGCCGTGGGGTCTGATGTCCCTGGCAAAGGCACGGGCTGGCGGCTCCACTCAGAGACTCAGTGCTTCTAACCTGGATTCTAAGAGCAGCAGAGGGGCCAGGTGAGGAGATGGCATTGCACTGTCTATCCCCAGCTCATCACAAACTCAGATCGACAACCTATAACAACAGCAGTTCCAGAATGTTCTCGCTGGAGGGGCGTAGTGGCAGCAGCCCCCTTAACAGAGGACTGGGGACGCAGCAAGCACGCCTTGTGGCAGCTGAGCGAGAGGGTGGTTGGTAGAGCAGTGAGTGGATGCTGCGGGGCGCTGTCCAGATCCCCCCTTTAGGAGCTGTCCCGCCCATCCCCCCATGCTGGGCCATTGCCCTCATCCAAAGTCATGCCCCCTCTCAAGGGGCAATCCCCATCCAATGACTGGTCAATGTAGGGGCACAGATGCCCAGCCTCCTTGCCTCAGTTTGGAACAGTTCTAAAGAGCCATCCCAGCTCAGGCCCACCCCACCCCTGTCAGATCAGCTGAGGAGGCCTCACTTGCAACCACAGGGCAGGTGAGCTTCTTCCTCTGCCCAGCCCTGCCTCCTCACCCCCTTAAACGTGGATCTCTTGAGAGCGTTCCCCAGGAGACTTCTGCACCCAGCGCTCCATCTCAGAGTCTATTTCCAGGGAACACAGTCTATGACATGGAAGGACTACAAAATCCTCGAGCCTCCACAGGGCTCCACCCCTGCCCCCCACCCCGTATACACATACATGCACATGGATACGTAGCCACGTGTACACATAACGCACATGCGTGTCCATATATGTGGGTACGTGTGTACACAGGCATAGGCACACATGCGCACACATACTTGAATGCGTCCCTAGCCACATGCACGCATGCACAATGCGTGCACACACACTCATGGGCACACAGCACACACGCGCGTGCGCACACACACATACCCACCAACCTGGCAGTCCAAAAGAATGTTCTCTGGTTTCAGGTCCCTGCAGAAAATGAGAGAAAAGGGCGCTGTGATGTCACAGCTGCTTAGTGACGTGAGCTGGGGACCGGGGTCCTGCAAGAGGACTGTTCATGGAGACGCAGAGATGCACAGGGAGAGCCCGAGGAGGATGGGCGCTCAATCCCAGGAAGGAGGAGGCTTCCCCCTCGCTGGCGGGCCCCCCTCCTCAGACAGAGGACCAAGTTCACCAGGATTTCAGCAGGATCTGGGGGTCCATACAACGCCTGGCTGTGGGGGCAGAAGGGCCAGGCCTAGCTCTGAGCCACAGGCAGGCCTCACCTGTAAATGATGTTGAGGGAGTGCAGGTAGCCAATGGCGCTGGCCACCTCGGCGGCGTAAAACCGGGCCCGGGGCTCCAGGAACCGGCGCTCCCGCTGCAGGTGGAAGAAGAGCTGGAGGGGGAGGAGACATGTGAGCGGGTTCCTGGGGGGCTCCAGCTCCTCGAGTGTGGGGTGGGGGGCAGCTGGCCAAGTGACCCACTCTCTAAGCTGCAATGTCCTCATACAAGGAAGGGCATGCTGGCCCCTGCCCCACAGAGCAGGCAAGGTGTCAGCAGGAAAGATGAATTAGCAGGGATGGAGCACCTACTGAGTTTCAGGCTCCAGCCAAACCCTTTCACGTCTCTAATCTCCTTTAATCTTCCTGACTACCTTCCAGGTATCAAGTAGGAGGCCAGTTTCACAGAAAAGGAAACTGGAAGAGTCAGAGCAGTCAGGTGACTTGCCCAAGGTCACGTACTGTAATTGGCAGAGCTGTGATGTGAACCTGGGTGCGTCAAAGATGTGCTTTTCCTCCAACCCAGGTGATAAAATGATTATGATGGTCAAACTGAGCCTGGGTTAGATCTGCTCCCGGGCCAGTTGCTTTGGTCTATTTGGCTGGCAAAGAAAGCCCTTTACCTCCACCAGGGAATTTAGTGATGCAGGACAAAAACTTCCCTCTTGGCATCAGGCTAAAGAGCATGAGGTCACACAGGTTAAATCTGGGGTCACTGAGAAGGGCCATCTTGTCATCTTGCTCAGAGAGGCAGAAGAGGGAACCCAGCTTATCCCAGCTGTGTTTCTGGGTCACCAGGTGGCCTCAGGTCATTCCCATAGGGACTGGTCACTCCCATGCAGTGGTCTTTGGTGTAAGATGGGGGCATTAGAAATACTGACCACAGAGCTCCTCTAACATTGACTTTTCCCAGGTCCACTGAAGGGATTCTGGGCAGCTCTGCATGGAAGTCAAGTAATGATAATGGCTGGGAGGTAGATAGACCTGTCTTCAAATCCTGGCTCTGCCGGGTACAGGCTGAGTGGCCTTGAGCAAGTGAGCTCCCTGCCCAAGCCTCGGTTTTTTTCAGCTGCAGAATGGGTCTGTTGTAAGGATGAGGGGAGATTGTTCCAGAACCTGGGGCACCATGAGCATGTGGGATGGAAAGCTTCTGCTGAGAGCCGGGCAGGGAAGGCGCCAGGTGGACCTATACCCACCTCTCCCCCGTTGACATAGTCCAGCACAAAGTAGAGCTTCTCCGGCGTCTGGAAGGAGTAGTGCAGGCCCACGAGGAAGGGGTGGCACATGTTCTTCAGGAGCACGCTGCGCTCTGCCATGATATGGCTCTGCTACAGAGTCACACAGACGGGCCATGTCACCGCCTACACGGCCACCCCACCCAGGACCTTCTCGTGCCCCTGCTCAAACACCCACCGTGGCTCCTCACTGCCCTCAAAGCCAAGGCCAGGCTCCTTGCTTAGCATCCAGGACTCTGTGTGGTCCACCTCATCCCCGACCAGTCCACGTGGGTGCACCTCCAGCCCTGGATCCAAATGCCCCGCCCGCCTCCCTGGGACAGTAAGCAAAGCTATGTGAATACCGCATAAATGAGTCCCAAGGACAATCCTGCAGAGGGAAGAAGCTGAGCGCTATCCACATTCAGCCTTGATTGCTGTTCCCCTGCCAGGATGCCATTGTCAGACCATCAGAATCCTATCTTCAAGGCCAGCTGCAAGGCCACCTCCTTCAGCTTTCTGAAGGACACCTGCCCTTCAATGTCCTTGTTAGCATTAATTCCCTCTCCTGAGTCCTCCAACTTGACATTCAGTTCTCTCTCAGGGCCCGCTCTGTCCTTCTCATGGAGTTGGTGTTAAGAGACTCAAGTCAGGGCTTCCCTGGTGGCGCAGTGGTTAAGAACCCGCCTGCCAGTGCAAGGGACACAGGTTCGAGCCCTGGTCCGGGAAGATCCCACATGCCACGGAGCAACTAAGCCCGTGTGCCACAACTACTGAGCCTGAGCTCTAGAGCCCGCAAGCCACAACTACTGAAGCCTGCATGCCTAGAGCCCGTGCTCCACAACAAGAGAAGCCACGACAATGAGAAGCCTGCTCACCGCAACGAAGAGCAGCCCCTGCTCACCGTAACTAAAGAAAGCCTGCGCGCAGCAACGAAGACCCAACACAGCCAAAAATAAATAAATAAATAAATTAATTAATTTAAAAAAAAAAGAGCCCTTCTCTTAAAAAAAAAAAAAAATAGAGACTCAAGTCAGCAGAAGTATCTAGAACTCCCAGATGGCTGGAGCTTGAAGGGCCTTTGGAGAGCCTGAAGTGTGACCCCCACGTTGCACAGATGGGGAGGCTGGCACCTGACAGAGCAGAGGACTGGTCCACCATGGAGCCCTGAATCTTTAGGGGAAGGCAGAGGGCCGGGCCGGGTCACCTGCAGGCCCTTGGGGTAAGGCGGCTAGCCTGCCTTCCTGGAGGAGGCTCAGCATCCTGGGCACCACCTGGCCCCCCTGCTGGGCCACCTCTGTGCCCAGAGTTGGGACCCATCTTTGGAAGCCACCTGAGGCTGGTGGGGGGGGGGCCGTCAAGAAGCAGAGAGGAGATGCCTGGGTCCAAGCCGTGGTACCTCTTTCTTCTTTAAGATGGACTTTTTCTGTAGCACCTTCACTGCGTAGAACATCCCGTCAGACTTGTGCTTGGCCAGTAGGACCTGAGCAGAAATACAAATGCAGAACCCGTGGGTGACTACTCCTCCAGGCTTTGTATTTCTCGATGGCAGTGCAGGCCTCCAGCCCCTGCCCTGCGCCCATGATTCTGCAGGTTATAAGCTCCCTCTCTGCATGTGCAAGTAACAGCAGGGGGCAGAAGAGGCCGGAGAAGGGGAGACCCAGGCCTTCCATGCCCACGGGTCACTCACCTTCCCGTAGTTTCCTTTGCCAATGACTTTGAGGAAGTCGAAGTCGGTGGGCCGGGCACTGGGGGACGAGGGAGGAACACGGGTCAGCATTTGCAAGCTTGGGAAACTTGATGCTTTAGTTCAAATCAGAGCTTCTTTTTAACTTTGAAGCTGGAGAAGGCAGGGAGCTTTCTAAGGACGCCATGTTCTCTCAGCCAAGAGGGTCTTATAAGACTGGCCCCTGCCCCTGGGGATCTCACAATCGAGTAAAAACAGACAAGGTCGGGAGAAAACCAGACGCAACAGCATAGAAGGCAAAGGAATCTGACCTCCAAAGACTGAGAAGGGCCTGAAGGGTGGGGAGCTGCTAGTAATGCAGACTTTGGGGGGATACTTCAGCCACAGGGCTCAGCATGGGCAGAGGCTGGGGAATTAGTGGGAGATGAAGCTAGGGGCCGGTCCTAGGCCCAGATGGCAGAGGATCTCGACGCTGGACCAGAGAATTGGATTATATTCCCAAGGTGAGGGGGGAGCCAGGTATGAGAGGAGTCGGGGAGGAAAGTTATATGAGAGATGAGAACTCACTTTGGGTTGGCCGAAGGCCCCAGGTTGATATTCCCATTGGCCCTTGGGGGCTAAAGACATTTAAAGAAAGAAGTGATTAAAATCAGAGGGTCCCTACTCCTTGGCCCCCTCTCTTTCCCCTGGTCCAAGCCCTGCTCCTTTTCCAATATCTCTACTAGGCTTCTTCCCTCCCTCCCTTCCTCCCTTCCTTCTTTCCATCCACCTGCCAACCCACCCACCATCTCACCTGCTTCACACAACAGCCTTGGGAGGCTGCTGGCCGTTGTACCAAATGTGAGCGTGAGGAAACTGAAGCCCAGAGAAGAGCCATCCAAGGACTTCCAGGATGCCCCACTGGCATGAGAACGCAGGTGTCCTCAGGTCCAATCCCATGATTTTCCACCCCATTTACTTCTTGAAGCCCTTGCCCAAGTCTCTTCTCTCTTTACCCTGCAAACGGCCCAGTTCTGTGGGCTCACAGTGATCCCTGTGGGCACCCCCAGTCCTGGGACCGCCCACCGGCTGACTGGGACTTCTAGGGATTTCCTCAGCCTTGGGAAGAAGTGAGCCCCCCCCTGGTGGTGGGTGGGGGAACCAAGACCCACTCACCTGCAGACTGGGGGTCCCAGCCAGGCTAGAGTCCATCTTGTAACAGTGATCAGGTGGGCTCTGCGGACACAAGGAGAAGCAGGATGAGAGAGCTGATGTTGGGGAATTAGTGTCACCTGTCTGGGGCCTTAGGCACCGCTGCCCTCTCCACCCTTCCCCAACCCAGACACCTGCCCGAGGCCAGTAACCCCTGAGTGGGACAATAAATGATATCCCCTGGACCCAGCCTCTCCCATCAAACGTCTCAGGAGGGAGAGAGGGAGGATGGTCAGGGGTGGCCCCTCCTAGGCTGAGTCTTTTCAAGGGTTGAGGACAGCCAGGGCAGCAAGATCCTTGTGAGCCAGGGCAACTCTGGATATCTGGGGTGGCCAAGGCTGGAAGGACTCTTGCAGAGCATGAAGTCTGAACCCTTCCCCCCATTTCACTGGGGGGGAGTCTGAGGCCCAGAAAGGGACTTGCCTAGGGTCCCACAGCTTGTGAGGGGCAGGCTGGGCTCCCGCGGATCCCATACAGGCATGTTGCAACCCTGGATCCCTGTGGACAGCCCCGGGCTGGGCTCTGTGCAGACTATTATCTCTCTGCCACAGAGACTTCCGCCGAATGTCCCTGGAAGGGCAACTGCCCTGGGGACCTTGGGCCAGAGCCATGGACAGACCCACTGACCTATGTCTATTTGAGATGAAACAGTGGAGAGTGTGACCAACGGTCTGTGTGGCCAGGAGCATATGTCTTCCCTGCCCCCAGCCTGCAGGGTGGCGGAGGCCGGTATGTCCAGGCCCTGGCTCAGCGTGCCCAGGACCCCATAGCCCTATCCCTGCTTGGAAGATCAAGGCCAAGAACCGAGATCTCACCTGGGAACCCAGTTGCTCGTGGGGGCTGCTGGGCACTGTACATCCCAGGACCACAGCTTTGGCCTACTGTGGGACCTGGGCTGCAGTAGAGACCACCCGTCTTTACAAGGGGATCCCTGGAGCAATCACCCCCTGGCCTTCCTGGGAGCTGAGAAAGTGACCACAGGGGAAGCGAGGGAATGGCCCAGCCCTGTGGAGCCCTGAGTGAGTAAGCCACAGAACTGCCCAGGTAGGGAGTGCGGCCTGGCTTCAGCCAGGGCCCCGTGCCTGTGCTCCCGCAGGCAGCCCACACGCCCCCCTGGCCTGGCCCTGACAGCCCCTCTGCCAGGCCCCGGCCTCCCCAGCCCCACGTACCTGCGCAGCCTGAGGAGAGGCCGCTGGGAGAACCAGTGGTTGGAGCCGGAGGATGGGCAGCGGACAAGAGAGCCTCTCTCTGTTCTCCCAACAAGGGCCGAAGTGTCTGTGCCTGGCGCTGGCCCGCCCCCGGCACCCAGCTCGGAACTCCCGGCCGCAGCAAGGGGGCTGTTGATGTCACGCGGGAGCCAGCGGGGCTTAAGAAGGGACCGAAGACCTCTGTTCCCTCGGGGACATCGCCTCCCCCTGGGGGGTGTGGGTGGAATGGGGTGAGCGACAGCTGCCGGAGAGCCCGGGCGACTCAGGGGCTTGTTAGAATGCGTGTGAGTGTGTGGGGCAAGGAGTGTGTGTGCAGGTGTTTCGCGCAGAAATGTGTGTCCGTGTGTCTGTCTGGTGTATGTGTGTCCCTGTATGTCAGGATATTTGTGCATCAGTGTGACCACGTTTGTATAATTTTGTCGATGTGTCTGTACATCTGTGACTCTCTGTTCTCACTGTGTGGAGATGTGCTTCAATGAGTCTCTGTGTAGTGTAGTGTGTGGACATGGCAGTGTGTACCTCTATATATGTTAACGTGCTGTGTGTATGTGTGTAAGTGTGAGTTTGTGTGATACCTGTGTGTGACAGTCGTCATTGTGTGTCTGTGCTCATATCGGTGTATATTGGTAAATTGTGTGTGTGTATGCGTGTGTGTGTGTGTGTGTGTAGGGGGCCTGTCTGTGAGGAGACATGTTCCCCGGGGCCTACCAAGGCCTGGTGCAGACCATCTATGGCTGAAGATGAGGTTCCAGAGACCTCACCGTGGCAGCCGAGAGCCCTTTGCCTCCCAAGAACCTGCAGGTGTTTCAGCGCCTGGGTGTCTGGTTCAGTCAGCATGGCCTTGGTCTTTGCTGAACACCTAGCCCTTTGGGCCTTTCCCTGCCGGCCCTCCGGGGCTCTGGCCGCTGTCTCCAGGGCAGGGCTGGTTGGCTGTGTAAGAGCCAGGAAGCAGGGTCCCGGTGGCACCCTGGTGCACGAAGGCCTTGCTGCCTGGTGCGATAATCAGGTACTCACAGGGTCCCTTCCTTTCTCGCGCGGAGGTTATATGGGGTGTTCTGGGGAATGAAGGAGTTGACAGGGCCTGACACAGCTCCTGCCCTTCTATAACTTTCTGTGTGGTTACCACATGCCACACCCAGACCTTTGTAGTTCACCACAGGGTGGGTATCTGTGCAGCTGGGGCCGAGGGGGCTGGTCAGGGAGGGACCTAAGCCCAGTGGCCTTGGGGGTTCTCTGTGGGCTCTGAAGCGGGGGTGTCATACAAGGAAAACCCAAGAACTGTATCAGAGCTCTCCATTTTTTAAGAACAGAAATGTTGAACCAACACACAGATGGACAGGATATCATGTTGGCAAAACAAATGCCCAGAACGAGGACATTTCTTTTCAATGACAAGACACTGATGCAGCCTTCATTTAGGAGCACTGCTTAGAACAGGAAAACAATAATGAAAATAATAATAACCTCAGTGTCCCACCGTAGGGCGCTTCAGAATACCCGCCGGCTGTAATAGTTCCCTCTCTGGAACTTACATCCCTCTTGAGAGACTGCCCCACTGCTATGTTCCCTTCTCAGTTAAAGTCCTTGAAAGAGTTGTTTGGACTTAGTCCCCTCTCCTCCTCCTTTTCTCTCTTGAACCCATTCCAAAGAGGCTGTCATCCCAACATGCCTCCAAAAGAGTGGACCAATGACCTCCTGTGCCAGAGCCAGAGATGGATTCTTTGTCCTCATCTAAGTCAGTGTCTCTGAGGACATAACCTGCTTTTCGCAGCTGGCTTGAGGATCTCCTGGTTTCCCTCCTGCCTCGTGGATTGCTTCTTCTTCAGATCTTCCACTGGATTCCCTGCTTTTTTACCCTGAAACACTGGCCCGGCCTCTATCTATACTTGTTCCCCAGTTGACCCCAACCAGTTTAATGATTTTAAGTGTCGACTAAACGCCACAATTCCCAAACTCATCTCTCTAGTTCTGCTTCTCTCCTGACTCTGGCTTCTCCGACACTTCACTAGTTAGATGCCTAGAGGCGCTTCACTCTTAACATGTCCAGAACAAAAGTCTTGACCCTTATTCCTTCCACTCTGCCCCAGACTGCTCCTCCCTCTGACATCCATCTCAGTAATGGTACTACCAACTACTCAAAAGTTCAAGCCACCAACTCGGAATTCATTCTAGAAACTCTGCACCCTCATCCCTCCTCCATTCCAGCATGAAATCCCATTAGACTCCACCTTCAAAATATACCCAGAAACTACTGCAACCACCCTGTCCTGAGCCACCATCATCACTTGCGTGGATTATTGCCCTAGCATCCCTACTGTGTCCCTATTTCTTTTTTTTTTTAATTAATTTTTATTGGAGTAGAGTTGCTTTACAGTGTTGGGTTAGTTTCTGCTCTACAGCAAAGTGAATCAGTTATATGTATACACATATCCCCTCCTTTTTGGATTTCCTTCCCATTCAGGTCGGCACAGATCATTGAGTAGAGTTCCCTGAGCTATACAGTAGGTTCTCATTACTTATCTATTTTGTACATAGTAGTATATATATGTCAAACCCAATCTCCCAATTCGTCCCACCCCTCTCTTCCCTCCTTGGCATCCATAAGTTTGTTCTCTACAAACAAACTTATGTAATTCTGTTTCTGCTTTGCCAATAAGTTCATCTGTACTATTTTTCTAGATTCCGCATATAAGCGATATTACACAATGTTTGTTTTTCTCTTTTGGACTTACTTCACTCTGTATGACACTCTCTAGGTCCATCCACGTCTCTGCAAATGACACTATATCGTTCCTTTTTATGGCTGAGTAATATTCCATTGTATATATGCCTGTGTCCCTATTTCTATCTTGAGCCTCTACAATCTTTCATCACCAGAGTGACTCTTTAAAACTGGAAATCAGATCACGTGACTTTGTTGCTCAAAAACTCCATTGTACTTCCCACCACACTTAGGATTTAGATCCAAAGTCTTTACCACGGTCAACAAGATTCCACGTGACCCGGCTCCCATCTCCATCTCCACCTGGGTCTCCAGGCCCTCCCTCTCACTACGCTAGAAACTTTTTGCTGTTCCTCAAACACACAGAGCGCCCTCTAGCCTCCTGTCCCTTGCACTTATGTTTCCATCTGCTTAGAATATTCTTCCCCCAGATGTCTGCATGGCTGGCTTCCACTAACATCACAGAGGTCTCTGCTCAAATGTCACCTCTCAGAGAGGACTTTTCTGATTGCATATAACTGATTGTCCCGGTTTGTCTCGGACTTAGGGGTTTCCTGGGACGTGATACTTTCAGTGCTTAAACCAGTACAGTCCTGGGCAAACCAGGATGGTTGGCCACACCGCAATACAAGTCCCACCGGTTCCCCATCCACATTTTCTGCTTTATATTTTACTTTGTAACACATCACTCTCTGACACCTTATCCTGCAACTCTTTAATTGTTTATTTTCTGTCTTGAACTAGAACATCGGCTCTGCAAGGGCAAAGACTTTTCTTGTTCACTGTTGAATCTCCAGCATCTAGGTCAGAACCTGGAATATGGTTGGTGCTCAGTACCTATTTGACTAATGAATCAAGGGATGAACTGATAAGATAAATTATAGTACATACATAAAATGGAAAATTACCCAGCTAAAAAATGGTATACAAGGGCTTCCCTGGTGGTACAGTGGTTAAGAATCCTCCTGCCAATGCAGGGGACACAGGTTCGAGCCCTGGTCTGGGAAGATCCCACATGCTGTGGAGCAACTAAACCCGTGCACCACAGCTACTGAGCCTGTACTCTAGAGCCTGCGAGCCACAACTACTGAAGCCCTTGTGCCTAGAGCCCGTGCTCCGCAACAAGAGAAGCCACTGCAATGAGAAGCCTGCGCACCGCAATGAAGAGGAGCCCCTGCTCACTACAACTAGAGAGAAAGCCCGCGTGCAGCAGCGAAAACCCAACACAGCCAAAAATAAATAAATAAAATAAATAAATTTAGTTTAAAAATGGTATACAAGCCTATGTGAATCAAAACAGGAACATACATGTGATACAATGTCAAGGCAAAAAGCAGGTTTCCAAATGGTAGGTGACCAGGAATACCATCTTTGTAAAGAAAGTAAAGACATGCACATAACCACCAAAAAAACGGCTGGAGGGACATGACCCAAGGTGACAGTGGGTTAGGTTCTTTTTTATCTTTGTACCACTGTGTAAAAATTCTCAGTGTTGCTGTTCACTTAATACTTAGGTACTAAGTCCTGGTGGGAGCTTTGACATGCTTGCTGCCCCCAAACACACTCTCCCATCCCCTTGACTGTGACTCCCACACCTGAGCAATCTCTCAGCATCTTTCTCTCCTGGTACCACTGCCCTATGATTTTTCTGGCCAGAGGCTGAATGAACATCGATACTTTTTCCCCGACTCTTCAGACCTACAGAGACCCCTGCAAACTCCCGGGGAGGTGGGGTGGGTAGTCCAAGCTCCTCCGTGAACCCTCCAGCCTGTTCCTCCCCCTAACTTGCCCCAGCCTGGACTTGCATCCCTCTGCCCCATCACTACACTGACCTGCCCCCATCTCCCTGGACCTGCTGAATGCGGTGGGAGGGCGGGTGGTGTCACACAGCTCCCTCTTGTTGGAACACTCCCCTGACCAATCTGGTCTGCTCAGATAACCTTTGCATCTGTCTGTCCTCACTCGCCTTCTCCAGAAGCCCCGCCAGACCACCCCCACTGCCATGAACCCTAGCTCCCTTCCTTGTGCCCACTTCTGTTATTACACTGTCTTCACTCTACTGTCATTTATTCCTTTACAAGCCTGCCTGCCCAGTGCCTAGCAATGACATACCAATGACAGTGCATACCAACTGGGTCTTATTCTGTTCCTGCAGTGCCATGGGTTAGGAACTATCATCATTGCTGTTTTAAAGAGGAGGAAACAGGCACGGAGAGGCAAAGTGACTTGACTGAGACATCTAGGTAGTAAATGATATAACTGGGTTTTGAACCCAGGCAGTCTGACTCCAAAGCCCATGGCCTGGAATTTCAGGAAGAAGTTAGGAATTTAGAAAAGAAAGGAATGAAGTTAGTGGGAAGGAAGTTAGGATTAAATGGGTTAGTTAGGAAGGAAGAAAATTAGGCAGCTGAGAAGGCAGAGAATTAGTTGAGAGGGAAGGAAGGAAAGGAGCAAAGAAGGGATGGAGGGGGACTTCCCCGGTGGTCCAGTGGTTAAGACTCCACGCTTCCACTGCAGGGGGTTTGGGTTCGATCTCTGGTCGGGGAACTAAAGATCCCACAAAAAAAAAAAATAAGAAAAAAGAAAAAAGAAGAAGGAAGGGAGGAGGGAAATGATAGAAAAAATGAAGGAAGGGAGTTAGCAAGGAGGGTGTTAGGAAGGAAAGGAAGTCAATAGGGTAGTTAGAAAGGAAATTAGCTAGGTAACTAGTTCCCCAGTTTGGTAGACCAACAGGCCGGCCGGCAGGTGCCCTGCTCACGGCTGAGCCGCTCACCTGAGAACGCTGGATCCCAGCTCAGGTCCTGGGCAGCAGCCCCGTGCCCAGCTCTGCCTTCCGGCCTCTCTGCATGGTCCCTCTGATCTGAAACCCAACCCTGACTTGCCGAATAACCTTCCTGGTCAGGAGCGACCTGTCACCCACTCGCTCAGGCTCCCAAACCAGCTGAAGTTCAACCTCCCAGCCCTGCTGGCTGGGAACCTGCTGCAGGGCTTTCCGGTTACTAATTAACCGCTGGACCTGAATCACGACGCTGGCTGCTCCCACTGGCTCCTCCACGGGGCCCTGCCCTGGGGACCCTTTTGAAAAAGGTACAGCACAGCTTAAGTTGTGTGACCTTGGGAAAGCGACTCCAGCTCCCTGAGCCTCATGTGAATTGGTGATGACGGTGTGTGTTCTGCCTTACAGGGAGGAGCTCTGAAGTCCCTTTAACACTGTCACATTTCACTCTCTGAAATCTTCCCTCCGCCCCCCTCCACTGATCCCCGCCTCCAATTCCAGCTCAAATGCTGACTCTCCCACATAGCCTTCCCTGATTCCATCAGTGGAGTCACTTTCCCTTTCTCTTAGAGCCTGGAGAACTGACCATGGAAAGGGCTTGTCTTGCACAGCTCTCCCTGATGGGGACCACCCGCCTCTGGGATTAGCCCAATCGTGGATCCATCCAGGGAGGGGCAGCTCATTCCCTCCGGAGCCAGCCTCATCACCTGATACCTCTGGCACTCTCTTGTGTTGAGCCAAAGCCGGGGCACAGAGCTCACCTGGTCTTGCACTGCCTGGGCACCGTCCTGGGAGGAGAACCATGGCTGAGCTGAGACCCATGCCCCGCTCTGCCTTTTGGAGAACTGAGGCTCAGGTACCAGGGCTCAGCTCGCCCCAGGCTTTCTCCTGCTTGATCTGAAGCTGCCCAGACCAAGGGTTCTAACTCAGGGCAGGGGTAGGGCCTGGCCTGCTGGACAGGTGAGAAAACCTCCGTCCAGTGCCCCCTTCTTAGCAGGCAACTCAAGAGTCTGAATTCCATGCTGCCTCCTTCGCTGCCTTTTTATTAAAATGTCAATAACTTCCCAGTCATCCTAGTGCCTTAGAAACTGGTTGCTCTAATGTGCTCTGGAGGAACCCTGCACACCTCATTCCTGGCCTCCGCCAACACACAGTGGCAGGTGTCTGGTTCCTGCCCCGACAGAAGTGGCGGCTGGCCAAGGGCACCAAGCAAACCAGGGCAGAGCCCCGGGTCCTGCCCATTTCCGGACAGAGCTGCCCCTGCTCTGCCAAGCTCCTCCTCCCCTACATCCCTCCTTCCACACACTCGCAAAGCCAGTTTAAAAAAAAAAACAAAAAACCCACATAATGGTGTTGCATAAACTGTAGGGAAGAATTCCAACATACGGAAGACCTTGAAATAAACAGTGAAAGCTTCTCCTCCAACCCACCTTCAGTCTCATTGCCAGGGGTAACTGCTGTTAACGAAACGGTGATTCTCCTTCCAGACTTTTGTCTGCGCCCTCATCTACATATCACATCCATTTCCCCCCCAGAAAAATGGGCCGTACTATACATATTGTTCACCAACTCACTTTTTTTCCCTCACACACAGCTTTCCATGTCAACACATACAACATTTTAAAAAACATCTGTATCACATTGTATACTGTGGGATTAGTTTCCCATTCCTATTTCCTATTCACTGTTCCTTTGCTGATGGACATTCAAACTGTTACCAAAATCACAGTAATTCTAAGCGAGGCCGCAGAGAACATCTTCGTGTTAATATCCTGTGACTTTGGGCAAGTGTTTCTGTCTGATAAACTCCTGCAAGTGGGAGTGCTGGGTTAATTTTGACCTATCTACTAAATTACTGTAACGAGCTGTACCAACTGACATGGCTATCGGCAGTGCTTAAACTTGCCCTTTCCCCTCAAAATGCTGCAGAAAATAGCCAAGGCCACCCCTGCCCTGATGCCACTGCAGTAATGCAATCCCTCCCCATCTTCATCTTCCTTCTTCTTTCCCCTTCCAATCTCCCTGTCTCTTCTCTCTCAGCTGGCTGGATTCTGTAGTTTGGGTGTGAAGGTCAAAGATTTGTTCTCAGGGATGAGAAGGGGAAACGAGAGCCTGAACCAATAGGAACCCACCTCTGTGAATATTCCCTCCACCTTGACATTCCTCAGCCCACTTTTCTGTGCTTTATCTGGCCCCCTGTCCCTACTCCCACCAATACCCCCACTTGCACACACCCTCTCACACCTGCAGATTCATCCATAGGCAGAGGGAATAACAGGCATTGGACTGAAAAACCGGTTACCCACGTGGGCTGGGCGCAGGACGCTTGGGCCAACATTGTTCACACACAGGCCAGAGATGAGCCCCCCAGTTTTCTCTTAGGAAAAAAGATTTTTAGAAAGTGATAAATGTACAAAATTTAAAAAATCGAGCTGGACTATGAGGTGGATAATGAAAAACTTCAGTTCCTTGTCTCATTCCTCATCGACAAGGAACGCACTTTAGCTGCTTCCTTTGGTAATTACCTCCACGTGTCTAAATAGCATGATTATACTGCGATTCCTCCATCTGTCATTTTTAGAAATTCTCAAGTGGCTTCCTTCTTTTTCTTTTTCTTTTTTTAACACCTTTATTGGAGTATAATTGCTTTACAATGCTGTGTTAGTTTCTGCTGTATAACATAGTGAATCAGCTATACATTTACATATATCCCCAGATCTCCTCCCTCTTGCGTCTCCCTCCCACCCTCCCTATCCCACCCCTCTAGGTGGTCACAAAGCACTGAGCTGATTTCCCTGTGCTATGCAGCTGCTTCCCACTAGCTATCTATTTTACATTTGGTAGTGTATATATGTCCATGCCACTCTCTCACTTCCTTCTTACAATATTTAGATCTTGCTCATCCAAATACACACTTCTGCTTTTCCTAAAGTTAATTAGTAACTGCCTCATTCGATGGCTTGAAATACTGAACATATACCTCTGTATACATACACACACGTATATAATTCTCTCTCAAACTCTCTGATAGAGTTGAAAATAGCCTCCTAATACAATAATATATCGATTTCAGTTTGTTTGGTTGTTTTACTCTCATCCTTCCTGGAGACTTTCATCCTTCTGTTCTCATCTGGGCAGCTGCTCAGTTGTCAACTTGGCCCTTCCTTTCCCATCACTCTAGAAATTCCCTTCGTCCCTCTCCTTTTTTTTTTAAATTAAATTAAATTAAAATTTTTTGGCCATGCCACGTGGCATGCAGGATCTTAGTTCCCCGACCAGGGATCGAACCTGCGCCCCCTGCAGTGGAAGCACAGTCTTAACCACTGGACCGCCAGGGAAGTCCCCTTTTTGTCCCTCTCCTTGTTGGAGGTCCTATTTCCTGGATCCTATGTTGTCCTCTTTTTTTTTTTAACATCTTTATTGGAGTATAATTGCTTTACAATGGTGTGTTAGTTTCTGCTTTATAACAAAGTGAATCAGCTATACGTATACATATATCCCCATATCTCCTCCCTCTTGTATCTCCCTCCCACCCGCCCTATCCCGCCCCTCCAGGTGGTCACAAAGCACCGAGCTGATCTCCTTGTGCTATGCGGCTGCTTCCCACTAGCTAGCTATTTTACATTTGGTAGTATATATAAGTCCATGCCAGTCTGTCACTTCGTCCCAGCTTACCCTTCCCCCTCCCCGTGTCCTCAAGTCCACTCTCTACATCTGCGTCTTTATTCCTGTCCTGTCCCTAGGTTCTTCAGAACCTTTTTTTTTTTTTTAGATCCCATATATATGTGTTAGCATATGGTATTTATTTTTCTCTCTCTGTGTCCTCTTTTTTTTTTTAATCTTTAAAATTGTGGTCAAATCTATATAAATAAAATTTACCATTTTAACCATTATGAAGTGGACAATTCAGTACCATTAAGTCCTTTCACAGTGTTGTACAACCACCATCATTATCTATTTCCAAAACTTTTTCATCACCCCAAAGAGAAACTCTGTAGCTACTAAGCAGTAACTCCCAATTCCCCCTTCACCACAGCCCCTGGTAACCTCTAATCTACTTTCTGTCTCTATTGCCTATTCTAGATACTTCATATAAGTGGAATCATACAATATTTGTCCTTTTGTACCTGGCTTATATCACTTAGCAAAATGTTCATCCATGTTGCTTAGTCCATTTTATGGTTGAATAATATTCCATTGTATGGATGGATATACCACTTTTTGTCTACCTATTCATCTATATTTTGTCTACCTATTCATCTATCAGTGGACACTTGGGTTGTTTCTACCTTTTGGCCATTGTGAATAATGCTTCAATGAACACTGGCATACAAATAATCTGTTTTCAAATCTTTTAGGTGTATACTTAGGAGTGAAATTGCTGGGTAATATGGTAATTCTATACTTAGCTTTTTGAGGAACCAAACTTCTCCTTGAAGAGCCAAAGTTTTCATGGTGGCTGCACCATTTTACATTCCAACCAGAAGTTTCTCCGCATCCTTGCCAACAATTATTATTTTCCTTTTTTTTTTTCCATTAAGGCATCCTAGTGAATGTGACATGGTATCTCATTGTGGTTTTGATTTGCATTTTTCCAATGACTAATGATGTTGAACATCTTCTCATGTGTTTATTAGCCATTTGTGTCAATGTATCTTCTTTGGAGAAATGTCTAGTCAAGTCCTCTGCCACTTTTTATTTGGGTTGCTTGTCTTTTTGTTGTTTAGTTTTAGGAATTCTTTATATATTCTGGATATTAAACTCTTGTCAGATATAAAATTTGCACCTATTCTCTCCCTACAGGTTTTCTTCTCACTTTTTTGATAATGTCCTTTGATAGACAAAAGTTTTTAATTTTTAAAAATAAATTTATTTATTTATATATTTTTGGCTGTGTTGGGTCTTCGTTGCTGTGCACGGGCTTCCTCTAGTTGCGGCGAGCGGGAGCTACTCTTTGTTGTGCTGTGCGGGCTTATTGCGGTGGCTTCTTTTGTTGTGGAGCATGGGCTCTAGGCACGCGGGCTTCAGTAGTTGTGGCTCGTGGGCTCTGGAGCACAGGCTCAGTAGTTGTGGTACACAGGCTTAGTTGCTCTGCGGCATGTGGAATCTTCCCGGATCGGGGCTCGAACCTGCCTCCTGCATTGGCAGGCAGATTCTTAACCACTGCGCCACCAGGGAAGTCCCAAAAGTTTTTAATTTTGATGAAGTTCAACTTATCTATTTTTTTTCTTTTGTTGCTTGTGCTTTTGGTGTCACATCTAGAATCCATTGTCAATTCCAAGGTCATAAAGATTTACCTTTATGTTTTCTTCTAAGGGTTTTATGGTTTTAGCTCTTACATTTGGGTCATCGATCCATTTTGAGTTCATTTTTTATATAGTGTAAGGTAGGCATCCAACTTCACTTTTTTCACATGTGGAAATCCTATTGTCCTGTTCTTATCCCTACTGAATGGACCTGACACTCTTATCAAAAATCAATTGGCTGGGGGACTTCCCTGGTGGCGCAGTGGTTAAGAATCCGCCTGCCAATGCAGGGGATATGGGTTCGAGCCTTGGTCCGGGAAGATGTCACATGCCGCGAAGCAACTAAGCCTGTGCACCACAAATACAGAGCCTGAACTCTAGAACCCGCGAGCCACAACTACTGAGCCCACGTGCCACAACTACTGAAGCCCACGCGCCTAGAGCCCGTGCTCCACAACAAGAGAAGCCACCACAATGAGAAGCCCACACACCGCAGTGAAGAGTATCCCCCACTCACTGCAACTAGAGAAAGCCTGCACCCAGCAACAAAGACCCAATGCAGCCAAAAAAAAAAAAAAAAAATTGGCTGGGGCTTCCGTGGTGGCGCAGTGGTTAAGAATCCGCCTGCCAATGCAGGGGACATGGGTTTGAGCCCTGGTCTGGGAAGATCCCACATACTGCAGAGGAACTAAGCCCGTGTGCCACAACTACTGAGCCTGTGTGCCTAGAGCCCATGCTCCGCAATGAGAAGCCACTGCAATGAGAAGCCCGTGCACTGCAACGAAGAGTAGCTCCCGCGTGCCGCAAGTAGAGAAAGCCTGCACGCTGCAACTAGAGAAAGCCCGCATGCAGCAACGAAGACCCAACACAGCCCAAAATAAAAATAAATAAATTAATTAAAAAAATCAATTGGCCATAAATGTATGGGTTTATTTCGGGACTCACAGTTCTATTCAATTGGTCTTTAGTTCTGCCCTATGTCAGTATCATACATTTTGATTACATTATCTTTGCAGTCAGTTTTGAAATCACGAAATCTGAGTCTTCCAACTTTGTTCATTTTCAAGATTGTTTTGGCTTTTGGGAGCCCCTTGCAATTCCATACAAACATGAGAATCAGATTTTACATTCCTGCAAAAAAGGCCATTGGAATTTTGATAGGGTTTGCACCGACCCTATAGATCACTTTGGGTAGTATTGACGTCTTAATATTGTCTTCCTACCCATGAATATTAATTCTTTCCATTTGTCATGTTGAGGAAGTTCCCTTCTATTCCTAGTTTTCTGACAGTTTTTATTGTGAAAAGGTGCTGGATTTTTGTCAGATGCCTTTTCTGCATCAATTGAGATGATCATGTTTTCTCCCTTCATTCTAGTAACGTGGCATATCATATAGATTGGTTTTCTTATGTTGAAAAGACATATCCTTGCATTCCTGGGATCTTCCTCCTTTTTTATATACTCTCTCATTTTGATGGAACACACCCTCCAGTGGCTTCCTGAGGAAAGGTGCATAGGAGGTAAAAGTTTGAAACCTTGTATGTTTGAAAATGTTCTGCTTTCATATTTGACCGATAGCTTGGCTGGGTACAGAATTCTAGGGTAGAAATAATTCTCCTTTGGAATTGTGAAGACATTACTCCTTTCTCTTGCTTCCAGCATAGCTATTGAGATGTTCAGTGCTACTGTAATTCATTTTCCTTTGGATGTGACCTGTCTTATTCCCTCTGGAAGCTTTTAGATCTTCTCTTTGTTCTCATTATTCTGACATCTCACCGTAATGAGGCTTGGTGTCATTCCTTTTACATCCATTGTGCTGGGCATTCAGTGTGATTTTTTAATTTGTCTCTCTGTGAAATTTCCTTTTTTTTTTTTTTAAGTTTGTTTTTGTTTTATATAATTTGTTTTCTCTGTTCTCTCTTAACGGCATTCCTGTTAGTTGTATATTGGACTTCTAGTTAGTCCTCTAATTTTCTTATTCTTTCCCATTTTCATCTTTTTTTATTCCACTTTTGTGGCAATATCAACTTTATCTTTCAACCCGTGTATTGAATTATCTCTGCAATCATATTTGAAATTTCCAAAAGTCCTTACTTGTCACTCAATGTTTCTTTTCCTTTTATAGCAGCCATGGTTGGTAGACGATTAACTTTGGACAAATGGAAGGATCAGTTATTCCACTATGATAGTAGGAAAGAAGGAAGGATGGATGTAGGTAGGAGGAGACTGGAAGATGAGGTGGCTGGAAGGTGGGGTACTCCTTCTGGTGACCCCCATTTTCTCTATGACATAGATGGTGAGGACATCTATTGAGACAACTAGGAAGGTGATGGGGTAGGAGGTTTGAGGAGCATGAAAATGGAAGTCAAACCTAAGCCACCACCCGCCCCCCAAATTCCAGCTGCTTCCTGGGCAGCCTTAAGGGTTTACATTGAAGCCAGAGATCATCAGTCAACCATGGCAACAATCTACTCGGTAAGATAAGTTCCTGGTTAAGGTGTGGAGCAGATGGGCTCTTGGACAGCTCCATGGTTGGTATTCTAGCCAAGTAGTCTGGCTACAGCAGTGGGGCAAAGGAATTAAGGATGTTGACAGAAAGGGGTTGATGTGATTGAATATTTCTGCCACTTTCCCATCAGCTCATACTATCTCTGGGAACCTTAACAAATTCTAACTGTTCAGCTTGACATTTCCCCACCCCAAAATTTGAGGTTATTTTAAAAACCAGAGGCTTTATTGAATTTTCTGCCCTTGACCATTTATAAACTGTCAAGGCTCAGGCCATTTTCATGCTGTTTTCAGGGGGTTCCCATTGTTTACATTTCTCAGTGTTGACAAGTATCCCCATTTATCTTTATCCTTTGTTTTTTATCTTTAAAATAGAATAAAAATCAGGTTCTTTAGGACCCCTAACAGCAAACAGAATGCTTTATTCTCTTCAGTAATGGCACAATATTCATTTTGTGTTCTCTGGATGTTGGATCATGAAAAGAGAAACAGACTCTGATAGCAAATCATCCCGTTCTTCAGGTTTATTTATGTTGTTTCAATACACTGACAAAATACACCACATTTTGTTTGCTACTTTTTCTCTCTCAAGAGTCAAGAGTGACTTTATCTTTAACCAGCGGATTCTCTTAAAGAACACGCACATGTGCGTGCACCCACAAACACGCGCAGACACACACACACTCTCAGGAGGCAAGTACAAAAAACATTAACTCCACCAAAGTGCATGTGAATGAAAGTGCAAACAGGCTTCATTTTTGAACTCTGGGATCATTCTCCTGCTTCATATATTAAACAGAAAGCGTCTCACTGCCCTAGGCCAGGGCTGGGCAAGGGCTGGGAGAGGCTGCTGGGGGCCAAAGGGTATGTGGTTCCTGCTGCTGGAGAGCAGGGCGGAGGGCACAGGGCAGCGGTGCCAACTCCCTCCCCTCACCCCTCACCGCACGCGCCCAGGTCAAGGTGCAATGATCTCATTTGGGGAAGGGATAGGGGTGAAGGGGCAGCGGGGTGGACAGAAGGCAGATTTCTTTCCCCCTTTTTTATGATTTGGTTTCTTTCCAGAGTTTGATGTTGGCGCAGACAGTGCTGAGGTCTCCAAGTTCGGAGGCCTGGGGGCCCTTTTCTCCAAGGCCCTTGGTCCACCCTGTCTCTCCTGTAGACAAGCGTTAGGATGGTGGTGGACAGACCCACATGGCACAGCTGTCCCAGCTACGCTCCTTAGAAGCGGAGAGGCCCCACAGCACAGCTGTGTGTACTTGCTGTCTTCTCCTCACACCAGAGTCAACGGGCATCTCTCCCCAGTTTCACAAGGAGCAGACGAGGCCACGGAGCTGGTGGGTTTTACTGCCACCCAAGCAACCAAGAGAGAGAGGCTCAGCTCGCTCCTCCTTACTCCTGGCCAAGGGGGCCCCAGTGCAGCCTCTGTAAACCCAACCCCCAGCCCGAGGCAGGGCCTGGCCGAGCCCTTCCAGGAAGGTAGGGCCTCTGAGGACCATCTGCAGCCCTGCGGCAGCTCAGCTGGGGGAGCTGAATGGCTGCCCTGGCCAAGCTGCCTCTGTGAGAGAAGGTCCCCTCCTGGACTGGGGCAGGAACTCAACAGAGCTTTGGGTTTCCCAAAGATAAAGCTTCATATTTTAACAATAATAGCCCTTGACATTTTCCCAGCACCGGGCCTCACACCTGCACCCCGTCGAACACTTCCAAGAGTGCCCTACACGCGCCCGCACATACACATCACGTGATGGACAGCAGGGGTCTGGGGAAGGCCCCTGGCTCCACAGGAGCTTGGCGGTGGCGCCTCACCTCCACGTGTGGGGCTGGCTCTTGCCGTGGCCTCTGCCCCCGCCCCTGTAGGCTGGGAGGCGGGCTTGGCAGTGGCTCAGTGGAGGCTAGGCCCCCTCTTGGACAGAAAGGTCAAAGTCCCAGAGCCCTGGCAGGCACCCGGCTGGCAGTGCAAGACAGATGGAGAGTGGTAAGAGAGGCTTAAGGGACATGGAGACTTTGAAGATAGAATTCACCTTCTTCCCAACTCCCAACTTCAAGGGGTGTTTGTAAGACTCCCCAAGAGCAAGACATTTAAGGGACAGGTTGAATGTGATGCCATGGGGTGTATGTGCCAGGCAGAGTGCTACATCCCCACGGCGGGAGGCCTGGCAGGCATAGGGCCCTTAAACCCCGGGCAACACGTTGGCTGAGACCCATGGCTGCGGAGAAGGATGCTATACCCAGCTTTGAAAGCCACCATGCCTGCCGGACTGCCCTGCTGGCCCAAGGCCCGAGGTTATCTCATGTACCCTGGGGCTGGCGTCAGCCACCTAGCCAGCCAGGGTGCCTCCTCTTTATACTTGATACAGAAGGGGTGTAGGGGGGACATCGTGGAACCTTAACCTCTGCTACAGAAGTTAAACAGGTTCTAACCACCCACTCTACTGGAAACAGGACGGGGCATGGGACACTAAAATACCAAGTGGTCCAGAACTGGGCGTGTTGAAGAAGGCATCCTGGCTCAGAATCCCCCACTTCCAGGCAAAAAAGAGAAAGGCAGCCAAAGCCTCCCAATGGATCCTATGAAGACATATCTCTGGGGCTCACCCATCTAAGGGGGAAGAGCCAGCGGGGTCTGGCTGGGCCGTGCCCAGGAAACCAGGCAGCAGAATGTGGGCAGCAAAACCAGCAGACAGAAAGAGGGGAGGTGTCTTTTTGAATAAATACATTTTTGGCAGGGTCGCTTCCTGATAGGAGGAAAGGGAACAAGGAAGCAAGAGCGCAGAGAGATCCAAAGAGAAAAGGGCCTCAGACTGGAGGACTCCTGTTCTACCAGACTGTTCTTAACGGCTGAGAGAAAGACCCTTTGGTGATGAAACAAGTCGCTGGAGATGCGGGGCCGCCATGGGTGGGGCACCTTCAAACTTCTCCATCAGTGGTGCTCCCCCTGCCCAGTCTCACCCTGACCGGTGTGCCCGCTGGCAGATGAGCTCTAGGACTCGGGGGCCAGGACTCCATCCTCCCCAGGGCTCCTCTGCTTCCCTGTACCTTGTACAAGGCAGGCCTGGAGAGAAGGACCACCCCTGATAAGGGATAGAGGGTGGCAGGGGCACGGATCGGGTGTGAGGAACTCAAGCAGGGAAGGAAGCAGCAGCTGCAGAGGGAGATATTTAAGAGACCAGCCCTGAGCCAGTCACTTTAAGGTGTCGTCGGCGTTTTTGAACATGAGAATGGCGTTATAGATCTTCAAGGCTGGGCCCAGCTTGACACTCATGATCTTCACAATGTCCGCCTGTGTCAGCAAAAGGAAGGCCTCGCCGTCAATCATCTGAGGAGTTGCGGGAGGGAGGTGGAAAGCGGAGAAGGTGGAGAGGGTCACGGGGAAGGAGGGTGTGTGCGTGGGGAGTGGAGAGGGAGAAAGAAAATAGGAGTAAAGGACAGATGGGGGAAAGGGAAACAGGAGGGAGGGGGAGAGGGAGGAGAAAGGACAAGGGAGGGAGGAAGGAAAAAAGGAAGACAGCAATGGGGAGAGAGAAGGAAAGAAAGATATCCACTGGTTTCCCCACGTCCACACACACACACATGCACACGCACGCACACACGCGCTCTCTCTCTCTCTTTCTGCTGGCTGGTCTGGATTTCAGTATGTGTTTACATAATGTCCTCTGAGTCCTCACTGACAGCCGCTTCAAAATACCTGCTGTTGCTGTCCCCACATAAGGATCAATCTTGGCACTGCGAATAGTAAATAAGCAGACACCGAGGGCATTCCCACGTGCTGCAGGCTGAGCGCTACCATGTTACCTATGAGCTATTCTTGAGAAGGAAGTGGGGGGTGGGGAAGGAAGAGAGGAAGAGAGAAAAAAAGAGATTAAATCTGAATCTAACCAACCTCTGCACCTGACGTCCAGTTTATAAGAAACACAGGGGAGAGTGGACCTAGTTAAACAACACCACGAAGAAGCAGTGAGACAGATCCAGAAGTTCACATTCACCAAGACTGTTTCCAATGTCGCAAAAAAATTAAAAAAATAAAGAAATAAAAAAAAGAGAGGAAACTATTCTAGAATAGAAGATATTTAAGAGACATACAACCCAAGCCAACTGTGTGGACCTTGCTTGGGTCCTGGCTCAAAAACACCAAATGCAAAAGATACTCTGGGCACAAGCAGGGAAATTTGAATACAGGCTGGGTATTAGGTGATATAAAGGAGCTACTGTCCGCTTGTTCAGTGGGGTAACAAGGCTGTGGTGATGCGGAGAAAGACTTTAGTTTTTAGAGATGCGTGCTGAAGTACTCAGGGGTGAAATGTCATGATGGCCATTACCTACTTAAAACTACTTCATCTGGGACTTCCCTGGTGGCGCAGTGGTTAAGAATCCACCTGCCAATGCAGGGGACATGGCTTCGAGCCCTGGTCCGGGAGGATCCCACGTGCTGCGGAGCAACTAAGCCCACGAGCCACAACTACTGAAGCCCGTGAGCCTAGAGCCCGTGCTCCACAACAAGAGAAGCCACCGCGATGAGAAGCCCACGCACCGCAACGAAGAGCAGCCCCCGCTCGCCCCAACTAGAGAAAGCCTGCGCACAGCAACAAAGACCCAATGCAGCCATAAATAAATAAATTAAATAAATTACCTTTCTTAAAAAAAAAAGCACAAAAACTGCTTCATCTAAAAATAGGTGAAGCAAATAATTGTTAATTCTCTGGGATAGGGAGATGGGTAGGGAAAGGGAGGGGAGAAGCGCGTTGTGGAGGAGGGAAAGAGATGCAGAGAGCCAGGGAGGGAGATGGGGCTAGGGGTGGGGTATGGTGAGCACAAGGGCCTTTTCTCTCAGCAGGTGGGCCTGGCTGGGCTGTGGAGCCTCTGGGCAGGAGGGCCATGTGGCTCCTGGTCCCACCATTTGGCTTGAAGAATCCCCTCCTCTGGGTACTGGGACCCCTTTTTTGAAAAGGTATCATCCCTCCTATGCTCCCTCCTTAAGAATCATGGCAAACAAAACACTTCTTGGTGTTTCTTATGTGGCCAACACTGTTCTTAAACACTTTTCGTATATTAACTGATTTAATAATTCTCACAACACCCCTCTGAAGCAGTACCAGTATTAATTACCCCCATTTTACAGGTGAGGAAACTGAGGCAGAAAGACTAAGGAATTTGCCCTCATCACATGATGCTGGGCCAGGCACACAGCAGACTTCAGTAATTATTTGCCGAGTAAATTAAACAAATACATGAGAGCTACAATAAAGGTGACAAAGGGAGGAATGGGCAGACTTTTCTTAGGTGCACCAGTGCCAACCACCAGACTGAACAGACTATCCCTAAGACCATCTATCCGATATGCTCTAATTTCTCACTCATGAAGCATCCCTCTAATGAATGGTCTGTGTCCTGGCTGGAAAGAATCCTGACTCATGTCCCTGAAAGCATCAGTTCAGCCAGAGAAAGCCCATTCCTTGGAGCATGGTCCTCCCTGGGGAAATGGATGACATGGACCAGATCCCGGAGAAGGTAATCCTCAGACCCTGTAAAGGTCCTCCTCTACCCTGAGACTCTATTTGATGCCGGTGGGCCACCAGCACACCTTCCCCACTTTTGCCATTGTTTTTTTGTTTCACAGATCATGCTGAACTGAGTTACACAGCAAATGTTCCTGGGAGAGATGGATCTTTTCCTAAAAGGGGGAGAATGCCCAAGGATCAAACTCTGGGGTGATTCCACAGCTGGCTAAACCACTGCACTCAAAGAGTGTTGATTTGTGACCTGTTGTCACCTACAGGAAGATCTCTAATGGGTGTCACATGCTTCTGCTCTGTCTCATTAAACACGTGCGGTGAAGACTTGGTGGAAGACACAGAAAGCTTCGTTTTCAAATGTACAAGTTGTATGAGGCTGGAAAGCCCTATGAATATCAGAGATGACAGAATCAAGATTTAAAACAATGAGACTATGAAACCAACGAGAGAACATTTAATAGGGATAAATGTAAAGTTTTACATTAGGCTAAAAAAAAAAAACCAAAAAAAACCCCAGTGGTACAAGTAACACACTGGAAAATTTGGTTAGACTATAATAGATAATTGACAGAAAAGGCACTTGGGGGACTTTTTGATGAACTCCAAACTGGTGTGGTGTGGCTGTAATAAAGCTAATGCAAACTTAAGTTTTGCCAACAAAAACAGAGGGTTCAAATCTGGAGAAGGAGAAAACAATGCAAATGCCCACTAACAGAACTGTGGGATTTTCTTAAAACAGAGCACTGCTCAGAAATAAAAAGGAGCTAATGACTGGTGTACACTCTAACATGGATGAACCTCCAAAACATTACACTGAAAAGAGACAGACGCAAAAGAGTACGTGCTGTATGATTCCACCTATATGAAGTTCAAGAACAGGTAAAACTAATTTATGGTGCTAGAAATTAGAACAGTGGTTGCCTATGAGAGCTGACGAAAGGGGCCAGGAAAGAACTTTCTGGTATGATGGAAATGTTTTATATCTTGATTGACATATTGGGTTCAGGGTGCATACATTTCATAAAACTTGTAGAATTGTACTTTTAAGATGTGTGCATTTCACTCCATGCATATTTTACCTCCATTAAGAAAACAAAACGTCTAGGTGTCAGCTCATAGGTTGTAACAAAGGTCCCACTCTGGTGGGGGTGCTGATAATGGGGGAGGCTGTGCATGTGTAGGGGGCAGGGGGTACGTGGGAACTCTCTGTACCTTCCTCTCAATTTTCCTTGAACCTAAAACTGCTCTAAAAAAAATTAAGTCTTTTTAAAAACAAAAGCATCAGACATACAGGGGAGCAGCAGCCCAGTGTGTTCTGTGTTGGTCAGACGGCATCTGAAACTCGGGGCATAGACACGTTCCGATAAGAAGATCATCAACCCAGAAGGCAAGCACCCAGAGTGGGGAGGAGTTTGGGAGCGCCACCACCCAAGGGTCAATGAAGAAACTGGCTGTGTTGGGCCTGGATAAAGAGATTCTTCCAGGGAAAGAGGAATATACTTCTTTCTCCTGGGCACCTGACCTGGAGGTGGCATCTATGGGGAGCTGAAACTACGCTCTCTTGGGTTAAGGGGGGTATGTGTATTCTTTGGAAGGAAGACCTAAACAAACTGAAAGGTCCTTTCCAATTTCAAACTCTATGAATTAGGAGAGTCATGATAAAGCTCTTTATTTAAGGACAACTACACATTGAAAGCCAGAAACACCATGGATTGAGCTCTCCCTGTAACAGGCATGTGGCTATAGTGATGTGATTTGTATATTACCCTACAGCATTGGTATATAATAATATAGATGCTGATGATATAGTTACACTAGACATTCTGGTACAGTGATCCACTCATCATTTCCAGTGCTCACATGGCCCTGCAAGATAGGCATCATTATACCCATTTTATCTCTATTTTTTTGGCCATGCTGCATGGCTTATGGGATCTCAGTTCTCCAACCAGGGATTGATCCTGGGCCATGACAGAAAAAGCGCCGAATCCTAACCACTAGACCACCAGGGAACTCCCCATCTCTATCTCATGGATGAGAAGATGCAGGCTCAAAAGAGCTCCAACCAGCAGAACTAGGATTCAAATCCACCTGTCCACAAAACTAGTGGTCTTTCACCTACAGCTCACTGCTTCTCAACTTTGGTAAGCTTTTGGGTCTTAATTTTAAGTGTGCGTTAGGATCCTTGCAGTAAATGGCAATAGCTGTGCCCGTCAAAATACACTTTAATTGACTGCCATTGAGGAAGCTAAGTTTGGAAAACAAAAGTTCGAGCAGAGAGCACAACTTTTGTTGTGAATGGAATCCTGTTTCCAGGATGGTTTCCCTTCCTGAGGACGGTCTGAACAGAGGGTTTGGTTCCCAAGCTGGGCCATGGTGCGTACCAGATTTTTCCCAAAGACTTGGGTCACTATGACTGGTCCCCCCAGGTGGGACGACAGAGGGCCCTCTCTAGCTGTGGGCAGTGCTGGGGAGGGTTCCTGCATCCTGCCATCTCAACGATGGTGACCCTCTCTGTCCCCACCCTGCGCTTTGCACCTTACCTCATCTTTGAAGAGCCGTGCTTGGTCCTCACAACCTGTCAGGGTCTGAACAAAGCCGAAGACCTTGGAAACCAAAGAAGACATGTTGCCAAGGGGACGGAGCTCAGGAGAGGAGGGAGGAGGCGGGCCTACCCGGCCTTGGTGCCTCCTGGGCTCTAACAGTGTTGCTTTTTCTTGTCAGCCTAAGAGGATCTTGCATCTCCGTGCTGCTGGGTGAGCGAGGTGAGGCACCTTGCTCCCGAGGTCCAGGCCTGAGCCTGTCTCTCCTGCTGGACCAGCAGCATGCCCTCCTCCCCATCCACCAGGATGGGCCTATCAAACAGTCCCTCAGTGCCCCCCACCTCACCCCGAGCCGCCCCACCTGCCCCCACTGAGCAGCTGGGAGGGACTGTGGACCGCAGGAGGTTGAGTCAGGAGCGGTGTGGGGCTCTGCCTGACAGGGGCCTTTCCTGAGCCCTCCTGCCAGGGTGCGGTGAGGGCAAAGTAGAGGAGGCGGAAGACGGAGGGGCCCTCACCTCATTGATGGTCCACTTGGCGACTGTCGAGGCCGAGATGCCCGCCACTCCCGGCAGGAGCCTGCAGTGCTGCTCCCAGCACGCTGACAGCGACCGGTCGGGGTGGGCCGACAGGGCCGACATGAAGAGGGACTGGTGCATGACGTCAGTGGTCAGTGCTGGAAGGCAGAGGCAGAGGCTGGCGGCCAAGGCCGAAGGCTAACCTGGTCCCCGAAGCCCGCTCATCCCCAGGCCACCTGAGAGACTGGCTGGCAGAGTGGGCAGGACCACGGCCCCTTTCGGGCAGCCCTGCAGAGCCAAGAGGGTGATCCAGATCTCCTGACTCCTCATCCAGTGCTCGCCCCTTGGGGTAAAGTGGGTTCCTCACGTTACAGACTGTGTAGAATGAGCCCACCCCCATCCTTCTGAGGCTGCATCACCCTGGGTCCTTCGAGGATGCTCTTCCCTCCTGGATCCGCTGCAGCATCCCAGAAACACCACTCTCTAGACACCTTGCATCAAAACGGCCCCCAACATCCAAGCAACCTCAGCCCGGACATCAAAAGTCCATCCTGCTTGCCCTCCTTTTCCTAAGTCCTTTTGGGCCCCCATTCTTGCAACCTCAGGGGGATCCTGTTTGAGAATCAGGATCAGCCTGCCCAGTCTGACACGCACCCCCTAACGGCTGCCTCTGTCTCAAGCTCCACTCCTCCCCACTACGTCCCCAGCCGGGTCTAGTTCATTCTCTGCATACCAGACTCCGGTCTACTCAGGCACATCTGGGGTGACCCCTGACCCACTTGCCATGCTGCCTGTCCCTCTGCTTCCTGATCTGTTCCTGGAACCCCTGGCTCCCGACTCCAGCCTCCAAGCGGCTCTTCGATTTGGTGAGTGACCCTGTTCTACCTGGCTTCCTCTTTGGCCAGGCTTGGTGGCTGTCTGCTTGGACTTCATCTACTTCTGGCCACTCTGGCAAACCTGGCCCCTACCCACCTTACCTGCCTTGGATGGACCACATGGCCACTGTCCCATGGGGCTTGCCCTGCCTCTGCCCAGAATCCAAGACAGCCGGCTCTATCCTGTTCAGGTGCTAATTCTAGACTCTCATGAACGCGGTCCCCCACTGCCCTCCCCTTGCAGGCCCTCCCTGCTCATCACATTGTCCTTGCATCCCTCCTCTTCGCTTCAGCCTTTCACCCTGACTCCTTGCGCCTCACAATCATCCTCAGAGCCTCTGGGATCCCGTTTCCAGCCCCACTGACTGTTCTTCTGTAACTCGGCCCGCCTGCTGCCTCTCTGCTCATCAGCCCAAGCCCAGGCACCTGCCCACACCCTGAAGCGCACCACCCTTCAGCACCACCAGGGAGCCTGCAACTGCTGCACAGCCCAGCCAGCTCTCTCAGGACCCGTTTGGGGTGCACCCCGGATCTCCCGTGACAGCTACTGCCACCAGCGCTTCATCTACCTGCCCTCGGGTCTGGCCTCCCGTCCACCCAGGTGCCCCTCTTTGAAGCCCTGTGTCTGGTGCTCCATGTACGCTGGCAAGGAATCTGGGAGCTGTGCTGCTCCCTATCTTTCTTCCCCAGAGCACAGGACAGGAGCTTTTGCAGGCACCCGTGATATCTTATCTAACTGCAAAACATCCAGCCTCAGGTCAGAAACAGCTCCTCTTGTTCTTTTTTTGGCTTAAAAGCAACAGAAATGTATTCCTCACAGTACTACAGGCTGGAAGTCCCAGATCAAGGCACCAGCAGATTCGATATCTGGTGAAGGTCTGCTTCCTGACCCACAGGCTGCCATCTTCTCACTGTGTCTTCACAGGGCAGAAGGGGCAAGGGGTCTCTTATAAGGGCACTAATCCCATTCTCAAGGGCTCCATCCTCATGACGTAATCACCTCCCAAAGGCCCCACCCCAAATACCATGACACTGGGGATTAGGTTTCAACATATGAATTTGGGGGGGATACAAACGTTCAGTCTATAGCACTATTATTATTGGAGGTTAATAACGGTGTGCTGAATAGGCACTGCGGAAAGGCAGGGGAACCATGGTGGGGGGGGAGCAGTGGGGGTAATGCAGTATAATAGAAAACACAAACTGGACTCAGAATCAGGAAATGGGGTTAGTTCCTTACTAACTTGCTCTTTAGTCCTGGGCAGGTCATTTAACATGGGCCTCAGTTTCCCCATCTGTAAATAAAGTTGTTGGGTAAGGAAATCACTGCGGTTTCCTCATTCTTTCCAACAGCTGACACTCATGGGGCGTGAATGGCCCTGCGAACAGAGTGAGCACAGCTGAGGCCTGTCCTCTCCAGGCAGCCTCCCCCAGGGAGCTGTTTCCCAGCAAACCCGCAGGGAGGAGGTCTACCCACGGATGCGTGAGAAGTCTCCTCCGGAACGAAATCCAGAGTGACAAGTGTCCCCTCTGGGAGAGCCAGATGGTGGAATGGGGAGCCCTGCCCAGAGGTCAGAGGCCTGGGCTCTGTCCCCTACCCTGTCCCTGAAGTGCCTCAGGCCTTGGGTGAGTCCTTCCCGGTCCAATCTGGGCCACAGCCTCAGTCTGTGGAAAGAGTTCTCAGGATAATTCTGGAATGAACACAGTAGGCAAGAGCCCTCTGGCAGTCAGAACATGCAAGCCGACAAGGTGTACCAGGACGGGATAGAAGAGGTGCCCACGGCAGTCCCATCTCTGAAAGTCCCCACTCTGAGGGCCGGGAGGCAGGCCAAGACCCGCCTCACTCAGGCCTGGGCTGCGGGAATTGCCTTCTGCTTCTACCAAGAGGAAACAGTATGGAACAGCAGCAAGAGGGAGTCAGGCAAGACATCAGGACTAATAATTCCTGCAGGTTATCAAGCACTTCCCATGGACCACCTCATTTAAGCCTCTCACCACCTTTTAAGATTGGCACTATTATTATTAGCGTTTTACAGATGAGGAAGCTGAGGCTCAGAGAGGTGGCTTCACCTGCTCAAGATCTCACAGCATGTAAAAGGCAGTCTGCCTTGAGGTTGTGCTTTAAATCTCTGGGCTAATACTGACCGGGTTACAGAGACTGTTCCTGAAGAACTTGAATAGCCTGGGTCCTGCCCAGAAATTGTGCATTGATCCAGGTGATTTCTCAAGGTCTCTCCTTGCCTTAAAGTGATGTGCATTCAGGGAATTCCTGGGCTGTCCAGTGGTTAGGACTCTGTGCTTCCACTGCAAGGGGCCCAGGTTCGATCCCTGGTCGGGGAACTAAGATCCCGCGTGCCCCCAGGCGTGGCCAAAAAAATTATCTATCTGACAAAAAAAATGATGTGCATTCAACTCAACTGAAACAAGATCCCCAGCATCCCTGCTGTGTATCAGGACCTGTGCCAGCGGCTGAAGATACAGATGAATTCATCATGCAGTGGAGGGCTCGGGTCACCTTGTCCCTCCCCTTGGAGCCATGGGCTGAGCTGTGTCCCATGCCCCTTAAAATTGATATGTTAAAGCTCTAATCTCCAGTATCTCAGAATGTGACTGTATTTGGAAAAAGGGCCTTTAAAGAGGTGATTAAGTTAAAATGAGGCTGATAAGGTGGACCTTAATCCAATCTGTCTGGTATCCTTATAAGAAAAGGAATTTTGGAGACATGGAGAGACCCTGGGGGCACACAGGCATAGAGCAAAGACCATGTGGGACACAAGCAGGAAGGTGGCTGTCTGTACGCCAAGGAGAGAGGCCTCAGAAGAAACCAAACCTGTTGATCCTTTGAGCTTGGACCTCCAGCCTCCAGAAGTGTGAGAAAGTACACTTCTGTTGAAGCCACCCCGTCTGTGGTACTTGGCTGTTGCAGCCAATCTAAGACAAAGGAGGTGGAAAAGTGAACTGACGTGTGGGTCAGATAGTTTACATCTGTTGTACCAGCAGCGATAGCAGGAGTCAGACCCGAGTTTGAAGCCCAGCTCAGCCCCTTAAGAGGCGAGTGACCTTGGGCAAATGACCTCACTCTACCAACCTCCCACTCCTCTTCTCTCAGGAGAGAACGACATCTACGTTACAGACCACTTGTGAGAGTCAGCAACGGTATAGGTAAAGCATCTGAAACGGTGCTGGGCCCATAGTAGGTGCTCAATAAACAGCAAAGTAGCCACTATTATTTCAGGTAATTGACACCGGAAATGCAGCTATTATTCATGTTTTCAAATGAGGAAACTGAAGCTCAGAGATGTTAATTAAGTTGCTCAAGGCCACACAGCTAGAAAGTGACAGCCATGGCCTCCCTCCCTGGAAGCCTAGATTGAGAAAAGCAGAGCTGGAGGCATCATCCCACCTCACAGTGAACCAGAAGTCCAGAGAGGCTCTGCACCTTTCCCGCCAACTCAAAGCAAAACCAGGGATGAAAAGGGGCTGGAATCTGAGGTCGCTCAAGGCCCCACCCTGTGGTCTTGCCACTGCTCTGTATCCCCAAGTATCTCGAATGCAGAGGTGGCCTGCCTGCCAGCTTCTCCGGCTCTGGGCACCCCTGGTGACTCCTCCCACCAATTACTAAGTACTCATTGTGAATGTGGTGGAGGACACAGGAATAAATGACCCAGGACTCACTCGGGAAATCTTCCTGTGGGATCTTCTGATACTTTGGAGGGCGTCCGATCCTGGAGAGAGAGGGACCAGGTCCGTGGCAGGGAATGAGGGCCTGGCCTGGCCCAGGAGGACTCGAGGCCCTGCACCCTTGCCCTCCGCACCGGCTGTGATGGCGAGGCTTCTTCCTTAGGCAGAAGCCCGAGAGGTTCCTCTTACGGGCCAAGGCCTCCGTGTCGGACAGCTCTGCCTTCAGCCGGCTCTGGTTCCTCTCGGCCAGTGGGCAGCCCGAGAGGCAGTGGTGGGCTGTGAACTTGCCTGTGACGTGGCCAGAGCCATCACAACCAGGAGTGGGGCACTTTCTGGAGAAGAAGAAGGCTTAAGATGGGCTGAATCTGATTGTTCCCACTTAGCTCTTCCCAACCCTGGCCCCATTAGGAGAGCGGCTGGGTGGACCCTGGTCGGCCACCCCTAGTGGGTATAAAACAGACCCTCTCAGGCTTCCCTGGTGGCGCAGTGGTTAAGAATCTGCCTGCCAATGCAGAGGACACGGGTTCGAGCCCTGGTCTGGGAAGATCTCACATGCCGCGGAGCAACTAAGCCCGTGAGCCACAACTACTGAGCCTGTGCGTGTAGAGCCTGTGCTCCACAACAAGAGAGGCCACGACAATGAGAAGCCCGTGCACCACGATGAAGAGTAGCCCCCGCTCGCCGCAACTAGAGAAAGCCCGCGCACAGAAACGAAGACCCAACACAGCCAAAAATAAATAAATAAAATAAATGAATTAAACAAACAAACAAACAAACAAAAAACAGACCCTCTCTGAGCAACAGTGCCCGAGGGTCTCTTAGCAGGAGCCCTTCACTCACCGGTGGTGAAAGCTGTACTTGGAGGTCCTGGTCTGTGGCAGGCTTCGACAGCTGAGAGGGGGACAGCCCCCAGGGGAGGCAGAGCTGGGCTCTCTGGGTCCTGGAGGGGCAGGAAGAAAAGGGTCAGCACAGGGCCCTGGGGGTGGGCGAGGGGCTGGGAGAGGAGTCATGCAGGGCAGGGAGGTCAGCACTAGGAACCAGTTCCCCAGGTACAAGGGGCCCTGAACCAGGCTGGGACACCGCTTCCTGGATGGATATGGATGTCAGCCCCTCTTGGGGGAATGAGGGCTTGGCTCTCATATACTTTGTGGAAACCTGCAGGCCATACTCTCTGAAAGGAGGAGAACCCTTGGGGAGATCAACTCAGAGCCGGTGTGGGCACAGCTGCCCCCGGAAGCCACATCAGGCAGATTTGCATGTTATTCTTGTTTCTCAGTTTTACCCCCAAGACTTTGGTGACGTTTTTTAGGCTCTGCCCGTGTGCAGAGAACAATCAAGAAGAATCAACACCACACGTGAAACAGATGTGGGTGACCTCTAACCCCTGCCTGCTTAGGGGAACAGGATTTGACTTAGGGAGCCACAGTGCCTTAGCAAACACAGCGCATGCTCTGTGTGGCTCTGCTACTCGCTGAGAGAACTCCCCAGGGGTACAACTACCTCCTAAGCATATGCTCCCAAGTGAGCTTGGCCCTTCACACCTCTGGCCCCAAACCCAGCGAAACTGGGGAGGCCAGAAGCACTGCTATGTGTAGCAGAGACCCCCGGGGTGGGGAGGATGAGGGACCCCAGAGCTCACTGTGGGCATGCTATGGAAGGCGGAGGGGTGCCAGAGCTCGGGGGCAGGGCCGGACATCAGGAGGAGAGGGTCAGAGTGCCCTGGGGGTACACACGGAGGGGAGGCTGCAGGGGATGCCCTGTCTTGGAGCACCAGCCCGCGGGGTGGAGGTCAGGGTGGTCGGCATCAATCCAGAAGTCATAGGCGTGACTCCAGCCGTCAAAGTGGAGCTGGGGAGGAAAGGCCCTTGGAGGTCAGGTGTTCCTCGTGGAGCCCAGCTCAGCCGGGAGGTCCTCCAGGCTCCAGGAGGCTCTCCCCATCCCTGGGGCCTGTCAGAAGCAAGATCCTGGATTGGAAGAACCAAGGGGCCAACCCCACAGTAATCTGTCTTGGCCACCACACTTCCCAAGGGTTTCACCCTTTAAGTTACCGGCATCTCCCATCAATCCTTGGATAGGACAAGGATTATTAGGCCCATTTTATAGGCTCAGAGAGGGGACGTGACTTACCCAGACTCACAAAAGTAAGTCCCAGATGAGGCCAGACTGAGACCCAAGATCTTCGGCCTCAAGTTTAGAGCTCTCTTCCCTGCAATGCACAGCCTCCCTCAAGTCTGGCTCATGCCATGCCCTTGACCTCAACTCAGCCTACAGAAGTCCTGCCCAATTGGCCTGTCCACTCTCCCAGCCCGAGGGGCCCAGAGCCACCTTTATCCGATGGTCCTCCACATCCTCCACGCTGGCCACACGAATTAGGGCTGGGTTCCTGCGGTCCACGGCCTCCAGTTTCATGTTGACCAGGAAGCTGTGCGGGGGTCGCTGCAGGGGGACAGCAGCCTTCAGGCCAAGGCCCAGCTCAGCAGAGCTGAATCCCCAAGAGGGGAGCCCAGGTGCTGTGCCTGGGGAAACCACAGCCAAAGGGGGAGGCCAGGGCCCCATCCTGGCTGGCCGAGGGCTCCTCGCCTTCCCGAGCTCAGCTCGGGGTGGGGAGAGATGACTCACCACCTTGAAGGCCCAGGCGGGCACGGCAGAGGCCCCAGTTTCTTCCAGATATTTCTCCCAACAGAAGCTGTCAGGGTCTGGGTAGTCTGGAGGAGAGGATGAGTGCAATGTCTAGGCACCCAGGTGTACTGGGGGAGCTCTCCCCTCCAAGCAGGACCAGGGGCATGGAAAGGACAAAGGCCCGTGGAGAGAAGTCCCCTGGCATCACCACAGCCTGCTCCTTGCAGGGGGCTCCTGAGGCAGAGGGGTGCCAAGCAGAAGCAAGCACACCACCTCACAGTTCACAGGGCTTTCTGGGAACCCTGGCCCCTAGCCCCCTCCTCAGCTATGTTGCTCCAGCCCCGGTCCCATCTGAACCCCTACGGCATGTGGGCCAGCGTAACACCCCGACAGGGAAGGATACACTTTCTTTGCTCTGGACTCCTGCTCCCTTGCTGAGGTGGGGGGTCATCTAACTTTCTTCCCTTCAACCTTAACAGAGTCAGGGTTTGACAGGCCTCTCCTAAGATCAGAGGGTTCTCAACTCCCAGGCAAAGAATCTAAGGCTCCAGGCCACATTTGTCCCCTCACCCTGCCCCCTAAAGACCCAGCTAATGAGATACTGGTAAGGGACCAGGGAGAGGGGGGTTGGCTCAGGCTGCAGGGTCACCTTGTGGAGGGGTGAGGGGCTTTCCTTGCTTCTGGCACCAGCCCACCGGGTGGATGTAGGGGCTGCTGGGATCACACCTGAAACGCAAGAATTATTCACCGTCCCAAGAATCAATCTTGTGAAAATGACTCTACTACCCAAAGCAATCTACAGATTCAATGCAATCCCTATCAAATTACCAATGGCATTTTTTACAGAACTAGAACAAAAAATCTTAAAATTTGTATGGAGACACAAAAGACCCCAAATAGCCAAAGTGGTCTTGAGGGAAAAAAATGGAGCTGGAGGAATCAGACTCCCTGACTTCGGACTATGCTACAAAGCTACAGTAATCAAGAAAATATGGTACTGGCACAAAAACAGAAACATAGATCAATGGAAGAAGATAGAAAGCCTAGAGATAAACCCACACACCTATGGTCAACTAATCTATGACAAAGGAGGCAAGGATATACAATGGAGAAAAGACAGTCTCTTCAATAAGTGGTGCTGGGAAAACTCGACAGCTACATGTAAAAGAATGAAATTAGAACACTCCCTAACACCATACACAAAAATAAACTCAAAATGGATTCGAGACCTAAATGTAAGACTGGACACTATAAAACTCTTAGAGGAAAACATAGGAAGAACACTCTTTGACATAAATCACAGCAAGATCTTTTGATCCACCTCCTAGAGTAATGGAAATAAAAACAAAAATAAACAAATGGGACCAATGAAACTTAAAAACTTTTGCAAAGCAAAGGAAACTACAAACAAGACAAAAAGACAACCCTCAGAATGGGAGAAAATATTTGCAAACGAATCAATGGAGAAAGGATTAATCTCCAAAAGATATAAACAGCTCATGCAGCTCAATATTAAAAAAACAAACAACCCAATCCAAAAATGGGCAGAAGACCTATATAGACATTTCTCCAAAGAAGACACACAGATGGTCAAGAAGCACGTGAAAAGTTGCTCAGCATCACTAATTATTAGAGAAATGAAAATCAAAACTACAATGAGGTATCACCTCACACCAGTTAGAATGGGCATCATCAGAAAATCTACAAACAACAAATGCTGGAGAGGGTGTGGAGAAAAGGGAACCCTCTTGCACTCTTGGTGGGAATGTAAATTGATACAGCCACTATGGAGAACAGTAAGGAGGTTCCTTAAAAAACTAAAAATAGAATTACCATATGACCCAGCAATCCCACTGCTGGGCATATACCCAGAGAAAACCATAATTCAAAAAGACACATGCACCCCAATGTTCATTGCAGCACTACAATAGCCAGGTCGTGGAAGCAACCTAAATGCCCATCGATAGACGAATGGATAAAGAAGATGTGGTACATATATACAATGGAATATTACTCAGCCATAAAAAGGAATGAAATTGGATCATTTGTAGAGACGTGGATGGATCTAGAGACTGTCAAACAGAGTGAAGTAAGTCAGAAAGAGAAAAACAAATATCATATATTAACACATATATGTGGAACCTAGAAAAACGGTACAGAGGAACCGGTTTGCAGGGCAGAAATAGAGACACAGATGTAGAGAACAAACGTACGGACACCAAGGGGGGAAAGCGTCGGGGTGGGGGTGGTGGTGGGATGAATTGGGAGATTGGGATTGACATGCATACACTAATATGTATAAAATGGAAAACTAATAAGAACCTGCTGTATTAAAAAATAAATAAAATAAAATTGAAAAAAAAAAGAATTATTCACTGTCCCAGATGAAACTTCGAGGTCCTAAATCTGCTGTCCTATGAGATCATGGCGACAGGGCACACCCTCATGTTACTTCTGGGTGAGAGTGAGACAGATGAGGTGAGAGAGTCAGAAAATTCCAACAGTAACTAAAAACTCTAACAGCACCTTAATATCTCAGTGACAATCATGGGTCACAGGGGTTTGCTCGTCTTAACCTTGGTACTTTTAGATGAAATATTTAATTGCCATCATAATTAATAAATGATGTAGATCAAATCCACAGGGCAGTCAATTGTCCCCCGAGCAATACGTCAGGGCTGGGCTGGGTCTACGTGAAGCCTCCCGCCCCCGCCATCCCCTCCCCACCCCCGTCCCCACCCCCCAGGGCCAAGTCTGGGTCCTCCCACTACCAGTAGTCGTAAGTGTCATCCCAGTTGTCAAAGTGCACCAGGAAGCGGCTGTCCACCACGTCGGTCACACTGGCCACACAGATGAGGGATGGGTTCATGCGGTCCACGGCCTCCAGCTTCATGCCCACCTGGAAGCCCAGGGGTGGGGGACTCTGGGGGCAAGAAGAGGGGCTGTCACGGCCAGGCCCAGGCTGGCTTGTGCTGGCCCAGGACCCGCCGGCAAAGGAAGAGGAGTAGGTTCCCTGGGGGTCGTGCCTGGCGGGTGGGCAGGGAGGAGGGCGGGAGAAAGAGGCTGAGAAAGAGGGTCCCTCCAGGGAAGAATCATAAACCCCAGCCCTGAGCCACTCAGGAATTTCTGGCCTCCAAGGGACTCTCAGAGGAAGCCTCACTGTGGCAGAAGATGAGTGACTAACACGAGGCTACACCCTCACCCAAAGAGTCTGCCAGGCTGAGCACAAGCCTCCCCTCCCCAGACAAGCCTGGCCCAGCCTGAGCTGAGGCAGGTGGGTCCACAGCGGGGTGGCGGAGAAAGAGGAGCTCACAGGTGAGGCAGGGAGCAGGGAGGGAGGGCAGGGAGGCACCTGCCACGTGTCGGGCATAAACTTCAAAAGCCATCACCTCCCTCAATCTTTACCACAGCCCTAGGGAGATGGGTATTATCACCCCCATTTTATAAATTAAGTGACTTGCCCAGGACCACAAAGCTGGTCAATGGTGGGGACAGGACCTAAACAGTTTGATTTAAAAATCTGCATCCCCCGTCACAATAGCTGGTAGAAGCCCACCGGTCACATGGGAACCTGTAAGTATGATCTCTGGGGCTGGACTGGGCCTGGGGGTACCTGCCCGTTCCTGGACAGCATGGTACAGCCCCTGGCCCATGGGGACCCTGGACTTTCCATATGGTAACAGTTGTACTGGGAGTTCCCTATATATCTCTCAAACCTTTTGCTTGGGATTAGGAGATATTTTAGCTGCAGGATAAAGTTGCCGGCTGCCTTGAACAGAGAGAAAGACAAGGGGTGAGTGTTGGAACCAAATGGGAAAGCCTCAATGTTGGTCAAAAGGTAGGAAAAAGCCACTACCAGAATAGAGGCTTGGACCTGACACCAAGAACTGCAGAGAAACCCAAGCCAAAAAGAAGAATGACACCTCAGTGCCCAGGCTCGGAGGGGGATGTGCGGAGGAGAGGATTTCAGCAGTAGGGAGGAGGGAGGGAACTGGGGGAACCCCGTAATCGGCTTCCTCCTCTGGCCCTGGGCCTGCCCAGTGGGCCCCTCCCATCTGGTGAGGACCAGAGCCCAGCTGGGGGCACCAGTAGATGAGTGCTTGTCTGCTGAGTCAGAGAGCCTGGCCGGCTGCAGTGACTCTATCCTGGGAGGCACATGTCTGCTCGCTCAGGGGCACTCACGTGGCTCTGGCTCACAAACAGGTGCTTGGGGGCAGCCTGGGTTCTTGTGCTGCGCAGGTAATGGCTCCAGCTGAACTCCTCCTCCTTGTAACCTAGGCCCCTCGGGGGGGAAGAACAGAGCACCGTGCAGACAGAGGCTGGGCCATGGCGTGCGCACCCCACACTGAAGCAGCAGAATCAGGCAGGCCTGAGGACTCCACAGGCCTCGAGAACCTGCCCAGGGAACCCCTGACGAAGCAGGACACAACCTAGGTGGGCGTCCGCTCAAAGGGCAAGGGCAAAGCAGAAGCCCTGGGGCCGAGGCATAGCAGGATGAGATGCAGAGAGGCTGACTGTGCAATGGGAACAGGGAAGGAGGTACCACCAGCAAGGGGTGGGGGCAGGTCTGGGAGGCTCACTGCCTCACTGGCACCAACCCAGCTAGGCCTTACCTTTGGGGGGCTGCAGCTTGTGCCCTGTCTTCTCAAACCAGCCAGCGGGATGAATGTCAGGGGAACTGGCATTGATCCAGAAGTCGTGGCACTCGGAATACCCATCGAAGTGCAGACGTAGGCGGTAGCCACACACCTGGCCCCATGAGGGGGAAGCACAGGGACGCCGATGCCAGCAGTTGTTGCACTCCCCTTCCCTCACCTCTCCTGGCCCGGCCTGGCGTCTCAGGGGCTCTGGTGCTAGCAGGTTCCCCACTCCACCCCTCCTCACCCCCAGGTTTCCCTGCATTCTGCACTTTGCCCCACACCCTCCCATCCTGCAATGAGGATGGTTCACATACTCATGAGCCCTGAGCTCTGGGCACAAGACAGGTAGATTCTAAGGTACTCTCTGGCCCCTTTGAACACTGGATAGACTCCCAAGGGCAGTGACCAAGGCTCAGGCCTGCTCAGGGCCCCCGGGGACCTTTCCTTCTGCTACTTTCTCTCACTGCTCAGACCTCAGCAAGCTGATGGCGGCTCCTTGAGCATGGCGCCCTTGAACGTGGCATTCCACGCCCCAGAGCTTCCGCTCGCTTTGCCTCTTGTGCCCGGAACATCCTATTCATTCACAGCTCATCTCTCGAGACTCAGCAACGGAGGCCCTTCCCCTCTGAAGCCGCTCCTGTTCCCTCAGTGCCCCCCTGGTCACATCTGTCATCACCCCTGCGGCTGTTGCTCTTTATCTGGCTGATTCCCACACAACTGTGAGCTCCTAAGAGGACAAGGACCTTGCTGGACTCGTGCCACCATCCCCGCCCTCAGGAGCGCTCCTCCTCAGTAACACCACCACCCCGACCCTTCGCCTGCTTTTTGTCTGTTTTTTAGCTTTCTGCGCGTTCCCCTCCCCTTTCCGAGGGCAGTGCAGTGCCCCCATCATCTGAGTCCAGGCCCTCCGTGCCCCCGGCTGGCTCCTTCAAGCCATCCTGAGAGGCGTCACCAGGATGGGGGTACCAGCCTCAGCTCACCTCAGCCACGGTGAGGATGAAGTACATGCTTGGGTGCTGAGGGTCAATGCCTTCCAACTTCATGCCCGGTTTGAAGCCATTCTTGTTATGGGTGACCGCCTGGTACTGTCAACGCACAGATGGAAAAAGGCCCAGCTTCCCTCCAGCCTTACCCTTGCTGAGTGGGCTTGGGGCAAAGGAACTGCCTTTGGGCTCCACCTGCCCAGTACTACCAAAGGGGTAACTTATTTGGGGATCTTTAGTGCAGGGATCCAAAGCAGGACAGACTAGCTCCTAGGTCCCTCGAAAAATGGATGTCAGGGCTCTCTCTTACCCAAGTCATGGAAAGATCAGAATTGATTAGAAAGCACCAGAATTCAAAAGTCTGCAGGCCCAGTGATGGGTGAGCCTGGGTCCCACTCCCCTATTTCTTCCCACCGAGGAAGCCCCTTTCGGTGAGCCCTTTTCTACTCTGGGCCCCTAACGAGTCTTTCCACCTTCCGTTCTGCAAGTCCTTTGATGGATGTCAGATGCAGAAAACACCAGAAGGCCTGAGTTTGGTGGTGAGTCCCTGGGCTGGGAAGACAAGCTCTTCCTAGGAGGAAAGTATGTGACTCACGTCCTGGAAGAGGCTGACGGGGGCAGTGATGGCCTCCTGCTCCTCAAGGTAGGATTCCCACGACCAGCCTTCCTTCTTCTCCCCTGAGGCTGTGGGCAGGAGACAGACAGGCTGACCCCTGGGCTGCTCCTCAAATACTATCTTCCAACCCCACTCTACCTGAACCTCCAAAACAAACTTGTGTCTGTGATTGCGTGCTGCCCTCTGGTCCCACTCAGCCATGAGGTGCCGCACACAGCGGGCTGTACCGAATTCTGTCCGTCCCGCCCCACCCCCCGGCCCACTGTCAGCAAAAGCACTTCGGATTAGGGAGTGACTAACAGAGGTTACAGAGTCTCAACCACAGAGGGACAAAGCTGCATGACAAATCCTGAGCCAGAGGACTTAATCACAGCACCACCTAAGCTCACCGGGAGAGAAGAGGAAAAAGAGAGATGGGAGGAAAACATGCAATGAGGAAGAAACAGAAGAGACTACACAGAAAGAAGAAACCCCCTTTTCCCGCTTCTTCTTCCTCTGAGCACTGACAGAGTCACGTAGAGACAAAATGTATGTACATGTGCTTGGCGTGCCCACAGAGTAGAGACTGATTCCGCACACACACCCCAGACATACACACAGAGTGCACACAAACACGCGCTCACACACACATACTTTGGTCAGAGCCTACAGCCCTCGGAGTCTCCAGGTCCTGGGGAGGGGGGAGCTGAATCCCCCTGTGGGACCTTCAATTTAGCCTGAGACGGAGTCCTGGCCTCCAACACAGAGGCGAAACATCCTTTAAAGACGGGAAAAGCTGGCAACATGTAAGGTAAGCTCCCAACGTCAGCCTGAAAAAATCTGCCACAATCAATTCATATCGCTCGGGTGAATAGCTCCAGCTTCTTCTAGAAACTTCCGTGCCTCAATTTTGTCATCTGTCAAATGCAGATCACTTTGTCTATCAGAGAGGGTCATCAGGAAGAGTAAGTGAGATGCTGTGAGTAAAAGAGCCTTTTGAAATACTGGATCCTTCCTAGGTCTCCACTAAGTCTGTCTGATCTGGATTCTCGCTCTGCCTAGCTCTGGCTCGCTTGGCTATTGCTCTGGGTCATTCTGCTGTGGAGTGGTTTGTCACTCAGGAAGAAGCTTTTTCCTTAATTGGAAACTACATGGCTCCTAGGAGCTGCCTAAGTTCACCAGTCACTCCACTGAAGCTTGAGATCCCAACCATCTAACCCAGATGGGCCAAAGCAGGTATTTTCTTCACCAACAGATCAACTAAGCCAGGAAACTCCGAGACTTCCACCGACACAGCAGCCTAGAGCACTGCTCTGCCAACTCCCCTTTGTCCTGAGTGAAACCTGGGTCACCCCTTAGAATAGCGGTCCCCACCTTTTAGGCACCAGGGACCGGGTTTCGTGGAAGACAATTTTTCCATGGAGGGGGGCGGGGGCGATGGTTCAGGTGGTAATGCGAGCGATGGCGGGGGGTAAGGGGAGTGGCAGATGAAGCTTCACTCGCTTGCCTGCCATTCACCTCCTGCTCTGCAGCCCAGTTCCTAGCAGGCCGAAGACCAGACCAGTACCGATCCACGGCCCGGGGGTTGGGGACCCCTGCCTTAGAACACATCACCCACTATGGTCCCTCAAGAAACTCTCACTGTTCCCACTCGGTCCTCATCTGGACTTACGGTGTAGGGGGAGGGGCAGGGAGGAGGCTTCAGGATGCCAGGCTTAGCATCACCTTGCTGTTTCTGGCCACTGGCATTCCACATCATCCTGCATAATACCTGTTTTTTCAAATCACCAGTACTATTTACCAATCCCTTTACAGCACCCAGTTCTCTGTGGATGACATCTTTCTTTTTGTCTCACTCTTCCCAAACTATAACACAAGCCAAGGAGCTGATGAGCTGTCAGATTTCTCATCTCAGGCACCTCGGCTCCGCCTTGGCTCTTTAATTCCAAGTTCATTTCTCTTTAGCCATACTCCAACATAGCCAAGCTCTAAGCCCCCCATGCCATAGTGGAGACCTCTGACGTCTTCACCTGCCATCCCTCACCCTCCCTTCCTTACCCTCCCATCCTCCCCGCCACTTCCCTCCCTGGGCCTTTATTACCTGGATTCTCTCATAGTCATAACACATAGCAAACACACAGTCTTTACAGCTTACCATCGCCCACCACTTCCTTCTACCTTAACCATTCCTTTTACCATGTAGGGGTACCTCCCATGCACCATGTCTGGTGCCAGAAACTGGGGGTACAGGGATGGTTCAGAGACTTCATATACATGGTCCCCTTTAATCCTAACATTGTCTGGACATGATAGGCAGGGCTGGTGGTAATCCTTCTCATAGATGAGAAAAGAGATTAAATGTAATCCACTAGAGAGAGGCCTGACCACTAAACCTTTTAGTAATGACTAGACTCCCTCCCTGACCAAGCCCCCAGCCTCCTCCAGTTTCCTGCATCCTTTTTCCATGGTGAACAACTGGCTGAAACTTTAGGTACATCCCCAAGCTCAAATGAGTCCCAAAGCTCCTGTGCATGTTTGTATAGTTTGTGTACCATACATAGGTGTCCAGCCAAGAGGGTGAATGGGGGCTGAAATCTAGCCTGGCTCCTTGCCAGGCCACGTGGCTTAGTCTGCTATGAAGACAGGTTGCCTTTTTCTAATTGGTCTGTTCCGGAGGGACACCTTTTTATAATGTGCACAAAGGCACCATATAGGCTGGCTGTAGCACCGATCCTCTCTTGATTTCCAGAAATGCTCTTTTGCTTATTTCTGCTCCCTTAGACTAGACGCCCCTGGCTAGCACTTTCTTAGCAGGGTCAGGCTGTCCAAAACCAAACTCGCAACTTCTCTGCCAAAGCTTCTGCCCCTCTCAGTATTCTCTATCCTAGTCAACAGCACCACACCATTCATCCAGTCATGCAAGCTGGAAGCTTGGAAGGGATCCTTTACGTTTCTTTTTTTACTCCCCAGGATTCTTTAGTGCCTGAGTCCTACTGATTCCAACTCCTAGCTATCTCTTGACTATATCTCCACGTCTCCATGTTCTCTGTCCTTCTTGTTTTGAACCTAGTCCTAGAGCCTCTTAATTTACTGTGCCTAAAACTCAATCTATTGCCAGGATATCTCTAAAATAAAAACTGGTTTGTTATGTTTTTGCTTTGAGGTCTTCAATGGCTTTGGATTTCCAATCAAAACCCAAAAATCCAAATACCTTTCCACACATACAAACCCCCTAGTGAACTAGCCTCATCCTGCATTTCCATGCCTCTGTGCCTTTGCACATACTGATCCCTCTGCCTCAGAGATTCTGTCCCCACCCTGTCCCATCCTCCTATCTTTTTCTCATCCTTCAAGACCCAGCCATATCTCTGGCACCTAGCACAGGGTTTTTACACAGAATAGATGCTCACCAAATGTTTGCTAAATGAATGACTAGAAGGATGGATGGATGCATGGATAAGTGGATTGAATTCACCAACCTACCCCGTAGAGCCTTCCTCGATTACATGAGGAGGTGTTTCTTCTTTGAAGGTCCTTTGTATCTACATACCTCTATTACAAAATAGCTCTCTCTGCAGCTAGACTGTGAGCTCTTTAAGGGCTGGTATTGTGTTTTGCTTACTCTGAACTCTTAGCATCTAGCCCAGTGCCTGATACATGGTAGGCACTTAGTGTTTGTTAAACAAAAGCACAATAATGGAAATACTACATATCAAAAACTGTGTGGGGATGTAATGTACAGCACAGTGACTATAGTTAATAACACTGTATTGTAGGGACTTCCCTGGTGGTCCAGTGGTAAAGAACTTGCCTTCCAATGCAGGGGGCCTGGGTTTGATCCCTGGTCGGGGAATTAAGATCCCACATGCCACGGGGCAACTAAGCCTGCCCGCCTCAACAAGAGACCCCACGTGCCACAAACTACACAGCCCACACGCCCTGGAGCCCGCGCGCCACAACTAGAAAGAGAAAACCCGCAAGCCACAACTAGAGAGAAGCCCCATGCCTCAACGAAGAGCCTGCGCCACCGTGAAACATCCCACATGCCTCAACTAAGACCCGACGCAGCCAAAAAAAATAAAGAAAAAAATCAAAACACTGTACTGTATATTTGAAAGTTGCTAAGAGAGTAGATCTCAAAAGCTCTCATTACAAGAAAAAGAATTCTAACTATGTGTGGTGATGGGTGTTAACTAGACTTATTGTGGTCATCATTTCACAATATATACAAATATCGAATCATTAGGTTGTACATCTGAAACTAATATCTCAATTAAAAAAAAAAAAAAACCTCTGTGAAATGCAGCCAAAGGAGTATTTAGAGGGAAATGACAGCCATAAATGAACATATTAAAAAGAAAGAAGGCTGAAATTAATTAAATCTGAAAATTAAAATTAATCTGTCTCATGAAGTTAGAAAAAGAAAAGTAAAATAAGCCCAAAGAAAATCAAAGAAAGGAAATAAAAAAGAAAAGACAAATAAAATTAATAAGGCTCTGGCCAGACTGATTAAGAATCTTTGGGAAAAAAAAAAAAGAATCTTTGGAAGGGGGTAAGGGGAAAGGGGAGATGTTGGTCAAAGGATACAAACTTTCAGTTATAAGATTAATAAATTCTGGGGACCTAATGTATAGCATAGTGATTAGAGTTAATAATGCTGTATTATATACTTGAAAGTGGCTAAGAGAGTAGATCTCAAATGTTCTCACCATAAAAAAGAAATGGTAATTATGTAATGTGAACAGGTAATGCTATGGTGGTGATCATTTTGCAATATATGAATATATCAAATCAACATGTTGTACACCTTAAACTTACACAATGTTGCAAGACAATTATATCTCAATAAAGCTGGGGAAAAAAAGAAACAAAGAGAGAAGGCACACATAATAATAGGAGAAATTTTAAAAGGGATAACACTACATATCCTGCAGACTTCAAAAAGATAAAAGGGATATTATGAAGAACTTTAACATTCTTTTGACGAATTCCCTTCTTAATCACCCAGTCTTAAGCCTACTTCTACACATTAATGAAATTGCTCTCTTGAGTCACCAGGGCCACAATCCAATGATCTTGTCTTATTACTCAACTCTCTTGATCTCCATGTGCTACCAGCCACCTGTTCCATCTCAGCCTTTCCTTCTTGCTCTACTTTCTTGGCTGTATCTTCCACCTCTTCTACTTCCATTACCGGTTTTTCTTTCTCCCACCCTAACCCTGCTCATTAATGGTGGATCCCTAGGAATCAATATAGTACTTCCCTCCCATCTTCTCTCTGGAAGCTTCTTCAGCATGGCTTCAGTTTTTTCAGTAGAGATAATTCCCAAATTAATGGTTCTAGCCAGACCTTCCACTGGAAGGTCAACAGGAAAGACAAAAAAATGTAAAGAGAAGAACAGAACACCATGGTTCAAGAACAACCGATGACAAGCAGTCATCAGGATGCCACCACTGGCTGGGTCTTTTCATTTCAAATTGCTACAGATACATCTCTGTATTTATCTACTTCTTATAGAGCATGGTTTGCCAATTCTTAATCAGTTCATTTTAAGACAGAATGCTTAATGAAGAGCCCGTTACTTGTGTTCCAAAAGTATAAGGGATCTGTGCCTGGACCAAACTCAAGAGGCTGGGCTCCATAACGCTGTGCTCTACTGTTTATCCAGCCCTCAGTTTCTACGGAGTATAAATGGACTCTTTTCAAAATCTAATGAAAGCCATGGACCACCTCCCCAGGAAAATGAGCAATTCACAGAATTTTGCATGTAAATTTAAGAGGGCACTGCTGCAAGAGGCATACTGATCAATGTCTTGTACTGAATCACACACTTAATATTCACAACTTGTTCCCCAACTCTGCATGGCACTCCTTGTATTTTGATAGGAAATGTGTTTCTTATAGCCAATTTGAAAACGGCAAGGATCTGAATAAATATTTCTCCAAAGAGAATATATAAATGGCCAACAAGCATAAGAAAAGATGTTCAACATCATTAGCCATCAGGGAAATGCAAATCAAAACCACAAGGAGAGGAACTTCCCTGGTGGTGCAGTGGTTAAGAATCTGCCTGCCAAAGCAGGGGACATGGGTTCAAGCCCTGGTCTGGGAAGATCCCACATACCGTGGAGCAACTAAGCCCGTGCACCGCAACTATTGAGCCTGTGCTCTAGAGCCTGTGAGCCACAACTACTGAGACCACGTGCCACAACTACTGAAGCCCACGCACCTAGAGCCCGTGCTTCGCAACAAGAGAAGCCACCACAATGAGAAGCCCACGCACCACAACAAAGAGTAGCCCCTGCTCGCCGCAACTAGAGAAAGCCTGCAGGCAGCAACAAAGACCCAACGCAGCCAAAAAATAAATAAATAAATAAATAAATAAATTTAAAAAAAGAAAATGATGCTTCACACAAAACAATTGAAAAGGTGAAGGAAATATATGGGAGAGAAGGCTGAGTGTGTGTACATGAGTTACATGGTTCTAACTCTTAAACTATTGGAACATTACATCAGGACTAGATACGTCAGGTCTTTAGAACATGAATCCAATAGGGTAGCCATCAAACTGCCAAACAGAATGTAGATAAAATACAGATTATCCACACACACAGGACATGCAAGCAGCCCTGCCACCTCCACCCCTACCCCCAGATTCTTCTCCCAAAAGATCCCATAAATGAGTGGAAAAAGATTTTAGCCATAAATGCAAACTTCTGTCTACTGATAAAGTTTCTTCCCTTGAAAAAAGGCAGAAGGGAGAAAATATCCAGAAACCAATGCCACACTAATGTTCACAGTTGAGATGGTGAAATGTATGAATCAAAAGATAACTTTAGACTGGCCAACAGGACCCAGCTAAAAAAATGCTGGTTTAAGAATGTATTTCTGGGGAGGGAATTCCCTGGAGACCCAGTGGTTAGGACTCCGTGCTCTCACTGCCGATGGCCCAGCTTCGATCCCTGGTCGGGCAACTAAGATCCCACAAGCCAAGCGGTGCGGCCCCAAGAAACAAAAAAAGAATGTATTTCCTTAAGAAAGATAGAGCAGTTGAGCCAACAGTAGTTAGACACTAACTCCTTCCTCTATTTAAGACTTGAGATGCCATAAACCAATGACAGCTAAGACTTTGGCTTCTGATGTGACAGCCTCGGGTGAGAGAGAGAGCGGTGGAAATCTGGTTTGGCTATGATGGGCAAAATACGGAATAGGCCCTATAGAGTTCAGAGCCCTGAACACAGATTGCGCTCCTCTGTACGGCACTGGATCCATCAAGGCAGAATGATGCCCTAGAACTGACCTCGCTCTCTGGTTCTCTCTGGGACAGGAAAGACACTGACTCATGCAACCGAGCCATGGTCCAAGAGGAAGCACCAACATACAACTCCTCCATTCATCCACTGAACAAACATTTATTGAGAGTGTACTCCACACCAGCCTCTGGACTAAGGACCAGGGATACAAATGCTTAGTAGAAGAGATTCGGTTTTGAGGGAGGAAGACAGACATTGCTACCCAGTATCTAGGTGATTATAAGTGTGACAAATGTTACTTGGCTCCAGTTGGCTGTTGTCACATGGCAATGTGGAGATGGTAATGGAGAAGACCTGAGGGCCAGAGCTAACTATGAATGACCTTTGTTCCATTTTTCTTAGAACTGAAGGGTCAGAATGGGGGCCCAGATAGCAAGGTCAGACCAATGACCAGTACGGACTTGCTCACACCACCAAAGGGAAGCAATACCACACGGTGCCATTAAAGGCTGCTCAAGTCTTTGGATTTTTGCTCAAGTCTTTGGATATTGTGAGGCCTACTCACAACTGGATAAAAGAGGATAAACAAACACACGATATAACCCCCAAGAACACACATATACTGATGCACAAACCAAAAACACTGTCTCTCTCTCTCTCTCTCTCATTCTCTCTGTCACACACATGCTAACTTATGGTCATCTGTATATGTACAACACACCATCACAATGGTAACCCACACTCCCAGCCTCACACTTCCAAAGGTGTATACACACATGAATAGAATATATACACAGGCCATCATACCAGGCTGGCTGCTGTTCCACTCCTCACTTTCTGGGGTGCTAGTGGTGGGTTGTCCCTCTGGATCCTTTCCTTCTTCTTGCTTCTCCTGTGGAAGGCAAGCCAGATCCCAGCTTCCTGTCCTCATGGATGGGCGTGAAGCCTCAGCCTCTATTCCTGGCCCCTGCCTAGCTCTCTGGTCACATGGTGTTCTTCCCCAAACAGATGGATATTCTTCTAGGCTACCAGCAGGAACACAGCTCTGGCAGACAGTCCCTTACCACATGGGCACAGACTCACATTAGCACACCCCCCCCTAGTTACACAGACTGACTGCAATTCTCCTCATTCCCAGGTGGGGAAACTGAGGACACAAATACTTGCCCTGTGCCAATTTTGCCTGCCCAGTGGAACTTTCATGCTCTGTCTCTTCCAGCTTCTCTGCAACTAGAGCCCTGTGCTCCCTGGCCTCTGGCTCAGAGATGGGGCTCCAGTGATGAAGCTTTCCATCTGCCTGCACATCTACTTGGTTACTGATTCATGTCAATGTGACTTAGCCCTGCCACTAGACTGAGATGGGAGCTCTAGAAAAACAGAAGAGTGGTTTATTTCCCTCCAACCAAGTACAGGATCTGACTCAGGATGGGACCCCAAAATATGATGAGTGAGTCATTATGTGTCTTCTCTAGCCCAGCCCCATGATCTGGATTAATGGAGGGGATAGTGGAATTGAGGTATAGCCTCTAGCCTCCCCCTACCCTCCCCATGCCCTCTTCCTACCATGGCCTCCGGGTCCGACTCCTCCTCAGATAGGCTCTGATATTCCCTGTGCTTCCTTTTCTTCATGGGTTTGAGGAGCTCAGAAGCGCTGGTGCAGGAGTTGTTCTGGCCTGAAGAGTTCTCCACTATGACTGACCTGAGGGAGGGGCAGCCTGAGGGAAAGAACTACCCACCCTGCACCATCCACACCCTCTCCTAAGCCCTGAACAGGCGTGGGGCTTTGAGGCCCGAAGGCAGAGAAGAAGAGGTGAATTCCCTCCCCCTTACCGCTCCTGGAACAGCTGGGGGCAGCCATCATTGGCGGCACCAGGATCTGGACCAGCGCCTTGCTGAGGCCCACACGCCTGGCACTGGCAGGTGCCATCATCCTCCTCTGGCGGGTCCTGAGGGTTATCTTCTGGAGGGTCCTGGGGGAGGTCTTCTGCAGGGGGCCAAAAGGGTCTCAGGCCTCCCACCCATCACTTCCACACTCAGGCTCCGCCCACCTCGGAGCCCACGCTTGGCCTCCCCTTTGGTCCCCCCACCTTGGGCTCCCCTACCGGACAGCTCCGCCTACTTTCCCTTCCACCCCGCCCCACCGGCCCACAGCCTTCTCCGCCCCAAGACCGACCCGTGGGCGCGGGCACACCTGCAGGCACCCGGGCCACGCCCCCTCGGGCCACGCCCCTGGCCTTGGCTCCTCAGGGAGTTCAGGGCTCCCCCTACTCCCGCAGGGGCCCAGCTTCGGGCCTGGGGCTCCTACCCGGCTGTTGGGGGCCCGCATCGCCACCTCCCGCCAGGGCCTCGCCATCTTCGTACTCGGCCACGCCTTCCCGCCGCAGCTCGGGGCTTGGGGGCTGCTCCGCTCCTACCATGTTCGGCGGTGCGTATTCGCTTATCTGGAACTGGAGCGCGGAGGGTCAGAGGACCACGACTCCTGTACTGGCCCTTGACCCACCCCTAGTCAGCATGGTCCCTCTCCAGCCGCCTCACTGCAAGCCACGCCCCCGGAACCCATTCACCATAAGCCACGCCCCTAGGGCCCCGCAAATGCCTCGTTTGGGGAGGTCTGCACTCCAAGCCACGCCCCCAGAGTCCCTCACTCCAAGCCCCACCCCCAGAATCCTCCCTCTCGGTCAGCTTCCCCACCTTCCGCCTCAGGCCCCGCCTCCAGGCCCGCAGGCCCCGCCCCGCAGCTGCGGCTCTCTGGACCCCCGCAATCCCCACAGATACTGACCCGCAGGCCACTCCTAGAAGGCGGGGCCGCGGCCTCGGTCCACTCCAGGAGCCGCACTGTGCTGGGGCTGGCCGCCGGCCCAGCGCTTAACTGTGGCAGAACGGTGGCGGTGACAGGTACGCTGCCAGCCACTCGCTCCGGGGTGCCCACATGGATCTGCTCCCGCGGAAAGCAGGACACATCCAGGGCACTGCTGGGCAGACCAAGGGTGGCCGAGCTGGCTGCGAACAGATACATGGACAGACATGACACAGATGAGCCTGGTGGCCCTGCCCCAATCCTGCCATGCATGTGTGCAGGCAAGTGAAAAGTATCATCTCCTCCCCAGGACCCACACCTGCTTGGGCAGGTATGTGGATGCTTCTGTTCCCCAGACCCCTGGCTATGCCCACCTGGAATGATAAAGGCAGCAGCGGGCAGGTGAGAGCCGGAACCTGGGCTGTCTCTGGCCACCAGGTGCACGCTGACCTCCCCTGTGGAGGGCCCCTTCAGTGTCCCCAGCATCTCTATTTCAGCATGCCCCTCCATCCTGGTAGGCCTACAAACGGAACACAGCCCCCAAGGCCATCAGGGAGGTAGGAGGCCTCCTTGAGGAGGGGCTGCCCACCCACAGAGAAAAGCCTCAGTGCTGAGGGGAGTAGGGTGTTTTAGGAGCCCAGCATCAAGTTTGGCTCCTGGGCTCTATCCAGGTCACTCAGGTGAGGGCTCTGGCCAGGCCCTGCACCTCCCCCAGTCTCTGTAAGATGGGCATGTATGAGGGTGCTTTGTAAACTGATGTGCGCACTCTAGGGAGTCTCAGGCAGTGTGTTTCAGGCCAAGTTTCTGTCTGGCCAGCTGTCTCCTGGCACAGCCCTGGCCAAGTCCAAACTCCCCTCTTTCTCAACCCCCACCTCCATCCCCAATAGAATCACTCCCTTCTCCCTCTGGGGATTCAGAGCCTTCAAGTACCAGATTCTCCTTCACTCATACACGTTCATTTTCCTGGGAGATGATCTTTCCTGATCGTGTTCTTTTATGCCCCCTGTCCACCACTCCCTCCAATCCCAAGCACAGAGTAGGCACTCAAACATCTGTTGAAGAAATGTATGCATCTGAAGAGCAAAGAGGTAGTGTATGAGAACGCAGGCAGTGCATGATTTTGCTTTAATAAAGCCAGGGCAGTAGAGACATTTAATAAAAAGTTAGTTGAACAGGTAAGTTTATAGGAAAGAAGACCTAGTGACATAACAAATGTGCTTAATACCTGTCATTTACTTAACTCCTAAAATGTGTTGGCCACTGTCCTAGATGCCCTCCCAGCACTGTCCAGTAGAATTTTCTGTGATGATGGAAATGTCCTATACCTATACTGTCCAACACAGTAGCCACTAGCCACGTGAGGCTACTCAGCACTTGATATGTGGCTAATGTGTCTGAGGAACTGAATTTTAAATTTCGTTTAACTGTACTTAAATTTAAGTAGCTACCGGGGCTGGCCATAGCTACTGTTTAGCACAGAACAACTTTATAAATTTTCTTTTTTTTTTTTGGCTGCGCAGCACGTGGGATCTTAGTTCCCCAACCAGGGATCGAACCCGCGCCCCCTGCAGTGGAAGCGAGAAGTCTTAACCGCTGGACCACCAGGGAAGTCCCTACATATTCTAATTAGCCTGTCACCTCCACCTCTAAAACACATCTCAGAGTCTGACCACTTCTCCCCATCTCCATCACCACCATGCTAGTCCCAACCACCATCAGCTCTCCTTAGACTTCTGAAATTGCCTCCTAATTCATCTCCCTGCTTCCTCTCCAGCCCCTGCTACAGTCTAGTCTCCACTAAGAGCAATCTTTAACAGTGTAAACCAAATCACATAATTTCCCTATCCAAAATTCCCCAAGGTCTCTTGGCTGCCCTTAGAATAAAATCGAAGTGCTTTACGGTATAGAATCCAACCTCTGCCTTCCTCTCTGACCTCATCCTCCACCACCCTTCACCTTGTTCTCTACCCTTGATAGATTCTGGTTTCCTTCTATTACTTGACAAACGTTCGCACCTCAGAGCCTTTGCCCTTGCTGTTCCTTCCACCTGGAATGCTCTTCCCCAAGCTCTATGTTTGGCCGCCTCCTTCCCCTTCAGCAGGCGTTGGCTCAACGGTCATGTCCCCAGGTCTTTCCTGATCACTCAGTTTAAAGCACCACGCCCATCACCCTATCTCACTACCACTTATCTCATAACTGTGTTGATGTCCTTTATGTCCATCACTATATATATATAATCAATAATGATCTTCATTTATTTATTTGTGTTTGATCAGTTGTCCCCATATAAATGTAAGTTCCACAAGGGCAGAGACTTTATCTGTCTTGTCCATTGCTATATCCCTAGCACTTAGAATAGTCCCTGGCACACAGTATGTACTGTGTTGGATTTCAGTAATTTGAACTTGTTAATAAAAAGCAGTATAGGGGGGCTTCCCTGGTGGCGCAGTGGTTAAGAACCCGCCTGCCAGTGCAGGGGACACGGGTTCAAGCCCTGGTCCAGGAAGATGCCACATGCCACGGAGCAACTAAGCCCATGCGCCACAACTACTGAGCCTGTGCTCTAGAGCCTTTGTGCCACAACTACTGAAGCCCGCATGCGTATAGCCCGTGCTCCGCGACAAGAGAAGCCACCGCAACGAAGAGTAGCCTCTGCTCACCACAACTAGAGAAAGCCCACGTGCAGCAACGAAGACCCAACGCAGCCAAAAATAAATAAATAAATATATATATTAAAGAAAAAAAAGCAGTATAGGGAATTCCCTGGCGGTCCAGTGTTTAGGACTCCACGCTTCCTCTGCTGGGGGCCGTGTTCACTCCCTGGTCGGGGAACAAAGATCCCACAAGTTGGCGGTGCAGCCAAAAAAAAAAAAAAAAAAGGAGTGTATGAGTAAGTGATACTTGGTTGCTTTAAGGTGTTAGCAGGGCTTGACAATGGCTTCTGGCATACAGCTTAAAGGAAAGAACATAGATGTAGGCTTAAGACAGACAAGTCAGTTTGAATCTCAGCTCCCCCTTAATACCTGTGATTCTGAGTAAGTAGCTTACCTTCCCTGAGCCTCAGTTTCCTCATGTGTAAAATGAAGGGGGTAATGGTATCTATCTTGAAGGGCTCTGATGAAGATTAAATGGAAAAAATATGTAAAGTCTTGATACCGGCAGGCCTTCAATAAATACCAATTCACTCCCTTTTAACAGAAATTTTGAGGAGCTTGGTAGCTCCAGTAACAAATAAGCTGCTTGCTGGCAAAATCAGCTTGCAATGGTTGCTATCTTTCCCACCCTTCATTCCTCCCTCCTGCTGTTCTTGAGCACTGATTTATCTTCCAGCTTTTCCTCCCTAAAATACAGAGTCATCCTATATAGTATATAGAGAGTGTATATTCAGGTAGGCAAAGGCTTAGACATATAACCTGATTAATTAAGGCAACAGTCAAACCAAGGTTTGCTCTCCCCGTTCCCCCCTTAAAAAAAATGTTAAAATACAATAGCATTCCCTGAATTTCAAATCCAATTATTTTGTTTTGCACAGCTGACATAGTTGTACCATTTTAAGTTCTTTTAAATAGAGTTAACCATTTTATGCAAAACATTGGCAGTCATTAGGAGTGAATATGGTTACTCCTGAAAGAATTCCATTCCGTCTGAAAGCCTATCATATATTTCAGGTCTATGAAGGGAGGGTGGTTGAGAGAGCTGCCCTTCTGTTCAGGTTTCTGCCCTTTTTTCAGCAGACATTGGAGGGCCAACTAGGTATCAGCATCCTTCTGTGCTCTGCGAATAGTCTCAAACGAGAGAAAGTGCTCTCATGAAGCCTACATTCTAGAAATAAGGGATAAAGTTAAGGCTGGAGTTATAATTTAAAAACCATCCTGTACAGACGGGAGGGAAAAATTATAGAACCGAGTATAAAGAAAAAGGTGGGAGCCTTGGAGCTCACCAAAATTTATAGGTTGGGAAGAGGAAGAAGATCTAGCCAAAGAGACTGAGAAGGAGCTTGCAATGAGATCAAAGGGCAACCAGAAGCATCTGGGCTCCTGGAGGGATTTCTGGAAGAAAGTTTTCTAGAAAGTGGGACTGCTCAGTGGTGTTCAATGCCACTGACAGATCAAGTCAGATGAGAGCTGAGCGTTGACCATTTTAGCAATAAAGAAATCACCAGAAATCTTGACAAGTGCCATTTCAGAGGAGCTGTGGACACAAAAACTTGATCAGAGTGGGTTCTAGAGAGAAATCATTGATTAGTTCAATATTTATTGAGCATCTACTATGTGCCAGGCACTGTTCTAGGCAATGCAGATTTGTAATGAACAAAACAGACAAAAACCTCTATTATGGAGTCTGCATTCTAGTGGGGAAACTGACAGTAAGAGTTGGTCCTTGTAGGGGGATGGGAGAAAAGGTAGTGGAAACAACAGGACTAACAACTCTTTCAAGGAGTTGTGTTGGGAAGGAGAACATGGATGTGGGGGATGGTATTTGGAGAGTGATGAGTTCTCAGGGAAGGGGGAGTTTGTTTTGTTTTTTTGTTTTTTAAATAGAAGATGCTACAGCATGTTTGTAGTTGATGAAAATGAGCCTATAAAGGAAGAAACTGACAGAGCAGGGGAAAAAGAATAATTCTAGAAGACAAGTCCTTGACAGTGCAGGAGGGGAAAGGATCCAGGGCACCTGTGATGTTTGGGACCCATCGCATGCGGCTGTGGGCTCCCGGCTAGCAGCACCAACTGTGTGTGTGTTTTTCCCCAGCTGGACCATTAACTTTTCTGAGACCTGGAACTACCTTCTCTGTGATTTGAATTCACTTCTCCTCTACCACTACCAGCCCCCAAATTCGCAGCTCACACAGAATTTTCATAAGCTTTGTCCCTCTAGGCCCACACAGCAACACAACCAGTCTGACATGGCTCCCAGGCCTGAGCCAGATGCCAGGAATCCATCCACTCCCCCGCTGCAGCTTGGTCACACCTTCAGAACCCCACTTCTGTGGCCTCTGCACGTGCTGATCCTTCTGCTTGGTACCTTACCAGATCCCATATGTCTGGAAAATTCCTGATCATCCTTCAAGATCCAGCTTGATACCTCTTCTGTGAAAGGCCCAGAATCCACCCCCCAAAACAAAGTTCATCGCTCCCTCTACTGTTCTCCACTACACCACAATCTAACTATGCATTAACATGTGTCTTCTCCTGGGACAGAGCAAAGCACCAAAGTGCCTGATCCAGAGCCTGCACCCACAAATAGTCAGTGAATGAATGAAAGAGAGATGGGAGTAAAGAGTGATCAATAACATAAGAAAAAACACATATTTCTGAAATCCATAAATGGCTTAGCCATTCTTGCCTTAGGGGCTAGAATACTATTTCCTCCTTCTGTGTCTCTCAGAGCCTGGAAGAGGAGGGGATAGAGTGGGAGGCCCGGGCTACTGCGAAGGTTGTCACTGGCAGCCCTCAGCTGTCAGCTCCTCTCTGAACTGCCCTCAGCCAGGGGAAGCAAGTGCCCTCTCCGGGAAGCAGCCATCTGCCCACTAGTTGATACGGGGTATGAAGGCCCCGCCCCCTTGCCTCAATTTGGGACATCTCTGCAGGGCCATCTTCCCTCCAGAACTTCCCTTGGGACAGGCGGAGGCTCTGTTAAGACTACATCAGCAGTTCAACTTCTTCCTCCGCCCAACCAACCTGCTGTCTTCACTCACCTACAGGTGATATTCCCAAGGGCACCCCGATAAACCTACACTCAAACCTCCCTCTCAGAGTCTGTTTCCAGGGAACCCGACCTAAAACAACCGTTGGATTCCCAACCCAGATTAGTGTCTAGCACATAGCAGATGCTCAATAAATATTTATTGAGTGAATGTGTCCGTGTTTATTTTCTCTTGGACTGTCTGCCAAGGCTTCCCCCACCCCTTGCCCGTCAAGGCCTCACATACAACGGATCCTCAATAAATGCCCTCGCTCTAGGTGTTGGGGGTGGCGAGCTACCGCCCCAGACAGATACCCCCAACACACACTCTGATCCCCAGCGAGACTGAGCGCCGCAAACTTGGGGCCTCGGCCCCGCCCCCCGCTGCAGCTGCGGCCGGAACGCGGGATGGATGGATGCGGGCTCCAGGGTACCCGCCTCCGGGGACTAGTGTAGACGGCGGCGGGCGGAGCAGTCACTGACCAGTCAGCCCCGAAGAACGGTTACTTTTTAAAACGCCAAAATGGCGGAATTCTTTTTATTCTTTCCCTTTATGGCAAAATAATAATAATAATTCAATTTTCCGTTATAAAAATTGGAAATGAACGGTAGGAAAGAGAAAGTTTGCCAAATGACCCATTTCAAGAAAACCAAAGCCCCGCCCTCTACACCCTCTCTTCTATTAATGAACAACTCTTAATTGACTGCATTTCTCTAAAAACCAAGCCGCCTCCCTCCCCACCCTCCCGATCGCCGCCAGCAGCAGCACGGCGGACGCGCTCGCCTTGCCCTCGAGCCCCGCACCCGCCCAGACCCCCTTGCACTCAGGCGCCCCGAACCTCCTCCTGGGTCCGTGCACCCCGCCGGAGGCGCTCTGGAGGAGCAACGCCCCGCGGCCGCAGACCCGAGCACTCGCTTTGCCGGGCGGGGCCGGGCGGCGCGGCGCCCCGCACCCGGGGTCCTTACCTGCAAGGCCCGCGTGCGGCCGCCCAGCGCCGAGCTGCTGTCCGAGCCCCGCGCGGCGCGCGCCTGCGCGCACAGGGGGGCGGGCCCGCCTCCCCGCAGGACGCGGATCGCAGACCGCGCGCGGAGCCCGTTTGGGGGACGCCGGCCGGGGGCCCTCCTGCCAGGCCCCGACTGCGTGGGCCTAATGTCCCCTAGCCCCGGGGTCGGATTGCTGCGCGGGCGGGGCGGGTCGAGATTCTCCCTGTCCCCCACTCCCTGCCTCACAGCTAGCAGAGCGCAGCGGGGCGCGGGGACCACGGCGCCGGAAGAGAGAGCCTGGTGGGCCCCTGAGCTGAGTGGTCAGTGACCAAAGACCAGGCTGCACGCACCCCGTACGCACCCCGGCCGGGTCGCTGCGCTATCCAACGCCTTCCCACGGCGCCTGCTCCTCACCTGAGGAAGGAGAGCCAAGGAACGTCAGAAAACCGTCTCAGGGCGGGCGAAGGGCCGTGCGACCAGAAGAAAGGAGCCCCCCGCGAGGTGCGGGTTCCGATCCTGGCCCTGATGGCCTAAAGGGCAGCATCAGCCGCGCCTGCGTTTGGATGACCACATTGCCATTGGCTGCTGCTGTGACCTGGAGCATATCACTTTATCCTCCTGGTCCTCCATTTCTCCGTTTGTAAAGACTATAACCTACTTCATGGCATAGGGTTTTTGTTTTTGGGTTTTTTGTTTGTGTGTTTTGTTTTGTTTTGAATAATGGGTTCCCGTGGTGGTGTTGCCTTGCGCAAATCATTGCCTGTCTGTGCTTCGATTTCCTTGGTTGATCTAACTAGTCAAATCTCCCTGTTACTGGTTCTTGTAGCACAAAATGCCTCTAAATGTTCGGCAGCTGTAACTTCACATAGATTTGTGTTATTGGAGAGGTTAAGAGACTGCAAGCTCTGAGAGGGAAGGAAACACACTAGTTTGTGTATCCCCAGCACCTAGCACAGAGCTGCACACTTGAGTGGGTGCTCAATAAACGTTTGTTGACTGACTAATGATGTACTGCATGCAGATGAAAACAGGGCAACTCTTGGTACAGTCGAGCTGTGCCCCACACCCACATTAGTGATTTAATCTAACCTCTTATTTTACAGAAAAGGATATTGAGGTCCATCTGGCCTAAGGTCATGGCCACAGGTCAGACCTCCAGGCTCCTGATTTCCAGTGCAGATGAGAAAAGAGTTCCTAATTAATTGTAGGCAAATTCCCCTAATTGTTGTGACCATCAGGTTTAAATTTATGCAGACTTTATTCTGGTTGCCACACCAACGCATTACATGTGTCCTTCCTCGCTGCAGTGTCAATTTTTAATCACAACTCGTATTATTGGGAACAGGATTACATCAGTTGAGGATGCTGGTTGCCATAACAATGGAAGTCTCTTTATACACACCAACATATACACCATCCACTCATTTTTCTCTCATTTCTACCCAGACTGTGCTTGTTCTAGATTCCAAAAGGTTTATTTTAGGTATTCAGAAGATTAAAAGAAAGTGACAGAACTACACAAACACATAACTTCTCAATAAGGAATGCGTCTTTTAGACTAGTGGAATCTGAGCTAGTGGGACGCAGGAATAAACAATGAATGTGGGTGTGAGTTGCTGATACATTATTTTTTTCTGCTCGTTAACAGTATTTTGGTGGTCTTGATACCTTTGGTGGGCTTGCTTGCCTCCACACCTTCAGGGATGGAGAGCTCCTCCCAAGTGGATGTGTTTGGGGAAGGTTCTGCCTCTGATATAGCCAGAGTTTGCTCCGCTGGTCCAATCTGCCCTCAGGAGAAAGTGATCAAGTCCAATTCTTCCCTCAAGAGACAGCCCCCTCTTCTACAAGTTAATAGCCCCCAGTGTCTTCTCCAAGTTAACCCCCTACCCAAGAGTGGACCCAAAACTTTTTGAAATGTTGATGAATAGAAGCACAGAGAAAACTGTTGTTTGTGAGCAGCCCACACCTTTCTGTTCCTACAGGAGATTATAAATTCACCATTGGGGCAGTCCATGTATTTTAGGAAAATCATCAGGATGTGCAAGTGGGAAAACACTTCTGGTTTCAGCGGTATGGCGCATTTTGCTAATAGGGAGCATTTTGTAGCACAGACACCCCAAAATCCTGGATAAAATATTACAAGGAAGGAAGCAGGCAAGCCAAGAAGGAAGGAGAGTAAATTCATGGCTGAACTTGAAAGAAGGGGATGTCAGCAGGAGTCAGAAACAAAGACGGAAACAGAGCAACCAGGGGGTGGCCTGATGTCTCTCTTGTCCTGGAGGTGGTTGTTGGATAGGGATTTGGATTTCATCACACACATTGTGATGGGAGATGGGATCTTGGGTCCATGTGGTACTGGGAGTTGAAACTGAATCCCCTGTATAAAGACTGGATACCCCTGACCTAGGGGTCCCATGGTGGAAAAGGCAGGGGAGGTGCAAGTTTCCAAATATGATTAGCTTCAGGTCCTGCTTTCCCCCTGGACATAGGTGTATGGGTGTATGTTTTCCAAAGCATCAGAAACTGACAAAATTTATATTTGGCTTTGGGAATTGAAGCTTATGTTTGCAACCACTAGGTAAATTTGTCTCAGTGAGGGCCAGAGCCTCGGCTATTTCCATTACCCCAACCGTGCTAAATATCTGAATCTTGTTCTCAACATACTGATAGAATTCATGTCTCATGATGCTACTGAAAAACCCAATGGGTGGGCTTCCCTGGTGGCACAGTGGTTAAGAATCTGCCTGCCAATGCAGGGGACATGGGTTCGAGTCCTGGTCCGGGAAGATCCCACATGCCATGGAGCAACTAAGCCCGTGCACCACAACTACTGAGCCTGCGCTCTAGAGCCCACGAGCCACAACTACTGAGCTTGCGCACCACAACTACTGAAGCCTGCGCACCTAGAGCCCATGCTCCGCAACAAGAGAAGCCACTGCAATGAGAAGCCCGCGCACTGCAACAAAGAGTAGTCCCTGCTCGCTGCAGCTAGAGAAAGCCCGTGTGCAGCAACAAAGACCCAACGCAGCCAAAAAAATAAAATATATTTCAAAAAACATTAAAAAAAAACCAATGGGAAAAAAATCACTGGATTAAGCTTATTTTTTTTTAACTTTTTGGTTGCGTTGGGTCTTCGTTGCTGCGTATGGGCTTTCTCTAGTTGCGGCGAGCAGGGGCTACTCTTTGTTGTGGTGAGCTGGCTTCTCATTGTGGTGGCTTCTCTTGTTGCGGAGCACGGGATCTAGGCGCGTGGGCTTCAGTAGTTGCAGCACACAGACTCAGCAGTTGTGGCACGTGGGCCTAGAGCACACAGGCTTCAGTAGTTGCGGCGCACTGGTTCAGCAGTTGTGGCTCACAGGCTCTAGAGCACAGGCTCAGTAGTTGTGGCACACGGGCTTAGTTGCTCCGCGGCATGTGGGATCTTCCCGGACCAGGGCTTGAACCCGTGTCCCCTGCATTGGCAGGTGGATTCTTAACCACTGCACCACCAGGGAAGTCCTTACTAGTTTTTAATTGGTGCTGAACAAATGACCACAAAGTTAGTGGCTTATAACAATACAAATTAATTATCTTGTAGTTCTGGAGGTCAGAAGTCCAAAATGGTGGTGCTGAACTCTTTTATCTTTTGCTTGTCCCTGGAACTCTTTATCTCTCCTTCAAATTTAAATGATAGACTTCCTGGGTAGAGTATTCTTAGTTGTAGGTTTTCTTTTCATCACTTTAAATATATCACACCACTCCCTCCTGACCTGCAGTTTCTGTTGAAAAGTCAGCTGATGGCCTTACGGATGTTCCATTCTACTTCCCTTGCTACTTTTAAGATTCTCTCTTTGCCATTTTAATGACAATGTGTTTTGGTGTGAACCTCTTGGATTGATCTTGTTTGGGATTATCTTTGCTTCCTAGATCTGGATGTCTGTGTCCTTTCCCAGGTTAGGGTAGTTTTCAACTATTATTTCTTCAAACACATTCTCTGCCCCTTTCTCTTCTTCTCAGACTTAGTACATCTGATGTTGATCCAGAGGTCTCTTGAACTATCGTCACTTTTAAAAGTTCTTTTTTTCTGTTCAGCTTGGGTGATTTCCACTACTCTGTCTTCCAATTCACCGATCTGTTCCTCCATATCATCTAATCTACTGTTGACTCTTTCTAGTGTATTTTTATTATTGCATTCCTCAGCTCCGTTTGGTTCTTCTTTATATTTTCTAACTCTTTGTTAAACTCCTCCCAGTGTTCATCCATTCTTCTGCTGAGCTGGTTGAGCATCTCTATGATCATTACCTTGAATTCTTTATTGGGTAGATTGCTTATCTCCACTTCGCTTAGCTCTTCTTTTGGAGTTTTGTCTTGTTCCTTTGTTTGGAACATATTCCTGTGTCTCCTTATTTTGCCTAAATCTCTATTTTTATTTCTTTGTATTAGGTAGATCAGTTACATTTCCCTTTCTTGGAGAAGTGGCCTTATTAGATGTCCTATGGGGCCCAGCAGCACACTCCCCCCTGGTTACCAGTGCTATATGCTCTAGGGGTGCCCCCATGTGGGCTCTGTGGCCCTTCTGTTGTGGCAGGACTGATTACTGTGGGCGCAGTGGTAGGTGAGGCTGACCCCTGGGCCACAGTTGGCTGTGGGGCTGGGGTGTTCTGGGACTGATGCTGGCCTGCTGGTTGGAGGGTTAGCACCTGGCACTAATAGGCCACAGGGAGGACTCCAAAATGGTGCTTGCCAGCACCAGTGACCTCATGGTAGAACGAGCTCCCCAAAATGGCTGCCACCCATTTCTGTATGCCCCAGGGGGAGTCCCACTTGCCTCCTGCCTCTCTGGGAAGCTCTCCAAGGTCAGCAAGTGGGTCTGACTCAGGCTCCTGAGAATAAAGCAACAACCAGGGCTACTGGGAGAAATGCCTGATTGCAGGTTTGGGACTAGATATATGAGCCTGGAAATCTTATACCAGAAAGCAAAAAAGCTGCTAAGATTATTAGGGTTGTTTCAAAAGAACTCAGGAAGCAACTTAAATTGACTCCCACTGATCAAAGATAGAATAAAGCAACATCAAAAAGAACTGCAGTGGGTTGAAAAAGTTTTAAAATCAAGGGTTCATGGATTAACGGATCTTGACAAAGATCTTGATAAAGATCAATGGCTGCCAATATGAACAACAAGAGATGAATCAGAATCTTATAAAAAGCCTCCAGAATAATGGGTCTCAAATTTGAGCATGCCCCAGACTCACCTGGAAGGCTTGTTAAAACACCTATGGCTGGGCTCCACCTACAGTTTGATTCAGTGAGTCTGGGGTGGGGCTTGAGAAATTGCATTTCTAACAAGTTCCCAGTGATGCTGATGTTGCTGTTTCAGGAACCACACTTCCAGAACCACTGCTCTAGGTTTATTAATTCACAGGGAATGCAGGGGACAGAACATGCTAAAGTATGCCATGAGAATGCAATCAGCAAAATCAAGACCAGGAAACTACTCAATTGTGACCTTCAAGAAATACATTGCAAAAACAAAAACCAAAAAAACTCCAAATACATTGCAAGGAAAAAAACCTGGAGGACCCTATAGATAAATGGGACTTAAGATGTCTTTTTAGAGGTATATATTGAACCATCTTCAGCTGAAATATCTAGGATTTCCTTCAAAAGTATCTACAGAGAAAGTGGATAGGCATATAGATATTGTTAAAGCTGGATGAGTGCACAGGAGGTCCATCACACTATTCTCTAGCTGGTGTTTGAACTTTTGCATAAAAGTAGCAGCAATACATTTAAATAGTACACGCAAGGCTGTCCGTGAATGACTGGAAAGAAGTAGTGACATTTCTAATACTTGGGCACCATATTCAGCAACTCTGCTTTACCTTTTTCTCACCTGGCTAGAACAACATTAAGGTTTGACTATTCTAATCATGGAAATTTTTTTTATCTGTGGCTGCACCGCTCGGTGTGCGGGATCTTAGTTCCCCGACCGGGGATCGAACCCGACCCCTTGGCAGTGAAAGCGTGGAGTCCTTAACCACTGGACCGCCAGGGAGTCCCCTGGAATGGTTTACAACACAGGCAGCTATTTCACAAGTGGCTGTGCCAGCTGCTCTGATGATCGCACTCACTGCCTACAATGTGGGAAGACACTGTTTCATAGCTGAGGACAGTTTTCTTTCTATTGCATATTCCTCTCATCTACGTAAAAGTTACCTCCAGCTCCCTTTCTCGGCCCTTGGCCAAGGGAACCACTGTCCTGGTTTCCACAATAATGGAGTACAAATTGATGCCATCAAAGCTCTCCCTTCAGCAACTTTGTCAAACTCCAAAAGGATTCCTTCCCCTCCTAAAACCCAAACACCCCTTCTTTAGATCTGACATTTAAAACAGTCTAACCCCCACAGAAAGCACCCCGACAGAATGCCAATGAACAAAACTTAGAAAATCAACAAACGTTAATAGTGGGTGACAGTTTGATAGGAACTGGGTATTTAATAGGCTCTGGTTATCTCCCACAAATTATTGACTATAAAGGGAAAAAGCGACTTCATAAGTGATTCAGGTTATTATCACAATGTGCCACTAGATATGATGCACTGAGGACAGTCTCATTCTTGTGATATTTCTGCCAAAAATGCAATCGTGAGGAGACATCAGACAAACCCAAATTGAGAAAACTTCTACAAAATAACCATTCTTTACTCTTCAAAAATGGCAAGGTCAAGAAAGGCCAAGGACCTGTTCCAGTTTAAAAGAGACTAAATAGGGCTTCCCTGGTGGCGCAGCGGGTGAGTCTGCCTGCCAATGCAGGGGACACGGGTTCGAGCCCTGGTCTGGGAAGATCCCACATGCCACAGAGCAACTAGGCCCGTGAGCCACAACTACTGAGCCTGTGTGCCTGGAGCCTGTGCTCCGCAACAAGAGAGGCCGCGATAGTGAGAGGCGCATGCACCGCGATGAAGAGTGGCCCCCGCTTGCCGCAACTAGAGAAAGCCCTCGCACAGAAACGAAGACCCAACACAGCCATAAATTTAAAAAAAAAAAAAAAAATTAAACTTTAAAAAAAAAAAAAAGAGACTAAATAAAATCATGACAACTAAATGCAGCAAATGATCCTGGGCCAATGGAAAAAAAAGTATAAGGAATGTTATTAGACAACTGACAAAATATAAATACTGTGGATGAGACAAGATTATATCAAAGCTATTTTCCTGGTTTTGATAGGCAGACACTATAGTTATATGAGAATGTCCCTGGAAATACACAAAATTTTAGGGATAAAACAGAAAGATGTAACTTACCTTTCAGAGGGTTTAGGAAAAAACAGCGTAAATGAAACAAAATATTATTGGTGAATGGCAAAGGGTATGCAATTTTTTGTACTATATTGCAAGTTTTTCCTAATTTTGAAATTTTATCAAAATAACTATAAAAGAAGCCTGCTCATTCATGCCTCTTCAGTGCTTTTCACTAAGAGGAATTGAATATCTGAAATAGATATTGACACTTTAGGGCTGTTAAGAACTGAACCAGGATTTAAATCCTGCCTCTGTTAACAACTTCCCAAACAAATACCATACCTTTCTCAGTGATGATCTCAAAAATGGGTGCAAGTTTCTGGATGTTAACAATAACATAAATTACACGTGAGAGTTTCTTAGTAGAAGGTATAATACTTAAATATCACTTGACTTTGTCAAATTCAGATGAGCTATGATCAAACTACCTGGGAAACATTAATTTTACCAGGTTTGCATCTCCAGAAAGATGCATAAGAAACTAGTAATCCTGGCTTCCTCCAAGGGGTCAAGGATGGAATTTACTGTTTATTAACTTTTTGTATTTACCTTCTGATTTTTGAACCATGATTCCTTTCTATTCACTTTATCACTTTATTAAGTACTATGCTGGGGGCCCATCTGTGAAGTTGTTATAAGACAGCCAGGCAAATCTAAACAAGCTATTTAGGATCTAAAAGACCAATTACACAACTACAAATACACATCCTTTTAGTGAATGGAAGCATACATTGTGTTAGGGACACAAAGATGTATCTTGTTCAAGATGTGGTTGCTGCCTCAGAAAGCTCAATATTTTGGGACTTCCCTGGCAGTCCAGTGGTTAGGACACCTCGCTTTCACTGCCGAGGCTGCGGGTTCGATCCCTGGCTGGGAAACTGAGATCCCGCAAGCCGCACAGCTTGGCCAAAACAAAAAAGCAAGTCGCAGAACACACTCATGGTATGAATAGCTTACTGAAGCGCATAGGAATTACGACTGGAGAAGTCTGGGCAAATACAGTGTTAGAGCTCCCTAGTTTATCTGAGTAATTGTCACAGAAAATGTTCAAACTGCTACAAGGTAACAATGGGTAAATTCTATGTGAAAACTTAAGCAGGGCAATACGAGAGACTTACCATGTTTAGTCCTTCGTAACAGCATAGTTACTCATTATGGTATTGTTCTAAGTACTTCTCACATATTAACCTTTCATCTTCACCACCCATGAGGGGTTATCCCTACCACTTTGCGGATGACACCGAAGCACGAATGTTAAGTACCTGCCCCAGTTAAACCATCTACTATGTAGATCCTAACCTCATGTTTCTGAGGAGCTGAAAACAAGACCTTTTCTCATACTCAAATCAGGAATGAAACTTGCCAATGGCAACTCCAATTCAAAAAACCGTCTGCCAAATACTTGGCGCTAAGTGGGAATACACAATAAACTCAAAACAAGCCTTTCCCTCAGTGAACATTTTATTGAAGCAATAAAGCACAAAGCAGGTTAACAAAGTGGGAGAAAGAAGATACCAAGAGAAAAGATGGTAACAACACAGGAGTGGAACGTTAAGTCATAGGAGCAGGAAGGACTCGAACTGGCCATAAAGGCACTACGGCATGTCAACACACTACCATGTAAAAGAAAGGGGGATCCAGTTATCATTCACTTCTATTTTGCTCTCCACCAGGTTAATACTCCATTTAGCCACAGAGGAACATGTGGCAAGTTGTAGAGACTCAAATTCTACTTAAAAGTTAGCAAGGAACTAAACATTTCACTGGTCAAGTGGGCCAGTGTTATAAATACAGTGGTTTAGCACGTCCAATGATGTAGGTCCACAGGTGTGGGACAGGAACCAGAATTTTAATAAGTTGGCCTTTGCTGCTAAATTCTTATGGGTGCAGACATTTACCTATACAGTTACCCACGGGGTGGGGGGCAGCTAACAATGCAAACAAACCTATTACCATGCGATGGAATTATCGACACAAGAAAGCCCAGTTGAAGGATGCTGCATACTTTTAGAAAGCCTAATTTCACATTTTAGTACTCCCCTCTTTCATTTTAAAAGCCTTCGTTCTTTCGCTGAAAACAAGAGAACTTGGTCAAAGCCAATTCTTAAAAGTAACTTGTCCTTAAACATAATTTGAAAGGCAGTGGAGGCTTGCTTCCTCATGTAAGAGTCCTAACTTTTGTTCTTTCAAACAGGCAAAACAATGAACTATAATTACAGATACCAGTTTCTTCTCTCAAAATCTGAAGTTTATATTGAAAAAAAAAAACCCCCAAACAAACCATATTTCTTATAAACATCTAAAAAAAAAATATCAAAAGCATTAAAGAAAATAAGGTCTTGGAAGAAGCATCAACCTTCTGGGGCACTATGTTCCTAAGATTAGGCTCTAAGATTTCGTAACAGGAAGCCCAGAAATTATTAGAACAAGTCTTTCTACATGAGCAAACACTAGCAGTTACAGTGTCATTTTGGCATCTAGGTCTTTGACTCAACCTTTTCCACGCCGTCTCAGTTTTATTAGGCTTGGCTTCTGGATTATCTAAACCTACAAACCAACTCTAGATTATGATGCTTTCTAGTCCCCCCTGCAGCACAATGAGTGGTACCCACCACACCCTAACACTATCCAGCCCTTAACACCTTATATAGTGACAGCTCCCAGGAAGATGTTAAAGCTGAGCCGTATAACCTACATCTTGATTTCAGACTAAGATTAATGAGTGCTTTTAATGAAATTACCTTATTTAAAGAATCTGGAGAAAGAGAGATATATATATAAGGTAATTCATTTCTCAAACTGCAATCTCAACTAACTAGGCTTAACGGATGTATGGACTAATTGGTAACCCAGTAACTCCTACAAATTTGCAGTATTATAAAATTTGGTTTCCACAGTATTCATTAACCTTCATGATGAAGTACAAAAGTTTAGGGTTAACCCGTTTAAATTTTTTCCAAGCCAACCACATAAAAGTTTTACAAGGATGATCTAACCAATTATCACAGAACCCCACTAACTAAAGGGGACTGACTGTTAGGTGGAATTTTACTTTAATCAGTAAAACTGATTTATCAAGCGATCTGTTTTAAGTGCCTGTTAAGGATCCTTCAGTAGAAAATGAAATATTTGCTTTTCCATTTTGAATAACACACCAAATTTCTGATCAAAGAAAGGTTACTTCCATTTTTACACAACAAACATTAAAGACCACGGAACCTTATTCTAACAAAACACTAATTACAACGACCACTTCCAGAAAGTGGGATTACCAGGCTAGATAAGATCCCAAGTAACAGGAACTATTTTTTGAAGAGTTCAATCAATTTAAGTTTGAAAAAGGTTTCATTATTTAAAAAATCTATTAATTTAGGCAAAATTGTGTAACAGATCAACTATAAAATCTTTTATTTTTAACTTAACCTGTTTAAGGGGCCAATATGACGTTGGCAAATTTGAATAACAGGACAAAATAATGTTATCCAAATTGAATAATTTATTGCTGGTCTGAGACTTGCCTTGTTTTACACTTAAGTAGAATTTACATTATTTCCACAGACAGCAGATAATCAATATTTAAAGGAATTTAAGAGTGACCTATTCAATAAGGCAATCATCTTGGTAGCAAACTTTTATTGAAATCTTACATAACTCAAGCTTTATAAAAAGCCAACATAATTGGAAATTGGGTTCTCCCTCTAAAGCCTTAAGTGTTCAAAGCTTGAAACGGTTAATTTAAAATTAAGCAAACAAATATAACAATGACAGAAACCCTTGCAGCAGATCCTGCTGAAATACTTAAAAAAAAAATCTAAATGAGCTTAATCTTTACAAAAGTTATTTTAGCTCAAAAGCTATAAAATCAAAGTTATCTTAATTCTACAAAGGGAGAGGATCTTTGACTTCATGCCATTTCTTTAGAACCTCATCTTTTTCATCAAATTTGGCTACAAATCCAATTTTTGTATGCCCCTGTTTTCGGGAGATTCTTCTTGCAGAAGAGGCCAAGTACAAATGTGGAAGAGTAACTGCCTAAGCAAGTAGGAAAGTGTTCCGTAATAGTGTGCAAAGAATGTAGAGTTCTGGGTTAATCTCTGGAACTCGATCTGGATCGTGACCTTGACTTTGAATGAGATCTAGAATGGGATCTTGAAGCTCTTTTTGGTGGAGGGGACACAGAACGGGCCTTTGAGGGTGGAGCAGGTAGGGGTGAATTGGAACGAGACTGGCTCCTTGATCTGGATTTTGACTTTATATCACCTTTCCCATTTTCTTTGGGGGAACGAGATCGAGAACGAGACCTGCTTCGAGACTTCTCATATTCATCCTTCGATCTGCTCCGAGAGCGTGAACGGGAGCCTCGATCAGACTTAGGTTTAGATTTGCTTTTTGATCTAGATTTCCTGCCTTTTGAACGAGAACGTGATCGACCTTTGCTCCGAGACCTGGATCTAGACAATAAAAGCCAGATTTTTTTTTCAGTACCTTGCCAAACATATAAGCACTCTATAAAGTATGTAATTCAGAAAAACACTCAAGGACACATTTACCGGGAGCGACTTTTTGAGATACTTCGAGATCTACTGCGGCTGCTCCTACGACTCCTACTTCGTGACCTTCTCCTAGACCGTGACCTGTAACAAGAAACGTTGACAATAAATCAATAAATCTTTATCTCAAGACGTCTTGACGTGAATGTTTGAACAATTTATGAAAAACAGACAAACCAACAAAAAAACCTTAATTGCTCCAATGATGCAACAAAAGAAACTAAGAACTGACCTAATTTCAATTAAGCAGCAATTGAAATACTGCTGTTTGAATTTTCCTTTATTTGTGGCAAATACTGTTTCCTCCCTTCTCCACATCCTTCAATAAATTACCTTGATCTGCTTCCAGAATAAGACCGCCTGTGGCTTGTTCGTGGTTTATCTTCAATTAGTCTAATATTTCTCCCATTGATTTCCGTACCATCCAGCTTATCCAAAGCACGCTTCATGTCAGAGTAGGAGCGAAACTCAATGACGCCTTCATTTGTGCGTTCTTTGTGAGCATCCGCATAGGTTACTTCACCTGCTTGTCTCATGAAATCCTAAAAGAGCAACAAGACTGGTCAGACCCAGAAATCTAAAGAAAAAACTATGCGTTAAATCCGATTCTCAGAAATAAAAGAGCAATACAAAACCCTACCTTTTAACCATTAGTCATATCTTTTTTCTCTCACATTATAGCACTTACCTTTAAATCTTGCCAACTGCAACGACTAGAAAGATTTTCTACAATAAGCCTGAATTCTGTGCGTACAGGTGGTCCATATTTGTCTCTGCCAGAGGTTCTCCGACTGCTGTATCCACCTCCACCACCTTTATCACATGAAGAGAACAATTAGATGCTTTGTAATGATAGGGATACATGTTTTTGAAAGTTAGTACAAACATATCAACTTTTATTTACTGGAGTAGGACTTTGCTACTATATTGCTAAACCTTTGATACAGTTGTGATTTGCCATAAATTAAATTAAGGGCAAGTCAAATAGACTAAATCCAACTAAACTCTCCTACATTCTGTTAGAAAGTGACTGCTCCTTTATTCAATTTACCTCGCTAAGTTTTATTTTACAGAACATTGTAAAATATAAAACTTAACTGATTACATGCATTTCTACATTTTACAAAAATGTTTACTAGTTACACTAAGTACTTACATCACAGTGTGAGGTTTTTGGTGGTGGTTTGGCCACAAAACACGCAAGGTAACAGTCACCTAGTTCAGATTAACCAGTTTTGTCTAACCCTTGGAATCCTCACCATCACCCTGCGTCTAATGGCAAAAGGCTGCTGTCGTCATGGCTTCCGGTAAGGTCAGCCAAAGGGTCATAGGGCAAGGGTCACACAATGTATGGAAAAGCCAAGGCCAATCAGGAAAGGCAGTCATCTTAGCCTCAGTGGACACAGCCTCAGCCCCATTGGTCACTTTCAAATTGAAACATCAAGGACTTGTTAAAAAGTTTGAATTCAACATGCAACAATTTCAACATCAAACATTTAACATAACCAAAAATCCCCCCACCTCCTCCCAATAACATGCCCCAACTAGTTCAAATACAGCATAAAGCTCATTTAAATCTACTTTGTGGTAGAGTACCACATTACTTCTAAAGAATATTTCCTTTGGCCCCCGCCAATTTGAATAACACTAAAACCTACTCTTAAAACCCCACCCCCTTTCCCGCCCCGACCCCACCTCCACCCCAGCCTGTCTCCAAACTTCTAGGCTAAATCATTCACATTCCCAGCTAATGCACTGACAGGTAAGTAAGGGGCATGCAACAAATACAGCCATCCCTCACTTCCTCCGTAGGCAGAGCCCACGACAGTGCTGACAGGGGCCCAGCACGTCAGTCCCTCCCAACTTAGCAACCCCGCCCCCAAACACCCAAACCCTGGCTAAGCAAAACCCACCACCCAATCCCCGCGCTCCGGCGTCCCGTGTCTTCCCCGGGCAGACGCGAAGGCAGCGGGCCCCGGGGACACCCGAGTCAAACGACCCCGGCCACCACGCCTGCCCGGCTGGGAGGCCCCACCCCGCCCCCCCTAAGCCTGCGCCCGCCCCCCGGGGTCCCAAGGACGCGGAGCGCGCGGGGGTGGGACTCACTGCGGCTTCCGTAGCTGTAGCCGTCACGATCGCGGCGCGGGCCCCGGGCGTGCTCCACGATCACGCGCTCGCCGCAGAGCTCCTTGCCGTTCAGCTCGTAAACGGCGTCGTCGGCGTCGCGGGAGTCCTCGAACTCCACGAAGCCGTACCTGGGGGGCGGTGCGAGGGCGGGAGACCAGCGGGAGTCGTTAGGCCGGGGGCGCGCGCGTGCGCGCCTCCGCTCCCCCCGCGCGCTCCCGCAGCCCCGCGCCGCCGCCATCTTGGCGGCCCTGCCACGCGGCGCCGCGGCCTTGGTCGTCTCCTCCTTCCGACGGGCCCTGCCGCCGCAGGCCCGGGGCGCTGCGGGCGGACGTGGGCACCCAGTCCCGACTCACCCATTTTTAAGATCTATTTCGAGAAGGCGGCCATAGCCACTGAAAAAGCGCTGGATGTCCTTCTCCCGGACGTTGTAGCTCAGGCGTCCTATGTAGACGCGCGGCATGTCCGCGGCGGGCGAGGGGCCCGAGGGCTGGCTGTCGAACGGCGGACCGCAAGACAGAAGCCGCGGTGCGGGTGCGGGGACAGCGAGGGCCCGGACACACACCACCCACCGCAGCGGCGGCCGAGTCCAGCCACACAATGGTGCGCGCGCGCCTGGGCTACGCTATAAGGGCGGGCGGCTGGGGGTGGGGCCCAGCGTGTGGCGTCAGCGCGCTGCACCTACCCTCCCGCGCTTTCATCCGGAGCGCTGGGCGCGAGGGTGACTTGCGAGTTCTTCGCCCGCCAAGTTTCGGGGAAGTGAGGTTCTACCAGCTCATCGAATTTTCTCCACACATCCTTGTAAACGTCGTATTCTGTCTCCAGCCGCGGACTTGTTTTCTAATTTGTACTTAAAATAAAAAAACGAACCGTTCCTCTGTGTGATCTCTCCGGGACTGGCGCTAGGAGAATCCCTTTTTTCATTGGTTCTCGAGGTTGTCATAATAGGCCTCCGCGGTCTCCGATTGGTCCCGGGAAACGAGGCTCGAAATTTCTCCGCGGGTCGTTCGGCTCACGCTCGGCTGGTGGGGAAGGTGCCTTCGGACACAGTCGATTAGGTGCCTTTTTCCACAGCGTCCGAGGTTTGCGCTCCGAGGTCGTGGGGGCCCGGCCGAGCGCGCACAGCCCTGCTGGCTTCTATCCCTCTTGGTCTCACAGCCGTCATCGTGGTCTCACAGCCGTCATCGTGATCTCACTTCACTGCCTCCCTGTACGTCCACCTCTCCTTCCATGGGTCTTTCTTGGAGCACTGGCACCTGGAGTCACCTATAGATTGAGGTGTATATGGCAGTCCCACGCTCGCTGTAATTGCCGACGAAAGGAGCAGGGCCAAGGCCTCTGGCCCAAGAAAGTTGAGCAAGACCTGGCAGTCCTGCCACAGAGGTACGCTCATTTTCTCCCCACTGTGGAGAGTCTGTTGTCCCAACGCGATCCCTTCCCCCATTGGTTTGGAAGGCATCTTATCTATGTGGCAGAAACGCACATTTTGGAGTCTATCATTAGAGATGCCATTTAAAGCAGGAGAACTAGATGAAAACCACAGAGGAATAAGTTTAAGTGGAGAGCAGAAGACCCTGGAGTCCTCTGAAACTTCAGTTCAGGAAAAGGTGCTGGGAAGAAGTGACCAGAGAGGTGGGAAAAAGAGCTGGAGGGCATGGTGTCACACAAGCTGAGAGGAAATGGCATCACGGAGATAATACTGGCTGTTTAGGTATCTCCGTATATTCCAGCTCTTCGTGAGCGGGGCAGCCTTGATATTCTACAGCTTCTGGTTGAAAGGGGGCGATTTTGCCCCCACCAGGGGACATTTGGCAAAGTCTGGGGGTCTGTTGGCTGTCACGACTAGGGGAGGGGGAGTGTTAATAACTGGCATCTGATGGTAGAGGCTACACTGTGCTTAAAGTTAGATAAGTAAAATATATAGGTGGATCTTAAAAAAATTGTGTGTGTGGCATATAGTAATTAGGGAAAGAAGAATTAATGGGATAACATTTTTTTTCACTCATTGAATTGTCAATATTTTAAAGTTTGTTAAAATTCATTGTTGGAGGGGAATTCCCTGGCTGTCCAGTGGTTAGGACTCCATGCTTTCACTGCCTTAGGGCCCAGGTTCGATCTCTGGTTGGGGAACTAAGATCCCCCAAAAGCCACGCAAAAATTCATTGTTGGCAAGAGGTGAACCAGGAAATGCCACTCTGAACATTCCTTTTGGGAAGGTAATGGGGTGGTACTTAGTAAGAAGCATATGGGGAGTGGGGTGTTGCCTCCTCTCTCCTTTCAGTTCATTTGCCCAAAGAGAAAGATGCAGCTGACGTTGTCCTCCACACTCTCTCACCTCTCTTTCTCCAGAGCCCAGTGACTACTCCTTTTTTTTTTTTTTTTTTTTTTGGTTGCACCGCGCAGCAGCATGCAGGATCTTAGTTCCCCGACCAGGGATTGAAACCATGTCCCCTGCAGTGGAAGCACGGAGTCCTAACCACTAGACCGCCAGGGAAGTACCGCCCACTGGCTACTCTTAACAAAAAATTTGAATTGCCTAAGAGGAAACAGTGTCAAAATAGCTTCATTGAAGGGAGTGTTGGGCCATCAGCTTTCTGTGGAGTCTTGCTGATAATCTAACTCACCTCTGTTGATATTTTGGAAGAACAACTTAAAGGAGAAATGATGGATGTACAGCATGTGGTGGTGTCTGAAGTGTCTATAAACATGGTGGCAGATAAAGATCACTGCTCATTTGAAAGTTGTGGAGCGCTGACAGGAGTCTGTCAGAAAGAGAGGGAGAGGAGCCTCAATCTGATACAGAAGAGAGTTAATAACTTCAAATCCATAATTACCCAGATTATAAAGTACAGTCTGGAGCAGGGCATAGTTGTGATTTTCAATCCAGTGGGTATTCTTACTTTTGGAAACCAAAAGTATTTCCCAAGCTTTGAAGTGATGTAAGCTGGATTCTGATAGGCTGTCTTATGTTTGAAAAATTTATCATTCCAGAGGCTGTCAATTTGAATGGATTTTGGGAAAACATGGCAACTCAAGAGGGTGGAGTGCAATGACTGTGGCAAACTATGGCCCCAGGCCAAATCAGGCCTGCTTTCGGGTTTTGTAAATAAAGTTCTATTAGAGCACCGCCACACCCTCTTACTTACCTAGTGTCTGCTTTTAAGCCACAACAGCGGTATTGAGTAGCAGAGACTGCCCGCAAAGCCTAAGATATAAACTAGTTGGTTCTTCACAGAAAAAGTTTGCCTACCCCTGGTCCATGTTAGGGACTTGTAAAGATGCCTGTGGTATGTTGTTAAATGAGAAAGGCTAGTTTTAATATATGCATGATCCTATTCTTATAAACAACAACAATCACCCCAAGCCTCAACCCTATATATGAACATATATGTGTATAAGGGTTGGGTTTGTGGTTGTCTTTGAGCATCCGTGGGGGTGAGTCCTACCCAATCATGTCCCTGCTAATCCTCTCCTAGCATTCCTTACTCCTCCTCCCACTTGCTTCTTACTGTGCCTTGAATGTGCCAAGCTCCCACCCACCACAGGGCCTTTGCCCTGACTATCTCCCCGTATCTGGAGCTCTCTTTTCCAATGGTTTGTTCCCTCATTTCTGGTTTCTGCTCAAAATCACCTTATCACTCCTCTAACCACTCACTTTATTTTATTTTTCCCCAGTTTTATTGAGATAGTATTGACATATAATACATGTAAGTTTAAGATGTAAAATGTGATGATTTGATACATGTATATGTTGCAAAATGATTACCACAATAAGGTTAGTTAACACCTCCATCCCCTCACTTAGTAACCATTTTTGGGGGGTGTGTGTGGTGATAATTTTTAAAGTCTACTCTCTTAACAACTTTCAAGTTGTTAATACAGTATTGTTAATTATTAATTATAGTCACCATGCTGTATATGAGATTCTCCAGAACTTATTCATCTTAGAGCTGGGAGTTTGTAACGTTTGACCTACATCTCCCAATTTCTCCCACTCCCCAGCCCCTGTCAACCAGTATTCTACTCTGTTTCTATAAGTTCGACTTTTTTGGATTCTGTGTATAAGTGCGAGCACGCAGTATTTGTCTTTCTCTGTCTGACTTACTTGGCTTAGTATAATGCCCTCAAGGTCCACCTATGTTGTAGCCAAAGGCAGGGTTTCCTTCTTTTTTATGGCTGAATAACGTTCCATTGTGTGTGTGTATATATCACATTCCTCACATTTATTTATTTATTTGTTTGTTTTTGGCCACGCAGTGAGGCACATAGGATCTTAATTCCCTGACCAGGGATCGAACCTGCGCCCCCTGCAGTGGAAGTGCAGAGTCTTAACCACTGGACTGCCAGGGAAGTCCCTCCCCACGTTTTCGTTTTTTTTTTTTTAATTAATTAATTAATTATATTTATTGTTGGCTGTGTTGGGTCTTCGTTTCTGTGCAAGGGCTTTCTCTAGTTGCGGCAAGCGGGGACCACTCTTCATCGCGGTGCGTGGGCCTTTCACTATCGCGGCCTCTCTTGTTGCGGGGCACAGGCTCCAGACACGCAGGCTCAGTAGTTGTGGCTCACGGGCCTAGTTGCTCCGCAGCATGTGGGATCTTCCCAGACCAGGGCTCGAACCCGTGTCCCCTGCATTGGCAGGCAGATTCTCAACCACTGCGCCACCAGGGAAGCCCCCCCACGTTTTCTTTATCCATTCTTTCGTTGATGAACACTTAAGTTGTTTCTATGTGTTGGCTACTGTGAATAATGCTGCAGTGAACATGAGAGTACAGTTATCTCTTTGAGACAGCACTTTCATTTCTTTTGGATATACTGTATACCCAGAAGTGGAATTGCTGGATCATATAATAAGTCTATTTTTAATTTTTTAAAGAACCTCCACATTGTTTCCATAGTGGCTGCACCAATTTACACTCCCACCTTCTCCCCGCATCCTCACTTTTTGATCATAGCCATTCCGACAGGTGTGAGGTGATATGGTGATCATCCACTTTATTATTTTTTTTAAACATCTTTATTGAAGTATAATTGCTTTACAATGGTGTGTTAGTTTCTGCTTTATAACAAGATCTTCCACTTTAAAACAGCATGCCTCCCTGTACTTTCTTACCCTGTTGTATTTTTCTTTATCAAACTTTGACCACATGACATGTATTTATTTACTCTCTCCCCACCCCCACTAGAGCATAAGTGTCATTAGCACAGGGATGTCGTCTGTCTCTTCACTGCTGTATCCCCAGTATGGAGGAAGGTGCCGGGCCCACAGTAAGTGCTCAGCGTGGTAATTGTTCAGAGCCCAGGAAATGAGGCTGTCCGTCCAGCAGATACCCGCACTGAAGGGCTCATTGGGACATGCTGGTGGGATGGAATCTTCCTCCTTCTGGCTCGTGCTCACCCACTCATGTTGCCCATACACTCACCCCCTCTGAGGGCTGAGAGGTGTGCAGAGATGTCCACTCCAGATCCCACACTTCCTCCACCCAAACTTGTCTAGACAGAGAGAGAAGGCTGGGGTGGCTATGGAGACGCCAGAATTCTCATACCTTGTCAGTAGGAATGCAAATTAATACAGTTGCTTTGGAAGACTGGTTGGTAGGGTCTACTAAAGGTGAAAGCTGCTAGTGTTATCCCATGACCTAACAGCTCCACACCCAACAGAACCATGTACATATGCTCTCCTTAGGGAACGTGCTAGAAATTCATAGCAGCATAATGTGTAGCAGCCCCCAAATTGGAAATCACTCAGATGCCATCAACAGGAGAATGGACAAATCAGTTGTGGTTTATTCACACAGCAACGAGAAGGAATCACAACCATACACAGCAAAATCAGTGGCTCTCACAACGATGTAACCCTCTAAGCGAGATGCACGGGAATCCATACTCTATGATTCCATGTATGTAAAACTGAAAAAAACAACCAAAACTAGGCTATGGTGTTAGAAGTTAGGACCAGGAGTCCGGGGAGTGACTAGAGAGGAGGCTTCTGGGATTCTGGTCATATTTTGTTTCTTGAGCTGGGTGCTAGTTACACAGTGTACTCTGTGAGAATTCATTAAGCTGTACGCTTATGATTTGTGTACCTTGCTGTATGTGTGTGGTACTTCAATGGAAAATTAAAAAAAAAAAAGATAATAAATCTCTCGCAAAGAAAATTGTAACTTACTTGACCTGGAGCCCTCTGGGTCCTGCTGGGGACTAAAGGTCTACTGAGGACCTGATTCATAGTTTTTGCCCATGAATGTTGATTTGAATCCATTAGTTACTGTGTTTGCTTCCGAATGGTTTTCTGTAAGCTAATTGCTCCTTGGCTGGGAAGATGTGGCTCTGTCGCCACCTGGTGGCTATTTGTTATTACAGTGGTAGATAAATTCCACCTGCTGCCTCGTCCACGCCTTTTGCAGCTCAGTGACAAGGTCTTTGAAGGTCCCTGAATCCAAATCTTCTAATTGTCAAGCCCTTACCCAGAGGTTTTCTGGCCCTTACTTGAACACCTCCCCTGATGGAGAGTTCACTGCCTAACTGGGCAGCCAAGTCCATTCTTGGACATCTTGCACTGTGATTAAATTCTTTGTAGAAAGTAAAAAAGTTGCTGCCTTGAACTGTCTACCCACTGGTTCTGATTGTGCCTCCGAGACTGTTCAATAACCACATCTGTTTCCCACACATAGGTCTTTCAGATGTTTGGGGGCAGCACACAGACCCTCTCCCTGTTCATGCCCCCTCTTTTGGCTAAATGTCTACAGTTTCCGCCAAATCTTTCCTGGGGCCCTTTTTCAAGTCCATTAGTCACCTTGGCTGCCGGCTGCTCGTGTGTTGAGACTCATCTGTGGTCCTCTTCAGGTGCAGCCCTAAGAGCCAAGCTCGCCCCCTTGGGCTTGTCTGGACGTGCCCATTGCTTCTGCCGCCATGCTGTTCTCTGGGCCAGTTAAGAGCTGTGGCCGCTGTTGGCATAGGTGGTGGTTGCTGTCTCATTCCTCACTCAGCCCTGCCTCTCATGCTGTGCGGAACCAAACAGGGATCGAGACGCTCCTGGAATAGCCCACTGTGGCAAAAAATGTTTGTCTTGTGAATGGAAGCAGGCTAGGCAGCAGGATGGAAATCCAGCGCTCATAGGCAGGTGGACTCAGAATCATTGCTCCAATTTCTGGGGCAGCCGGGAGGCAGAAGTGCCGATGAGAAAGATCCGAGTTGGCCATGTGTCAGGTGAAGAGCACGAGTCCGTGGAGGAACTCCGAAAAGAATGACTGCAGAACCCACAGCAGACTTCAGCCAGTGCTGTGGGCTCCAAGCCTGTCAGTCCCATGAGAGGCAATGCTGGGTCCCCTCACAGATGTTCCCCGAGGCTGCTGCATGTAGGTTTCTGTTCTTCCACCTGGCACTGAGCTTGGCTTGCAGACATTTTACCCGTCATTAGTTCCACATGCTGTTATTTGGAAAAATTTAAGCTGAAGCTGATTGCCTTGTCAGTGCTCATGCTTATCACTACAGCTCTTACCCTGGCAGCAAAAGCTGCATCGCATGGTGACCCTCTAACGTCGTAGGGCAGAGAAGTTGAGTGGAACATGCTGGAGAGCATCCAGGGGTGTGCCCAGCGCACGAAATCCACTTCCTAGCAGAGGGAGGGGAAGTAAGTCTTTTTAAAGGCGTCTTGCATGGTCCCGGCACTCTGCGAGGCTCAGGGGACATAACCGGTGTGAAAAAAGACCCAGTCAGGCCCTCCAAAAACTAGTCCCAAAGCAGTGATCCTTGGACATTGGCAAGCATGATTTCAGCTCAAAGCTATGCAGGCTCTATCCCTCAGAGCCGGGGTCAGTGGGTATGGGGCAGAGCCTGGGAATCTGCATGTTTAACATCCTCCTGCGTGATTGTAAAGCAGATGGTCAAGTGACCATGCTCGGGAAATACTGGCCTGGGGTCTTACTACTCAAAGTGTGGTCTGTGGACCTCCCTCCCATCAGCATTCCCCGAGAGCGTGTTAGACAGGCAAGATCTCAGACCCCACCCCAGACCTACTGAATCATAACAGGCATTTTAACAAGATTCCCGGGGGATTCGTGTGCACATTCAAGTTTGAGAAGCATTGCCAGTGCAAGGTGCAAGGGAGTCGTTCTTTTGACCCTACTTGTGTATTATTTTTATAAGAGGAAGAGTGTATTCATGCATTACTTAGTAATTAAAATAAATGAATGAAAATCTTTGCCAAAACTGGGAAAATCTTGTACGTGAATGTTCACAGCAGCTCTGCCCATAATAGCCCCAAACTACAAACAACCCAGGTGAATGGCTAAACAGATTCACAAAATAGAATACTACTCAGCAATAAAAAGGAACAATGCAGATTAATGCATTATACCATGTGGAAGGAGCCGGACTCAAAAATCTACATGCTGTGTGAATTCACTTATATGATGTTCTGGAAAAGGCAGAACTAAAGGGACAGGTTGTGGGGCTTGGTGTTTGGAGGGGGAGGATTGACTGCAGAGGGGCAGGAAGGAACTTTCTGGAGTGAGGGAAGTGTTCTATGTCATGGCTGTGGTGGTGTGTACACAAACGTATGCATTTACCAAAACTCATTGAAATGGATGCTTAAAATGGGTGTATTTGTATGTAGATTATATATCAGTAAAAATGATTAAAAAAAAAAAAAGACACGTAACAAGACCAAGACCATCAAGTGCTTCGTACCAACTGTACTGTTTCCAGAAAGCCTAGGTTAAGCCTCTCCGCATTGCCCTGCACCCCACCCCGCATACCTGAGTTTCCTACTCATCCTGCCAAAAATGAGAACTGGCCCTCCAGGCCTGAAGGGGGCGCTGTGTCCTGCAGTGTCTCACTGTAATAGTCCACTAGGGGACTTTCCTGGTGGCGCAGTGGTTGAGAACTCGGGGTTCGAGCCCTGGTCCGGGAAGATCCCAAATGCTGCGGAGTCCCCTGAGGACTCTGGGAGCCAGTGCAGAGCACACACCGCAGACTGGTGAAGAGAATGGCCTTTGCGCAACTGAGAGGTTTCGCAGCGGTACATCAGCTGGCCAGCCGTGTTGGAGGAGGGCTGCTTCCAGGAGCGTTCACTCCCTGCCACTTCCAGCTTGCCCAAGTGGCCAACTGTCTCCTACAGCCAGAAGTCAAGTCCTGGGGCAGAGAGGCGCAGGTGTTGCCAGCACTGCAACCTTGGCTGTGGAGGTGAGTGTCGAGAAGACGAAGCAGCTAGCTCGGCATCTGCCACGGGCATGTCGGGCATGTCGACTTACCTCCCCTTGCAATTCTGTTTTCAAGGCATCTTCCCCTGATGAGAATGGATTGATGTACGGTTTCTTGTGAACTGAGCTGGGCGCTTTTGTCATGCAGCACACCCCAGTTCCCCCACCCCTTCCCTGCCTTCACCAGCTCCACCTTGACATGCCAACCCCAGTGATTGTTGCTCTGCCCTTCTCATAAAAGTTCAATAATAAAACCAGTAGTAATAATTACTCGGGGCCTCAGATTTTGGATACCAGCTGGAGAAAAGCATGATACAAGGCTGGAGACCAGATGGGCTTCAGCTCTAGGAGCAGCCTGGCAGATGTCTGGAGGTGGGGAGGGTGAAGGTCAGGGGACTGGCCCAGTGGCCCACTCCTGGTAGGGGTTGTGGGCTGTTTCAAGAGTGAATGTCAGTGTTTCAAAACTTTGGCCACAAATGTTTTGGATGTGACTTGGAGGAGTGCCTAGAAGGAAAGGGTGGAGGGGTTCGGAATTATCCAAATTTCACCTTTCTGGCAGTGTGCCAAGTCATCTTGTGCCTCTGAGTCTTATTCCTCGTCTGTAGAATGGACATAACTATAGGATGAAGTCATGGAGTTGAGTTGAGAAGTAATTAAGATGGTGCATCTGCAGGGCACAGCCTGGTAGACCAGGTGTCAGAAAACGTTTTCTGTAAAGGGTGAGGCAGTGCATACTTTGGCTTTGTGGGCTAAATCTCTGTTGCACCTACTCCGATCTGCCCTTCTAAGGCTCAAGCCCCCAGCGCTGACCCCTGGGATAGGGAATGGGCAGAATGGGGAGGTTTTTATTTCTCTCTCTTAGAGGGAAGCAATGTTTCCTACTCACCTTTGTCCTCCTTTGGGCTCAGCATAGGGCCTGGTGCATAGTAGGTGCTCAGGAAAAACAGCATATGACACTGGGAAGAGAATGGCCTTTGGAGTCAAACAGACCTGGGTCCAAGTCCTGTGACCTGTGTTAAAGAAAAAAATTATTCACCACCCTTGTTAAAAAACGGGAAAGCAGACTCAGTTCAGGGGGGAAAATTGAGATAAGTGTAGGGACTACTGCAATGGGGTTTTGTGGTAGGGAGAGAGATTTAGCTCAACTCCGAATACAATAAGGAAAACAAGTAATTTATAGCCAAAGAGCATGGTGTGTCGGGTTGACAGATGGAAAATTATCAAGAGGAAACATCAGGAGTAAGGGGCGATTCTGGTTAAACCAACCTAACAGGATTCTTGCTGAAGGCAGGCCAGGGTGATATGTCATCACCTGGGGGATGGTAGAAGATGAGGAACCTGATCAGATATTGACTGTGATCAGATATCAAGGGTGGGGAACTCTAGTGAAACCAACTTAGCAGGATTCCTGCAAAAATTGTACATATTAGCAGAGATGAACACAGAAGCTTCGAAATCAGGCCCTAGCTGGGAAGAGAGTTCAGAGGTTAAAGTTTGGTCAAGGAGAGATTCTTTGTCACCTAAGCTAACATACTTCCCTTCTCTGAGCCTCTTCATCTGTAAAATGGGCGTGATAATCTACCTACTGCATAAGGTTGTTGCAAGTGTGAATGGAGATCATGGGAAAAAGCGTGGATGCTCAAAAAATTTTTCCTAAAAAAGAAGCATAAAGTCTCCACCTTCCATGATTTTTGACTCAATCCCTTAGTCCCCCTGGATTGCGGGTCATTTCTTGTCTTTAGTCTTCACCAATAGCCCTGTCTGGCTGCTCTTGGGCTCTGTGGGTGGGTGGGAGAGGGAACCATGGGAGAGGAGAGGTTGTCTGTAAAGAGGGTGACGGGGAGAGTCATGCTTCCTGTTATGAATTCAGGGCCAGGCTGGCAGTAACAGCAGACAATCAGTTTTTGCCCCAAGGGCTCAGTGTTGGCTATGAAAAATTAATGGCCAGGAAAGGTGTCTGCCAATTATTTTTCCACTCAAGGTGCAGAGATTACAGAAACACAGTGGAGCCCATTTCAGATCCAGGCCTCCCAGCGCTGGCTGGCAAATACCCCCCTACTGACTTCCCTCTCGGGAGAGTGTGGAAGTCAGGGGTCTCTCTTCGGGGGCAGGCTCAGACTTCCAAGTATATGCAGAACATTCCATGATTCCACAGAGAAGAGGGTAAGGGAAGAAAGGACACACGTGGATCTTGAAACAGGCTCTGAGACGAGGATGTGAGTCCATGGAGTTTATTTGGGAGGCGATCCTGGGAAACACCAGGAGGGAAGGGAAGTGAGGTGGGGAAGGGAAGTGAGATGGGGAAGGGGCAGAGCTTAGAGGTGTATTATAAAGCCAGTTACATTGTGGACAATGGAGCTTAATCTCACCTGGGGACTCTGGAAATGGTGTAGCATATACACTTCAAAATTACCCCATTGGAGGGTGAAGGAGTGGGGGTATTTACACTCTTGTGGATCATTATTGGTTGAGGGCTGCTGCAGGGGTGTTAATTACCCAGTGCTTCTGGCCTATTTCACTTGGTGGCCAAGACAGTCCTCAGGCAGGAAATGCAGGTGTTGGCAGCTGGCGTGCCTTGAAATGGTAAGGCCTGGTGAATTCGAGCCAGGCACCCATAGAGACCTACTGTGGTCTGGGTACTTAACATCTGCCATCTCATTTAACCTCTGCATATATCCAAGACTGAATCTTAGTTTACCTCCTCAGTCCTACTCCTTAGGGCTGGGACTAGGGTGTGGAGAGTGAGGCCTTCGTGCCAGGCTCAACATTTAAGGGGGCACCGAAAAACATGGTCATCAAATAATATTTTAACGCAATATTTAAAAAAAAAAAAGGAAAGGGGGGGGTGGGATGAATTGGGAGATTGAGGTTGACATATATACGGTAATATGTATAAAATAGATAGCTAATAAGAGCCTGCCGTATAGCACAGGGAACTCTACCTCACTTCACCATACAGTAGAAACTAACACAACATTGTAAAACAACTATGCCCCAATTAAAAAAGAAAAAGGAATAAATGCAAAAAAAATCCACAATGAAAAAGATATCAGAATTTTAAATCTAGACAGGATCAGTAACAGTGCCAAGCCATATTGAAGCCTGAGGCAAAGGAAAAATCAGTAGTACTGATCTTGTTCATCATGGATTTTTTTTTTGGCATTCATTTTGATTAAAAAAATATTGCACTAGAACATTATTTGTCTTGATTACTGAGTTTTTGGCATGCCCTTGTATCTGGTGCCCGAGGCAGTAGCTCATTCGTCTCACCTTTGTCCTGGTCCTGTTGCAGCCTCTTTGTCATCCCCATGTTGGTAGGTTGCACTCAGTCCACTCAGGGGCTCAAGTCAGAAAGCTGGGCTCCTCTGTGGCCCCTCTCCTTCCCATTACTCATCTTTCAGTCCTACCTTCAAGCATCTCTCAAGTCTATCCTCCTTTCTCCATCTCCTTTGCCACCACTCCTCCACAATGAGGCCCCCCTTTGTGGGCTCCCTTTGGCAGACAGGAACAGCTTCTTGGATTTCCCTGTAGGCTCTGCTGTGCACTACAACTCTCACGTCAGTGTTTCCAGCAGACACAATAGCACCTCTTTCTCTGCCCCTCTCATTTCCTTCCCTTCCCCAAGTCCTCCCACATCTGTGTAAGTCCTTACAATATGAAACATCTTATTCCCATAGCACTTGCAGAGGCTCTAATTTCTGTGACAAAATCCTGATGGCTACCCCACCTTTCTCCACCATCTTAGCTGCTCCAGGTGGGCATGGGGGTATCCTGAGGCACAGTCTCCTCTTAGAGCCTCAACAAAGCAAAAGTCCTTCTGATCTGTCCTTATCCCCTTACCTACTGGGATTGCTAGTTTCTTACCTTCCCATTTTGGGGTGAGAGAGGTAGGGGCACTGGGTCCCTGAGGCCCAGTCAATGTCTTTCTCCTATTTGCATTGTTTCCAAGTCTCCCTCCTTCCTTGGGTCCACCTCCAGCTCTAGAAGAGATCACCTTCTTCTCGTGGGGTGGGCACTTTCCTGACCTCTTTTCCTGAATCCCATCTCCTGATTGCTCATAATAAACTCCAGATTTAGGCTTTGCCCTTGATATGTAAAAGGAAGATTCTGGAATTAAGAAACTCTATTTTTTTTTCCTCCCATGGCCAGATTTTAAGACTACTGTCTCTAGACAGACTCAAAGCCAAACTATGACCTCTTTATTTCAGGTGGTGTCTGCACTCCTTTTAAGGTAATAAATGTCCTTGATTGAATGGGGCGGGGGTGGGGTGGGGTGAAGGGACACACAACATCATGATTCATGGGGATGCAAAATAGGTGGGTCCATTTGATAGTTTCAAAAACATTATCCCCTTTACGCAGTGAAATGAGTCCCCAAGTTCCCAGTATCTTTGCCCCCCCTCTGGGCATTCACTGTTTCAGAAGAGTTCCAGCAAGTTCTCCTGTTTAGCATTACTTCCCCACATCAGAGCCATATTTGTCTTGGGCACATGGATGGCTTCTTTGCTCACTTATTTATGTCCTGAGTGGACAAATAGGCTTCTTGAACCGTTGGTGGTATAATCCAAACTTTGGGTGGGCATTTGCATAAGGAAAAGAGAGACCTGGATTCCAATCCTGGCCCTGTCTGGGTCTAAAGTCCTTGAGTGGAAAATTGGGAAAATAGTACCCCCCCCCCCATATGGGTTGTTCGAAGGACCAAACAAGATAATGGGTGTACAGTGAAGCTTTACATAGCAGCTGGCACAGACTGAGTGTTCTCTTGGTATCTGTTTCCTTTCCTCCTCTACCTCCCTGTCTCCCCAACTTCCTGCCATCCCCTGCCCTCTGAGCTGAGCCTCCCTGTACCAGAACTCTGGGCTTCTGTACACAGAGCTTGGTACTGTATCTGTTAACCTGCTCAGCAAAGCTCATCCAGCTCTCAAGCACCAGCCCATCCCCTGCTGTTCAGTAATGGGGTGATTAGGCATAAGTGGGCTGCAGCTCCCCAAATGACTAATTATTATTATTATGATTTTAATTAATTTATTTTATTTATTTATTTTTGGCTGCATTGGGTCTTTGTTGCTGTGTGTGGGCTTTCTCTAGTTGCGGCGAGTGGGGGCTACTCTTCATTGCGGTGCACGGGCTTCTCATTGCAGTGGCTTCTCTTGTTGCGGAACACGGGCTCTAGGCATGCAGGCTCAGTAGTTGTGGCTCGCAGGCTCTAGAGCGCAGGCTCAGTAGTTGTGGCGCACGGGCTTAGTTGCTCTGTGGCATGTGGGATCTTCCCAGACCAAGGCTCGAACCCGTATCCCCTTCATTGGCAGGTGGATTCTTAACCACTGTGCAACCAGGGAAGCCCCCCAAATGACTAGTTATTAATGCAACTTTCTCAGAAAAGAGGTGTGTTGGTTCCCCAGGTGTGAATGACCTTGGAGCTGAAGATTCCCCCAATGCCATTTGATTATTTGACCATTGTCATTATTGTACACACACACACACACTCACTCATGTGTTTAGGGTCCTGCGTCTTGGCATCTGGGAATCTTGGTTCAGCAGAAGTGTTGGGTTAAGGGACATGGGTGGGGGGAGCAGAAGAGGGACCAGATGTCCATCTAGGTACCTACAGGTCCCCCACAGCCCCAGGTCTACTCACTAGTCCAGCCCTCCTAGCCTGGGGCTTACTTTGTGTTACACCTATTCTGACTGTTGTGCACACAAGGGTGGATGGGACAGAGTCCTGCAAAGCCCAGAGTGGAATGGCCCAGGCTGACCTCTTAGGTCCTGAATTTCTCCTCCCCTCTCTCCTCTGTGCTCCAGTCACAGTGACCTCCTTTTGATGACTAGAATGTATCCACCACTTTTCCTCCTCGGACCCCCATCACCTGCCCTGCTAGTCTCTCCTGTTCTTCCTCCTTCTCCCCTCTCTTCCCGTGGCTGGCTTCTCATCCTCCAGGTCTTAGCTCACATGTCACGTCTTTGGGGGAACTCCCCCTGGACCACCATGTCTAAAGAAAGTCCCCCTAAATTTATTTTTCACAGCACCTCACTTGCTTCCTTCACAGCATCTCTTTAAGTTATTTTAACCCTTTTATTTTTTTTGAACGTGCTGTGCAGCGTGTGGGATCTTAGTTCCTCAGCCAGGGATTGAACCTGCGCCCTCGGCAGTGAAAACGCGGAGTCCTAACCACTGGACTGCTAGGGAATTCCCTATTTTAACCCATTTTTAATTTGCTTTCCTGTCCCCTCCACCAGATTGTACACTCCATGAGAGCCATTTTTGTTTTGTTTCCTACACGATCCCCAGCACCTAGATAGTGCTGGTACTAGTAGGTGCTTAATAAATATTTGTGGAAGAGCAATCCTCACTTCCCCTTTCCATTTTATTGTCTTAAACACATTTTGCAGTCAGCCCAGTGGGCCGCCTGGTTGACACACCTTGGAAATCATTTCTGGGGCCAAGTCTCCTTCTCATTCTTTAGAAGCGGCTGGGTTTGGATCCTCCAGCATGTAATGCCTGAGCCTCCATGAGACACACATTGCCAAGACTAACCCCAGCAGGCTGCTTTCTTTCCAGGAAGCTCCTCTTCCTACATCTGGTGAGGGAAAGTCAGGGAGTAGGAACTAGTCTTTACTGAGAACTTACAATGTGATAGCTCTGTGAGCTTGGGCAAATTCATCTCTATGCAGTTTTCCCATCTCTAAAATGGGATTAACAGTAATACAGGATTTCTCAACCTCAGCACTGTTGACACCTGGGGCTAGATGATTCTACGTTGAGTTTTGTGTGTGTGTCCTGTGCATTGTAGGATGTGTAGCAGCATCTACCCACTAGATGCCAGTAGCAAACCCAGTTATGACAATCAAGAATGTCTCCAGATATGGCCAACTGTATCTAGGGGGTGAAAATCCCCCCTCCCCCCACCCCATTGAGAACCACTCCAATCATATCTGCCTTACAGGATCGTTGGTAGATTAAATGATATAAGTCATGTTATGTGCTAATGAATATACCAGGCACAGAGTAAGGATTTAATGTATATATATATATTTTTAATTTATTTATTTTATTATTTATTTATTTAGGTTGCGTTGGGTCTTTTGTTGCTGCGCACGGGCTTTCTCTAGTTGCGGTGAGTGGGGGCTACTCTTCGTTGCAGTGCACAGGCTTCTCATTGCGATGGCTTCTCCTGTTGCGGAGCACGGGCTCTAGGCACACGGGCTTCAGTAGTTGTGGCACACGGGCTTAGTTGCTCCGCAGCATGTGGGATCTTCCCGGACCAGGGCTCGAACCCATGTTCCCTGTATTGGCAGGTGGATTTTTAACCACTGCGCCACCAGGGAAGCCCTAATGTATATTTTTAAAATCTATTATTGTTATTATTAACATCATCATACCGGAGGCCACAGAGGGTTTTAGGAAAGAGAGGTACATACAGGGAGGGAGGCAGGCAGGCCCAGGAGAATCCACTTCTGTGCCAAGGGTGTGCTGGAACCATCTTGTCCCTGCTTCTAATTGTTAAATTTTCAGGAAATTTGCAAACCAGTCTTTAAACACAGCCATCCTCGAAATTGGCAATGGTAGGAGTATTTACACCGTGGGAATCAGCAAATGCTGCGTAGAGCTTTATTTTCCAGGAGCCACTTGGCTGCCACAGTGCTTCTTTATTAGCATATTAAATGACAAGATCTTGTCATGGGCCTGATAACTTACTGACATTTTGAAATGGTGGTGAACATAAATGACATTTTGAGATACCAGCAACAACTGTAATAGGATATGAAAATATCGATGATTTCTGTTGGTGACAAAGTCACAGGTACTGATTTGTTGCCCACATTTATATTAGAAGGAAGTAGTACAAAAAATTAGCCCCTGATGAAAGGCAAAGCTGTTATTAGAAGAAAATAATATAACAGAAGATCCATTTATTTTTGGATTTCAGGAGGATTTCTTAAGAAAGATGCGACAACCACAAAGTATGATGGGAAAAGTTACATTTGACCACATCAAAAATCAAGGCTCAGTTCACTGGAAGACACCATAGACAGAGAACAATGAGGGACGTGTTAGGGGAAGATCATTTGCAATGTGAACAACACAGATTAATACCTGTAACAGCACATCTCAATCCCATCATATCTGATGTTCCCTTTTTAAAATTTTTCGTAACCACCTTATATTACCCTGAAATAAAAATTTATAGATTATATTACCTACTATACACATAATTATAAATAATTATTGTAATGTCCTAATTGTTATATCAAAAGAAATAAAAGGGAAATAGTTTATAATAATGATAATAAAAAGAAGGAAGTACTAAATTGCAGTTAGAAGTGGGAGAAAATAAAGAGGTAGTTTTTTTTCAGCCACAGACCCCCCACCCCCCCACCCCCAAATTCTATCTGCCCCATTTAAGAACCTCTGCTCTAGTGGACACATTCAGTGGTGCAGTATAAATGAACCTGGGCCATAGAATCAGACAGACCTGAGCTTGAATCCTGAGACGGCCAGGTATTTAGCTGGACTTGTCTTAGTGTCCTGAATCTCTAAATGGGAATTGGAACCTCAGGGGTTGTGGAAATTAAAGGATGTATTAAAGTGCTTTAAGAAGGGCCTGGCACCCAGTGGAGGGTGTGTGTGTGTGTGTGTGTGTGTGTGTGTGTGTGTGTGTGTGGGAGGGGGGCTTTATAACATGCCTCACACACCCCCAGGTGTCCGCGGAGACCTCCTAGTTAGAGCGGCAGAGGTAGTGACACCTCTCATCCCAGATGGCGCTCCTGGTTCATCTTTGTTTTTAGTTTCTGTCTGGATAAAAAAATCTGCGATGTGTACACCGGGCAGAACAAATAGAACTATTACTCGCTTTTAACAAATTGTGTAGTGGATTTCACATACTTTCATGCTTGATTTTCCACCGTGTTTCAAACTGTTACAAAATTTTTTTTCCTTCCTTTGGGACAGTGGGGGCGCGTGTCCCAGTGGGGAGGGGGCGTCGTGCTTCCCCCCCCACCCTCCCTCCTTGCCTTCCCGCGGCACAGGGAGGGAAGAACTACACTGTCTTCCTTCCTCAGCCTGGGAGCTTCATTATTCCTCGGCACAGGACCGTTTTTCCAGCTCATTAGAACCTGGAGCTAAGATAAAGGAGGGCAGAGCCACTAGGTAGCAATTTATATGTAAATGTGGAAGCTTCCAAAAAAAGAATGGGCTAGTGTTCTTTAGGAGCATTCAAGTTGGGACTTTTCTGGAAAGCGGACACGCACAAGCCCTGTAATCTCACCCACCCCTCTGCCAGGCTCAGGGTATGAGGCCAAGATTACACAGTAAGTGACAGATGAGGCCAGCTCTAAAAGCACAGGTGGACCCCAAAGGCAGTGTGTGGCCACTTTATGGGGTACCTCTAAGGGCAGGAGGACCCTCTGACCAGCCTGCAGCCTCATAGTTTCCTCACTTCAGTTTTTTCCAGCCTGTTCAGGCTCATCTTTTGGCTTGGGAGTTTGGAGCTGTCCGCTGAAAAAAAAATGCACAACCTAAAAGTTGAGAATTATGTTTTATTTGGCAGGCAAAACTGAGGACTTAAGCCTGGAAAACAGCCTCTCAGATAGCTCTGAGGGACTGAAGAGGCAAGGGAGGAGCCAGGATATATAGGAGTTTTGCAACAAAAAACAGGTAGTTGGAACATCTAAAGATGACTGTTCATTAAAGAAAACCAGACATCTCAAGTTAATGAATTTAGTGCTTTTTCTGTGTATGGGAAGATGCAAGAGTCTTCGCTCATTGAAATCATTCCTTTGATATGCACCTTAACTATCTAGGGCCAGAATCCTGCTTTTCTCCATCCTGAATCCCCTCAGGGTGCACCATCAGGGGCCACTGCAGTGGCTGCTGGCTTGGTGATCGCAACATCCTTTGTTTAATGATGTGGCAGGTGATATTTTTCATCCACAGAGCTGAGGGGAAAGGTGTATCATACACTCCACGAATGAGATTTAATTAAACAATTATTGTACCCAGCACTGTGCTGTGTATGTGTGGAGGACGGTCACTAGCAAAGGAGCCCTCTGGGCTTGGTCCCAAGCTCCACTATTCAGGTGTCAGGAATTAAAATGGAGCCAACTCAGGAGAAAGCCAGAGCGGAACCTTTTCCTTAAAGCCAGAGAAAAGTGGCTTCATCCCCACTCCAGCGGTTCTTCCCTGTGATCAGTAGCCTCCAACCTGCTCATTGCTCAACCTCTTGACAGTGTCAGAGGGACAAGGGAGAGAGGGCAGGCTGTCGCTCTAGGAGAAGCAGGCTCCGCCCTCTTACATCTTCAGCCACCTGGCAGGTATTTTTCTCAGGCAGGAAACACATGCTCGCCTCTGCGAAGTGTCCAGTTCTTCAGTCTGTGCCATAGACTAGCTGAGCGCCCTAGACCTTCACCCTGGCCCGCAGCAACATTCTCCCTCCTTAGGTGTGGGATGAAGACAGAAGCAAGGGGCTGGAGGCGAGGTGTGCTGGGGGAGGCTGAGCATATCCTTAAACCAACAGGTCATGATTAAGAGTTTGATTCTGGTTTTAAGAGCATTGGGAGAGCCTCAAGGAAGTGATGTGGTCAGATTTGTGGTTTAGAAAGATCTCCCTGGTTTCCGTGGGGAATGAGTGAGAGGCAGTGGACAGAAAGACGAGTTTCAGGCTGCTTCGTTCATTTAATTAATTAATTTATTTTTAAAATTATTATTATTTTTTAAAAATAACATTCTTTTTTAAAAATTTTATTTATTTATTTATTTATTTTTGGCTGCGTTGGGTCTTCGTTGCTGCATGCGGGCTTCCTCTAGTTGTGGTGAGCAGGGGCTACTCTTCATTGTGGTGCGCGGGCTTCTCATTGTGGTGGCTTCTCTTGTTGCGGAGCACGGGCTCCAGTAGTTGCAGCATGCAGGCTCAGTAGTTGTGGCTCGTGGGCTCTAGAGCTCAGGCTCAGTAGTTGTGGTGCACGGGCTTAGTTATTCCACGGCATGTGGGATCTTCCCGGACCAGGGCTGGAACCCTTGTCCCCTGCATTGACAGTTGGATTCTTAACCACTGCACCACCAGGGCAGTCCCTGCTTCAGTCATTTTAGAAGAGAGGTACGGTGCCTGAACCGTAGTGGTAGTGGAGGGGCTGGGCCGACAAGAGGCTGGATTTGATAGAGACCCAGGAGGTAGAATTGATAGCACTGGGTGATTGATTGGCTGCGGGGGTGAGAGCGAGTGAGTGATGATACTCAAGCTGATGGCTTGAGCAACTGGGTGGGCGGTGATGTCTGCAGTTTCCTTAGGCTGGACTTTCAGGAGGAGAAGCAATAGGTTTGGAGGGGAAGATGATGAGGTTTGTTTTGGCCAGGCCGAGTCTGATGAACCGGTGGGACTTCCAGATAGAGATGTCTGGTTGGAGCACAAGAGAGAAGCTTGGGAGATATTAGCAGCTAGATGGTAATTAAACTGAGAAAAGGAAGGGTCTGAGGACAAAATCCAGAGGGAAATAATGGGAAGGATGGGGAGAGGAAGATGATTTCACAAAGCTGACAGGAGAAATGATGGCAGAGAGGCAGGGGTGGGGACCAAGGTGTTGTGGAAGTTGATGGAAAAGAGTATTTCAGGGAGACAGAATCGACAAAGTGAAATACTGGAGAGAGGTCAAATAAGATAAGGACTGAGCCAGAATGGGGTTGGAGCGGGGTTGAGGGGTGAATCGGAGGTGAGGATGTGGAAACACTGTGGACAAAGAGAACTCTTCTGACAAAGAGAAGGAAATAAGAGTCACCTAGGGATCCTACCACCCTGGCGTGACTGACCATTTTCAACATTTTAGTTCTATGCACCTCGTCAGGTACCATTCACGGCATATGTGTAGACACTTTAACTTAATACGTGTAGACACTTTAACTTAAATGGGATGATACACATGCTGTTTTTATCATAGATTTCCCCGCTTAACCCTGCATCAGCACTCAACCCCTTATCTTAGCCTCTCCCTATAAGCTGTGTTAACAATTTAAAATATGTTCTTCCATATTTTTCTCTTTACGTATATAATCACATACAGGGTATGTGTGTGTGTAGGATTTTTTTTTTAAACATCTTTATTGAAGTATAATTGCTTTACAATGGTGTGTTAGTTTCTGCTTTATAACAAAGTGAATCAGGTATACATAAACATATATCCCCATATCTCCTCAATAGGATCATATTCACACTCGCTTTTCTCCCTTAATAATACCTCAGTGAAATTCCTTTAAACTATCTGGAGGAGCTCTGATTCTTCTTTTTTTTTTTTTTAATTTTTATTTATTTATTTATTTATTTATGGCTGTGTTGGGTCTTCGTTTCTGTGCGAGGGCTTTCTTTAGTTGTGGCAAGCGGGGGCCACTCTTCATCGCGGTGCGCGGGCCTCTCACTATCGCGGCCTCTCTTGTTGCGGAGCACAGGCTCCAGATGCGCAGGCTCAGTAATTGTGGCTCACGGGCCTAGTTGCTCCGCGGCATGTGGGATCTTCCCAGACCAGGGCTCGAACCCGTGTCCCCTGCATTGGCAGGCAGATTCTCAACCACTGCGCCACCAGGGAAGCCCTGATTCTTCTTTTTAATGGCCATGTAGTAGACCATGGCATGGTCATGCCACAGTTTATTCAAATGAACTCCTTACTGATGGATATTCATTTTACTTCCAGTTCTTGTTCACTAAGAGCAACATGTCAATAAACATCTTATACATCCCTTCTTATAGACTAGTACTTTTATTGCTATGGGATAGATTCCCAGGAGTGAAATTATTGGGTTGAAGAGGCTATGTTTTTTTTTCACTAAAATTTTATTCTAGAAAATTTTAAATATATAGATAAATTGAAAGAATTATGCAATTAACATCGATACACCCATCAGTGGTATTTACAATGAACCTTTTGCTATATTTGCCCATGTACCAGATACTCCTTCGCCTTTTCCTTTATCAACCCATCTTATTTTTGGTGCATTTAAAGGTTGTAGACTTCAGTACTCTTCACTTCTAGACACTTTAGCATCATATTATTAATTTTAGTTCAATATTTGTTTACACATTTTTTCAGATATAATTTATATGCAATGAATTGTTCGAATCTCAAGTGTACCTTTCAACAAGCCCTGACAAATGCATGCTGTTCTATATCCCAAATGCCAACTAAGTTATAGAACATTACCATCAACCCCAGAAACTACTCTCATGTCCCTTCCCAATCACTCCCACCGCACGCTCCCAGAAACAACCACTGCTCTGATTTTTTCATGACGTATTAATTTTTTCTGTTCTAGAACTTCATGTAAATGAAATATAGTATAAGTACTTTTTAGTAAGCCTTCTTTCACTCTTTTTTTTTTTCAAACATCTTTATTGAAGTATAATTGCCTTACAATAGTGTGTTAGCATCTGCTTTATAACAAAGTGAATCTGTTATACATATACAATATGTTCCCATTTCTCTTCCCTCTTGCATCTCCCTCCCTCCCACCCTCCCCATCCCACCCCTCTAGGTGGTCACAAAGCACCGAGCTGATCTCCCTGTGCTATGCGGCTGCTTCCCACTAGCTATCTATTTTACATTTGGTAGTGTATATATGTCCATGACACTCTCTTACCCTGTCACATCTCACCCCACCCCCTCCCCATATCCTCAAGTCCATTCTCTAGTAGGTCTGTGTCTTTATTCCCGTCTTGCCACTAGGTTCTTCATGGCCTTTTTTTTTTTTTCCCTTAGATTCCATATATATGTGTTAGCATACTGTATTTGTTTTTCTCTTTCTGACTTACTTCACTCTGTATGACAGACTCTAACTCCATCCACCTCATTACAAATACCTCCATTTCATTTCTTTTTATGGCTGAGTAATATTCCATTGTATATATGTGCCACATCTGCTTTATCCATTCATCTGTCGATGGACATTTAGGTTGCTTCCATGTCCTGGCTATTGTAAATAGAGCTGCAATGAACATTTTGGTACATGACTCTTTTTGACCTATGGTTTTCTCAGGGTATATGCCCAGTAGTGGGATTGCTGGGTCGTATGGTAGTTCTATTTGTAGTTTTTTAAGGAACCTCCATACTGTTCTCCATAGTGGCTGTATCAATTTACATTCCCACCAACAGTGCAAGAGTGTTCCCTTTCCTCCACACCCTCTCCAGCATTTATTGTTTCTAGATTTTTTGATGATGGCCATTCTGACCGGTGTGAGATGATATCTCATTGTAGTTTTGATTTGCATTTCTCTAATGATTAATGATGTTGAGCATTCTTTCATGTGTCTGTAGGCCATCTGTATATCTTCTTTGGAGAAATGTCTATTTAGATCTTCTGCCCATTTTTGGATTGGGTTGTTCGTTTTTTTGTTATTGAGCTGCATGAGCTGCTTGTAAATCTTGGAGATTAATCCTTTGTCAGTTGCTTCATTTGCAAATATTTTCTCCCATTCTGAGGGTTGTCTTTTGGTCTTGTTTATGGTTTCCTTTGCTGTGCAAAAGCTTTTCAGTTTCATTAGGTCCCATTTGTTTATTTGTGTTCTTATTTCCATTTCTCTGGGAGCTGGGTCAAAAAGAATCTTGCTGTGATGTATGTCATAGAGTGTTCTGCCTATGTTTTCCTCTAAGAGTTTGATAGTGTCTGCCCTTACACTTAGGTCTTTAATCCATTTTGAGTTTATTTTTGTGCATGGTGTCAGGGAGTGTTCTAATTTCATACTTTTACATGTTCCTGTCCAATTTTCCCAGCACCACTTATTGAAGAGGCTGTCTTTTCTCCACTGTATATGCTTGCCTCCTTTATCAAAGATAAGTTGACCATATGTGTGTGGGTTTATCTCTGGGCTTTCTATCCTGTTCCATTGATCTATATTTCTGTTTTTGTGCCAATACCAAACTGTCTTGATTACTGAAGCTTTGTAATATAGTCTGAAGTCAGGGAGCCTGATTCCCCCAGCTCCATTTTTCGTTCTCAAGATTGCTTTGGCTATTCGGGGTCTTTTGTGTTTCCATACAAATTGTGAAATTTTTTGTTCTAGTTCTGTGAAAAATGCCAGTGGTAGTTTGATAGGGATTGCATTGAATCTGTAGATTGCTTTGGGTAGTAGAGACATTTTCACAATGTTGATTCTTCCAATCCAGGAACATGGTATATCTCTCCATCTATTTGTATCATCTTTAATTTCTTTCATCAGTGTCTTATAATTTTCTGCATACAGGTCTTTTGTCTCCTTAGGTAGGTTTATTCCTAGATATTTTATTCTTTTTGTTGCAATGGTAAATGGGAGTGTTTTCTTAATTTCACTTTCAGATTTTTCGTCATTAGTGTATAGAAATGCAAGAGATTTCTGTGCATTAATTTTGTATCCTGCTACTTTACCAAATTCATTGATTAGCTCTAGGAGTTTTCTGGTAGCATCTTTAGGATTCTCTATGTATAGTATCATGTCATCTGCAAATAGTGACAGCTTTACTTCTTCTTTTCCGATTTGGATTCCTTTTATTTCTTTGTCTTCCCTGATTGCTGTGGCTAGGACTTCCAGAACTATGTTGAATAATAGTGGTGAGAGTGGGCAACCTTGTCTTGTTCCTGATCTTAGTGGAAATGGTTTCAGTTTTTCACCATTGAGGACAATGTTGGCTGTGGGTTTGTCATATATGGCCTTTATTATGTTGAGGAAAGTTCCCTCTGTGCCTACTTTCTGCAGGGCTTTTATCATAAATGGGTGTTGAATTTTGTCAAAAGCTTTCTCTGCATCTATTGAGATGATCATATGGTTTTTCTCCTTCAATTTGTTAATATGGTGTATCACATTGATTGATTTGCGTATATTGAAGAATCCTTGCATTCCTGGGATAAACCCCACTTGATCATGGTGTATGGTCCTTTTAATGTGCTGTTGGATTCTGTTTGCTAGTATTTTGTTGAGGATTTTTGCATCTATGTTCATCAGTGATATTGGCCTGTAGTTTTCTTTCTTTGTGACATCTTTGTCTGGTTTTGGTATCAGGGTGATGGTGGCCTCGTAGAATGAGTTTGGGAGTGTTCCTCCCTCTGCTATATTTTGGAAGAGTTTGAGAAGGATAGGTGTTAGCTCTTCTCTAAATGTTTGATAGAATTCGCCTGTGAAGCCATCTGGTCCTGGGCTTTTGTTTGTTGGAAGGTTTTTAATCACAGTTTCAATTTCAGTGCTTGTGATTGGTCTGTTCATATTTTCTATTTCTTCCTGGTTCAGTCTCGGCAGTTTGTGCATTTCTAAGAATCTGTCCATTTCTTCCAGGTTGTCCATTTTATTGGCATATAGTTGCTTGTAGTAATCTCTCATGATCTTTTGTATTTCTGCAGTGTCAGTGGTTACTTCTCCTTTTTCATTTCTAATTCTATTGATCTGAGTCTTCTCCCTTTTTCTCTTGATGAGTCTGGCTAATGGTTTATCAATTTTGTTTATCTTCTCAAAGAACCAGCTTTTAGTTTCATTGATTTTTGCTATTGTTTCCTTCATTTCTTTTTCATTTATTTCTGACCTGATCTTTATAATTTCTTTCCTTCTGCTGGCTTTGGGGTTTTTTTGTTCTTCTTTCTCTAATTGCTTTAGGTGCAAGGTTAGGTTGTTTATTCGAGATGTTGCCTGTTTCTTGAGGTAGGCTTGTATTGCTATAAACTTCCCTCTTAGCACTGCTTTTGCTGTGTCCCATAGGTTTTGGGTCGTCGTGTCTCCATTGTCATTTGTTTCTAGGTATTTTTTGATTTCCCCTTTGATTTCTTCAGTAATCACTTCGTTATTAAGTAATGTATTGTGTAGTCTCCATGTGTTTGTATTTTTTACAGATCTTTTCCTGTAATTGATATCTAGTCTCATAGCGTTGTGGTCGGAAAAGATACTTGATACGATTTCAATTTTCTTAAATTTACCAAGGCTTGATTTGTGACCCAAGATATGATCTATCCTGGAGAATGTTCCATGAGCACTTGAGAAAAATGTGTATTCTGTTGTTTTTGGGTGGAATGTCCTATAAATATCAATTAAGTCCATATTGTTTAATGTATCATTTAAAGCTTGTGTTTCCTTATTTATTTTCATTTTGGATGATCTGTCCATTGGTGAAAGTGGGGTGTTAAAGTCCCCTACTATGATTGTGTTGCTGTCAATTTCCCCTTTCATGGCTGTTAGTATTTGCCTTATGTATTGAGGTGCTCCTATGTTGGGTGCATAAATATTTACAATTGTTATACCTTCCTCTTGGATCGATCCCTTGATCATTATATAGTGTCCTTCTTTGTCTCTTGTAATAGTCTTTATTTTAAAGTCTATTTTGTCTGATATGAGAATTGCTACTCCAGCTTTCTTTTGATTTCCATTTGCATGGAATATCTTTTTCCATCCCCTCACTTTCAGTCTGTATGTGTCCCTAGGTCTGAAGTGGGTCTCTTGTAGACAGCATATGTATGGGTCTTGTTTTTGTATCCATTCAGCCAGCCTGTGTCTTTTGGTGGGAGCATTTAATCCATTTACATTCAAGGTAATTATCGATATGTATGTTCCTATTCCCATTTTCTTAAATGTATTGGGTTTGTTATTGTAGGTGTTTTCCTTCTCTTGTGTTTCTTGCCTAGAGAATTTCCTTTAGCATTTGTTGTAAAGCTGGTTTGGTGGTGCTGAACTCTCTCAGCTTTTGCTTGTCTGTAAAGGTTTTAATTTCTCCATCGAATCTGAATGAGATCCTTGCTGGGTAGAGTAATCTTGGTTGTAGGTTTTTCTCCTTCATGACTTTAAGTATATCCTGCCACTCCCTTCTGGCTTGCAGAGTTTCTGCTGAGAGATCAGATGTTAACCTTATGGGGATTCCCTTGTGTGTTATTTGTTTTTTTTCCCTTGCTGCCTTTAATATGTTTTCCTTATATTTAATTTTTGACAGTTTGATTAATATGTGTCTTGGCGTGTTCCTCCTTGGGTTTATCCTGTATGGGACTCTCTGTGCTTCCAGGACTTGATTAACTATTTCCTTTCCCATATTAGGGAAGTTTTCAACTATAATCTCTTCAAAAATTTTCTCAGTCCCTTTCTTTTTCTCTTCTTCTTCTGGTACCCCTATAATTCGAATGTTGGCACGTTTAATGTTGTCCCAGAGGTCCCTGAGACTGTCCTCAGTTCTTTTCATTCTTTTTTCTTTATCCTGCTCTGTAGTAGTTATTTCCACCATTTTATCTTCCAGGTCACTTATCCTTTCTTCTGCCTCAGTTATTCTACTATTGATCCCATCTAGAGTATTTTTAATTTCATTTATTGTGTTTTTCATCATTGCTTGGTTCCTCTTTAGTTCTTCTACATCCTTGTTAAATGTTTCTTGCATTTTGTCTATTCTGTTTCCAAGATTTTGGATCATCCTTACTATCATTATTCTGAATTCTTTTTCAGGTAGACTACCTATTTCCTCTTCATTTGTTAAGTCCAGTGTGTTTTGAGCCTGCTCCTTCATCTGCTGTGTGTTTTTCTGTCGTCTCATTTTGCCTATCTTACTGTGTTTGGGGTCTCCTTTTCACAGGCTGCAGGTTCGTAGTTCCCGTTGTTTTTGGTATCTGTCCCCAGCGGCTAAGGTTGGTTCAGTGTGTTGTGTAGGCTTCCTGGTGGAGGGAACTAGTGCCTGAGTTCTGGTGGATGAGGCTAGATCTTGTCTTTCTGGTGGGCACGTCCACGTCTGGTGGTGTATTTTGTGGTGTCTGTGGCCTTATTATGATTTTAGGCAGCCTCTCTGCCAATGGATGGGGTTGTGTTCCTGTCTAGCTAGTTGTTTTGCATAGGATGTCCAGCACTGTAGCTTGCTGGTCGTCGAGTGAAGCTGGGTCTTGATGTTGAGATGGAGATCTCTGGGAGATTTTTGCCGTTTGGTATTACGTGGAGCTGGGAGGTCTCTTGTGGACCAGTGTCCTGAAGTTGGCTCTCCCACCTCAGAGGCACGGCCCTGATACCTGGCCGGAGCACCAAGAGCCTTTCGTCCACACGGCTCAGAGTAAAAGGGAGAAAAAATAGAAAGAAAGAAAGAAAGAGGCTATAATATAGTGAAGTAAAATAAAGCTATTGTAAAGCAAAGCTATACAGACAAAATCTCACCCAGAAGCATATACATATACACTCACAAAAAAAAGGAAAAGGGGAAAAATTAGTATCTCCTGCTCCCAGAGTCCCCCTCCTGACTTTGGGATGATTCGTTGTCTATTCAGGTATTCAGCAGATGCAGGTACATCAAGTTGTTTGTGGAGCTTTAATCCGCTGCTCCTGAGGCTGCTGGGAGAGATTTCCCCTTCTCTTCCCTGTTCGCACAGCTCCTGGGGTTCAGCTTTGGATTTGGACCCGCCTCTGCGTGTAGGTCGCCTGAGGGCGTCTGTTCCCCGCCCAGACAGGACGGGGTTAAAGGAGCAGCTGCTTCGGGGGCTCTGGCTCACTCAGGCCCGGGGGGAGGGAGCGGTACGGAGGAGGCGGGGCGAGCCTGCGGCGGCCGAGGCCGGCGTGACGTTGCACCAGCTCGAGGCGCGCAGTGCGTTCTCCCGGGGATGTTGTCCCCGGATCCCGGGACCCTGGCAGTGGCGGGCTGCACAGGCTCCCGGGAGGGGAGGTGTGGAGAGTGACCTGTGCTCACACACAGGCTTTTTGGAGGCGGCAGCAGCAGCCCCAGCGTCTCACGCCCGTCTCTGGGGTCCGCGCTGATCGCCGTGGCTTGCGCCCTTCCCTGGAGTTCGTTTAGGTGGCGCTCTGAATCCCCTCTCCTTGCGCGCAGCGAAACAAAGAGGCAAGAAAAAGTCTCTTGCCTCTTCGGCAGCTGCAGACCTTTTCCCGGTCTCCCTCCCGGCTAGCTGTGGTGCGCCAACCCCTTCAGGCTGTGTTCACGCTGCCAGCCCCAGTCCTCTCCCTGCGATCCGACCGCAGCCCGAGCCTCAGCTCCCAGCCCTGCCCGCCCCGGCGGGGGAGCAGACAAGCCTCTCGGGCTGGTGAGCGCCGCTCGGCGCCGAGCCTCTGTGCGGGAGTCTCTCCGATTTTCCCTCTGCGCCCCTGTTGCTGTGGGATCCGCGCTGATAGCCGCGGCTCGCGCCCTTCTCTGGAGTTCGTTTAGGCGGCGCTCTGAATCCCCTCTCCTTGCCCGCCGCGAAACAAAGAGGCAAGAAAAAGTCTCTTGCCTCTTCGGCAGCTGCAGACTTTTTCCCGGACTTCTTCCGGGCTAGCTGTGGTGCGCTAACCCCTTCAGGCTGTGTTCACGCCGCCAGCCCCAGTCCTCTCCCTGCGATCCAACCGCAGCCCGAGCCTCAGCTCCCAGCCCCGCCCGCCCCGGCGGGGGAGCAGACAAGCCTCTCGGGCTGGTGAGCGCCGCTCGGCGCCGAGCCTCTGTGCGGGAGTCTCTCCGATTTTCCCTCTGCGCCCCTGTTGCTGTGGGATCCGCGCTGATAGCCGCGGCTCGCGCCCTTCTCTGGAGTTCGTTTAGGCGGCGCTCTGAATCCCCTCTCCTTGCCCGCCGCGAAACAAAGAGGCAAGAAAAAGTCTCTTGCCTCTTCGGCAGCTGCAGACTTTTTCCCCGGACTCCCTCCCGGCTAGCTGTGGCGCACTAGCCCCTTCAGGCTGTGTTCACGCTGCCAGCCCCAGTCCTCTCCCTGCGATCCGACCGAAGCCCGAGCCTCAGCTCCCAGCCCCGCCCGCCCCGGCGGCTAAGCAGACAAGCCTCTCGGGCTGGTGAGTGCTGCTCGGCGCCGAGCCTCTGTGCGGGAACCTCTCCGCTTTGCCCTCCGCACCTCTGTGGCTGCGCTCTCCTCCGAGGCTCTGAAGCTTCCCCCCTCCGCCCCCCGCAGTCTCCGCCCGCGAAGGGGCTCCTAGTGCGTGGAAACCTTTCCTCCTTCACGGCTCCCTCCCACTGGTGCAGGTGCCGTCCCTATTCTTTTGTCTCTGTTATTTCTTTTTTCTTTTGCCCTACCCAAGTACGGGGGGAGTTTCTTGCCTTTTTGGAGGTCGGACGTTTTCTGCCAGCGTTCAGTGGGTGTTCTGTAGGAGCAGTTCCACGTGTAGGAGTATTTCTACTGTATCTGTGGGAAGGAATGTGATCTCCGCGTCTTACTCTTCCGCCATCTTCTCTCAGAGCCCCTTTCACTCTTAATAATATTTTTGAGATATATTGTTTGTACCTTTTCGTTGCTCAGTAGTATCCTATTTTATGACTACATCACAGTATGTTTATCCATTCTTCTGAGCTGTTTTCAACTTTTGATTATTATGAATTAAGCTGCTATGAACATTTGTGTACATCTCTTTTTGTAGATATATGCTTTCTTTCTCTTGGGTAAATAGCTAGGAGTGAGATGACTGGTCATATGGTAGGTATACGTTTAGTTTTATGAGACACTGATGGATCTTTTCCCCAAATGTACGATTTTCCACTCCCCTCAGCAAGATGTGAGTTGTGATCACACCACAGTCTTAACAACAATCAGTGCTGTTAGTCTTTAAATGTATTCATTTTGGTAAATATGTAGAGGTATCTCATTGTGATTTTAATTTGCTTTTCCTGACCACTGAAGATGCTGAATGTGTATTCATGTGCGTATGGGCCACTCATATATTTTCTCTTGTGAAGTGCTTGCTAATGGGCTTTTAAATTTAGTATTATTGGTTGTAGGAGGCTTTTAAAAAAAATTATGCTGAATACTGACCATTTGTCAGATATATATGTTTTGTGCATTTTTTCTAGTCTGAGAATTGTGTATTCTTTTTTTTAAAATATTTAAATATTATTTAAAAAATTTTTTTATACAGCAGGTTCTTATTAGACATCCATTTTATACACATCAGTGTATACATGTCAATCCCAATCTCCCAGTTCATCACACCCCCACCCCCACCCCCCGCCGCTTTACCCCCTTGATGTCCATACGTTTGTTCTCTACATCTGTGTCTCAATTTCTGCCCTGCAAATCGGTTCATCTGTACCATTTTTCTAGGTTCCACATATATGTGTTAATATACGGTATTTGTTTTTCTCTTTCTGACTTACTTCACTCTGTATGACAGTCTCTAGATCCATCCACGTCTCAACAAATGATGCAATTTCGTTCCTTTTTATGGCTGAGTAATATTCCATTGTATATATGTACCACATCTTCTTTATCCATTCGTCTGTCGATGGGCATTTAGGTTGCTTCCATGACCTGGCTATTGTAAATAGTGCTGCAATGAACATTGGGGTGTCTATGTCTTTTTGAATTATGGTTTTCTCTGGGTATATGCCCAGTAGTGGGGTTGCAGGATCATATGGTAATTCTATTTTGAGTTTTTTAAGGAACCTCCATACTGTTCTCCTTAGTGGCTGTATCAATTTACATTCCCACCAAGAGTGCAAGAGGGTTCCCTTTTCTCCACACCCTCTCCAGCATTTGTTGTTTGTAGATTTTCTGATGATGCCCATTCTAACTGGTGTGAGGTGATACCTCATTGTAGTTTTGATTTTCATTTCTCTAATAATTAGTGATGCTGAGCAGCTTTTCATGTGCTTCTTGGCCATCTGTATGTCTTTTCTGGAGGAATGTCTATATAGGTCTTCTGCCCATTTTTGGATTGGGTTGTTTGTTTTTTTTAATATTGAGCTGCATGAGCTGTTTATATATTTTGGAGATTAATCCTTTGTCCGTTGATTCATTTGCAAATATTTTCTCCCATTCTGAGGGTTGTCTTTTCGTCTTGTTTATGGTTTCCTTTGCTGTGCAAAAGCTTTGAAGTTTCATTAGATCCCATTTGTTTATTTTTGTTTTTATTTCCATTACTCTAGGAGGTAGATCAAAAAAGATGTTGATGTGATTAATGTCAAAGAATGTTCTTCCTAGGTTTTCCTCTAAGAGTTTTATTGTGTCTGGTCTTACATTTAGGTCTCTAATCCATTTTGAGTTTATTTTTGTGTATGGTGTTAGGGAGTGTTCTAATTTCATTCTTTTACATGTAGCTGTCCAGTTTTCCCAGCACCACTTATTGAAGAGACTGTCTTTTCTCCATTGTCTATCCTTGCCTCCTTTGTCATAGATTAGTTGACCATAGGTGTGTGGGTTTATCTCTGGGCTTTCTATCTTGTTCCATTGATCTATGTTTCTGTTTGTGTGCCACTACCACATTGTCTTGATTATTGTAGCTTTATAGTATAGTCTGAAGTCAGGGAGTCTGATTCCTCCCGCTCTGTTTTTTTCCCTCAAGACTGCTTTGGCTATTCGGGGTCTTTTGTGTCTCCATACAAATTTTAAGATTTTTTGTTCTAGCTCTGTAAAAAATGCCATTGGTAATTTGATAAGGATTGCATTGAATCTGTAGATTGCTTTGGGTAGTAGAGTCATTTTCACAATATTGATTCTGCCAATCCAAGAACATGGTATATCTCTCCATCTGTTGGTATCATCTTTAATTTCTTTCATCAGTGTCTTATAGTTTTCTGCATGCAGGTCTTTTGTCTCCCTAGGTAGGTTTATTCCTAGGTATTTTATTCTTTTTGTTGCAGTGGTAAATGGGAGTGTTTCCTTAATTTCTCTTTCAGATTTTTCATCATTAGTGTGTAGGAATGCATGAGATTTCTGTGCATTAATTTTGTATCCTGCAACTTTACCAAATTCATTGATTAGCTCTAGTAGTTTTGTGATGGCATCTTTAGGATTCTCTATGTATAGTATCATGTCATCTGCAGTGACAATTTTACTTCTTCTTTTCCTATTTGTATTCCTTTTATTTCTTTTTCTTCTCTGATTGCCGTGGCTAGGACTTCCAAAACTATGTTGAATAATAGTGGTGAGAGTGGACATCCTTGTCTCGTTCCTGATCTTAGAGGAAATGCTTTCAGTGTTTCACCATTGAGAATGATGTTTGCTGTGGGTTTGTCGTATATGGCCTTTATTATGTTGAGGTAGGTTCCCTCTATGCCCACTTTCTGGAGAGTTTTTATCATAAATGGGTGTTGAATTTTGTCAAAAGCTTTTTCTGCATCTATTGAGATGATCATATGGTTTTTATCCTTCAGTTTGTTAATATGGTGTATCACTTTGATTTGCGTATATTGAAGAATCCTTGCATCCCTGGGATAAATCCCACTTGATTGTGGTGTATGATCCTTTTAATATGTTGTTGCATTCTGTTTGCCAGTATTTTGTTGAGGATTTTTGCATCTATATTCATCAGTGATATTGGTCTGTAATTTTCTTTTTTTGTAGTACCTTTGTCTGGTTTTGGTATCAGGGTACTGGTGGCCGCATAGAATGAGTTTGGGAGTGTTCCTTCCTCTGCAATTTTTTGGAAAAGTTTGAGAAGGATGGGTGTTAGCTCTTCTCTAAATGTTTGATAGAATTCACCTGTGAAGCCATCTGGTCCTGGACTTTTGTTTGTTGGAAGATTTTTAATCACAGTTTCAATTTCATTACTTGTGATTGGTCTGTTCATATATTCTATTTTTTCCTGGTTCAGTCTTGGAAGGTTATACGTTTCTAAGAATTTGTCCATTTCTTCCAGGTTGTCCATTTTATTGGCATAGAGTTGCTTGTAGTAGTCTCTTAGGATGCTTTGTATTTCTGCAGTGTCTGTTGTAACTTCTCCTTTTTCATTTCTAATTTTATTGATTTGAGTCCTCTCCCTCTTCTTGATGAGTCTGACTAATGGTTTATCAATTTTGTTTATCTTCTCAAAGAACCAGCTTTTAGTTTTATTGATCTTTGCTATTGTTTTCTTTGTTTCTATTTCATTTATTTCTGCTCTGATCTTTATGAGTTCTTTCCTTCTGCTAACTTTGGGTTTGGTTTGTTCTTCTTAAGTTCCTTTAGGTGTAAGGTTAGATTATTTATTTGAGATTTTTCTTGTTTCTTGAGGTAGGCTTTTATATCTATAAACTTCCCTCTTAGAACTGCTTTTGCTGCATCCCATAGGTTTTGGATCGTCGTGTTTTCACTGTCATTTGTCTCTAGGTATTTTTTGATTTCCTCTTTGATTTCTTCAGTGATCTCTTGGTTAGTTAGTAACGTATTGTTTAGCCTCCATGTGTTTGTATTTTTTTACGTTTTTTCCCCCTGTAATTCATTTCTAATCTCATAGTGTTGTGGTCAGAAAAGATGCTTGATATGATTTCAATTTTCTTATATTTACTGAGGCTTGATTTGTGACCCAAGATGTGATCTGTCCTGGAGAATGTTCCGTGCGCACTTGAGAAGAAAGTGTAATCTGCTGTTTTTGGATGAAATGTCCTATAAATATCAATTAAATCTATCTGGTCTATTGTGTCATTTAAAGCTTCTGTTTCCTTATTTATTTTCATTTTGGATGATCCATCCATTGGTGTAAGTGAGGTGTTAAAGTCCCCCACTGTTACTGTGTTACTGTTGATTTCCTCTTTTATAGCTGTTAGCAGTTGCCTTATGTATCGAGGTGCTCCTATGTTGGGTGCATATATAATTGTTATATCTTCTTCTTGGATTGATTCCTTGATCATTATGTAGTGTCCTTCCTTGTCTCTTGTAACATTCTTTATTTTAAAGTCTATTTTATCTGATACGAGTATTGCTACTCGAGCTTTCTTTTGATTTCCATTTGCATGGAATATCTTTTTCCATCCCCTCACTTTCAGTCTGAATGTGTCCCTAGGTCTGAAGTGGTGGGTCTCTTGTAGACAGCATATATATGGGTCTTGTTTTTGTATCCTTTCAGCAAGCCTCTGTCTTTTGGTTGGAGCATTTAATCCATTCACGTTTAAGGTAATTATGAATATGTATGTTCCTATGACCATTTTCTTAATTGTTTTGAGTTTGTTTTTGTAGGTCCTTTTCTTCTCTTGTGTTTCCCACTTAGAGAAGTTCCTTTAGCATTTGTTGTAGAGCTGATTTGGTGGTGCTGAATTCTCTTAGTTCTTGCTTGTCTGTAAAGCTTTTGATTTCTCCATCGAATCTGAATGAGATCCTTGCCAGGTAGAGTAATCTTGGTTGTAGGGTCTTCCCTTTCATCACTTTAAGTATATCATGCCACTCCCTTCTGGCTTGTAGAGTTTCTGCTGAGAAATCAGCTGTTAACCTTACGGGAGTTCCCTTGTATGTTATTTGTCATTTTTCCCTTGCTGCTTTCAATAATTTTTCTTTGTCTTTAATTTTTGCCAGTTTGATTACTATGTGTCTTGGCATGTTTCTCCTTGGGTTTATCCTGTATGGGACTCGCTGCGTTTCCTGGACTTGGGTGGCTATTTCCTTTCCCATGTTAGGGAAGTTTTCGACTATAATCTCTTCAAATATTTTCTCAGGTCCTTTCTCTCTCTCCCCTCATTCTGGGACCCCTATAATACGAATGTTGTTGCATTTAATGTTTTCTCAGAGGTCTCTTAGGCTGTCTTCATTTCTTTTCATTCTTTTATTTTTTATTCTGTTCCGCAGCAGTGAATGCCACCTTTCTGTCTTCCAGGTCACTTATCCGTTCTTCTGCCTCAGTTATTCTGCTATTGATTCCTTCTAGTGTAGTTTTCATTTCAGTTATTGTATTGTTCATCTCTGTTTGTTTGTTCTTTAATTCTTCTAGATCTTTGTTAAACATTTCTTGCATCCTCTGGATCTTTGCCTCCATTCTTTTTCCAAGGTCCTGGATCATCTTCACTATCATTATTCTGAATTCTTTTTCTGGAAGGTTGCCTATCTCCACTTCATTTAGTTGTTTTTCTGGGGATTTATCTTGTTCCTTCATCTGGTACATAGCCCTCTGCCTTTTCATCTTGTCTCTCTTTCTGTGAATGCGGTTTTTGTTCCACGGGCTGCAGGATTGCAGTTCTTCTTGCTTCTGCTCTCTGCTGTATTTATTTTCTTAAAGGTGTCTTTTGATGAGTGGACGTTTTAAATTTGAATAAGTCTAATTTATAAATGTTTGTTTCATGATTATTCTTTATGATTTTTTAACGATTATTGCTTTCTAAGTCCTCCCTAAGAAACCTGCCAAAGAAGTCTAGTCTCTAGTTGAGAAGAAGGTTTACATTTTCTTCTAGAAGTTTTATAGTTTTAGCTTTTATGTTTAGGTCTCTGAGTCACCTTGATTTAACTTTTGTACAAGGTGTGAGGAGGTGAGGGTTGAGGGTGACTCTTTCTCCATATTGGATATCCAGTTGTCCTAGAACAATATGTTAAAAACATTTCCTTTCTTTATTGGATTGTTTTGTTTTCATCAAAAATCAAATGACCCTATAAATGAGGATATATTCCTGAGCTCTCTACTCTGTTCCTTTGATCTATTTGTCTGTCCTTATGCCATTGCTCCAGTGCCTTGATTACTGTCGCTTCATAGTAAGTCTTTAAGTCAAGTTGGGTTAGTCTTCTCCCAATTTGTCCTTTTTTATGGCTGCGTGGTCCGGCTTGCGGGATTTTATTTCCCTGACCAGGGATTGAACCCAGGCCCATGGCAGTGAAAGTGCTGAGTCCTAACCACTGTACTGCCAGGGAATTCCCATTAATTTGTCCTTTTTCAGGATTGCTTTGGATATTGCTAGGTCCTTTGCATTTCTATATAAATTTTAGAATGAGTTTGTCAAATTCTGTGAAGTAGACTGATCGGATTATTTTTGGGATTGCATGAAATGTGTAGATAACTGACAACTTAAAAACACTGAGTATTCCAATTGATATATTTGGTATATCTCTACATTTGTTTAGGTCTTCTTTAATTTATCTCAGTATATGTACTTTATTTATTTTTTTTTTGGGCCCTACTGCATGGCATGTGGGATCTTAGTTCCCTGACCAGGGATCAAACTTGTGTCCCCTGCAGTGGAAGCACTGAGTCCTAACCACTGGACTGCCAGGGAAGTCCAATATTTGTAGTTTTTAATGTAATTTTAATGTAGCTTTGATGTAGAGGTTTTTACTGTACAGGCAAGGTCTTTTGTTAAATTTATTTCTGAGTATTTAATGTTTTTTGACAATAGAGTAAATGAAATTGTTTTTCTTATTTCACTTTCCTCATTGCTAGAATATAAAAATACAATTGATTTTTGTTTATTGTCCTTGTATCTGTGAGTTTGCTAGTTTATTTATTAGTTTTAGATGTTTTGTAGATTTCTTAAGTTTTTCTATGTAAACAATCACTCATCTGTGAACAAAGACAGTTTTACTTCTTTCTCCAGTTTGTACACCTTTTACTTCTTTTCCTCACCTTACTTCACTGCCTAGGACCTCTGGTACAGTGTGGAATAGAAGTGGTGAAAGTGGATATCCTTGCCTTATCCCAAATCTTAGGGGGAATATTTATTCAATATTTAACTATTAAATATAATGTTAACAGGGTTTTTAAAGATGCCATTAATTAGTTGAAATTTCCTTTTAATTGTGGTTTGCTAGAAGACTTTTTCCAAATGAATGGCTGTTGATTAATTTTTTTCAAATGGTTTTCCTGAATCTATTTAAATAAGTCTTTTGTTTTTCTTTTTAGTCTGTTAATACGGTTAATTACATTGATTGGCATTGCATATGTTGAACCAAGCTGAGATTCCCAGGATACCCCCAATATGGTTGTGATGCATTTAGTTTTTATATTTTATTGGATTCTATTTGCTAATATTTTGTTAAGAATTTTTGCATCTAGGGGCTTCCCTGGTGGCGCAGTGGTTAAGAATCCGCCTGCCAATGCAGGGGAAACGGGTTCGAGCCCTGGTCCGGGAAGATCCCACATGCTGTGGAGCAACTAAGCCCGTGCACCACAACTACTGAGCCCGTGTGCCACAACTACTGAAGCCCGTGCACCTAGAGCCCGTGCTCCGGAACAAGAGAAGCCACCACAATGAGAAGACCACGCACTGCAATGAAGAGTAGCCCCCGCTCGCCGCAAATACAGAAAGCCCGTGCGCAGCAACGAAGACCCAATGCAGCCAAAAATAAATAAAATAAATAAAAAAAACAAAAGAAGAATTTTTGCATCTATGTTCATGAAGGATATGGGTCCGACATTAAAAGGATTTCTTTGTCAGGTTTGTTATCAGCGTTACGTTGGTCTTGTAAAATGAGTTGGGAAGTGTTCTTTTCCATTTTCTGAGTTTTTGTAAGATGGAAGTTAATTCCTTCTTAATAAAATTCACTGGTGAAACCACATGAAGTTTTCTTTATGGGAAGGATTTTCTGTGTGGATGTGTAGGAAGGTTTTTAATTATTGATTCGATTTCTTATTAGATATGTGGCTATTTACATCTTCTATTTTATTTTATATCAATTTTGGTAAGTTGTATTTTTCAAGGCATTTTTCAAGGCATTTGTTTGATCTAGGTTGTCTAAATAAATTTTAGGATAAAGTCATTTGATATTTTATTATTATTCTTTAAATATCTGTAGGATTTGTAAGGCTGTCTCCTCTTTCATTCCTGATATTGGTAATTTGTGTTTTATCTCTTCTTGGTCAGTGAAGCTAGGGGTTTATTAATTTTATTGATCTTTTCAAAGACCCAGCTTCTGGCTTTGTTAATTTTCTTTATTTTCTATTTTGATAATTTCTGTTCTTAAAAAAAATCCTGATTTCTACCTCCTTTGGGTTTGCTTTGCTCTTATTTTTCTAGTTTCTTGAGGTGGAAACTTAGGTAATTTATTTTGCATCTATTTGATTTTCTAGTATAAATATTTAGATTATGAAGTTACCACCAAGCATCACTTTAGCTGCATCCCACAAATTTTGATGTATTGTATTTTTATTATGCATATAAAAATGTTTAAAATGTTCCCTTATGACCTCTTCATTGACTCAATGATTATAAATTTGTTGCTTAATATTCAAATATTTGTTTTTTTTTCTATATGTCTAAATGCTAACGATTTAAAATTTAATTCCATCATGGACAGAAAATGCACTCTGTATTACTTCAATTTAATTTTATTGAGACTTGTTTTGTGGCCCAGGATATGGTCCATCTTGGTGAATTGTACTATGAGCATTTGAAAAGAAAAATGTGTATTCTGCTATTTTGGGGTACAGTGTTCTATAAATTTAAATCAGATCCAGGTGGTTTATGGCACTGTTCAAGTCTTTTAAATTTGTAATGATTTAAAAAGTCTAGTTGTTCTGTCAATTTCTGAGAGGAGTGTTAGATTTTGTCAATTTTTGTTTCATGCATTTTGAAGCTTTATCATTAGATGTAATTATAAATTTTTGTGTCCGGATGAAAATGGACCATTTTACCATCATGAAATGTCCCTTTTAATCTCTTAAAATACTCTTTGTCTTGAAGTCTCCTTTATTTGAAATAACATAGCCCCCATTCCAGCCTTTTTATGCCCTAATTGTATGCTGTATGATACATCTTTTCTCATCCATTTCCTTTCATCTATCTGTATTATTATATTTAAAGTGTGCTTTGTAGTCAGACTATAGCCTGTTCTGTATTTGTTTTTGTTTTTTAATCCATTCTGACATTATCTGTTAATTTTTTCCCCCAATTTTTTTTTATTAATTAGGACCATAAACATTACCATTAAACAATTACTAATGTATTAATCATACATTAATTAATGTATACTAATTTCTAACATATTTCTACTTTCCACTGTTTTAAGCAATTTCAGTGGTTAATTTTTTTTTTTAACATCTTTATTGGAGTATAATTGCTTTACATTGTTGTGTTAGTTTCTGGTGTATAACAAAGTGAATCAGCTATATGTATACATATATCCCCATATCCCCATATCCCCTCCCTCGAGTCTCCCTCCCACCCTCCCTATCCCACCCCTCTAGGTGGTCACAAAGCACCAAGCTGATCTCCCTGTGCGATGCAGCTGCTTCCCACTAGCTATCTATTTTACATTTAGTAGTGTATATACGTCATTGCTACTCTCTCACTTCATCCCAGCTTACCCTTCCCCCTACCCGTGTCCTCAAGTCCATTCTCTACATCTGCCTCTTTATTCCTGTCCTGCCCCTAGGTTCATGAGAAAACTTTTTTTTTTTTAGATTCCATATATATGTGTTAGCATACGGTATTTGTTTTCTCTTTCTGACTTACTTCACTCTGTATGACAGACTCTAGGTCCATCCACCTCACTACAAATAACTCAATTTCATTTCTTTTTTTTTAAATAAATTTATTTATTTTATTTATTTATTTTTGGCTGCGTTGGGTCTTCATTGCTGTGCACGGGCTTTCTCTAGTTGTGGTGAGCAGGCGTACTCTTTGTTGCTGTGCGTCGGCTTCTCATTGCAGTGGCTTAGGCTCTAGACACTTGGGCTTCAGTTGTTGTGGCATGCAGGCTTCAGTAGTTGTGGCACACAGGCTTCAGTAGTTGTGGCTCGCGGGCTCTAGCGCGCAGGCTCAGTAGTTGTGGTGCATGGGCTTAGTTGCTCCACGGCATGTGGGATCTTCCTGGACCAGGGCTCGAACCCGTGTCCCCTGCATTGGCAGGCAGATTCTTAACCACTGCGCCACCAGGGAAATCCCTCATTTCTTTTTACGGCTGAGTAATTTTCCATTGTATATATGTGCCACATCTTCTTTATACATTCATCTGTCAATGGACTCTTAGGTTGCTTCCATGTCCTGGCTATTGAATATAGTGCTGCAATGAACATTGTGGTACATGCCTCTTTTTGAATTATGGTCTTCTCAGGGTATATGCCCAGTAATTGGAGTGTTTAGTCTTTTACAGATACTATAATTATGGATATGATTTGGTATAGGTTTACAATTTTATTATTTGTCTGTCTTATATATATACATATATGTATGTATTGTTTCTCTGTTCCACTTTTTCTGTCTTCTTTTGGGTTAAATAAATAATTTTAAGAACTCCATTTTAATTTATTAATCGACTTTTTAGCTATACATTTTTGCATTTTTTAAAGCAGTTGCTTAGTGATTACACTATTCATTCTGAACTTTGGCCACGTTTTACTTAGATTTAATATTTTTACCATTTCACACAAAATTTAATAATTTACTGCCACCCCAACCTTTATGCTATATTTATCATACATATTACATTATGAACCTACCATACAATGGTGTAATTTTTACTTTAAATGGTCAGATGCATTCTTCTTAGAAATTAAGATGAATCTAATGTTTTATATTTACCTACATATTTAATATCTCCAGGGATTGTCATTCCTTCTTGAAGTTATGAGTTTCCATCTATGTCATTTCACTTCACTTGATGAACTTCATTTAGTATTCCTTGTACTGCAGGTCTGCGGCAATTAATTATCTTAGTTGTTATTCATTTGAAAATGTTTTTTATTTCCCATTCATTGTGGTGGACAGACCCTGAGGTGACTCCCAGTGATCCCCACCTTCTGGTGTTCATGCCTTTATGGACCCCGCCCCTCCCCTTGAGTTTGGGCGGGACCTGTGACTTGCTTCTAACCGATAGAATATGGCAAAGGTGATGGGTTGCCACTCCCATGATTATGTTACACTGTAAAAGACTCTGCCTTGCTAGCAGACTCTAGAGGTTCTCATTCATTTTCTGGCTGTGAGCAAGCAAGCTGCCAGGGCAAGAAATTGTAGGCAGCATCTAGTTGAGGATGGCCTCATCTTACAGACTTTAAGAAATGAATTTTGCCACCAACCTAAGTGAGTTTGGAAAAGGATTCATTGTTGTTAGTCAAGCTTCCAGGTGAGGACTGAGCCCCAGCTGACACCCTGAGGGTAGCCTTATAGAGGACCCCGTTGAGTCATCCTCTCATTTCTGACCCAATGTGAGATAATAAACGTGTTGTTTTAAAGCCACCAAGTTTGCAGTAATTTCTTATGCAGCAATACATTCATTTTTGAAGTATATTTTAGTGGATTTAGAATTCTGGGTTGACAATTTTTCCTTCATCACTCTAGACATTATTCTATTTTCTTTTCTCCTCCATTATGTCTGATGTAAAGTCAGAAGTCATTTAGATCACTGCTCCCTGCCACGTGTAGTTTTTCTCTGGCTGCTTTCATGATATTTTGTCTTTGATTTTCAGTGGTTTGGTGTGATATATCCATATGTGGTTTTCTTTGTATTTTTTCCTGCTTGGGGTTTGTTGAGCTTGACTCTGTAAATTTGTAACTGTCACCTAAATGGGAAAATTTTGGCCATTATTTCTTAAAAAAATTTTTTTTTTGTCCCCTTCTCTCCTTGCCTTCTGGGACTCCATTTATACATACGTTAAACCTTTTAGTATTGCTCCACAGATCCCTGAGTTTCTGTTAAATTTTTTTTTTTTGTCTTTTTCTTTCTGTTCTTCAGATTGGATAACTTCTACCTACCTTCCAGCATATTTACTCTTCTGTGACCTTCAGTCTCTTGTTAAACTCATCCAGTGAACTTTTGAAAATGAATCCAGGTATTGTAATTTTTAGTTCTAGAATGTTCATTAGGTTCTTTTCTGTAGTTTCTATTCATCTGTTGAAATTCCCTATTTGTTCATTTTTTTTTTTCTACAAACTGTTTTTTTTTTTTAATTTATTTTTTTATTTATTTATTGCTGTGTTGGGTCTTCGTTTCTGTGCGAGGGCTTTCTCCAGTTGTGGCAAGTGGTGGCCACTCTTCATCGCAGTGCGCGGGCCTCTCACTATCGCGGCCTCTCTTGTTGTGGAGCACAGGCTTCAGATGCGCAGGCTCAGTAATTGTGACTCACGGGCCCAGCTGCTCCGCGGCATGTGGGATATTCCGGGACCAGGGCTCGAACCCGTGTCCCCTGCATTGGCAGGCGGATTCTTAACCACTGCGCCACCAGGGAAGCCCCCTATTTGTTCATTTTTTTGAAGCGTATTTTCCTTTGAGTCCTTGAGCATAGTTATAATAGCTGCTTTAACATTATTTTATGTGGGTTGGAATTTCTGAGATGCAGATGCTGAGACAGATTTATGGTATAGTGACACCTGTGAAAGGAAATGTCAGGATGCAGGCTTGGGCAGGGGAGCCATCACGTCATGATGTACACCTAGTACTGTCTCTGCCAGGCTGACAAGGGAGCTCTGAGGCAACAGTTGCCCATGAAAGGAGTCCCTCATCGGGCAGAAATAGCTAAGCCCTCATACCACTTGCTCGCTCATTGACCAGAAGCCACTCGGTGAGGATGGGGCTAACGGTATCTGTTAATTTCTTTCAGCCTTAGCTGGTTGTAGTGGCTTTGAAATATGTGAACTTGGCTAGGCTGAGCAACATTTTACAAATTCTCTTATGTATATATTTCTTGTTAGTGTGGGCCTCAAGAGAGATTCTTTTGGGAGATTTTGAAGGCAGAGGTGAAACAGCAGCTATTTTGTGGCTCACACACATTGTCATCTGTCTGCCGGCTCACCACGATGATGGTGAGTTCTTGCATATCCTTGAGTATCTTTCCTCTACCCTATCATGTGAATAATTACTTAGCCAGCAGTCCTTTTGTCTCCATGGACTGTACAGGCTATCCAGACCTTTTCTCAGTTCAGGGAAGTTTTCTTCTGGTCTGAGCTTAATTTTTGCCTCATTTCCTACTCTTGTTTTGTCTCCATCTGGCACTCGTGTCTTTGCATGTTAGGTTTCCTGGATCTTTCCTCTAAATCTTTTATCTTTTATTTCCTTCATGACTTTTATCTTGTTGTCTTTCTTCTCTAAGCTTTAAGATATTTCTTATACTTGATCTTCCAGGTTTCTGATTCAGGGCTCAAAAATGACATCCTTTCCTTTAGTTCATCTGTGGGTTTTTTTTTTAAGCTCAAAGTTCTTGTTTTTAAGTTTCAAATCTTTTTGTGATGGGCTTTTGTCTCTTATAGCCTGCTATCATTTTTAAAATTCAGGTGTTAATTGGTCTCTTCCAGCTGCAGTTCTGTTCAGTGGCCATGTGGTCTGATTGTTCTACCTCATCCTCCTCTGAGGTCCTTCGGTTGGGCTGTTATCTTTTGCTGTCTGCTCCTTAGGGTTTAGCTCTGGCTGAGATGTGTCTTTAAAGATGGGCAGAGGAAAAGGGTCTCTGGCCCTGAAGACCTGTAATCCATGGGAGGCTGTTGGCCCCCTGCCAGTGCATCCAAAGGAGGCTTCTCTGTTCCCTGGTCTCTCTGAACTCTTCCAGACTTGAGGGTGGGTAGCTCAGACCATGCCAGAAACTTCCTGGCACTTTAAAGTTCAGGAAGGCTCAGCAACTCATGCCGAGTCTATAGATCCTGAAAGCCCAGTTTTTCCCTGGTGCAGCTACTTTTGACTCTTACCCCTGCACTGCTCACTAGTTAACAACTGTCCAGGAGGGAAGGAGTCTCATAGCGGTGATTTCCTTAGGAACCAGCTCTTACTCAGGAAAGGCAATAGCCTGGAGTGAGGATGGGAAGAAAAAGAAGTCCTTTCAGACTCCATTATCTTCAGAATCCCCATGTCAAAATATAATTTCCAAAATGTTGAAAACCTAACTTTCCATAAAGTGAGCATGTGTCAAAGATTTAATTAACTCCTTGAAATGAGGGAACCAGCAAGATGGTAAGGAGAGTTCAAAAAAGTATGAGGCAGAAATATTTATAGTCACTTGAAAGAAAGAATGTTGGAATAAGATGATTGCTAAAGTACATGTAAAAGAAATCCGTAAGCTTTGGGTTCTCATCTTTTCATTTACTTCTCTACAGGATAAAAATTCATTGGTCACTTGGTTTTTAGGGTTAGCATCTATGCTTTCAGAGTTGTAAAGAAGCCTGATCAATAGTAACTACAGTAAACACTGCTAAAGCAACGCTGTCCAAAAGAAATATAGTGTGAGCCCCGAAGTAAACCACATATGCAATTACTCATTTTATCTACTTTAACTCAATGTGTTCACCATAGTATCATTTAAATACGTGTTGTGGGTTGAATTATGTCACCCCAGAAGATATGCTGAAGTTTTAAGGCAGCGGTCCCCAACCTTTTTGGCACCAGGGACCGGTTTCATGGAAGACAGTTTTTCCACAGACCAGGGTGGGGGCGATGGTTTCGGGATGATTCAAGCGCATTACATTTATTGTGCACTTTATTTCTATTATTATTACATTGTAATATATAATGAAATAATTATACAACTCACCATAATGCTCACAGGAGGTGGAGATCAGGTGGTAATGTGAGTGATGGGGAGCGGCTGTAAATACAGATGAAGCTTCACTCACTCACCTGCCGCTCACCTCCTGCTGTGTGGCCCGGTTCCTAACAGGCCATGGACCGCTACTGGTCCATGGCCCGGGGGTTGAGGACCCCTGTTCTGAGGTATGCTGAAGTAACCTTATTTGGAAATACATTACTTGCGGATGTAATTAGTTAAGATGAGGTCGTACTGAAGTAAGATGGACCCTTCATTCAGTAATGACTGGTGTCCTTCTAAGACAAGCAGATTCCATGTGATGATACAGGCATACAGGGAGAAGGCCATGTGATGACAGAGGCAGAGATTGAAGTGATGCAGCTCCAGACCAAGGAGCGCTGAAGATCGACAGCCACCACCATGAGCTGGGAAGAGGTGGGGGAGGGTCCACTGTAGGTTTCAGAGGGAGCATTGTTCTGCTGACACCTTGATTTTGGACTTCAAAACCCCAGAACTATGAGACAATAAATGTCTACAGTGGTAAGCCACCCCGTTTGTGGTACTTTGTTGCAGGTGTAGGGAACTAATACAATGTGTAACATAAACATTAATGAGCTATTTGACGTTTTTCTTCTTACTAAATTCTTGAAATCCGGTGTGTATTTAACACTTATAGCTCATCTCAGTTTGGACCAGCCACATTTCAAGTGCTCAATAGCCACATGTGGCTGATGGCTACCGTACTGGACAGTGTACAGTTTTCTAGAGAATCGGATAATGCGGAATGGGGCAACTGCTTGGCAACACCCAGCACTGAAAGAACACAGTAATTTTCTTGCCTCATTTCCAAGTGTTGGCCAATTTTCTTTAATGTTGTCTTCTGCCACGACAGCTGTGAACTGACAGTAGAACCTGGTAGGCAAGGAGAGGCTAATGAAGAGGTAACCGAATGAGAAAGGGCTCTGAAAAAGCAGAAGTGTCTGAAATTTTGAGCTTGGGGCCAGGTTTCCTACTTGCCTATAAGATACTTTTGTTCAAATTTGAAAAATGGTCCACTCTGGGTGGATGAGTTAGAAAGGGCACGCATGTCTGGGCATCTCTTGCCAGGGGGTAGGACTTGGAAAGCAAAGGTGGGTTGGATTTCAGTTCCTGCTGGCACCTTGGCTAAGCACCCTTGTGCAGTGCCCGCCCTGCACAACCACACTGGCAGACCCCACCAAGAATGAGAACCAGCCTCAGGCGGCAGGGTGATGGGACCTTCTCCACTCTGTCAGGAAAGCAAGGTGAGGGAGTGAGGGGATGTGCCTGGAAGCAGGACGGAGTGAGGGGTGTGGAAGGAAGTTGAGGGGCTCTGTTTTATGGCATTATTTTCACTGTGAAGGAGAGATGGGCTGAGAGTGAGTGTCAGAGGTTCGGTGGGAGAGGCAGGTCTAAAACAGTCTCCATGGAGAAGACAAGAGGACATGAGACAGGAAGGGCACAACCTTTAAAAGAAATGACGTAGCCATTGAGGACACAACATAAACTGGTTAGAACCACCTAGGTCCAAGATGGCAGAAGATTCAACTTCCAGCGGACCTTGAGCCTCATTTATATGCTCATTGTAATACTCTGGCCTATGCTAAATGACACACCCACAGGCGCCATAACGGTTCTGAGGCCGACCATAAAAGGCCAAAAAGTGGGCAGTGACCCAATTCCTAGAAATCTCCACCCCTTCCCCAAAATACTTGGAATAATCCTCCCACTCATTAGCCTATGGAATTACCCAGCCTATAAAAACTAACCACCCCGTATTTCAGGGCCTCTCACCTTCTGAGGTGGCCCGCACTCTGTCTGTGGAGTGTGTATCTCCCTGAATAAACCTTTCACTTTACTATGGCTTGCTCTTGAATTCTTCCCTGCGCGAGGCTAAGAACCCACACTTGGTGGCCATCCCAGGGACTCGCCTGCGACGTGGAATGTGACCACCCCCTCACGCCCCACTCTCTTCCCTGCAGCAGACAGACTGGGACAAATCAGAAGGCTGTGGAGCAATGTAAAGGCCTAACAGATGTTTGTCTGCAGCAGAAGGCAGGAGTGACAACGGTTAGAAAGTGAGCAGCGAGTTCACCAGGTAAATAGACCATCCTAAGGTGCAGATGTGCAGGATGGGCAGGAGGGAAGAAGGATCGGCTGTTGGCCAGACACAAGACAAAACCCCAGCAGCTTGCTTTCGTCAGATAATGTATGCCAGCGCCTCTTCCAAGAACTTTACAAATATTATGTCTCAGTTGTTGTTACTTCCACTGGGCAGATGAGAAAAGCAAAGCACAGAAAGATTAAATCATTTGCTCAAGGTTACACAGCTAGTTAAGTGGCAGAGCCAAGATTTGAACCTTGGCCATCTGGCTCTAGCAGCTTTGTAGGAAACTGTGAGAGGACTTCCCTTTTACCAGAGGTTTCTATGAGGTCATGGGGTCAGTCTCAAGGATGGGGTAGGGGATTTTTCAAAAGCCAAAAGATAATTGTTTGTTTTGTTGAGTCAAGTCTAAACATTCTGATGTCACAATGTTTAAATGCCATGTGCCCACAGGGAGGATCTGGGAACCATGGGTAGGTCTGCTTTGTGCTCCAGGCTCAGAGACAGACTTGGGTGGCCCCGGAGACTGGAGGGTGAGGTCAGGGAGTGACACTCTTCTTCTTTCGTTAGTTGGGGAGGGAAGAGGCTAGAGGAGTTTAGACCCTGGAGTCTTATTTCTACTTGTAGAGCCCTTCATCTGAGAGAAACCATTTTTCCATTTTCATTATTTTTTAATTTAGGAAAACATGCCAAAACCAGCTTTATAATAATCTCAGTACTCGTTTTATAAAACGCAACATTTCCACTGAAGCTACCAGCAGAATCATTTCTGTCAGCCACCAGCCTTGTAAAAGGAGTGAATGCATTTTCTGTGCCCATAATCACCCCTCTGTGAGAATGAGGTCGATTTCAATGATTATCTAATAAAGGAATAACTCAGCATTAAAAAAAAAAAATTCAGAGTGCCTAGGAAACCTAGAGGCAAAAAGGCAAAGGAAATTTGATCTAATGAAGACTGAAATCTTTTTTAAAGGAAAGCTTTATTATTTTTTCTCCAAAAACTTCATTTTAAAAACAGTAGGTTGGTTTATCAACAAATCTCTATTTAAGGAATTGAATAAGGAACTGATTATACAGCTGGCAAAACCTCACTATTCCAACACATTCTGAGATGGTCTAATTTAGTGAAAGGTCTGAATCAGTTTGAAGCATGTGGTTTCGTAGACTCAGATTGAGTCGAGAAACTCATTCTTTCAGATTGCGGCCTCCAGAGCCTGGGGGAATTTGCAGCAACAAGCTGATAAAGATGGTTTTAATTAGCATATCAATTGTGCAATATTAATCACCTACTTCCTAGTAGTAGGAAGGTAGTAGGAAGGTACAAATAGGTTTGTACTATTTTTTGTACAGGAGTCAGTCTCCCATCTGGGGTCTGGTCCCTGTTGGTGTTTGCACACCTGAAGAGAGTCTTAACTCCCTCCCCCCCAACTCCAGGGTCACCACTGCACGTATAACATACAGATATGGAGACTGAGGTTTAGGGAGAAGGGGGTGCCTTGCTTAAGGTTTCAGAGCTGAACTGCAGCTGGAACACATCTCCTTAAGACTCCCAGTCAGTGCTCTTTGTAAAGAATGTCAGAGCACTTGGTATATCGCAGTCACATTATTAATACAAGAAGAGAATGTTAGAAAATGGTTCTCCGCTGTGTTTTAGACATTTCCCCTATAATCTTGTCAGTTACTGATTCGGCTTCTCTATGTCGTAGTAACATGTATACAGCAGTTATTATGTACCAGGTATCATCCTGAATATTGCATATATCCTCACTTAATCAATCCTATCAACAACCTTATGTTCTATTATTGTCATCCCCCAGTTTATATTTAGGGAAACTAAGGTCCAGAGAAGTGATGTAAAATGCCTAAAACAGATTCCCATAGTTTCCCACAATCCTTAGTATCTCAGTATTTTTTTCATGGTATCCAAAGGCCAAAAGAAATACCTAGTAGTTCTGTTTATTAAGTAGTTAGGTCCAAACAACTACTTATAAATATTTATGTCCTAACAGCTTAGTACTTATTGGAAAACATAATTCACACAAATTGAAAAAAATTTTATTCCATCTTAAAGAAGCAGAATTACATAGTAATGGGATGTGTGTGCCTGTTGGGCTGTGCACATCTTCTCAAAACTTAGACTCAGGTGCAACATTGCCATCTTCATTTCTTGATCCACTTTGGTTTTCACGTGGTGTTTGTTTTTTATTACTGTAACCACTGAAAACCCAGCTTTGCAAGGATCTGGTGTCATCGGACGGAATGTAGCACAAATTAATGTTGAAACTGTGACTACCGTGAGCTGTAGTTTGTGGATGTACGACAGATATCACTGTGTTCCCCTTGAACATTTAAGATAACCAGTGGTACCCCTCTGTGTTTGCCGCAGTGCGCAGGGGTGTCTTGGCACATAGTTTGGGAACCGTGGGCCTACAAGGGCGGGGCTAGTGAAAACAAGGCCTTGAACCCAAGCAGTCTTCTTCCTGAGCCCATATGTTTGGTACTAGGCTGTTTTGCTTAGTACGTCCCATCCCATAGCCCTTACTCTTTAGGAAACAGGCTTATTCATTCAGTAGATGTTTTATGAGCTGCTGCTCTATCCCAGACCTTGGGTTGGGGTGGTGAAGGGACAAAGATTCATTTGCTCTAGGGCTCGTTTTTCAATCATTTTGTCATGTAGGAAAAGAATTGCAGTTCAGCTATAATAGAAGGATGTACAAAATACCACCTTATCGAGAGAGGGGTCCTGAAGGTGACCTGGGGCGGTACTGATGTAACTGCCATGAAAGCTTATTTAGGCTACACCAACAGACATTTGGTTTTTGGAATGAAGTAAGTGCTGCCCTTTTCATTCTGTGCAGATCACTCCAGAATTACGTTCAGTCTGGAGAAGAGACAAATCGGGGTTTCAGTAGGCCTGTTGTCACCTCTGAAGACTGCTGTGGACAAAAGCAGGAGGCATGGATCAATCATAAGTCTGTGATGAAGAACTTTGGGCAGAGGAAGTGCTGAGCACCCCGTCACTGGACCTATGTCAGAAAGGGTATGTGGTAGAGACCTACTTCAGAGGGGGCTGGGGCAGCTCTTGAGGTCCTTTCCAACTCTGAAAAAGGCTGATTTTCCAAAGCTGTCTTCTCACTGTCCACACTTGTCTCCCTTGTCACTGACTCTGAGAATCCAACATGCCTGTCACTGCCCTTGAGATAACACTGCTGTTGTCTTAGACGTGGAAACTGGGGTTGGAAATTGACTTCTCTTGGTTCATTTGAAGTGCATTTGTTTGGGGATCCCAGCAGCACCTCCTGTCTGAGGTCGAGGTGAGGGGAGGAGGGAGGAAGGGCTGCTGCCTGACATCCCTTAGAGACTGGTGGTGCTGGCCCCTTGCTGGAGGTGGACGGTGGGCACCTGATTCCCCTCACTGCTGCCGAAGTGACCTTGAAATTACACAGCTCACCTTGGCCCCCTCCTGCTCAGATTCCTCCAGTGGCTTCCCACTGCTTTCTGGATAAAGTCCAAACGTCCATATTCAGCACTGAGGTCCCCCGTGGCAAGGCCTCTGCCTAACTCACCAGCCTCATCTTTCCCAGAGGTCCTGTGATCTAGTCGTATTGGATGACTCATAATTCTCTGAAGAGTCCTCTATGCCTTTGCTTATGCTGTTCCCTCTGCCTGGTTTACCCTTCCTGGTTTGTCTACTTGGTAAATCCTACTTATCTTTGTAGGTCTAGCTGAGTCCTCTCCTTTGCTGTGGAGGGCTTAAAAATCATAGCCATTTATTTAGTTCAGAATTCTGTAGTTTGGCAGTTTGGGCTGGGCTCAGTTGGGTGGTTCTTCTGGACCAGCCTGGGCTCACTCATGAGTCTGCGGTGTGCCAGTGGGTTGACTGGGGCTGGCTGGCTTATGATGGCCTCACTGGGATGTCTGAGATGATGGACAGGTGGTCTCTCTCTGCATAGCTCTGTGTGGTCCTCATCCTCCAGGAGGGTAGCCCAGATTTCTTCACATGGTGGATTCCAAGAGCCGACAAAGGGGACAAGCCCCACTTCTCAAGAGCCTTGCAAATCTTTGCTTGCATCCTGTTTGCTAAAGTCCTGTTGGCCAAAACAAGTCACCTGACTGAGCCGAGTCAGAGTGGAAGGGAATTCAAAGTAACAGCAAGAAGGTGCATTTATGGGGTGTGGAGGGGATTGTGTTTTTGTAATCTTCCACAGCTAGACAGCCTTCATGCCAAGAGGATCTGTTTGAGCTCACTGAGCTGTGAGCTCCTGGAGGCCTTGCTTTGAGATGCCTCAGTTTCCCCAGAGCTTTGCACAGAGCAGGTGCTTTGTAATTACTGACTTCTGCTTCAGTACCCACGTGGCCAACTTGAGCCTTTGGTTCAAAGGAATGGCCAGAGAACCCAAGGTGAAGCTAGTTGCATGTCAGGGGAAGGAAGGACAGGCAATCTTTTACACATTTTTGCTCAGCAGCTCAGGGTTGTAATTTGTCCCAAAGAACAATCTCATCTGATTCAGCCACAGTCTGGTCTCCACCTTTAAATGCTGGGAACTGCATAAATCAGCACATTTCCCCCAAAGCAGAGTCTATATACAGCACTAACAGGCTGCTCGCCATAATTAGGCCCCAGCAATGATTGTTTTTGCTCCCTGTGTTTTATCACCAGCCTTCCCAGGGAAGGGGAGGGATATGATCAGTGTTATGATGTTTATGTGCAACCCCAGTGTTTGAGAGGTCTGGGGCAAGCGTACAAATGGAAGCTCTGGTCTGGAGCCCATCCTCTTCTCTTCCATCCCCAGCTTTGTCCTGCACCATGAGGGGTCTCCCTGCATGCATATGGTCACTGTACTCTGCATCTCCCATTCCTTTCCACCTCCCTTATCCCCATGCAGATAACCTCCTTTTGGCCCTTTGAGGTGGGATGCACACAGTGGGCACAGTCCACTCTTGGGAGGAAAGACCCAAAGAGGAGTTTATGCAGGTCCTGGAAGCCGGCTCAGGGCATGTAGGCAGGGAATTCTGGGGACTTGGGGAGCTGCAGCGTGGTCTAGGAATGGGGAGGGGCTACAGGTGGGCACATCCTCTTGGACCTCCAGATTCCTTGCCCTGTGGGCAGTAGCATTGGCCATTGGAAGGCCAGAGAAAGACCCTTCAAAGTAGAGACTCAAGGCAAGGAGGCCCTGGTAGCTGGAGTCAAAGGGTGATACCCTGTGTGTGTGCAAAGCTAGAGAGGCATGGGGATCTCGAAATCTGACCCTGTCCCACTGCTAGCAGGACTGGGCCTCCCAGAGTTCTAGGAATCACCTGAGTGGAGCCAGGCCTGTTTGGAGTTCTGGAAGCAGCAGCCACCACTCCTGTTTGCATAGCCCTCTATTGAAATGAAAAGCTTTCACATCTGTTTCTATGTGGCTGTCACTGCCAACCTGTGGGGTTACTAGGAAAGGGAGTCTTGTCCCCCACTGAACAGATGAGGAAGCTGAGGCTCAGGGAGGTGATGTGGTTTGCTACCTGTCACACACCTATCAGATGTGGAGCTGGGCTTGAGTCCCAGTGGTGGACTCCATGTGCAGTGTTCTCACTACCGCATCTACCATTGAGTTTTGGAATAGACCTTAAATGTCTCAGTCTATATCACTCATACCTATAATTGTATGAACACTCCCTTAATGATGGCAGTTGATGCTGTGTCCAGTTTTTTGCTGTTATGAACAATGTGGCAGTGGGCATCCTTGTACTGTCAATGCAGCACTAGATGTATGGGATAGAATCCCACCACTGTTGTGGACAAAGTTACTAAAGCTCACTTTCTCCTTTCCTATAACAGGGGTAATAATACCATCTGTGTGAGATATTGAATAAATGAATGAATGGATGATGATAATGATGATGATGGTGGCATCTGGTCTACCTGAAAATTACATGCCTTGTTCGGTGTTCTGGTTTACACACCAGGTGGGCTTTTTTGGTTAGAGGCAGCCTCTCTGTACCTAACATATACTGGGACCCCCAACAAGATTTAACCAGTTTAGGTTCAGAACGAGGGCTCTGATGAGTTCACCTAGGTCCTGTACTCTATCTGCACTTGCTCTCTTGACTATTGCTTTAAATACCACCTGTATGCTGATGACTCCCAGGTTTATATCTCTAGGTTATACCCTTTCCACTGAGTTCCAGAAGCATCCATCCATCCTATTGACTCAATCTTCAAAAAAAATTCCCAGTTTTTCTCCATCTCCCCTACTATAGTTCAAGCTGTCATCATCTCTCTTGCTCTCTTCCAACTTCTTTATTGAACATTTAGCTTGTTTGCTTTAACTCTCTCTGGTTTTATGGTAAATACTTTTGAAACTATACATTTTCCTCCACATATTGCCTTAGCCTATTGTCCCAAATTTTGATGGTAGTACTTAGTTGCTTAGTTATTATAATTATTTTATTATTCCATAGATTACTTAGAAGTATATATTTAGTTTTCCTGTTCATCTCTTCCTTCTAGAATGCACACTCCATGAGGGCAGGGGCATTGCCTATTTTGTTCACTACTATATTCTCTCAACAGTGCTTGACACATGGGTAGAGCTCAATAATGGGAGAGTTCATGAATTCACTGAGAGAACTAAATGATAGACCAGTGCTGTCCAACAGAAATAGAATATCAGCTGCAAGTGTGAGCTGCATATATAATTTTAAAATTTCAAGTAGCCACATTCCAAAAGTAAAAAGGAATAAGCATAATTAATTTTAATAATACATTTTATTTAACTCACTATATTAAAATATTATTTCACCATGCAAATGATATAAAATTATTATTGAGATATTTCACATTCCTTTTTCATGCAAAGTCTTTGAAAATGGAAGTGTATTCTACGTTTATAGCACATTTTAAATTCCAATTGGCCAATTTTCAGGTGTTAATAGCTACATCTGGGTATTATTATTAGACGACACAGTTCTGGAAAAGGAAGACTTGTTCCAGGGTCCAGAAGAGGCTTTTCTCCCATGGGCCATTTTTGTTGCGGGAAGGAATTCTGAATCAATAATGAATCTCAGATTTAAAACTAAACAGCTGTGATGGTATTAGAATATCAGCGTTTTGTGATCCCCAGTGAAATACTGGATCTAGGTCATGATGGTCAATGGTTGCTGACATCACAAGAAGGGAGGCCAGTTGGCATCTCCAGCCTCCTGACAGAATACAACGGCCCCTCCAAAGTAGACCTGACAACAGATCAAAATGGAATTTGAACAAACCTCTAGATTCAGCCCCAACTGACAGAATTTACAACTCAGAAAGTCTGAGGAACATGTTAAATGATACCACAGGGATGAAACAAACAAAATACAGACAGTGGGAAATGTCAGGACAAATGACCAATTTCTTTCAACAAATGAATTGCAAGTTAAAAAAACAAAAACAAGGGCTTCCCTGGTGGCGCAGTGGTTGAGAATCCGCCTGCTAATGCAGGGGACACGGGTTCGAGCCCTGGTCTGGGAAGATCCCACATGCCGCGGAGCAACTGGGCCCGTGAGCCACAACTACTGAGCCTGCGCGTCTGGAGCCTGTGCTCCGCAACAAGAGAGGCCGCAATAGTGAGAGGCCCGCGCACCGCGATGAAGAGTGGCCCCCGCTTGCCGCAACTAGAGAAAGCCCTCGCACAGAAACGAAGACCTGACACAGCCAAAAATAATAAATAAATAAATAAATAAATAAATAAATAAACAAAAACAAAACCCAGACAAAAACCCAAAACACAACAATAAATGAAGGGGAAACCTATAGATTTAAAAAGGCTCAAAAGACATTGAACCGGGGGCTTCCCTGGTGGCGCAGTGGTTAAGAATCCACCTGTCAATGCAGAGGACATGGGTTCCATCCCTGGTCTGCGAAGATCCCACATGCCGCGGAGCAACTAAGCCCATGTGCCACAACTACTGAGCCTGCGCTCTAGAGCCCGCGAGCCACAACTACTGACCCTGTGTGCCACAACTACTAAAGCCTGCGCTCATCAACAAGAGAAGCCAGCGCAATAAGCAGCCCACGCACCGCAAGGAAGAGTAGCCCCAGCTCGCCACAGCTAGAGAAAGCCTGCATAGCAGTGAAGAGCAAACGCAGCCAAAAAAAAAAAAAAAAAAAAGACACTGAACCAGTTGTAACGTGTGGACTTTATCAGGATCCTGATAAATAAATTATAGAAAAATATTTATGAATTCATGAAACAATTGATGATTTGACAAATATTTGATGCCATTAAGGAATTCTATTCTTATTTGCAGAGATAATGGTATTGTTACCTTGTAAAAATACTTATTTTAGAGATACAGAAACATTTAGGTTGAAATGATAAGATGCCTGGGATTTGCTTGGAAATAATTTGCAAGGGGTAGGTGAGGGTGGGTAAAGAAGAAGCAAGATCAGCCATGAACTACTAACTGGAGAAGTGGAGTGATGGGTATCTGGGAGTTCATGACTACAGTTCTTGCTACTTTTGTTTATGTATGAAGTTTTCTATGATAACATGTAGAAAAAGTGAAAGTGAACAGCTGATCTGCTCTTCTCCCACGCGCTTCCTAACCTCGCTACCACCTAAGGCTGAGACTGGCTGTACTTGAGCTGTACTCCCTGGAGCCACCAGTAGGTGGCGCCGCCGCTGCTCTGCTGGCTGCTGCTCAGAGGGCCTAGAGGCACAGGGAAGCCTCCAGCCTCCTCCATCCGGAGGCAGCCGGGCTACTACTCTTCCATACAAGGCGGGATGCGGGGAGAGGGGACATGGGTCCAGCGGGGATTTGCCCTTTCTAGTGTGTGTTGCAGGACGCTTCTGACCTCCATCCTTCAGGGCTGTGGTCACTCCTGATCCACTGGCGTAGGCTGGGGGAGGGACCTTGTCCTGGCCTTCCACCCTGACTCATTGAACCCAGTCTAGGCTCCTGAGCTCCACCTTGACCTTGGGGTCCCTGTCCCTTCTCCTCTGGCCTCCCCCCAACACCTGGAGGCTGCACTCCTGCTTCCACTCTGGTCAGGGGTACCACCCGCTGCCCCACACTCCTGCTGCTGCCCATCCCCCATCTCCTCATCCCAGACTTCCCTTTCAGGGCTGGCCAGATGTCCCCTGTTTCTGGACTTCCAGGTGCAAGGCGTCCATTTGGAGGCAGAACCACATCTGTAGGCTTGGCTGTGGTATTTAGCCATGGACGAGCAATGGACCAGGAGTCAGTAAACTTTGGTCCTAGCAGAGCTTCCCTTGAGTAGGTCATGCCCCCTCTAACAAAATGCTGTGGTTGAGACTGTAGAACAGTGGTTTTCTAACTTTTTAGGGGTGGAACTTGATTTCCAGAATCCCAGTACGTAAAATCAGCAGGAGTGGAGCATCCTGGCTCCCTATGGGGTAGGTTTAGTCCTCTGGCCCCCGCACCCACCCCAGGGCAAAAGTCACTGGGTGTCCTCACCTTGGATTCCTTACCTTTCTCACTGGCTATCAGCCCAAGGGTGCCTACAAGTTGGTCTGAGACTCTAAAGTCCCAGCATTCCATTCATTCATCCATCCATCCAACATTTACCAAGCTTGAACTCTAGGTGGAACCCCCAGTGAGGAAAGTTGACCAGGATGAGGACTCTGTCTGATTGATTGATTGATTGATTGATTGCTGTGTTGGGTCTTCATTTCTGTGCGAGGGCTTTCTCTAGTTGCAGCGAGCGGGGGCCACTCTTCATCGCGGTGCGCGGGCCTCTCACTATCGCGGCCTCTCTTGTTGCGGAGCACAGGCTCCAGACGCGCAGGCTCAGTAGTTGTGGCTCACGGGCCTAGTTGCTCCGCGGCATGTGGGATCTTCCCAGACCAGGGCTCGAACCCGTGTCCCCTGCATTGGCAGGCAGATTCTCAACCACTGTGCCACCAGGGAAGCCCAGAGGACTCTGTCTTTATGGACCCACAGCCTGGTGAGCAGACCACACAATCTGGGGAATGCCCTGCAAGCAGGTGGTGCCAAGTTCAGGCACACAGAGGAGAGGGTGACTGCCAGTTGAGGGAGCCAGGGCAGGCTTCTTGGAGGAGGTGACATTTGGGTGATCTTGAGGAAAGCCATGTAGGGAATGAGTTGGAAGGGAGGAGGAGAGTCTGGAAGACAGTGAGACACTTTCTTTATTGATGCAGTCATCTAGAGGGGAGCCCCCAAAATGACAGGGGAGAGCGATTACTGCAGACTGCGGTTTGGGTGGAGACTGTAGATACCCCGCTTGATGCTTTGGATGAGCATTTATCCATCAGACCACCCACACAGATGAAGCAGCGAGTCACCACTCCTTAAGTGCCACTACAGCATGTCTGGAAGGAAATCCACTTCCCTCACAGAGTGAAATTGCCAATAATCAGTGTTGCTGAGAGCATGAATAGCTTCACGGGCCCCTGATGCAAGACTGAATCCTGAGTGTTCCTTCCAAGTGCTGGGGGTGCATTGGCAAGAAGGTGCCAAGATTTTAAAGCCCCCCCTTCTTAGGCAGAATGCCTCTCCATCCACAAATGGAAGCTTGCTGAGATTTTAATTAAGAACAGTGTGCATAAAACTCACTGTTCCTAAGTAAACAAATATTAAGCAAGATGCTTCGCTTTTGCGTTATGGGCTCTTAAGAGATGGGAAAAATTGGGACAGGAGAGGTGGGTGGAAGATATTGAGGGGGAAGAGGAAGAAAGACTCCGACTGAGAAGAAAATAGATTCCAGGTCAGGGAGGGAGAGAAGGCAGAAAGGCAGACATATACACTTCAAAAGAAAGAGAGGAGGAGAGGCAGATGGAAGGTTCTAGCTTCTCTGCCTAGAGCTTGGTTTCTTGCTTACTTTATATTATGTTCTCATACCTGTTAGTTAGAGAAAAACGCTTTTTTTTTAACATCTTTATTGGAGTATAATTGCTTTACAATGTTGTGTTAGTTTCTGCTGTACAACAAAGTGAATCAGATACATGTATACATATATCCCCATATCCCCTCCCTCTTACATCTCCCTTCCATCCTCCCTATCCCACCCCTCTAGATGGTCACAAAGCACAGAGCTGATCTCCCTGTGTGATGCAGCTGCTTCCCACTAGCTATGTATTTTACATTTGGTAAAAAGAAACGAAATTGAGTTATTTGTAGTGAGGTGGATGGACCTAGAGTCTGTCATACAGAGTGAAGTAAGTCAGAAAGAGAAAAACAGATACCGTATGCTAACGCATATATATGGAATCTAGAGAAAACGCCTTTGTCAACTCCATCTTCCCTTGGGCTTTGTAGCAGGCTCATTGATGATTTGCTCACACCCATTGGCAGTCACCACCCCTGACTCTGTTGAGGGTCTCCTGCTGCAGGCACCGCCGGTCTCCACTCGAGGGCTATCTCTCATCCCTGGGTGTGTGGGCAGGCTGGAAATACTGGTGAGTTAATGCCCCTGCAAGCAGGCTTGGCAGATGGGAGTTGGAGAGTGACTGCCCAGCTCCCTTTCCCCATGGGTGGGTCAGTTCAGAAGTGAGTCTACACCGTCTCCCAGAGTCCCCAGCAGGATCGAGCTCTAGTCGCCCACAGTGCTAATTGGACCAATAACATGCTGTTAATTGGCTTCCATCTCTTCTCTGTCTTTCCTACCCCCTCCCCTGCTGGTGCTTCCTGAGGTCACCTCCCAAATAAATTACGTGTACTTGAACCCTTGTCTCAAGATTTGCTTTGGGGGGAACCCGACTCTAAAAAGGCTTTATATAGTAAACATTGATTTTAAGGATCTCATTATCCCTCCAGAATTAGGCCAAGCCTGTCTGAGATGTGGAGTGACTAATATCCTTTTATTGTCAAGGTTTTGAATTGAGGGCTTATTTTCTTATTGCATTTTAAAAAAATATTTATTTATTTATTTGGTTCTACCGTGTCTTAGTTGCGGCTCGAGGGCTCCTTAGTTGCGGCACATGGGCTCTTTGGTTGTGGCATGAGAACTCTTGGTTGTGGCATGCATGTGGGATCTGGTTCCCTGACCACGGATTGAACCCAGGCCCCCTGCATTGGAAGCGCAGTCTTAACCACTGCACCACCAGGGAAGTCCTTCTTATTGCATTTTGAAGGTCTTTTGTTGCAGAAGGACAGTTTATTTTATTTTATTTTTTATTTTTTGGCCACGCTGCGCGGCACATGGGAATGTTAGTTCCCCAACCAGGGATGGAACCCGTGCCCCTTGCCTTGGAAGTGCAGAGTCTTAACCACTGCCCTGCCAGGGAAGTCCCCATGGACAGTTTAAAAAGTTACTCTGAGACTGTTTAGTCAATTTGGGCTGCTATAACAAAGTACCGTAGACTGAGTGGCTTGTAAACAACAAAAATTTATTTCTCATGTTTCCAGGAGGCTGGAATTCTGAGATTAGGGTGCCAGCTCATTGGGTTCTGGTGAGGACCCTCTTCCAGGTGGCAAAGTGCCATCTTCTTGTTGTATCCTCACCTAGTAGAGAAAGAGCTAGCTAGCAATCTGGCCTCTTCTTACAAGGGCACTAATCCTACTCATGAGATCTCCACCCTTATGACCTCCTCACCTCACAAAGGCCCTCCCCTAATACCATCACATTGGGATTAGGGTTTCAACATATGAATTTGGGAGCAGGGACACAAACATTCAGTCCATAACAGCAACCTTAGAGTTAACGATCAGTTTACTAGAAAATACCTGATGTTTCCGTTTCTAATCCCCAGATTACATCTGGAAGCAACCCTCGAGGTCACCTGGGAAGAGGTTTGATAGGGATAAGTGTACAAATATTCAGCTATTTTCATCAGTCACTCATTCTTTCATCTATGAAGTAAGTTTTTGTTGAGCAAGCATGTGTCATGTGCCAGGCATCCCTGCCCCATGAACTTGCTGTTCTGGGTAGCTTGAAATTGGATTTCATTCTTTTTTAAAAAAAATTTCCTGCTCGCTCCTCCCCCCCCCCCCCCCCCCGAAATTGGATTTCTCATGGGGTTTCAGTTCACCTGACTCTTCATTCAATATTTACTGAGCACTTCCCTGTGCCTAACACTGTACTAGGTCCTGGGCAAACAGAAATGGATAAGGCAGGGACGGTATTTCCTGGAATCCTGGAAGCCAGAGGCTGAGATGGATATAAAACCATGGTGGGCATGTTTCTCTGATAGATGTACCTACAGAGTCAATGGGGGCATGAAGGACAGAGGTGTTCATTCTACCTTGGGGCCTGGGAATGGTCAGGAAGTCTTCCTGGAGGAGGAGACCCATGAGCAGAGCCTGGAGCATTTTGGGGAGAGCAAAGGGTGCAGAGCAGTGGCAGCACTGGCCAGACTGGGAACTGCAAATGGTGTAGTGAGGCTGCAGCCCAAGTGGAGAGAGTACGGGGCCAGTTTGTTGAGGGTGGAAGAGTCTTTGGTTTTAAGATCTGGGCTGTGGTGGGAAGCAGCACTGCCCGGCGGTTAGGGCACAAGCTCTGCCTGTGGATAGAGCAACATTCCCATCTCAGCTCTGCTGCTTGCTTACTCGGTGGCCTTGGGCAAGTGGACAGACTCTCTGAGCCTCAGTTTACTCCTCAGTATTGTATTAGGATAGAAGACCTCCTGCATAGAGTCAGCGTGAGGATTAAATGAGACACCTAGCACAGCACCGAGGACTTAGCAAGTGCTAACAAAAGGAAATTATTTGTTAATGATTTGCACCAAGACGTCCTGGCTGGGTTTAAGAGGAATTTGTGTCTAAAGAATTGAGAGCCCCTTACTGGTATACATTTGCATCAACCGATGACCTGGGACTGAGGAACATCTTTGTAAAAGAGACTTGACAGTGCCCCGGGCAGTGAGTAACAGGAAGTGGACTAAACTGAGACAAAGGGGCACCCCCTAAATGTGGCCCTCTATGCCCCCATAGGTGGGAAAGTTGCATCATTTCCATCATCAGCATGACCTCAGTGGTTCCAGGAATTTATCCTTTGACATCTCTGGTAGAGTCCCTGTCATCTCACTGAAGGACCCAGGCCCCCCCACCCCAGCCCCGGCACTGGGGAGTCACCAGCACTTTGCATTTGGGGGATGGTGTCTGTCTGGTGAGTGTGGGGACAGGCAGGACCGAGTGGCAGCACTCCAAACTTCTCACTCGCTGCAAGGCCCACGTCTCACCCTTTTCAGAAGCATGTGCAGAGATGTTCTTGGAGAAGTTGGAGACCTCCCAACTGCCCACCCGTCCTGGTGTCGCTCTGCAAATGGGACTGGCAGATGGTCGGGGAGACCCAGTCTGCAGAGGGCCTGGAACATGCCTCTGCTTTAACAGCCTGGGGACACCCCAACCCCGTGAAGATTCCTTGGATCTGGGAGATGGGAGGGACCGGAGAGAGGGAGAGCTAGGACAGCCATAATTTGTGTAGATGGGGAAACTGAGGCTCAGAGAGGCGAAGGGAGTAGCTCAGAGTCTCACAGCAGGGTCAGTGGAGAGGCAGGCTTTTGTCTCCTTGGTCTATTCTCTCCATGCCCCTCACAGCCACTTGTCCCCCTCACCTAAGAGATCTGCCAGCCAAAAGGTATTGCCAGGGTCAGCCAGAAGCCCTGTCACTCACCTCAGCTGCGTGCTCCTAGTTCTGCCTCCAGAGAACAACTGTGCTCTCCTTCAGCATTTGTCCATCCATCCATCCATCCATCCATCCATCCATCTAGTAAAAAAGCAATGATGCTGTCTCTGCCTCAGACACTTTTTGTTGTTGGCTATACAAAGGTGAATATTGGGGGCGGGGGTGAATCTGGGCTCCCCATTGAAGCAGGGAGGGTCTGGAGTCACAGCTGTTCCGGTAACTATTTCTCCTCTGAGTTCTCCATAACTCCTGCATTTCCTCAGTTATTGAACCACTCGCCACCCTTTAGTAACTTGCAGTCTCTTTGACTCATAATCTTGTCTCTTTATCCTTCCCATGTGAAATTTTGCTCTCTGTCTGAGGTGTTGTTGCTGGGCATGATGGGGAGATCAAGGATAACTTTTGGGGCCAAGAGGTCTGGTACAGGGAAGATCAGAGCCATCTTCAGAAGCCACAGGCCATGGAGAAGATGGGAGGGAACCCGGGATGCTAAACATCCTACAGTGAACAAAACAGTCCCCCGCAACAGAGAATTATCCAACCCCAAATGGCAGTAGTGCCGAGGTTGACAAACCCTGTTCTAAAATAAGGCTCTGGTCCTAGCTTTACTTTGCAGCCGTGCTACCCTGGCAAAGTCACTTCATTTTTCTGAGCCTCATGGTCATGCAGAATTAATTCCAAGAATCTTTGTAGCTCTAACATTCAACCACTTTGGTCAACAGATGTTTATTATGGACCAACTACGTGCAAAACATGGTGGCATTTTCCATGCAAAGCACCTCTCCTATGGGAGATGGCCCACTTGGCAAACACTTTGAAAAGATGGTTGGGTTTTATATCGTAACGGGTAACCATTGCTTTTACAACCCTACATAAATAGTACTGTGTTTCCTTCCCTGCCCTTGGTGGAATTTAGAAAAACGATGCCACAGCACCATAGCTTTTAATATTTGTTTATATGTCATAAATACATGCACTAATGAGGGCTTTTGGGGCACGAGCTTGCTAATTGGTGATGGTAACTATGGGCATATGGGCAAACCACCATAATCAAATTTTTCACACTTGGTTAATTGAAGGCAACCTTTTGTTTGAAAATTAATAAAATATTTATTGCAATTAGTACTGGTCTACAATATATTGTTAATTAACAGTAGCTCTCAGTGACTAGCTGATTTGAGGTCGAAAGTGCAGAGGAACCTGCAGGAATAGAACAGACGAGAGTCTTCCTCGGCCAAAAGTTTGGCTGTTGTCCTTGGTTTCTAAGCAGTTGTTGTATGAAAATTGACATCTCAGCTAGGGTGACCAACTCATCCCAGTTTGCTAGGGATTTTCCTGGTTTTAACGTTGAAAGTTCCATGTGCCTGGAAGCCCCTCGTTCCTGGGCAGCCCGTAACAGTTGTCTAAAGACATAAGTTCCTTGACATGAGGACCTGATTGTAGGGCACCTCTCAACATGGCAACTGGCCTCTCTCAGAGCCAGCGAGGGAGAAAGTGAGAGAGAAAGCCAGCAAGCTGGAAGTCTCAGTTGTTTTGTAACCTAATCTCAGAAGTGATATCCCAGCAGTTTTACGAGAAGTGATATCCCAGCACTTTTACTCAATTTTACTAATTGAGTCCCTAGGTTCAGCCCACCTTCAAGGGGAGGGGATCACACAAAGGCATGAACACCAGGAGGTAGGATCCTCCAGGGCCATCTTGGAAGCTGCCTATCACACTGCCACAGGGCAAGTTTGCTGATTTATCCACAAGATCCCGTTTCTACTGATAAAAGCTTCTTCTGGGGGCTTTCCTGGTTTTAGTCCTGAAAGTTCTGCTTCCTGGGAAAACCTTCAGTCCCAGGCAAACCAGGACGGTTGGTCACCCCAGCATGAACAAAGTCTGCTACCTGGGTGCAGTTGAATCAGGAAACAATGACATGCTAAAACCTCATGAGCTGTTATGAGATTGTATACCTGGGTCCAAAATACTAATAGCCGAGATGCAAGATGGAGGGGCTTAGCATCACTTGAAGAAAATAAATCAGGGGCTTTAGTTTGTTCTGAGCTCAATTAGTGTCACGGTTTGATGTGGCCCTTTATAAAAAGTGAATGCAACAGAAGCATTAACGAAAGCATTGCTAAAGGGACAAAATCACAACAGTAGGCAAAAGCTAGGACCATCAGATGATCCCTTGTCAAAATCTGGAAGGACTTTGCACTGATTTGAAAGGATAAAGCAGGATTAGACAAAAATCTCAGTATGTGGAAAGAAACAGCAAAGAGATGGTACTAGTTGTCCCAGGCAGGCGAAGGGACAAAGGGCACAGGAGTCTAATTTTACATACAAATTCTTCAGTTTATTAAGAAAAGATGTTCTCGGGGTGAATGTCTGAGACCCACCAGGAGCATCTATGTTGCTATGGCGATGCAGTTGGTCTGCCAGAGGGAGGGTGGGCTACTCTCTGCAGTTGTCCACTGAAGGGGTTCCTGGGACAGAGGTGGACACAGGCCTTTTAGTGTTTTGTTTTTTTCCGGTGTGACTTTTCCAGATGTCAGTGCCTTGGGAAGTGAATCTCAAATCTGAGTGTGCATGAGAACCTGCTGGAAGACTTGTTAGAACAGATAGCTGAGCTCCACCCCCAGAGTTCCTGAGTCAGCAGGTCTGGGGTGGGGCCCAAGAATTTGCATTTCTAATAAGGTACTGGCTGATGCTGATGCTTCTGGCCCAGGAACAGCTGCCCTAGGACAGTGACCCCAAAGTGAACGTGCAGTTATATGAAAGGAAATTGCAACTTATCTTGTCAACTCACGTGCATAATTTTCTCCTAATTCTGTCCTCTCCACTGCAGAATCACTGGATGTGTGTGTGTGTGTGGCCCTCTGAGTTTATCTCCATTCTGCCATCTCATAGCGAAAAGGCCCCCTATTAAAGTCGTCTAATTGTCAGGCTTTTCCCACCAACCTCATATTCTGATGCTGACATAATGTTAGACATAATTTTTGCTTCTGTATGATGTCTGGCATCTCTTCATCAGAGCTCCCTAATAGGAGAAATATGCATTATGGGTCTTTCCTCTCCCTAAACCCTGGCTGAACACTACAACTCCTTGGGATTTAAAAATCCCGAAGTTGACCCTCCACCCAAATGAATTAAATCAAGACCTCTGGCGGGGAGGGGGTGGGGAAAGGAAGGGGCATCACCAGTTTAAAAAGAAACTTTCCTAGGTGATTATCATGATACTATAAAACCAGGGCTGTGAATACAGCCTCAGGCTGAGAATACGTTCTCAGAGGTGGTAACAGGTCCCATTCAGAGATAGTTCTAGACCAGAATCTTGGCTACACTTAGAATCACCTGGGGAGCTTTTATTTTATTTTATTTTTTCATATTTTAAAAACTTTATTCTCTTCTGAAAAGTCATTTATACAATCAGTTTTTTAATATTATTATATTTTATATAAAGCTTGTACCTCGTATTTAAATTAGATTGTTTGTTTACTATCGAGTTTTTTTTCTTTCTTTTTATTTATTTATTTATTTTTTGGTTGTGTTGCGTCTCAGTTGCGGCATGTGGGATCTTTGTTGTGGCGCACGGGCTTCTTTCTAGCTGTGACATGCGGGTTCTTTTCTCTCTCTAGTTGTGGCGTGCGGGCTCCAGGGCGCATGGGCTCTGTAGTTGTGGCCCACGGGTGTAGTTGCCCCGCGGCAGGTGGGATCTTAATTCCTGGACCAGGGATCAAACCCGCGTCACCTGCATTGGAAGGTGGATTCTTTACCACTGGACCACCAAGGAAGACCCTACAATCAGTTGTTTTTTTTTTTAAGATTTATTTATTTATTGGTTGATTGATTGCTATGTTGGGTCTTCGTTTCTGTGCTAGGGCTTTCTCTAGTTGCGGCAAGCAGGGGTCACTCTTCATCGCGGTGCGCGGGCCTCTCACTATCGCGGCCTCTCTTGTTGCGGAGCACAGGCTCCAGACACGCAGACTCAGTAGTTGTGGCTCACGGCTCTAGTTGCTCCGCGGCATGTGGGATCTTCCCAGGCCAGGGCTCGAACCCGTGTCCCCTGCATTAGCAGGTAGATTCTCAGCCACTGTGCCACCAGGGAAGACCCTACAATCAGTTTTTAATACAACAAAAGATTTTGACCTCTAATAGACCTTATAAAGTGGTTTCCTGTGGTAACAGAAATTATATATAAGATATTCAAAAGATATGACTTTCCTTAAGGTAAGGAACATATTCAATTTTTTTAATATAGAAGTATATTTCACTTATTTAGTTTACCTCAATCTATTAATAATAATTTGACCCCTACACTTAAAGGATTTCCTAGTGGTTAATTTCCAAAGTGATATGAGTTCTGGACTTTTACAAAACATTTTAAGACATATAGTAAATGTATACTTGTGTTCTGAAGTGTATTAGTATAGTATAAAGATTCAATTCATATTTTTCAGTATTTACCACTTAAGACAAACAATACTACCACAAAAATAGAACTAGACACAACTGGAATAATAAATGGGCAAATGAAATTTAAGTAAAATAGAAAATATAATCAAATGTAGAAGAAAATTGAATAAATGGGGCTTTTAAAATTCACAATTCAGGCACCACTCCAGACCAATTAACTCAGACTCTCAAGGGATGGGATCCACACATCAGTATTTTTTAATATTCCCCAGTGACTCCAGTGTGATGCCAAGGCTGGGAATTGCTGGCCTAGAAGTATCTCTGCATAGGACCTGTCGCTGTTTCAGGCTCTGGAAGGGGATGTTAAATGCTTGGCTTAGAGCACAGGAACTATTAGGTCTTAGCCCAGCATCAAGGGGCCTCACCTCTGAGCTCAGAGACACCAGCACAGCCGAGCAGTGCCTGCTCCTTAGAAGTCTGGAGCTTCTTTCAGCTTTCAGAAACTGAAAAGCTTCTTTTCAGCTTTCTGGAGCCCTTGCTCCAAGCTTCTAAGTTTTAATAGTACCAACTTCGTCCCTTGTTTCTCCAGTTGTCAGGGTGATAGCTGCTCCTTGGAGTTGCTAATTATAGAATATTTTAGTGTTCTCTTTTTGCGTTTTCAGTACCTAGTTAACACATTTTTGCCCAGTTGACAGTTATTTACATTGAATTATTTCTATTAAAATAACTGGTTTTTGTCTCCTGACCAGAGCCTGACTGATACACTGAAATCTGTAGAAGAAGGAAATCTGGAACTGATGTAGGGATAATTTGTGTTCTAGGACAGTAAGAAAGAGAACAAATGTAACAGATACAATATTCAAAAAGGAAATAGAAGAAAACATTGCCAAAGTGAAGGGAGATAGCTCAAAAAAGGTTACCAAGTGAATTTAATGGGGATACAAAAAACTAATAGTGAGACATATGCTCTGATGAATCCATTATATTTCAAGGATAAAGAACAACTCTGATGAAAATTCAGGCAGAAGAAGCCAGTTGTCCTCAAAGAAAATAAAAATCAGATGGCTTCAGCTTTTCAACTCTGACGTTAGATTCTAGAAGAAAATGAAGCAATGAAGACATTTGAGGGGAAAGGATGGGATCCATATATATATATGATATATCAATATTATATATCATTCATATATTCTTCTTGTGAGAAAGGGAGTGCTAAGAAAATACTGGAAGAAGTGCTTCAGTCAACCAAGAGATGAATCAAAACAAAGAACTCATGAGAAAAGCATCTAGCATTGCTGGAAAAGGAAATCTTTTGGATGGTGGTGTGCTTTGTAACTATTTATATATATAATTAAATTTAAAAAACCATGGAAAAATTATAAAACAGAAGGGAGTTATTATAATTCTTAAAAAATATACATAGCAAAATAACCTCATAATTTTACTATAAAAGACTGAGACAAATTCCCAGAGCCCACACCCACAGGGGTGTGGAGAGAGTGAGGAAGTATAAGGGAACTGATTTTCTTGTCTTTCACAAGGGGAGTCAACTGCTACTTTTTAATTTCTGAATTTTATAACTTTAGAGATGTAAATTAAAGCATGTTATTTAAAGATATGAAAATAATCACCAATAGAACTGAAAATATTCTGTTTACCAAATTAGCAGAAGGTAGGAAAAATTAGAAAATAAGTGTTTTAGTCTGTTTGGGCTGCTATAATAAAATACCACAGACTGAGTGGCTTATACACAACAGAAATTTATTTTTCACAGTTCTGGAGGCTGGAAGTTCAAGATCAGGGTGCCAGCAGGGTTCATTTCTGGTGAGGCCCTCTTCTGGGTTGCAGACTGTTTAATTCTTGCTGTGTCTTCACATGGTGGAAGGGGTGAGGGAGATCTCTGGGGTCTCTTTTATAAGGGCGCTGATCCCATCATGAGGACTCCACCCTCATGACCTAAGCACCTCCCAAAGGCCCCACCTCCTAATACTATTACTTTGGGCATTAGAATTTCAACCTATGAATTTTGGGGGACACAAACATTCGTACCATAGCAAACTAAAAACATTCTGTTTACCAAATTAGCCAGGTAGGAAAAATAAGAAAAGAGAACAGAAGCATATAAAATATAAAACAAGAAAATGGAATTGAGACCAAAGATCTCTGTTATGAAAGTATGTATAAATTTAAAAAAAAATCTAGTAAAAGAAAATGACTTTTAGATTAGGACATTCCCTAAAATAAAATTATTAAGGATAGTCACAAATACACCAGCCAGATGCAAACAAAAAGAAGGCAGGGGTCACCACGCTGCTATCAGAGGAAGGGGAATTCAAGGTAGATATTATTAAATGAGACCAAGAAGGTCACTTAACAGACTGATGGAGTTTAATCCACAACCTTGATGTAATAATTGTGAATGTAAAGTAGCTTATAAATATATGTAGAAAAATATTGGACATGCAATGAGAAATCGACAGAAAAGCAGTTAGTGAGAAACTTGAAAGTATTCTTTTGATTCTTGACAGATCGTATTGACACAAATATAAATTAGACTATAGAGAGGATTTAAGTAACAGAATCGCTTGAATGATGTACATGAAGACCAAAGCCCTACCTCCCTCGGGTTCTGGAAGGACGATTCAAGGGTCTTCTTCCCGTCTTCTTCCTAGGTTCCTAATTGCCCGTTATAAACTCGGTCCTGGGGTGAAAGGGAGCAGATCAACAGATGGTGGGAAAGGCAGGGTTTGGAATCCCTCAGACCTGGGCTTCAGACTCAGCACCACGACTAATGGCTGTGCAACCTTGGACTAGACACTTCACCGCTCTAAGCCTCAGTCTCTTCAGCTAAAGAAATCTGTAATAGTTCCTTCTCTTACAGAGTTCTGGTAAAAATTAAACAAAGCCCTCTCTAGGGGACGAGCAGTGCTCGACCATATCGAATAAGCACTACATGTGTTCTTGCAGGATGATCAGCAGCTGGCATAGTGTGAACTTGATTATGTAATTGTCACAGAGCTACACATCCGTATGTGTGTGGCGGGGTTTCTCAGCCTCGGCCTCACTAACACTTGGTGTGGATCGTTCTTTCTGGGTGGGGGCTGTCCTATGTGCCCTGTAGGATATTTAATAGCATCTCTGGCTTCTACCCCCTAAACGCCAGTAGCACCCCATCCCAGTTGTGACAACCAACTATGTCTCCAGACATTGCCAAATGTCCCCTGAAGGACAAAACTGCTCTCAGTTGAGAACCACTGGAATAGAGAGAGATGTGGAATGCCCTCCACCCTTGTCTCTGGGTGGTGAGATTTGGGGGAACTTTTTTCATTAGCCTGTTCTGCATTGTTGAATGCAGAATCTACAAAGTACGTACAATAAGGTAGTGAATAAAGCACAAATGTTCAGTGTTTTATTTTATTATTATTTATTTTGTGAAACCAGAGGCCAAGCAGCAACCCCTTCTGTTCTCTGCCATGGCCCCTGATCGCCAGGAGATAGTCAAACCTCTTATGTGTGTGACTAGTTGGCATGTAGTAAGAGTGCAATCAATGTGGGTTTTCTGTCCCTCCTTCAGCTCTACTCTAGGAGAGAAGAGGTGATTAGTGCAAAGTCTCCTTCCCCAGGGCCAACAGAATTGAGCGGTCTTTGTGCAAAAGGCATTAACAACTTCATGATTTTATTTCAAATGAGCAGACATGCAAGTTGTTGACAAAAATCTACCAAAGACGCATGCATCAGGCAATAATCCACCTGAGCTGCTATGCTTGTGGCAAAAATCTCAAAGACCCCAAAAGCGTAGCATCATCATGTTTACACATCACAGCCTTGAAATGAACATGAAATGTGCTATTGAGACTGATTTCTCCATTATCCTGTCGCGTTCTGATTTTTAAAAGAGATCAAAATTCCATTTTTCCTGAAGAAAGGGAGCGGAGATTCACAGATTTCATTACCAATTTAAAACAAATTGAGCAAAAAATTAGGGGGAACGTTTTTTCATACACAGCAAGGCCTCCTTTTAAAACCAGCAAACATCTGTGCACTTAAGTACCTTCTGTTAGGGTCTAAGGAAGTCAGTTTCTGGAATATGTGTGAGTTCATTGACTTGCCTCACTTTCAAAAACTGAATAAGAGATGAAGAAATCACTTTTTATTTTTTAAAAAAGTAGGGAAAACGATACATCTGCCAAGAAAGTTTGGATGGGGCATTCAAATCTTACAATAAACAGATGCAGAACACAGCCCTGGGCTGGAACTGGGCCAGACACTGGGGCAGCATTTGGGTTTTCTGTTCTGAGTTTTTATTTATTAATTTAAAAATCACATCTCGTGCTCTTTTTCTGAGTATAAAAAATAATTGTTCATGAAAGAGTTCTGCTCTCAAATAACAGTAGCCACTGGGCACGTGAGGCTATTTAGATTTAAATTTCAATTAATAAAATCAAATAAAAAATTCAGGTCCTAAGTCATATCATGCATAACACATTTCAAGTGTCAATAGCTGCTCACTACCATATTGGACAGCGCTACTCTAGAGAATTTGGAAAATAAAGACATAGGAAGAGAAAGGATTTAAAGCACCTTATCCCTGAAATGTGATGGATTTCCTCTTGATCTTTTTTCTGGTACTTTCCATGTGAAATTCAAAAAGTTGTTTTAATTGAGCTATCTATATGTATAGTAAGTAAATTCTTTGTATAGCTCACTTTCCACCTAACATTTTATCATGAGACTTTGCCCATCATAAAATATGTTCTTTGAAAACATGATTTATAAAATTTTCTGCTTGGAAGGATAATTCTTATTGTAGGAAATCGAAGTAAAAGAGAAAGCAAAATTCCTCCCGAAATGTCCCCACTCAGAGATAAAAATCTTCAACCTTTTGGTGAGCATTCTTTCAGATATTTCTTTGGGCATACATACACAGATGGGTATATAAATAGTCAGCTTTATTAGGGATATTTCTATGTCTGTGAATATAGAGATACATTATCCCTTTTATTGGCTACAGATTATCTCAAGGCACAGATGTTATGTTTGACTCTCGTTGCTTCATCTGATAAATACTTCCCCTCTTCTGCAGAGTTCTCCCCTTTCTTCTGAAAACCTTTTTCTTCTTTTTTGTCCTTCTCTCCTTTCTCTCTTTCCTCCCCGCCACTCCTCCTTCCTCCCATCTGTGTTTTCTGGGCCAGGCCCTCTGCTAGTGTAAGGGACAGAACAGTGAAGAAAATAGTTCCTGTTCTCAAGGAGTTTGCATCCTAGCAGAGGAAGCAGAAAAGATAAATGGACCCAGGAAAGAAATGCTAATAAGTGACAGTGCAGTTACAGATTAGGGGAAGTGCCAGGAAGGAGGAGCCTGGGTGACTGAAGCTTGGGACCTAAGTCCATCTGGATGGATTCAGTCCTCTTGCTCCCACCTGCTTCCTGGGTGGCCCTGGGCAGTGGAGAAGGTAGGTGGCTGCCCCGGGAGAGGAAGGAAGCAGAGTGAAGTGACGGTCGATGGGGATGGAGTGGTCGAGGCCACTGGTTCTGGTCCAGATGCTGACAGTGCTCTAGTGGTTCTCACTTGGGGGTGATCTTGTCCCCCTGGAGGACAATGGACAATGTATGGAGACATTTTTGGTTGTCACTACTGGGGCAGGTTGTGGGGGGGGAACGTGCCACTGGCATCTAATGGGTAGAGGCCAGGGATGCTGCTAAACATCCTACGATGTAAAGTCAATCTTCACAATAAGGAATTAATCCAGCTTAAAATGTCAGTAGTGCTGAGGTTGAGAAACCCTGCTCTAGAAGGTGCCAGTGCTACCGGCCCGGCTCCGTGGACTCTTTAATCAATAGAAATCGATAAGAGAGGCCAGACGCGAAATTCAGGCAAGACTTTATTGGGACTCAGGCTGCAACATGGGGGAGTGAAAATAAGAAACAGGTGTCCTTGCTCGTTCTCTGAGGAGGGCGGGCTGGTTCGTTCAATGGGGTGAGGGTAGAGGCAGATCGGTGGGTCAGGCCGGAGGGGTGGCTTAGGTCTGCTTGCCCCCTGGGTGGTGCTGTGTGCAGGGCTCATGTGCAGTACTTTGCTTGTGCTCCCAGCTCCTCAGAAATGGCAGTTGTTTTGTGGCCTTTTTGTATGCTATTATTCATAATTGCCCCGACTGCAATTCAATTTTTGGTCCCTTTAGCAGTATCATTTATGCCGGAGGTTGGGCTGGGCTATACATCCAGGTCTGTCTGTTAAACAACCCTGGGGCTGAGCCTGATGGGATGCAGGTATCAGAGATGCTGCACTGTGGGTGCTTCTGGTGCTGATGTCAGGCTTTGTAGCGAGCCTGTCCTGGGAGGTTCCAGCTGCCTTGCCTGGGGAGGGGGACCTGGGGGAAGTGCTCTGGGCTCCTGGCCCCATAGGCTGGACTGCATGTCTGTGGGAGGTGAGTGGGTGCTAGAGATTCCAGGTCCTTGTCCAGTGTCTGGTCCAGCTCTTACCTGGTGCTGAGGGCCAGTCTGAAGGCCAAGAGGAACGGTGGTGGCCTTACTTCTTTTCTGTTTGCATTAATATGAATTTGTGTAAAGGCGAGGCTTGTGAACCAGGCAGTCGTGGGTTCAAATCCTGAGTCTGCCACAGCCCACTGGGTAACCTCGGGCAGTTGATTTGACTTTTTGAGCACTTGTTTCCTCCTTGGCAGGGGAGCTGGGAGGCTTGAATAAGATTAGGCGTGTGACAGTGCTATCTATAAACTGTAAAGTACTATCCCCATGTGAAGTCGAATAAATAAGGACCCTTGAAAAGGAGACAGAAATTCCCCAGGAAGTTTTTGAGCCATGGAGGCTGACCAGAAACAGCCTGGGAGGGGGAAGCAAAAGATGCTCTGGATTTGAAATGTCACCAGAGCAGGCTCTGCCTGTGATATTTCCGCGCTGACTGCCCGAGGTTGAGTCACAAAGAGAACAGCTGGGAGGACTCGGGGACTTCACACTTCTACTCCCAGCACTCCGCAGAAGGGCAGCGGAAGTTGGAGGTGGAATTTGAAGGAAGAGTCCTGCAGAGCAGTGTTCTGTCTCACACGCAGCTCCTTCCACGCCACCAGATCCCCACGGCTGGAGGGGCTGGAGGCGGTGACCGCGGGCTGTCCACCTGGGAGCCGGGATCTTTACTCATATGATCTCCTTTAATCTTCCCCACACTCTTGAGAGTGGGTATGTTTATCCCTATTTCACAGATGAGGATGCGGAGACCCAGTGGGTAAATTACTGGCTGCAGGTCACATGGCTCATAAATGGTCTTGCTAGGATTTAAACTCAGGCCGGTTTACCCTATTCCAGGAAAGATTCTCTTTCCCTTACATCTCCCTGGCTTTCTCAGGAACTGGGTGCTGGAGGAGGGGTTAGGAGTTTTTCTAGGTAGGAATAACATAAGAGCTGTGCAGGACCCCGACCTCAAGAGCCAGTGATTGTGGCCCAGTGGCCCAGGGGTGGCCTGAATGGGACAGTTGGTAGCCAGACAGTAGCTGAGCTAGAATCAAAGCACTGATGTCAATGGGGGAACCTCTTCCCTTTCACTTTGTTTTAACTGGAGAATTTGCAGTTTGCAGATAGGAAATGATTGCCTGCCTTTCCGTCTAGACAAACATCAGTTTGTTTAGATGTTAGTAGTTTCATTAGATGTTAGTAGTTTAGATGTTAGTAGTTTCATTAGCGCAGGGCAGTCTATTGAATGTTCTTTTTTGGTTTCTCAGGCCATGGGTCAGACAAGGCATTGCTCCCGGAAGGCAGTGCAGGAGCTGGGCCTCTTACTCCAATGACGGCACATTTTTGAGCACTAGCTGTGTGCACAGATCTGTGCTCTGAGGGTCAGGACAAGCCCCCAGAGCTGAGCCGCTTCCAGCCCACTCAGGGAAGTGGGAGATGGACAGCAAGGTGCTGGGTTTTGCACTGTGCTCTGTCCCTGCATTGACCACATGCATGTCAAATGCATCTTTCCACATCTGTCTCCCCGCCAGCCTGGGAACAACCACCTCCCCCATCTCTGTAGCCCTAGGCTGTTGCACAAGGTCTGAACACAGAAATGTTTAAGGGAGTGCATATACCCTCCCATATAAGGCAATTTGCTTTAAGTGTCCCATGAGTTAACCACTCCTCAATGGCTGCAGGAGTCCAGAGCAAATGAAAGCCAAACTTATGCTGCATCCCGGCCCCTTCCTCTGCTTCCCACAACCCAGGGCCTCTAAGAAGGGGTGCTCTGGTCCCCCAGCAGCCATCTCCCTTGGGACTGACAGGCAGGAGTTAGGTGTTCCCGGTTCTCCTGACCCTAATACTATCAGACACCATCAACGCTCGGCTTTTATTTGTAAGGCGGTTGCTGAAGCAGAAGTTGAAGGAGGCAGTTGACAGTGGAGAGTGTAGCAACTCACTACTCAAAGTGTGGTCCATGGACCAGCCACACCAAAAACATCTGGGATCTTGACAGAAATGCAACCTCCCAGCACTGCCCCCAGTCCTACGGAATCAGGATCTGCATTGTAACAGGATCCCCATGTGATCTGTGTGCACGTTAGGGATTCCTCTCTCCCATGATCTATGGGATCTCTCCCATGATCTATGGGGATCATGTACCCCTTACCATCCTTGAGCTTGGATGAGCCCATCACTTCACATCGACCAGCGAGTGGTCATGGAGAGGTGTTGCTAAATTCACAGCCCATGCCTATGGAATGTTCTTCATCTCGTCATGCTAAGCTTCTGATAAATTATTGAGCCAGGTGAGAGTTCCCTTCCATCTCTCTAAAGTAGATTGGGAGAAGCATCCAGTGCATTAAACCCTCTTCCTCTTCATTCAAGCCCAAGGTCATCTCTAGTCAGGATGGAGGGAGGGAGATTTTAGCTTGGACCGGATCCATTCCTCTGTATTCCCTTAAGGATGGAGACTTTCCTGCACTCACGCCCCTGCTCAGGTGATGAATTATTGAAACCTGAGAAAAGTGTATTTGGTCAGTCACATAGGCTTGGGGGGCCCCAGAGAGCAGCGCCTCAGAATAGCCGCTTTGTTTTTCTTTGAGAAGTTAGAACAAAAGAAAAACACAAAAGTAATGAATTGGCATGCCCACTGCTGGGATGATAACGTTGAACATCTTGTTATATTTACTTCAAGTGTATTTTGAACAAAAGATATTTTATTTTAACATTTTAAACTTTACGCCTTTCCCAGAATCAACAACTATTGTCACTTTCATGAAGAACTGTGTTTCATTCTGGGCAAGCCTTTTAAAATAGTCTTGAAACATTTGTATTTTTATATACATTTATGATATATTATAAATAATAGATACATGGCATTGTTTTGTGGGAATGCATTTTGATATTTACATAAATTTGCCCTGGGTCCCTTTACACCTTGTTTTTCTTTTTTTTTAAAAGTCTTTATTGAATTTGTTACAATATTGCTTCTGTTTTATGTTTTGGTTTTTTGGCCCTGAGGCATGTTGGATCTTAGCCCCTGACCAGGGATCGAACCTGCACCCCTGCATTGGGAGGCAAAGTCTTAACCACTGGACCACCAGGGAAGTCCCCTACACCTTGTTTTTCACACAAGGCCACTTTTGACCTCTATTCTTGTTGGCAAATTCAGCTCTAATCCATTCATTCTAACTGCTGCAAGGTATTCTGTCATGTGGATAAGGCATGTTTTGTTTCTCATTTCCTTCTCATTGCATATTTAGATCGTTTCCAGTTTTTCACCGTAACAAACAATGCTGCAATAAGCATCCTTGCCCCAGATCTCACTGGGCACAGGTGTTTCCTGGGAGGCAGGCCATGAGGAGTGGGGATCATTTTGCTGTATAGTATGTGCACTCTCAATTTTACTTGAAAACTGGTGTTGCCAGTTTTCTCCAAAGTCACTCTAGCAATTTACATTCCCAACAGCAGCACAGAAGAGTACGATTTTCTCCACATCCACTCCAATGCTTGGCATTGTCAGAATTTTCTACTGTTGTTAGTTCCATGGGAGAAAATGGTATACCTCTGCGGTTTTCATTTGCCAGTAGAAGTTCCCTTTTGGTTGGAAGAGGCCCTGGCAGCGGGGGGGACGATGTCTGAGCTGAGGTCAGTAGACATAGATTCTTATCCAGCTCTACTGTCAGCTTGAATCAGAGCTTGGGCAAGTGCCTTCTCCTCTCTGGTTGGGCGGGGTGGCCTCTAAGGGGGACATCAGAAAGTGGGTAGGGCTCTTCTGATCCATGGCATTTGGCATCTTGAAATGACAAGACTTGCACAAGAGGGTTTCTCCACCATTTAGCACCTCTCCTAGATCCTGGGGTCACCTCTTTTTTTTCTTCCAGTTTTATTGAGTTATAATTGACGCACAGCACTGTATAAGTTTAAGGGGTACAGCCTAATGATTTGACTTAACATACATCATGAGACGATGACTGCAGGACTTCCTGGTGGTCCAGTGCTTAAGACTCGCGCTTCCAATGCAAGGGGCAGGGGATCGATCGCTGGTGGGGGAAGTTCCGCATGCTGCACGGCTCGGCATCTCCCCCCCCCCAAAAAAAAGATGACCACAGTAAGTTTAGTGAAGACCCGTCATCTCGTACAGATGCAAAATTAAAGAAATAGAAAAAAATCATTTTCCTTGTGATGAGAACTCTTAGGATTTGCTCTCTTAACAGCTTTCATGTGTAACATCCAGCAGTGTTCATTATATTTGTCATGTTGTACATGACATCCCTAGTACTTATTTATCTTATAACTGGAAGTTTGTACCTTTTGACCACCTTCCTCCAACTCCCCCTCCCCGCAATCTCCACCTCTCGTAACCACAAAAATGATCTCTTTTTCTATGAGTTTGTTTCTGAAGTATAACTGACCTACAACACTATGGTAGCTCCTGGTACACAACACAGTGATTCGATACTTCTACACAATTCAAAATGATCACCACAATAAGTCTAGCTACTATCTGGGGTCACCTCTTAGTAAATGATTCTTGAATTAGTGAAAAGGCTGCAACATGGGAGTCAGAAGAAGCAGCTTTTAGTCTAGGCGCCAGCATTTACCTCTGGGGCAGGTGCGGGTGGATGACCAGGTATTGACAGTCTAGTAAGGCTCCAGCACAGAGAAGTCTGTCTGCTTCAAGGCAAGGAGGCACACACCGGAGGAGCCCAGGTGGTAGGTCATTTTCCTGACAGTGGCCAAGCCCTGGACTAGCTGTAAGACCCAGGCTCCAAGTACAGCTCTGGTCAAGTGTATTTCCTGAGGCTGACGCTGTTTGCTCTTGGCTCTGACTCAAATGGTTTTTGGGAAGCGGAGGAAGTAACTTCACCTGAGATTGAGTTCACCTGGCTGCTTCAGGATTGGCAGAAATATGGCTCAAGCACCTGGAGACCTAATGGGTAGGAGTGTAGAGTTGCCAGATTTATCAAATAAAAATAACGATGAATGGGACATGCTTACCAAAACGTTATCCATCATTTATCAGGAATTCAAATTTAATTAAGCATCCTGTATTTTAAAAAAATATTTATTTGGCTGCACTGGGTCTTAGTTGTGGCACGTGGGATCTTTGTTGTGGCATGTGGGATCTTTAGTTGTGGCATGCAGGATCTGCAGTTGCGGCATGCGAACTCTTAGTTGCGGCATGCGGTATCTAGTTCCCTGACCTCGGATGGAACCCGGGCCCCCTGCATTGGGAGTGTGGAGCCTTAGCCACTGGACCACCAGGGAAGTCCTGGCATCCTGTATTTTATTTGAAAACCATAGGTAGGAGGTGACAAGTCACTCAATATAAGGAATAACTGAAGATGGGGTAGTCTAACTTTCCAAGTAGTGGGCATCGTTTTGCTGGAGGTATGTTAGATAAAGCATCAGTGGAGATTCTGTGTGTGTGATACAGTCTTTTTTTTTTTTTAAATAAATTTATTTATTTATTTATTTTGGCTGTGTTGGGTCTTCGTTGCTGTGCGCAGGCTTTCTCTAGTTGCGGTGAGTGGGGGCTACTCTTCGTTGCGGTGCGTGGGCTTCTCATTGCGGTGGCTTCTCTTGTTATGGAGCACGGGCTCTAGGTGCGCGGGCTTCAGTAGTTGTGGCTCGCAGGCTCTAGAGCGCAGGCTCAGTAGTTGTGGCGCACGGGCTTAGTTGCTCCGCGGCATGTGGGATCTTCCCGGAGCAGGGCTCGAACCCCTGTCCCCTTAATTGGCAGGCGGATTCTGTACCACTGCGCCACCAGGGAAGCCCCTGTGATACAGTCTTGTACCCTCTGCTTCCATGCCTTCAAGGTGCTCAGTGCTGCTTGAAACAGCTTGTGGACGTCTTGGGTGGTGAGAAAAGGCAGGATATTGCCCAAGTTCTCCATGCCTCTCCTGTCCCCACATGCCAGCCATGCGGTGGCTGGGAACACCCCTCAAGCACTGTGCCACCACGGTCCTCAAAGTATGGCCCCTGGACGGGCAGCGTCAGCATCACCTGGGAACGTGTTAGAAGCGCAGACTCTTGAGCCCCACCTGAGGACGCCTGAATTAGAAACTGTGTCTTAACAAGCCCTCCAGAGGATGCTGATGCCTGATCAAGGCTGAGAACCATGGGAACAGAGACTGGAGTAGAAAGTTGATCTGAGATCTCAAAACCGTTGCTTTGAACTTTGCTTTTTTGGCGGTGGAGTAAAGCTGGGAATTGCATTTAGGGTGAGGGTGTGGGAGGGGAGGGGTGGCTGATGGTTTGTGGGGTGTGTTCAGCACGGAAGGGAGGGTCCTCTTTGTGATTTCCTCACATGGGAGAGGGAAGGAAGGAGGGAGGGAGAGAGAGAGAGAGAGAGAGAGAGAGAGAGAGAGTGGGAGGGGGGAGGGAGAGAGAGAGAGAGAGAGACAGCCGAGGGAGCTTGGTGATTGTTGTTCAAGAATTGCATTTATTTTTAAACAACACCTACTTAATTTATTTGTTTGTTTGTTTGTTTTTGGCTCCGCGGCTTGCGGGATCTTACTTGCCCTACCAGGGATTGAACCCGGGGCCCCTGCAGTGGAAGCGCAGAGTCCTAACCGCTGGACCGCCAGGGAATTCCCGAACTGCATTTTTTAACAAAAGGATTTGAAAGCATTTGGGGGATCAGGTATGAAGGAGAAAACTCAGCTTATGCCTTCAAGAGCTCACAGTCAAACGGGGGAGACAGGTAGTTATAAAACAGGCTGAAACACAGGCAGCTGCGCGTGCTGTACAAACAAGGGCTGGGCGACGTGGAGGTGTGGATTAATTTTGATTAGGGCAGCATGGCGCTTCACTGAAGGTCTTTGAAAGACCGGCCCAGCCACAAGTGTGGCTTGCGTGTAGAGACAGGGGCAGCGTGGCGTGCTTGGGCAATAGGCTGCTTTTTCTCCCCATCTGAGAGGTCCACAGCTGTTCCAGGCTGCAGGGCATGCCCTATCCTTGGAGGCGCGCAAGACCGTTCCAGCGCTGGATGCAGGGGTGGCCTGCATGACCTTCCAGGGTGGATCCCTTCTGGGGTTGTCAAGCTGCTCCCAGGGTCTGCGATGGGTCATCTGGGGTTTCTAGCTCTGGTCCCATTTGTGACCAATCCAGCTCTGTCTGCACCCCGTTCCAGCTAAGTAACTGTCCAACTATACATTATTCATGGGCAGAAAAGAGTAGCTTTATGAAGCATGCGTTAAATAAATGAAAGACAGCAAGGGAAAAGATGGACGCATCCAGCCCAAGCCCTAGGTGTTCACTAAACGTGCTTTTGTAAAGAGCAGCTTGATTCTGCTTATCTGCCTCTATTGAGGGGTTCACAGATTGTCCGGGTCACCTTGCCTCAGCCTGCGGGTCGCGGTGGGCATCCCCCGGGCAACTGTGTGGTCCCTTGCTTCTCCCAGTTCTCCCCTCTGAATATGCTGCAGAGCCAAGAGTCCTTGCGTGACCTGGCTCTTGGGGGGCGGGGGGCTGGCGGTTGCTGGGTTCCATGGGACTGTGAGCGCTGAAGCCATTTCTTTGCAACCACAGACTTGCTGCAGTTGTGAGCTGGGCCACGTCTCTGGCAGCTGGCTGCTTGGCACTGGGGAACGTGGTCACACCGTCTGGCCGTCTTCACAGGCTCCATTTTGGGAATAGAACGTTGGCACCGTTGAATTTGGCTTTGGTATTTTGTCCAGGTTGTTAACAGCCTCATAAACATCTACCCTTCTTTTTCTCCCTGGTATTTCTGGTCCATTGTCATCACCAAATACGTGAAAACTTCACTATTAGACTGCCAACTTAGTAATATCTGTCTGGCACTTACAGTGTACAAAGCACTTCCAAATACAATATCCAGGCCTCTGAATACATCAGTGTTCTTACCTGTAAGATGGCAGTAAGGACAGTTAGCCACCAGCGTAGACGTGTACTGAGAAGTAAACTAGTTAATACATGTGAAGCTCTTAGAGCAATGGCAGACAATCAGTATGAACTATTTTCACTTTTTGAAGCAGGAATGATTTCCCCCAAACAATGGAAGGGGTTCCAGTCACCTGTAGTGTATGAGGATAGAACACTGCCTGGGTGCAGGCAACAATGGGGAGCGTTATCTACAGAGAATTTAAAAACAATGATAAAACCAACAAAGCCAGTCTATTTTTTTTTAACATCTTTATTGGAATATAATTGCTTTACAATGTTGTGTTAGTTTCTGCTGTATAACAAAGTGAATCAGCTATGTATATACACATATCCCCATATCCCCTCCCTCTTGCGTCTCCCTCCCATCCTCCCTATCCCACCCCTCTAGGTGGTCACAAAGCACCGAGCTGATCTCCCAGTGCTATGCCGCTGCTTCCCACTTGCTATTTTACATTTGGTAGTGTGTATATGTCAATGCCACTCTCTCACTTCGTCCCAGCTTACACTTCCCCCTCCCCATGTCCTCAAGTCCATTCTCTACGTCTGCATCTTTATTCCTGTCCTGCCCCTAGGTTCATCAGAACCATTTTTTTCTAGATTCCATATATATGTGTTTTTAAAAAATTTTTTTAATTGAAGTATAGTTGATTTACAATGTTGTGTTAATTACTGCTGTACAGTGAAGTGATTCAGTTATACACATATATACATTCTTTTTTTTTATATTCTTTTCCATTATGGTTTATCATAGGATATTGAATATAGTTCTGTGCTATACAGTAGGACCTTGTTGTTTATCCAGTCTGTTTTTCATCATCATGATACACTGGCAATTCTAAACTGTATCAAACATGCCCTCACCCTGAAATATTCAGTTGAACTACAATCTAAATTGCTGTGTTTACCATCCAGTTTTAATATACATGCATGCTTCAAACTGACATATTTTAATCACTATCCTTTCATAAACATTGTATTTTACATGGCATTTAATTCAAAGAATTGCCTGTTATATAGTCGTCCCTCTAGATTTATGGGCTCAGCGATACATGTTCATTGTAAAAGTAAGTTCCTAATGATTCAGAATCATTCAGGTTCTCTTTGGGCCCAATTCAGGTCTCTAACGCCTGTGGTATACATATTCCTGCGTTTAAACAGTTGACTCAATAATAACAGTGATAGGCCAGCAATTAAATGGTGAAAAACGCTAATGTATTACTTTAATTCTATCATTCTATGTGACCAGTTGGAGTTTTTATTTATGCTTAGAATTTAGAACAGTGAAATGGGGTATACATTGTGAGCTGGAAAAATTTGTGTTTTGTTAAGTGCTAATTTCAGTTCCTATAGTAAATATTTGATGGAATCTGAATGATATATGTAACATTGAATTTTTCCTTTATAATTGATAACTAACTGTCAGTGATTTTAAAACTAAAGAATGAATCAAAAAAGTAATTACTATTGATTATTCCATGATTATTCCTGGGAATAATTTTGCCCTAGAGTGTGTGTGGAGGGTGTTAAAAATGATCCTCTGGTTATGTAGTTAGACTGACTGTATAACTGGCTCTGGTGGGTCCTTTGTACACAATAGATCTCATTGAATACACAGGGTGACCCAGAGAGAGACGGCTTATTACTCCCGGTTTATGTTTTGAATGGATCTAATTCTGCTAATGATACAGAACTCTAAACCATTGCTTGTTCTTACACTCAGATTTGCTCCCATTTTGTTTCTTCCCCGTAAAATGTTTTATTACAATTGTAAGCTGGAAGCCTCCCCGGGCTGTGAAACGAGATCACCCATCCCGCCTACAATTAAATGGTTTTGGCATCAGCCCCTCCTGGCCCTCTTGCTGGTGGTAAAGCCCCTCTGAAGTCCCCTCCGTTATTTCAGAGGACTTCTCTGCTGCCGTCTTGTGGGTGTGGGGAGGGCTTTGGCAGGACCCTCTGTAGCTGTGGCTGCACTACTGCTGGGGACACTGGTGAGAAGTCTGCCCTGGGGACAGGGATGTCTTTGTCCCTGATGATCACGAATCCCCCTCACTGGTCTCCTGGGGTCCACACACCCCTTCACTCCCTCGGCTGAGGGTGTGGGGCCGGGGAGTTGCTCTTGCAGCCCGCAGACCCAAGCACCACTGCAGAGACCCCAGGAGCTTCTGGCTGGCCTCCACAGGGCAGGGCCAGCTCAGCCCCCAGAAGCTGGTACACCCAGGCATTCACAAGGTTTGGAGTCCCTGCCAAATTTCCTCTTTGGCCTGAGAGGGAGGGGACATCCTTTGGTTGCCCAGTCTGAGATACCCTAATATCCTGCCCTGGGATCATGGCAGAGACACCTGTGCCCTTCAGGGGAAATCCTTCCCCCATCCACAGGGGTTCGCCTGACCCCCAGCTCTGACCACAGTCACCAGGGTACTCAGCGTGTTCCCCCAAGTCAGGCTTGTTCCATCTTAAATACCGTACCACTTACGAGGTGCAAGCCCTGTGGATTCTCAGCCAACCCCAGCCCCGCCCACCTGGGCTCACCGCCCCCAGCCTTCCCTTTCTAGCCTCCTATAGCCTCCCTGGGGTGCAGGTGCAGGACCCTTCCCCCACAGGATCTCTGTGTTTCTCCTTCTTAATCCCAGGGGAAGATTATCTTCATGGCTGGTGGGGTGGAGGACATTTGGCCATGCTCCTCTCACACTTCTGTTTATGTCCCCCAAGGACACAGGCTCGTGGAGACCCGAACAAGGCAGGTGTCTTGTTTCTACTTCCCCGACCTGGGTCACATCCTGCCCCTTCTCGCAGGCAGTGAACTCAGAGGCTTGGTGGTTTGAATTGGGGTGAGAGGAGGGAAGGGGAGAAAGCAAAAGAGTGAACTACAAGGAGGAAAAATAAAACTTCAGCTAATATCTCAGAAATGCTCTCCCAGTCATCCCATTGCTCACAGCCCCCGGGCTAATCCCAATTTTTTTTTTTTTTTTAAGTCTATAGAATGTGTTAATGTCCAATGTTGTGTAAATTACCACAAACTCAGTGGCTTAAAACAATGCAAATTTATTCTTTTATCTGGAGGTCAGAAGTCTGAAATGGGTTTCCCTGGGCTAAAATCAAGGTGTCAGCAGGGCTGTGTTCCCTTCTGGAGGTGCTAGGGGAGAATCCCTTCCAACTTCTAGAGGCTGCCTGCATTCTTTGGCTTGAGGCTCCTTCCTCCAGCTTCAAAGCCAGCAGGGTAGAATCTTCATCTGCCTGTGATTCTGACCTCGTGGCCCTCCTGCCTCCCTCTTCCACTAATAAGGACCCTTGGGGTTACATTGGGCCCACCTGGACAATCCAGGCTCATCTTCCCAGCTCATAATTCTTAACTTAATCACATCTGCAAAGTCCCTTTTGCCACGTAAGGTCGTATATTCATAGGTTCTGGGGATTAGGACGTGAACATCTTTGGGGAGCATTATTCTTCCCACCACATGCTCCATATCTCATAGGGGCATTGGAAGGGTGTGTTTGGGGGGATGTGCACGTGGGCACACAGCCTGCACATCCTAATGTGGGTTTCTTTTCCTACCTGAGGGTTGATTCTGAGGAGGAGGCTGCTTCCTGATAGGGGTCCCCTTGGAAAACACAGGTAGACCAGAAGGTGGCCCTGATCCAACTCGAGCCATCCTGTAGCAGGTGCTGTCAGTGCCCACCTCCCTCCTCAAACCCCCTCCCCAACAGAGGTCAGGTCAACTGCAGTTTCAGTGGGCAATTCTTATCCTCAATGACGGCGTCCTACCACAAGCACAGGTGTCTCTCTGCCCGAGGTCTTTCTTGGGCTCAGCCTTTGGTGGTGCAGCCTGGCAATGCTGGGAGGTTGACCCCAGGAGTAACCCTTAACCAAGGAGGGATGGGAGTTGGTGGATGTATCCGTGTTCTGTGGCTGCTATAACAAATTTCTGTAAACTGGGTGGCATAAAACAACAGAAATTTCTTCTCTCCCAGCTCTTAAGGCCAGAAGTCTGAAATCAAATCAAGGTGTTGGCAGGGACTGGCTCCCTCCAAAGGCTCTAGGGGAGAATCCTTTCTGACTCTTTGAATTCCTGGTAGTTCCTGGTATTCCTTGGCCTGTGGCTGCATCACTCTAATCTCTGTCTTCGACTTCACATGGCCTTTTCCTTTTCTCCCTGTGCATCTAAGGATGCTTGTCATTGGATTTAGGTCCCACCTGGGTAATCCGGGGTGCTCTCATCTCAAGATCCTTAATTATGGTGACAGACACCCTTTTTCCAATTAAGGTCACATTCATAGGCTCTGGGGATTAAGATGTGGACATCTTTTTGAGGACTATCATTCAACCACTCCAGTGAATGAACACCTGGCTTCCTTGCCCCTTGGGGACACTTCTCAGGTGTGTGCTACCTAGCCTCGTAGAGAGTTCCGAGTGGGGTTGAGCTCCACCTGCCCAGTGACCGACCTGCTCAGTAATGCGGACTTTACTGTCTTCACTCCCCTGTCTCACTCCCCCGCTCCTTCACTGTGTTTCCTTGGATCACCTCCCGAATTGACTGCCTGCACCCAAATCCTTGTCTCTGGGTCTGCTTTTGGGGAAACCCAAATTAAGACATAGCCCCTCACTTCTAAGGCCCTTGCAAGCAGCTGGAAATCACATCTCCACTGGTTCCCAGGTATGGTTTGTTCAGGGCCATCTTGTGCTTCCCATTCCTGATTGATCTTTCTCTCAGATACTCCCTGGTTGGTCCTCCGGTCTTCCTGGTCTGTCCTCTCCCCCATCCCATTGCCTTTGTGATTCTACAGCCTCATCTCTGTCGCCTGGAGACCCCCTGCTGACGCGCAGCCTCAGCATAGGGGAAGTAATTGCAAAGGAACCTGCTGCCTTAGATAGTGGAGAAAGAATCACAGTCAGCATGCGGCTTAATTGAATTAAAGGAAAAAAGTCCTGCCCCACCTCCGCAGTAACTCATCGCCCTTGACAGGGTGCAGGTAGAGCTCATCGCAGAAGCAAGAGTCAAGGCTGCAGTCTTGGCTCTAGGAAGCTTCTGACTCTGACAGGGGAGGAGCTGAGTGCTTGGGCCCCTGCCCAGAGTTCAGAGGCATAAGCAGTCTCCTGACCTAGGGGTGAAGAAAGGAGGGTGTTTTGTGGATGAAGAGACAAGGGCTTTGGCTCTGAGATGTAGAGCATGACCCAGGAGGAAGGTCTGACCGAGACAATCCTGTGCTTGGGGCCAGCAGGTCAAGAGAGCTGGGAAAGACTGGGCAGAGGTGGTGAGGAGGTGCTCTCACTCCTCCCAGGGAGAAGCTGACCATCCGATAGGTCATAGTCAAGGACAGTAATTGGGTCTTGGGAGCTGTGGGCAAGGCTGCAGTGGGCTGTGCCTGTCAGCCACTCCTTCTTTCCTGAGGAGGCGCTCTCAGGCCAGCACACCCTTCCTGCCAGCTGCTGCAACGAGCCTTAGGGGAGGTACGGGCTCCACTGGTCATGAGTCCAAGCTCTGTGCTCCAGCCTCGGGTCCTTGGATTTCTTGCTGCGTGGACTGGGCGTGGGCCCAGCTCATCACAGGAGAACATGGCATTTCCTGTTCAACTCTATTTCAACTCTGTGTATTTCAACTCTGTGAATTGACTCTCAATCCTGTGAGTGCTGTGCATTCATACTTCCTAGGCTGTCTTCCAGTTGCTTCTGTAGGAAGCTCCCTCCTCTGTCACACCCTAGAAGGCTTGTGATTCACTGGGACACTTTCTCTCCATACGGTTTGAGAGGTAAAAGGAACCAGATTAGACACAATCTTGACCCAAGGCTGAGGAAGTTAAGAGCTATGGACTCCATTCAGGGGGTGCCTGGGATTCATGGAAGGTTATTGAGCTGAGGGAGCAGATAGTCAGAGTTGAGCTTTGATAAGTGAAAGAAGAGGCACATGTGCACAGGACTTGATGGGGGGACAGGGTCTTAATATACTGGAAGCTGACTGTTTGATCTGAAGGCCTTTATGTGTACTATCCCTCTGCCTAGAACAGAGAGATATTTGTCCCAGTTTAAATATCACTCCTCATGAGTTCTTCCTTCTCATTTAAATGTGTTTTCCTCATTACACTCTCTTATAGCTTCCTCTGGTTTTCTTTCACAGCGTTTACTACAGTTTTGAAAGTTTTGTCTTCCTAATCAGACCTTAAACTCTTTGGGGGCAGGATCCATGTTTTATTCATTTCTGTATGATGCCAAAGAAAAATTGCACTGGACAGAGTTCAATAGGCAAGGAGGACTTTATTTTTTTATTTATTTTTTTAAAATGTGCTTTTAATGCATACTTCAAACTAAGAAAGTCACAGTTGTTTGTTTGTTTTTTTTAATTAATTAATTTATTTATTTATGGCTGTGTTGGGTCTTCGTTTCTGTGCGGGGCTTTCTCCAGTTGTGGCAAGCGGGGGCCACTCTTCATCGCGGTGCGCGGGCCTCTCACTATCGCGGCCTCTCTTGTTGCAGAGCACAGGCTCCAGACGCGCAGGCTCAGTAATTGTGGCTCACGGGCCCAGTTGCTCCGCGGCATGTGGGATCTTCCCAGACCGGGTCTCGAACTCGTGTCCCCTGCATTGGCAGGCAGATTCTCAACCACTGCACCACCAGGGAAGCCCCAAGGAGGACTTTATTGAAGACTATTGCAACAGGAGAGAGATTGAACTCAACTACACTGAAACAAAATGCAGGAGAGTTTTTAAGCCCTGGGGTAGGGTAACAGAAAAATAGTGGAGGCCATCGGTCTATGTGATTAGGCCACCTGTGTCTGCTAATTGGTGCTTATCAAAGAGAAGCTCTTACCTTCCTGCAGACACTGGGAAACAGGGGCACTGTTTTCCTTGATGACTACATTTCTGAGAGGACATTTCTGGGTTGTAAAACTGGTAAGAGGCTGGGAGAAGATTTACATCTCAAGGAGGGCAGAGAAAGAATTTACAAGGACAAGTTTTCTAAAGTAACTGCTCTAAGGAAAGAGAGTTCAGTGACATAGAGTCAGGAAGAAACTGTCTAAAGTTTGGTCAAGCTGAGAGGAATACCAAGGCCGCCTTGGGAAATGACCTCCCCCTCTATGCTACATTCCTTCCCTACAGGGACAGGCAAAGAACACAGCAAATAATAGGTGCGTTTAATTAAAAAAAATTTTTTTTGGCCACGCTGTGTGGCTTGCGGGATCTTAGTTTTATTTATTTGTTTTTTATTTTTATCTGTTTGGCTGCACCGTGAGGCCTGTAGGATCTTAGTTAGTTCCCCGACCAGGGATCAAACCTGGGCCCTGGCAGTGAAAGTGCCAAGTCCTAACCACTGGACCGCCAGGGAATTCTTGGTGTGTTTCATTTAAAATGAACATTTGTATGTCTATTTGGTTAATCTCCATTTCCCTTGCTAGATGGTAAGCTGCATGAGGGCAGGGATCATGCCTGTCTTGTTTGTTAGTATAAACCCAGCACCATCCACTTGCTTCTCATAGGTGCTCACTAAGTGCTTGCAGAGAGAATGAATGAATGGATGGATGGAGGAAGAGACAGAAGCACCAAGGATAACTTCCAGGTTTTCAGCGTGGGAGCAAGAAGGTAATGGGGCCAGTAGTGGCTGACGTGTGGAAGTGACAATGATGGGCTGAGGGCAGAGCAAACAGTCATGTGATCCCAGGCTGTCCTGCTGACTTTGCCTGGAGTAGGGGACTAACAGTGTTTGGTGTCTGAGATGGAGACGATTAAGGCAGCGCAGCTGAGCCTGGGGAGGCGGTAACGTGTGCAGATTACCCCTCTCACTTGCCCTCGGTTTGATTCCTAACAAGCGACAACGATCCTGGGGGAAGAGACAATGTTTGCTCTTTTGAATTTATTTAGAAGATAGAGCTGCGTCAAGGTGAGGACCCCCTTCCGGGCCACCCCGCGGGCAGATGGATGCTGGTGCATGTAATTACTTTCAGGGTCAAAGCAGCGCAATCAGCTCCTTTGTCAGCAGCATTCACTGAATAGTTTTATCGAGCGCCTGAAGGTGATTTGTTCCAGCTCTGGAGTAATTGTCCAATCAACCGCAGGTCCCGGCGGTGGGGGGGGGGAGGTAGTTTGAAGGAAACTTCCTGAACATTTGAACATTTGTGATTAAGACTAGATGGCTTGGGCTTCCCTGGTGGCGCAGTGGTTGAGAATCTGCCTGCTAATGCAGGGGACACGGGTTCGAGCCCTGGTCTGGGAAGATCCCACATGCCGCGGAGCAACTGGGCCCGTGAGCCACAACTACTGAGCCTGCGCGTCTGGAGCCTGTGCCCCGCAACGGGAGGGGCCGCGATAGTGAAAGGCCCGCGCACTGCGATGAAGAGCGGTCCCCGCACCGCGATGAAGAGTGGCCCCCGCTTGCCCCAACTAGAGAAAGCCCTCGCACGAACCGAAGACCCAACACAGCCAAAAATGAATAAATAAATAAAGTAGCTATAAAATTAAAAAAAAAAAAGACTAGATGGCTTCATTAATGAACAAACATTCTTTGAGCACCTACTGTGTGTTGGGTCCTGTGTCAGGCCTGTGGGAGGTGGAGGAGAGTTCTTGCTGTAAAGAACCTGTGGATGGTTAAAGGGGATAAATAGAACCATCCTTAATCTCATGCTCATCTCAAGTGTTCCAATGAGAGCCCCAAGGAGGAAAGGCTTCTTCCTAATGGAAGAGGCTTTGGAGTAGGGTCTGGGAAGATGATGGGTAGGACTGGGGTGGAGATGAGGAGTTGGCACTGACAGTCATTCAAAGTCAGTGACAAAGATTCTTTCCTTGACCAAACTCTAGCCAGCCTCCTCTGAGCCCTCTTCTTGGTAGGGCTCAACTTTGGCCTATAAAGACTTTAGCAAACACTAACATGGCGTCTAACAGCTCAAGCCTGCATCCCTAGTAATGACCCTCGCCCCCTCACAGTTCCTACCTGAGAAAACTCAAGGCTGCCAAATGAATTAATTCACTGTTCCAGCCAACACCTGAAGGTAGGGCCCATCTCTCAGTCTCTGTGGGAGGGTAGGAGCTTAACTTCGATAGGTACCAGTTAGCAAACCCAGATGGGTTTCACGTGGACCAAACACCCCTTCCCACTTTTTGTAATTTTTCACTTTCCTGACTCTGTTCAAGCCCCTGCCTTTCCTCCTCCCTCCTCCCTCATTCTTCCTTTAAAATGCCCAGTCACCTCTGCACACAACAGAATGGAGCTCAGCACTTTCCCTTACTGTCAGTGGTCACTAAATCTGTTTTCACTGCTTTAGCTAATGTCTGGTTGTGTCCGTCTTTGACAAAAGTTCTCCACGAAGAAATAAAAGCAGCAAACCGGTGCACACAGTTTTCAAAAAGAGACCCTTTTGTTTTCAATCCAGCAGGGGAAATAGTGAGAGAAAGAGCTATGGAGAAAAGGGGGAGCCGGATCATGCAGGGCCTTGGAGGCTCAAGCAAAGAGCTGGGGGTTTTGGCCTGAGTGCCACAAGAAGTGGAAGATTTTAAGTGCGGAAGTCAGAGGGTCAGAGCAGTGCCCATTACAAAGTAAGCATTCACTAAGTGTTCAATGTTGCTGTTATCACTTGGAGTTCCAAAAAATGATTTGTGTGGTGGTGGTATTGAGAGAGGGTTGTGGGGAGCCCAGGTGGACATGGGACAGTAGTTTGGAGGCCACAGCAATGGCTGAGGCCAGAGATGGTGGTGGTCTTGTTTGGCTCAGTGGTTATGGGGATGGAGAGAAGCGATTGAATCGAGGAGAGATTTAGGAGATCAAACTGGCAGGACTTGGTGAATGGCTGGAAGTGGTGGGGGCAGGGGAGGGAAAGGGATAAACTGAGGACGATGTCCAGGTTTCTGGCTTGTGAGAGTGCGTGGGTGATGGAGCTGTTCCCAGGTGTATGTGGCGCAGAGGGGGAGATCACTTTTTCAGGTTGAATTAAAGAGCACATGGGATGGCAGTGTGCTGTTGGGTATATGGGGCTGGAGCTCTGGAGGGCCAGCCTTCAGGGAACGGGGGCTGTTTTTATTCCCACATTATACTTGATTTGATCCTGAGCTTCAGGCACAGCCCTGAGAACCTGGCATGTGTGTGACTTAGTTCAGGTTGTAGAGGAGGAAAAATTCTCCTCTATCCTCTTAGGTTCTCCAGCTGGACCTAAGAATTAAACTGACATAAGATGGATTAATAGGAGAAAAGCAAACAAGTTTAATTACATTTTTACACGTATACGGGACAAGAGAATGAAGACCTGAGGAAGTGACCAGAGCAGAAACTTTTATACCTTTTAGACAAAGAAATGATAAGTTTGGATTTCCCTGGTGGTCCAGTGGTTACGACTCTGTGCTTCCACTGCAGGGGGGCACAGGTTCGATCCCTGGTCAGGGAACTAAGATCCCACATGCTGTGTGGCGAAGCTAAAAAAAAAAAAAAAAAAAAAAGACAAGTTTGTGAAGAAATGACAAGACAAAGGGCAGTAAATTTGGGGGAAATAACTAGAGATATAGTTGGAGGGGGACTAGCGGAAGATAGGATTATTTTAGCAAGCTTGTCTGTACAGACCCCTTTCAGTGTCTGCTCCAAATCTGTGGTGATAAAGATATTCTTGTCTTCCTGGTACAGAGAGGCACCTTTCTCATGGCCTGTTTTTAGGTAGAAACGGGGAGGTCAGAGAACCCTTCCCGCATCTGCAGTTTCTCCAGTGCCTTCAGCTCAAAAGAATCATCATGCCCAAGTGGCATATTTTAGGGTGACATGTCCTGAACTCCTTCAGAGTTCTCCTGGACTCCAAAACAAGATTCAAGTGAAGGGACTTTATTTGGGAAGTGGAGGTCACACCAGTGGGGAAGTGAAACCGGGACGGAAAGGAGGCAGCAAAGTGTGTGTGGGGAAACACAGGCCTCAGAATGACCCCACACAAGAGGCGAGGGAGCTGGGGTATTTATACACTACAGTTCCTGGAGCAAGAGCCCTTACACACAGAGATACAGATACGACAGATGAAAGCTGCTCGGGCACAGTGAAATGTCCGAGGGGTATAACAGGACATGGGCAGCATTGGCTACAGAGCCTAATGATGCAGTTTGTATAAACATGGAGACTTTTATCTCACACTAGATGAAACTGGTCCTCTGATTAGTTTTGTGTCATATTGGCAAGTTAACTGCAACCTTCAAATAAAACCTAGTTGAGATTGGAGTAAATTATGTTTGTAGCACAGGGGGGTGGGATACAATTGAAACCAACCTGTGAACTAATATTTCCACATCTCATCACTTGGGGTTCATTAGTTTGTTAGAAATGAACATTTATTGAGCATGTACTACGTGCCAGGCTTCATGCTGAATAGGTTAGATATTGATATATTATCTCATTTAATCTTTATAATGAAAAACCCTGTGAGATAGGTATGGTTAGACCCATTCTATAGATGCGGAGGGACTCTGTTGTTGTCTTTTGTTTTTTTTGGGCTTCGCCGCACGGCACACGGGATCTTAGTTCACTGACCAGGGATCGAACCCGTGCCCCCTGCAGTGGAAGTGTGGAGTCTTAACAACTGGACCACCAGGGAAGTCCTGGGACTCAGTGGTTTGCTCTTGTTGTGACAGTGTGCAGTTGGCAGAACCAAGTTTCCACCCATTTTCTTTCCTCAACCTTTTGCTGCCGCTTGGCAGTTAGAAATTACAAGAGCAATCTTAGCTCAAGCATTTGGCTTATATTTGCGTTCAGTATTTATTGAAGTTCCCAGGCTCATCCAGTACTAACCGTCGGGGCTTAATAAGTTCTAAATAATAATGATTTCCCGCTGGATGAGTATAGATGTTTCTGTCAGCTGAGGCTGATTTCCACCTAATTTTCAGGGAATTTGTGTGGCACAATGATGAGCTAAATATTTATGCAGGGAGGATGTATGTACAAATCACATTTCCATAAGAAACACAAGGCAAATGAGAGTTTCCCACAAAAAAAAAGTTTATTGCTGGGAAAAGATGCTTTAGAGGATCCAACATTAGCCAGGATTAACCAGCATTATCCAAGAGTTAGCCATATTTAGGCAATTTTAACATTTATGCCAGAGAAGTGTCTTTATTAAGAATTGCCAAGGATTACTAGAGGAGAAATCATGTTTGCTCCTCATGGTTGAGGGAAAACACCTGGGAATATAAAATAGCTTTTTCTCCAAATGATCTAACCATCTTCGTGGATGGGACCCTGGGCAAGTTACTGCCTGTCTCTCTGAGCCTCAGTTTCTCAAGCTGTCATCTACTGGATAGGATTGGCTGTTCCTTAAGGCCCTGCGCATTCCGTCTTGTAATTCTGTGTGCTACAACTGTGCCTCTGTCTTTTTATCTCCACTGAGGACAGGCTGTTAACCTTGGACTACCAGCCTTCCTACTGAGGGAAAGGAGTCAACATTTCGGCTACTTATTGTGTGTCAGGCACCCGCTAGGTACTTTATGTCAGTCAACTCATTACTCCTCATAGCAGCTCAATGGCATAGGTTTTATTTCCATTGTATAGCTAAAAACGAATAAGTTGCAAGTTTAGGAGCAGCTGCTACTTTTGGGGCTGTGCGCCAGTCCTCCCCACCCACATCTGAGTAAGTTCAACAGAAAGGTTTTGAAAGGTAAGCGTTTTTACTTGGGGCTGTCTACCAAACGGGTACTAAGGAGCAAAGAGCATAGGACTTGGGGTTGTACAGACCTGAGTTCAAGTTCTGCCTCCTCCAGGCACTAGCTGAATGCCCGGGTGAGTCATATCACCTCTCCAAGTCCTGTTTCCTCATCGGCACACTTACCTTATGAGCTCTATAGAGCAGGGCTGTTGTGTGGATTCCACGAGAAACCGTCCAGCTCTTTGAGACCAAGCTGAATTGGTTGGTCATTCTAGGTTTCCCCCTAAGGGTCATCTCAGATGGCCCTGCTCACTGCCACTCCGATGTAAGAAGCAGCTCTGGATGTGGCCGTGGCTTCCTCCCCATCCTTGCTCTCTTGAACGCCTTCGCCTGACCCACCCAAGCCCTGGCCCTGCCTGACTTCTGCCTATGTGCATGCACCGTATGGCTGGAGATACGGGTCCAAGCCCCAGCAACACCAGGTTCTTTTTATGTGACCTGAAGTCACTCATCTGATTTCTCTGAGACTCTGTTTCTCTTCTGTAAAATGGGGATCATTTTACAGACTTCGTTCAAGACTTTTGTAGTTGGTTAAACGTCATGATGTTGAAATTAACTGCATGCATGTGTTCTGTCCTCACCCCAGGGAATGACCTCAGTCCTCCTGAATGAATTCTTTTTTTTTTAATTGAAATATAGTTGATTTACAATATTGTGTTAGTTTCAGGTGTACAGCAAAGTGATTCAGATATATATATATATATTTTTTCAGATTCTTTTCCATTATAGGTTATTACAAGATGTTGAATATAGTTCCCTGTGCTATATAGTAGGTCCTTGTTGTTTATTTTATGCATAGTAGTGTGTATCTGTTAATCCCATACTCTTAATGTATCTCCCCCTTTCCCCTTTGGGAACCCTAAGTTTTCTATGTCTGTGAGTCTGCTTCTGTTTTGTAAATAAATCCCTTTGTGTTACTGAATGAATTCTTTTGCAGCCTTAAGAGTTCCTGGATTAAAGAGTCCCTCCTGCTTTGTTACAGAGGGACATATGACCCAGCTTGTCCTTTGCTGTCAAGATTTAGGTGCCTTGAATGAGCAAATGAGTGAGCAACCTCCCTCCCTCAGATGTTGCTTTAAGAGTGATTTCTGCCTGGCTGAGACAGATTTCTATATAGATGTAATCTCATTTAATGTTTTCAAACCCCTGTGTCCAGGCACAACGTGCTGAAGCCACAGAACCAGCAGGTGGCCGCACTGGGATCTGGCGCTAGATCCGCCTGCATCCTTTCCGCTGTGCCCACTGAAGCTCACAGTCCTAGCCTCTGCTTGGAATTCAGCTTTGCCCTCACCAAGACTCACAGCCTCACTTTTAGCTTCACTTGCTTCTGAGGCTGTAACATGGCTTTGAAAAGATATTTCAGGAAAATCAGAAAGTTGTAAAAAAATTTTTGAGGTCCAGGTTCATAGGGACTTCAGAAACTCTCTCTCTTAAATAACAGCTTTACTGAGATATAATTTAGATACAATAAAATTCACCTTGAAAAAGAATAGTTTAGTTGTTTTTAGCATATTTACAGAGTTGTTTTATAGCCATCACCACTATCTAATTTTAGAACATTTTCATTACCTCCCAAAGAAACCCCATACCTATTAGCAGTCACTCCTCATACGTCCCTGGCAACCACTAATTTACTTTGTCTCTGTGAATCTGTCTATTCTGGGCATTTCATATAAATGGAATCGTATGCTATGTGGCCCTCTGTGACTGGCTTCTTTCACTCGGCATAATGTTTTCCAGGTTCATCCAAGTTGTTGCGTGTATTAGTATTTCATTCCTTTTATGGATCCTTGTTTATTTTATGGGAATAAAATTATAAAAATAATATTCCGTTGTATGGATATGCCACATGTTGTCTATTCATCAATTGAGTTGATGGATGTTTGGGTTGCTTCCCCCTTTTTTGACTTTTATGAATATTGCTGCAATGAACATTCAGGTACAGGTTTTTGTATGGACATATATTTTCAGTTCTCGGTATAGACTAAGGGTGGAACTGCTGGATCATATGGTAACTGTTTAACATTTTTTGTGGAACTGCCACACTATTTCCCAAAGTGGCTGCAACATTTAACAATCCCACCTCCAGAAACTCTGTTTTGGTGTTTGTTGATTGAAATAGGTTTTCAGATGCTGGCAGTTTATTTGAGCTTCAAGCCCAGTTTGGTCCAAAGTCTCAGAGGAACACTCATTGCATTGCAGATCTGAGCATGGCCAGAAAAGACCTTCTATAGTCTACAATGTTGCACCCTAAATATCCTGTAATAAAATTCAAAATATAGTACAGGCTTGGGTTTGAGTTCTTGAGTAAGAGTTATGATCTAGCACAGGAAGAACAGTTTAGAACAGTGCCTATCTTGCTTTGAGTTCCTTTTGATGTGACACTGAGACAAGGATTTGAGTACAAGTTATTTCCTTGGGAGGTGATCCCAGGAAACACCTGTGAAGTAACAGAGGAAGTGAAAGAGAGAAGGGAAGGAAGCCAATAAGGGGGGATTATATCAAGCAGATCACTACTGTGGGCAACCAGAGCTCAACTCGGCTGGGGAACTCCGGGATCCAGTGTAGATCATGTCTTGAAGTTATCCCAATGTGGAAACAAAGAAGCTGGAGCGTTTATCCACCAATTCCTGGTCTGTCAATTGGTTGAGGGCTGCTTCTGGAGTATTAACTCCTTAGGGCTTCTGTTTTGACCTGCACACTGGCCTAACCTGCCCCCATACTCACAGGCGATGAGTTGCAAGGTTTGCCCTAAGCCGGCTTCAGTGTGTGGAGGTCCACGGGCAGAGAACCAACAGGATCAGCCATGGGGCCAGTCCAAATTGGGTATTTGAGTAACCCCATCTGGGGTCACCTCTATCTACGATAAAAAGGCTTGATCAAAATGTCATGTAAGTCTGTCTTTGTTGACTTAAAGGAATCAAAATAGGAGAAATAAAATCTTTTCCTAAACACGTCCCAGAGGTAGGAAGCACAAAGCTTCCAGAACACAGGAAATAGCTGATAAATGTATATTTTAAAAAATTGAAGTTGGAGGCTGTTCTTTAAGAAAGAAAAGAGTGGGGCAATTGAAAGGCACTTGCTGAAGTAATCAGAGTAGAGAGGCAGGAATAGAGATGGAAATCAGAATCCGCTTTGAGACAAGTTAGTAGGATAATCAAGGGCGAGGAATTGTGTCAGTCCCCCCCAGATCAGAACCGCTGGGTTCCCCAGGACCCGAACACGTGTTTATATTTAGGCCCATCAGAAGAAGGGACCTCTGTAGAAGCAGCTTCCAAATGCCACTGGAGACCAGAGTCACCTGGGGCACATGAGAAAACAGGGGTCTGGAGTCTTGCTGCAGAATCTCCAAGGGTGGGGCCTGGGAATCTGTATTTTAACAAGTACCCCAGGGTGACTGTGAGTCAGATTTGGGGTTCTCCGAGAAGAATGCTGTAGATAAAGTTCCAGACTTTTTGGATATTGACAGGAAAATGTCAGAAATTGACAGATAACCTACCGTGCTCCCTTCTCAGCCTTCCCCATGGCCCTACTTAGATTCCACTGGCTCGTGTTTGTAACTAGCCTGGCCTTTTGTTCCCCACCCTCCCACCCCCATTAAAGTATCCGGCAGGAAGGTTTGTTGGGGTTGGATTTTCATCCCTGGAAACTGGGAGTCTTAGACACGCGTGGTTCTCTCTCTAAAGCATGGCCTCAAACAAACAAACAATCCAAGAGACAGAGTCTAGGCAGCTGAAAAGGATACAAGAGGAGTTGCTTTAACTGGAGTCTCTCTAAACACATGAAAGGCTTTACATTTTCTCCTCACTCCCCATTGAACTTTTCTTAGTCAGCGTTATAGCTAATGATGTCTTCCCCAATTCATGTTGAAGTCCTATCCCCCCGTACCTCAGAAAGTGACCTTACTTGGGACGGACAGGTCCTGACAGAGGTAATCCAGTTAAAGTAAGGTCATTAAGGTGGGCTGTAATCCAGTATAACTGGTGTCCTTTTTAAAAGGGGAAATTTGGAGACACATGCATTACAGGGAACAAGCCATGTGAACATGAAGACAGTTGTTTACAAGCCAAGGAGAGGGGCCCCAGAAGAAACCAACCCCACCTCGATTTTGGACTTCCAGCCTCCAGAACTCTGAGATGATAACATTTTGTTGTTTGAAGCACCTGATCTGTGCTACTTTATTCCCTAGCAAACTCACATAGTCAGCTTCCTTGCCAGTGGAGCCTACCTCCCAAATTTCTTTCAGTCTATCTTTTCCCTCTATCTTCATGGCCTTCACTGTAACATAAAGCTCTGCCATCTCCCTGGACTCCTGCTTTACTGAACCAGGTTTGTTTGCCTGACGCCCAGCAAGCCTCAGCATTTGCTGAGATGCTGAGGTTTGCAGCAGAGAAAGGGTTTATTCATGAGACAGCCTAGCGAGGAGATGGGCGAACAAGTCTCAGATCCACTTCCCTGAAGGCGAGGGGCTCAGGATAATTATGGGATAGAGGAGCAGGGTGATCTTAGGCATGGGGAAAGGGGATGGGAGACAGGAAAAAGGTGAAGTAGTCAGTGTTCTGCATAGGTGTAGCTGAGTTACGTGCTTCTTCGTGGGACGCATGTTTAGAAAACGGCGGCATTAGCATGATCTGAGGGTGGAGTTTTTGACCGGCAAACGGTCATTCATCAGACACTCACACAGGCCCAGTTGAATGGTCAGTTGTCTCGACTGATTTGAACTGGGCAAGACTAGCTCCATGTTCCTGAAAAACAACTTAAGCAACAGCTACTATAACGACTCATACGTCAGAGGTGTTATCTATAAGGGGCAGTTAAAGGAGTCTTGTGATGTATTGTCTAAGCATGGAGGTATGCAATTTGCAAGAACAATTAAAACGACCTTAGTCAGTGAAGGCAGGTTATAGAGTATTATTTATTAAGCAAGTTATAGTTTAAGGGATTTAATTGATAACAGCCCTTGGTTTCACGAACCTGCCTTTCTGCTTTCACTCTGACACCCCTGCCATTTTTTTCTCAGCCCAGCCACCAGCAGCGTGTTTTATAAACACACATCTGACCGTGTCTCTCCCCTGCTTGAAACTCTTCTGTGGCTCCCTATGACTTTCAGGGTGAAGACCCAGATCCTCAGTCACAAGGCCCTACCTAGATGAGCCTTGCATGTCCTTCAGTGTTAACTGCCACTTCCCTTCCCTTGTTCCCTCACGTTGGTCTCTTTTTTGGGTCTGAATTAGCCTTTCTTCCAGCTCTGCAACCTCTGCCAGGAATGTTCCTCCATACCCCGCCCTTCTCCCTGCTGATTCCCCTCCTTCCATGAGGCCTCAGTTAATGCAGTTGCTCTGGGGGGGTGACCAGGTTAGATTTCTTCTGCCTTGTGCTTTCCTAATGTCCTGAACTCTCCCATTGCAGCAGCTACGCACTTGTAATTAACAGTCTGTGTAATGACTTATTTAGTGTCCTATCTAGAATGTAGACTCCACGGGGGCAGGATTTTTGTTCTGTTTGCTCACTTCTGTATCCCCAACACCTGGAGCAGTGCCCGGCACATAGTAGGTACTCAGTCTGTGTTTGTTGCATGAACAAATGAATGGATGGAATTGCCAGAAGGGCCTGGCCCGGGTCTGTCATGGTCATTCCTGTTTCTCCATCACCCAGAGCGATGCCTGCCACAGAATAAACTCCCTGTGAATGTTGGGGGAGGGTATGGGTGAGGAGGAAGGGGAAGGGGGGGGGTCACTGGTGGAGGGGACTGAATCTCATCAGGCAGAGCTTCCCTGGGTTGGACTCCTTCTCAGGGAACTCTCGATTTCCTGGGGGACACCCTTTTGCTAGGAGACGGTCTGACATCTCTGTGATGGGGACACACCCAGACGGCTGCTTGAGTCAGGTCAAAGAAAGGGGGATCTTGGGTGGAAGGAATGGAAGAAAAGGGGTAGTTGAAAAGGATGGTGGGGAGAAGAGAGGAGAAGTCTGCTGAGGAGACTTTGTTTTCAGGTTTCCCTGGTCTTGCTGGCCTAAGGGCCATGAGAGGACTTAGTGGGGAGACAGCAGAAAGCGCACCAAAGCTCACTCCCAGCATGTGTGCTCACCCACGGCAGAACCCTCGGCTTGTGGGGCTGCCTGCCTGGTCTTCACCACCGCACGTGTGGTGCTGGGGTTCCCCCTGCTTCCCCAAACTGTGTGCGGACTTTTCTCGGGGGCTAAAGGTTGGTAGGTCTGTATGAGGTTTCCACTCTAGAAAACAAATTCCTTCTATCGCGAGACATCCAGCTCTTCTAATGTCTGGGAAGCTCGAATTTATTCCAGAGGTTCTCCAGCGGACAGGCCCCATGACTCAGAGAGCCCCCGGGGGCTCCTCCCGGCAGGCTGGCCTTGCTAAAGGAATCCTGCCTCTGAAGCTCTCCTGCCTCAGCTCCCTGCGTTTCAATGCACTTCAGCACGTTGTCGGGCTGTTTGGGTTTGGATGGCAAAGCAGTCAAATGTTTCCAAGGAGAAGAGGGGAAAAGAAATCCCACCCCCACCCCACCAGAGCCTTCTTGGGAAACATCCACAGGCCTGGCTTGGTCTCCAGAGTGGATCTGGAGCTGAGAACCCGTCCGGATGAAAGTGTTGGTGAGAGACCATGGGTTCTCAGGGCTCCGCCTGATGTGGTTCCTCAAGGAAAGATTCCCTGGGTGTTGAGGACCACCTCCCCGCTTCCAAGGATGTCTTCAGCTCCTTCTCTCTCCCTCTCCCCCAGCCACAGGGCTTGATTCAGGTACCTTTGATTGAATTAGTAACTCCTCAGGCAAAACATAAATCAGGCAAAGTTGGAGGCAAAGTGTAAATGGGAAGATGGAAAGATTTACTCTGTTAAAATGCTCTCTGAGGTATCACAGAAATGTGATGGGATAATTCATTGAGGTTACTTTGTGCTTTGTTGATGCCACTATAGTAGAATCAGAGATTGCATGCAGTCTGTTTGGGCTTTGGGCGTTTTTCCTCCTGTCCAGGCTTCTTCCAAGTAAGCATCTTCTTGTCTCAGGTGGAGTGAACTGGACTCCGTATCTCAGGTAAGCCTGCAAGGAAGGATCGCATGCCTTCCTCACCTTTGCTCCCAGGCCCCATCAGCTCTTTGCAGCAGGCTCACAGCATTCCAAAGACCTCTCTATGCCCCAGTTTTCTCATCTGTAGAGTGGGGTTCACCCTCATGGAGCTGTTGTGAGGATTAAGTGAGTTAACATAGGCAGAGTGCTTGAAATGGTGCCTGGTATGTACTAAGCACTCAATAACTGTTAGGTATTAGTTATTACCATCACTCATGCATAGAGTCGGGGGACGAGAACTATTCGGCATGTATATCAGTCAGGGTTCTCCAGAGAAACAGGACTGGGAGGATCCATGTCTATATCATCATATAAATATCTGTAGATGTATCTAGACCTGTATCTGTATCTATACCTATACCTCTCTTTCCCTCTCTCCATATACATACACACACACACACACACACACATTTATTTCAAGGAATGTGCTCATGTGACTGTGGAGGCTGGCAAGTCTAAAGTTTGCAGGGCAGGCCTGCAGGCTATAACCTGTTAGGTGGGAGCTGATGCTGCAGTCTTGAGGCAGAATTTCTTTGTCCTCAGGGAAACCTCAGTTTTGCCCTTAAGGCCTTTTGATTGATTGGATGAGACCCACTCACATCATGGAGGGTAATCTCCTTTACTTAAAGTCACCTGATTGCAGGTGTTCACCACATCCACAGAATACCTGCCCGGTAACACCGAGGTTAGCATGTGATTGAGTAAACTAGGTGCTACAGCCAGGTCAGGGTGACGTACAGAGCTGATCATCAGAGCGTGACATCCCGAATCTAGCTAGCTCGTCCGCACGCACGTAGGCTGCACTGACCCGCTGCATCCGACCTCCAGGGAAGCTCCCTTTCCCCTCTCACACCTCTGCCTTCCCTGTTAAGGTTGCCCCCTCCCCTCCATTCCTGACCTCTGACGTGGCTATTCTCTTTCTTGCTTATTTTGCCTGTGGATAGGGAACTTGGGGGGTGACTTTTGGGTTCTTGGGGTGGCAGAGGGGAGGAAGACCACAGAGGGGTCTGGACGCTTCTCCTTTCTTCCCGTTGACACTGACCGTTAAGGAAAGGAGAATCAGACCTCGTCCACTGCCAGCGTGAATGCCAGAACTCATGCAGACTTTAGAAACTCATTCAACTGAAAGTGTGTCTGTCTCCTTCCCAGTCTTGAATTACGTTCACAAGCCCCCTTTCCTTGATGACGATTGATGGGGGAGGGAAGGGCTGCCCTATCCCGTTGGCTGGTGACTGTCAGCCAGCTGGGAGTTTTGCTTGGAAGACGAGGTCCTGGCATGCATTTCTCAACCAGTTATAAAGTGTGTCTCCCGCTTCCACCCCCCACAGCCTTATGATTCTTTAGCTGCAAACTCCTTATGACCAACAGCTTGTCACACTCTCCTCCGGTTGTAAAATTTCATTTTAAGACATTATATGCTCCAAAATATTTACAGATGAAATTTGTACGGTTTGGGATTTGCTTCAAAATAGTGCAGGAGCAGGGAGTGGGTGGGATCAGCCGCAGATAGAGAACCGTTGAAGCTGGATGATGGTACATGGGGGCTTAGTTGTACCGTTCTGTGTCCTATTGAATATGTTTACAATTTTCCGTAACGAAAAATTTAAAGAGAAAAAACCCCACATTATGAAGTCCTTAAGTATGTTTTCAAATAGTGTTTCTCAAGAATATATTCAAGGTTCCACAGATGTTTGCTTAAAATTTCAGTTTTTAATATATTCTTAACTCTTTAAGGCTTGGGATGACAGGATGTGGGAGTGTAGAGCTGGGGTCGACAAACTCTGGAAAGGGCCAGACAGTGAACATTTTTGGCTTTGTGGGCTGTACAGCTATACAGTGTGAAAGGAGCCATAGGCAGTATGAAAATGAATGTGCATGGCTGTGCTCCAATAAAACTTTATTTATGAACATTGACATTTGAACTTCATATAATTTTCACATGTCACTCAATAGTCTTTTGATTTTAAAAAAATCACTAAAAGATGTAAAGAGCATTCTAAGCTTGCAGACCCTATAAAAACAAATGGCCGGCTGGATTTGGCTTGCATGCCATAGTTTGAAGACCACGCTATAAATGATAGTTTAATACACTGGGGATGACCGACCAGGTAATTTGGCCTTCCAGGGCTGTTTTTTTTTTTTTTTTTCTTGAACAACTTGAGGAATAAAACTTCTCCTGTCATCTCCGTGGATGTTAGCAAAACAAAACAAAACAGAACAAAACAAAACACCCAAGCAAACTTCAGAGTATGCTAATTGAAAAAGAATCAAACAATTAACATGACAAACATACAGAAGTGAAAGTTCCTTTTCTCATTGCTCATTCCCTGGCCCGTTACCCAGAGGTGAAAGCTGGGGTCCCAGTCCTCAGGGATACTAAGACACACTTCTCTGTCCTTCTTCTTCTTCCTCGGAAGGCCAGACTTACATCAATGCTGCCCTAAGGACCAAGCAAAAGACAAAGATTAGCTGACCACTCCCCCCAATATAAAGAATTATACACTTTACATTTTGAGGATCAGTCCACTCATTGGCAGGTGAACTCTTTGAACTGATAAACCGGATGAGAAGGGAATGATTGATTATACATCTGACCTGAACTGACGTGTGTCAGTGTTGCTCTAAAACTTCATGGTTCATGATACCTGTGAGCGGGACCCCATAGGGAACCTTGGGCAAAGCTTTCTTCCTTCCTCAGCTTCCCCAGTCTCTCTGGCCCCATCGGGATCCCCAGCTGCAGGGAGCTAGGTTGTCTGGTCATTCTGTGGGTCTGACATCTTTTACGGGTTTTTTTGTTGTTGTTGTTATTCCACTCTCTTTGCTTTTTCTTTTGATTTTCTGAGAGTGGACACTAATTTGACTCTCAGCTTCCTTTCTATTTTTTTCCTCAGGGAATCAAACTAGGCTATTTTTGTTCATGAGATGGTGAAATACATTGAGGGTAGAGAGAAAAAAAGCATGAGAGAGAATATGTCCGCTGCTTCTGCTGGGATCCTTGCTGGCTGTTTCTGAGTTTTCCATGGAAAGCACTTAGATACTCAGAAAAAAGTCTAAGTGGTTTGTGTGCTGCATTTTTCTTTTAGAATCTGGAGACAAGAACCTCAGGGATTAGCTGATCCAAACCCATCTCTTTTATAGATAGAGAAACCGAGGCTCATAGAGGTGGAAGGCAGGAGATAGGGGAGGGGTGCGTGAATGGGAGGGAGGTATATTTGGGGGAGGGTGAGCAGGCCTGGAGCCTGGGATAGGTGGGAGGAGGTGCTGCAGGTGTGTCATGGACGAGAGATGAGCAGGGAGGTGGCCAGGCCACGACGGTCCTTGCATGATCAGCTTAAGACTTGGCTTCCTCTTGGGGGTTAAAAGGCTACCAGAAGGTTAGGCAGGGGATCTTGGGTTCTGTTTTGCTTCAGAAAGATCTTTCTGTGAGGGAGGGACATGTGATGTGAGGCTGGAGGCTGGGAGATTGGGGGGAGGGGGAGGAAGGACAGATAGCTGGTGTGGATGTTTGGTGGCAGGTGGAAGGAGAGAGGGGAGATAACGGTTTGGGACAGAGGCAGAGCCAAGGCCGGGGCTTTTGTCCAGGTGGGGAGAGGAGCACGTTTGAAGGCTGGCCGGAAGGAATCTGTGGTGGGGGAGAGACTGAGGATAGGAGAGGATCGCCCTGATGCGAGACCTTGGACGTGGTGACCCAGGCCCAGGTGGGGGAGAAGGGGAGGACTGCGGTGGCAGGGGCTGGCTTTGACAGGTGGGGGACCCAGCCTGTAGTTTGGGCCCAGCCACAAAGGCTGACCTGTGACATCCCTGTTCGTGGTCGAGGCCTCTGACCGTAGGGCCACTGGCCACTGAGAGGACAAGCCAGATGGGTGAGTTCCAGACCCCAGGCTTTCCAGTGTCCCTCACAACCTCCAGCCACCAACTCACCCTCCTTACTCTTGGAAGTGGAATCAAGGTGGTGTTGGCTACTGTTTAAGGATGGTTGATGCGAAAAAGTGGAAAACGTAATGACCCAAATGAAAACCACCCATTGGACATCTGGAAGCATCCTCTCGGCTTCCCTGCATTATTCTGACTTCTTTGGCCAGGTTCCTTACATGATACCAAGTGCCACTCCAGCCATATTTATAATATTTCAGACCCTTTCCAATCTCTGACAGTCAGTTTTTTGGCCATTAAGCTGGGCTGAAGCAGGAATACTTTAATGTGCTTATTTATATCTCATTGGTTACAGAAGTTCCCTCATAAGTAAGCTCTACGATCCCCCGAAGTGTCTGTGTAAGAGCTTAAGTGGACTCATCAATTTCTCAGCCAGTCTTCCTGTAAGGTCAGCCTTGAAGTAGATTGTATATTTCTCACCACTGATCTCACAGCCGTTTCACCACTTTCGCCTTATTTTTGAGCATGGGGACCTTAGAATCATAGAGTTACGGTGTTCGGACCAATTTGAGAGAGGAGGTGGGGGAAGCAGAGGGAGGGCCTTCCCAGCTGAGGGTGGAGGGTCACCAGAGTCGGGCCCCTTCAGAGAGCTGGAGTCTGTGGCTGAGGGCCTGAGACCCGGACGGGGTGGAAGCTGATGCATGCTAGTCATGGGAGGATTTTAAGCCGGGAGGTGGTACCATCCGACTTCACCTGAGTAAGATCATTCGGCTGCATGGTGGAGGGTACGTGGAGGGAGGAGAGGCAGGCAGGGGTCCCGCTGAGTGGGACCAGCTCCCACAGCCCATCAGAGCCAGCTCAGACCAGCTTCATGCTTTCAGAGCCCAGTGCAAAGTGAAAATGAGAAGCATCTTATTCAAAATTTAAGCACAGTCGGGTATTATTCAGCCATACAAAGGAATGAAGTACTGATCCCTGCTACAACAAGGATGGATCTCAAAAACATGATGCTAAGTGAAAGAAGTCAGACACAAAAGGTCGCGTATTGTATGATTCCATTTATATGGAATATCCAGAATAGGTAAATTCATAGAGACAGAAAGAAAGTAGAGTAGTGGTTGCCAGGGCCTGGGGACAGGGAAGAAGAAGGAGTGACTGCTTAATGGATATGGGGTGTCCTCTTGGGATGATGAAATGGTTTTGAAACTAGATGGAGGTGGTGGTTACATGAGATCATGAATGCACTAAATGCCACTGAATGGTATGCTTTAAAATGGTTAATTTTATGCTATGTGAATTTTTACCTCAATTAAAAAAAAAACATATTCTCAGGTGCTGGGGATTAGGATGCGGAATTCATTCATTCGGGGGTGGCAGAGAATCATTATATTGCCTACCACCCCCTTCTAGAGTGATGTTTAATTCCTGACCCAATAGATCACAGAGCTAAATTTTTCTAAAAACCTTAGTTTCTAGACAGAGTTCAGAGGTTCTTTTACACTTTTTAGATAAACTACCCTTCTGCTACTACGTGTGTGCGTTTTTGAAGATCTGTTCATTTATAGTGGTAGTTACTATAAATATATGGTAACTTGGACATTTTGGATGGACATCCTGAATTCCATGCTGGAATTATGTGTCATTAGCTACTCTCTTTATAATTCATCTAGTCTGAAAGACAGAGGCTGGTAAGGGTTACAGAAGACTAAAAGACCGCAAGAGCAGGCTTTGAGCTAAATTATTTACTCCAACCCTTTCATTTGATCCATCACAAAAATTGAGAATTTCAGGAAAACTTCTTCTCCAAGCACCGTGATGATCTCCCAGCTTCACTGAAATGCTCTGAGTAAAGGGAACCCACTACTTGTCATAGTAGATTACTCCAAGGTTGAATATTTCAATGCCTAGAATGCTCTTATTTTCCTGCAGTTGAAACATGCCTTTCTTTGGTGTATACCCACAGGACCTGGTTCTGTCCTCCGAGGCACACTGGTTACCCTTCTGCAAGGATGTAAAGGCAGAGACCTGGTCCCTTATTCTTTTTTTTTTTTTTTTTTTTTTTTTTTTTTTTTTTTTAATGAGGATCTTGAATCAGATGCGTATGTTTGATTGATTGATTGATTGATTGATTTTGGCTGTGTTGGGTCTTCGTTTCTGTGCGAGGGCTTTCTCCAGTTGTGGCAAGCGGGGGCCACTCTTCATCGCGATGCGCGGGCCTCTCTCGTTGCGGAGCACAGGCTCCAGACGCGCAGGCTCAGCAGTTGTGGCTCACGGGCCCAGCCGCTCCGCGGCACGTGGGATCCTCCCAGGCCAGGGCTCGAACCCGTGTCCCCTGCATTAGCAGGCAGACTCTCAACCACTGCGCCACCAGGGAAGCCCCTGGTCCCTTATTCTTAAAGCTAAATGTCCCCTATTATCTTGCAAGCTTCTTCGCAGCCCGGCCATCCTCCCTAGGCACAATGAAGTTATTCACATCCCTGTCAAACCTGGTGACCAGATCTCCTTCCCCCCATCCCAATGCCCCCTCCCCAAGACTCTTTCTCAGGGTGCTGCCCCCTCCTTTTTTAGGCCATCTCACATAGAAGCCCTTCTTCTGATTCTTTACTCCCAAGGTGGGTCTTGTTGATCTCCTAAGAAAATAAAGCATCGCCCTAGAAGCACGCTGAGCTTGCTGACCCTCACTGAGAGGGAATGGGTCTGTTAGGGGCTGAATTGTGTCTCGCCCCCCCCCAAACCCCTACATTTATATGTTGAAGTCCTAACCCCTAGTACCTCAGAGTGTGACTGTATTTGGAGACGGGGCCTTTAAAGAGGTGATTAAGGTAAAATTAGGTCATATAGGTGGACCCTAATGCAGTAGGACTAGTGTCCTCATAAGAAATTAGGACACAGATATGCACATGCACAGAGGGAAGACCACATGAGGGCACAGGGAGAAGACGACCACCTACAAGCCAAAGATAGAGGCCTCAGGAGAAATCAACACTGCTGACACCTTGATCTTGGACTTTTAGCCTCCAGAATTGGGAGAAAATACATTTCATTACATTGTGTAAGCCACCCAGGCTGTGGCAGCCCTGGCAAACTAATATAGGGTCCTGGTCATCAGAACCTCCCAGGCCTCTCCTTCTTTTCTTCCTTTCAGAGGGTCACTCCCTACACAACCTGCACCCCCTGCTAGCCAAGGATAGAGAAAGTGACTTCTGCCTGAAGCAGAAAAAAACCAAAACCAAAAACATGATTTAAGTTCCCAGTAGGACTCCCCGCCAGATAACTCATGGTAAAGCTTTGACAGCATTCTGCGCTTCTCCAGGAAGTTGAATCCTAATTTGAGTGTCTTGCTGAGGGATTCTCTCAGCCCCCATCTGGACTGAGGGGTTATTGCCCCTGGTGCCCAAAGTGGCAGCTCTGACTCACCTCTTAGCTTCTAAGGGAGGGAAAATAGATTTAATAAGGCTACCAGCAGGGACATTCTGGTAAACATCACGGATTTGGCTTTACCCTAGGAATACTTTTAGATGCTTGGGGTCCAGGGGGTGAGGTGATGGTGCCCAGACATCACTCCTCATCACATTGGACAGGGACTGAGGGTCTGGGTGGGGCCTGATCTCCAGAATAAAGCTGGAAGCAGGTAGCTGAGGTGGGTTTTCAAGCTCTGACAGCTGGAAGTCTCCGTCATAGCAGAGTAGCCACACAGGGTCTTACGTGCCTTCATGGGAATCATTTCTGCGGGGTACAGGGTTTTAAGCTCATTATTAGCCGAATGCCTGAACCACATTCAAAGCAGAACAAAGTTCACCTCTTTCTGTGGGTTCAGCCAAGATGGTGTCTCAAAGCAGGAATTGATTAGAGAAGTTGAGAAAGGCCAGAGCAGAAAGCAAACACGGCCCTCTGACTAGCACAGAAGGACAGGAGGTAGGGGTCTAGATGTGAGGGTCCCAGGATGGACCCTTATCTCTGACAGCCTGCTGCCTTCCGTGTTCAGTGCTATAGGTCAAAACTAGTTGTCTTGGTTACAGAGCCCATTTTCTTACAGGAGCAGAGGGTAGATATATTAATGTCTGTTTGTGTCAAATGCAGGAGATATGAAGGAAGGTGAGGGATTTAAACAGCTGGGGGTGGGGATTTTTGACCTAGCTGAGGCAGGGTGATTTACAGGGAGGAGGGGGGGTCAGGAAGGTGCAAATAACAGGGTGTCTCTATCACTTGCCCCTCTCCGGCTGATGCTCAGCTCTGAGCCCACTTTGGGCAGCACTGAACACTAATGAGTTAGGTTCTGAGATTCTGGGATCTCTGGGTTGAGATCCTGTAGACGTTGAGGCTCCCTGAGCTGATGTCGCCCACCTGATAAGTTTTGTGTTTGCTGCGGTTTTGATCCCCGGGGAGCCTTCTGTGGTGTAAGGCCTAAAATTGAGGCACAGTTTGATGGGCTGCCTTGATTATCTGCTGAAACTGAGGGACCTTGAATGGCCCAGTTGCAAGTTTCTTTCCCCACTCTGCTCCTGCAGTTAAGGTCCTCTTATCAAACAGCCCTCCCTATCAAGGTCACCAGGTACAGCTCCTGCTTATCCCCCACGTGGCAGGTTTCTTTTCTCTGTCAGATCACGGAATTATTCGAACAAGCAAATCACCTCCTCTCTTGGGAACCAGGGGTCATCCCACCCTCTTGACACTACAAAGCCTGCCTCTCACAGACCCTGGTTGTTCTCTGTGTTCTGGAGTACAATGCCTGTGTGGCCTTGTGTGACAGGCAGTGTTCTCCTCACCCCGGTTCTGAGTATATGCGATCAATCTGTCCATCATAACTGTTCAGTGCCGAGTGTTATTTGGCTATTGTTGTAACCCTGGAGCAGGAATCTCTCCCTCACCAGCGAGGTGAATAGGGGATGGTTAAAACAGACTCTCTCCTCAGCCATGCCTGGCAGCTGTCATGTTAGGCTCTCTGGAGAATGGAAATGCTGTCTCAGTTTCATTCAATTAAACCTTTGAGTTGCTCAGACCAAGTTCCCCTTGGGCGAGGTAGGAGGTCACCATTCAGGGTCAAGCCTGGGTACCTGCATCCTCTCACCTCCGAGGTCCTTCTCTGCTTCTTCCTTTGATCCAGGGTACCGGACCCAGTACCTTAGGAGCTCTGCTAACAATCCACAAGCCCTTCTTCTCCTCTTTTCTCCTTTGAGGCACTGATAAAATACGATCTCCAATGGCTGTCTTGGTGTGCCAACATTCCCATAGTTCAGATGCTTTCCTTCTAGATGAATGAACGAATTAATGAACAAGAGGGAGAATTGACTCTGTATAGTAAGGGAATTTGGCGTGTTGTTTCCTAGGGGTGTGCATTAGTTAAGTTAAAAGGCACAGCTGTTTTAACAAAAGACCCCAAATCATGTGGCTTAAAGATCGTCGAAGTTTGTCTCCCATACAATAGTCAGAGGTGACGTTCTAGGTCAGGAGGTAGCTCTGCACCACCACACAGTTATTCAGGAGCTCAGGCTGATGGTGCCTCTGCCATCTTCATCTTCAAGGTCACTTTGGTTATCACCACCCAGCCAGTAGGAGGGAAAAAAGTGTGCAAATCCGGGGCCATCAAGGCCATAAATTCTTTGTTAGCAAGTGAGACAGAAACAGCACATGTGTTCACTCATATTCCATCACTGCAATGGGTACATTGCCCTCCTTAACCTCCAGGGAAGCTGGGAAATGCGTTCCCTAGCCGGAGGGCCATGTCGCAATCACAACACCTAGGGAACAAAGGGAGAATGGATTTGGGTGGGCAGCTAGCAGTCTCCCCCACAAAGAGCAACTTGATGTAGATGAAGGGACACAGGATTGGGAGTCAGAAGATACTGGTTCAAGTCCCAGCTTCCCCCGTTGTTAGCTATGCTCTCTTGGGCAAGTGCCTTTCCACTGAGCCTCACCTTCTGGATCTGCAGAATCAAAACCACAGCCCTGTTTCCCCCACTGAGTTGTCCTGTGGGTCAGTGAGATGACATGTAAACTCTCAATTGATGGCATGCATAAGGTATGCTGATGTCCTGGGCCCTTTCTGGCCTTAACATTCTGTGCCCTGAGGGCAGGGGGCTCTTACCTTGGCATCCCAGTCACCTGTGATGCTCATCTTCACCATATTGGCTGTTTACCAGGAACCAGAGAATCACTGGGGATTGAGGTGGGGGGTTAACCTCAAGGGCTCTGGGCTCTACAGCCAGCAGATACCTCTGAGAGTGCCTGCCTCCACCTACAGCTTTAGGAGTTCCTCTCCTCTGCTGGTGAGAAACTTGGAAGAACCCAGAGAGGAAGATTTGAATCTAGGTAGTGGAGGAGAATAGGAGTTGGACAGGCAAGAATTAGAACTGGGGTTTTCAACCTTGGGTCTGCAGGCCTATGTCTGGACATTGGGGTTGTGAACTCGACATTGGGGTTGTGAACTCTTTGGAAAGGCAATGCAAGAGTTTGTGAGTGTGGTGCATGTTTTTTTTGTTTTGTTCTGTTTTTTTTAATTCCAGGAAAGAAATTCCATAAAGTTACCAGAATCTCAAAGGGGTCCCAGATGTAGGAAGGCTAAGAGGCTTGTGTGAATGATAGACAATTTCAATCAACACCCTATGAAAAGGACAATGGCCAATTGGTATATATTTAGAGAAGGCAACTCAGAAGCTGGGGGGACAGGGAGCATGTTTTCTGAGAAGGACACATAGAAATTGTGTTGTTCAGTTTGGCGGGGAGAGGTTGGGGCACTGGGACAGGACACATGTGTTTTCAGATGACTGCAGGGCAGAGTATCAGGTGCTGTTGGCCCTGTGCTCACACCCTCTACACGCGAGGCTCTTGAACTTGCTGATGGCTTCCAGTGGCAAGTTCCCGCAACTCTGAGAGTTTTCTTTGGCTGCTGCAGCTCGCTGGGGTATATGGGGCAGGTTGAAATGCTGTCCTGGGAGCATCACTCAACCGATGATGCACGGACACGGGTGGATAGACGCCAGCCTCCTCACCCCTTGGGTGGGATAGTTCTAATTTGTATTCTATAACAGCATCGAACAACAGAAATATAATGGGAACCATAAATGGGAACCATACAGATACTTTTAAATTAAGATAAAAAGAAACAGGTGAAATCAACTTTAATACTATATTTTAACCCAATATATCAAAATACTGTCATTTCAGTACATAATCAATATAAAAAAATCATTAATGAGATATTCTCCTTTGTTTAAAAAATACAAAGTCTTTAAAATCCAACGTGCACTTCACACTTACTCCACATCTCAATTTGGACTAGCTACACTGAAAGTATTCCATAGCCCCACGTGGCTAGTAGCTGCTGTGCTGGCCAGAACACTTGTATATTATCTCCCAGAGGTTTCCCAGAGGGATTAAGCTGTAATTGTCCACAGTGGTAACATGCTCATTAATACCCCCCATATTAGTTTCCTTCCTTTCCCTGTCTCGGTTTCGCGTTCACCAACTGGGGGTTCCTAAAAGCCCCTCCAAAATCAGGGCCTGCTTTGGGGGTTCCCTTCCTAAGACAGGCAGTCATAAGACCAAGGGTGCCCCAGATGGTAACAGTAAGACCCGTGGGTGAAAGTGTCACGAGTGTTCTTGGAGCAGCACCAGAGCTATTCATTCATTCATTCATTCAAAAATATGTGATGAGCTCTTGCTATGTGCTACGCACTGCTGGGGAATGGGTATGAAGGTCCCCATCGTAAGAGGGGACCAGGAAGGCGCAGACTGACTTCTTGGTGGGGCAGCTCCACAAGCACTTCATGAATCAGACTAGGATTTTAATCACGTGCTGTCTGGCATCCTTTGCAGCCTACAGATGCTGCCTTTCGTGATTCATCTGTGCCTCCGTGAAGCGTCTCACGTTGTTAATTGCCTGGCTCCCGTGGCACGTCGCTCCCTAAAGCTGCAAATCAAGGTTTTTGTGACATTTCTTCTCCAGCAGTGACTTGTGATTAGGCTGTTGTTCCTAAAAAAGGTCCATCTCTCATCATCTTTGCAATTTCCCTTTGATTTTCTTGTTTGGCAAATTGCGGTTCTCCAGATAAAGACTGGTTTGGAGTCTACTCACTTTCCCCCTTCAATTACTCAGCCAGAAAACACACCTAGGACTCCTGTGACTGGAAGGGACCTCAGAGACCATCTGATTCAATGCCTTCATTTCAGAGATGGGGAAACATCGCTGGAAAGGGGGAAATTGCCCACTCAAATTCGCATGGTAACACTGGCTCAGCTGAGATGGAAAGGAAGTGCCTGGGTCTGCATAATCTCCTTCCCCAGCTCTTTGCCTCAACCTGGCCCAGCTCACACCAAAGCTTCACCATCTGCATACATCACTGGCTGCGTGGAGGAGCGTGCCCCGCGAAGGAAATGGTTCTTCTCACGGTGGGGGAGAATGTTTTCAGTCTTGAATTGTCCTGAGGCTGTTGCAGGTGGTCACACAGTAGTTAGGGCCTGAATCAGGCTTCTGGCTCCTCCTTGGATAGCTGCGAAACGCCAAATGGGTCTCCTGGCCTCTCTGAGCATCAATTTCCACTTCTGCAAAGTGGAACACTAGAACTGTGACATCACTTTGCCTTGGTGATAAAGGACAAATAAATCCCTGTTGCAGCCTACAAGGTTTGGTCCCTGCTGAACTCGATGACCCCTTTTACCCCAAGCTAGCCCTTCATCTCAGTACTTGAGCCTTTTGGACTTTTTCTGGGTCCCTCAGATACGCTGGGGTTTCCTGCCACGGGGCCTTTGTCTATACTCTTTCCTTTGCCAACACTGCTCTTCATACCACCTTCTCTTCAATGCTCATTTACTTAATGCCTACTCATCTTTCAGATCTTCACCCAAGAATGACCTTCTAAGGGAAGTCTTCCTGGGCCCCCAGATGAGTCCAGGATCCCCGTTTCATCACCGTGCATCTCTCGGACAGTGCATCTGTCTCAGTGTTTCATTACACTCACATTGGTGTGATTATCTGATTTTTGTCTGCCTCATGCACTAGACTATAAGCTCCATGAGGATAGGCTTACCATGGTATTCTCAGCACTAATCACAGGGCCTAGCAGACAGAAGCTACGCAATCAAATTTACCTGAGGTTTAAATGTTGAAAGTCTTTTTGAAATATAATTGTCCATCTAATTCGTCTAGTCACCTAGCAAGGGAGGTATTATTATCATGTCTTGTGGCAGTGACACTGTTTACCAAAGATTCCACTTATTTTCTGATATTTCCTGGCTCCCTTGAGTTATGCAGGGCCAATAACATATGAGTGGGAGTCATGTGTGTCACTTCTGTGATGGTTAAAAGCCTGCTCTAATTTAGTTCTTCCCTGGCCATGTGAATACGGAGGCCTTGTGTTCCAGATGGATCAGCTACAAGATGGTAGAGACCGTCAGTCTGTGAGACTGTACAGCAGAGCCTCTCACAGGTTCACCTTGGATATTTATCATGAGCAAGAAATAGACTTTTGTGGTGTAAAGGCATCGAGTTTGAGTTTGTTATGTAGCATAGCTTAGTTTATCCTGAGTATTTTTTGCAGGTAAGAAAACTGAGATCCAGAGAGGGGAAGTGACATGCTCAAAGTCACATGAAACTATTGTCAGAGCTGGAATTCTGCTCCTGTTTGTCTCATGGGGTTGTGAGGACATAGGTAAAAGTCCATTGAAAACTGTAAACTGCTGTGTAAAAGATAAGATTTCTAGGATGTTTTTCCAAAGGTCTGGTCTAGGGGTTCTTTGCCCCATGTTAGGGGGTGGAAGTTAGTATTCAGAGATGCCACCATGGACCTACTGGTCTGGAGAACCTTGAACTATCTTCCAAGTCTGAGGTTTTTGCCTCATAGGGACCAGTGGGTGGCAGTTGATGGCTATAGCAATTTAGGGTGAACGTTGGCTTGCTTTTTCCCCATAAGGGGCTCTTTTGCTCTAAATGCCACGTAATCTGAGTTTTTGGGGTCAGCTAGTCCAACTCTTTACTAGCCATTATGTCCTCTGGACCACATGTGAGGCCAGTGGTCACCCAGACTATGAGGGAACACATTATGCATTTCCAAAGCAGACTGGAGGTGAGTCAGACTGCCTAAACTAGACCTCACATTTCCATCCCTGTACCCCTCCATACCAACCCAGCCTCACTCTCAGCTCTCAGAACAGAGATGCCAGTCCAACCAAAAGCTACTCAAGAAAAGTAGAGTGCATTCTACACAGAGGAAATAGCTTGAGCAAAGCCATGGAGATATTGGAGAACTTGGTGTCGCAGGGACAATTATGAATGAGCATTTTTAGCTTTCTCCTTGATTCCATAGGGAAGAATTCTGTCCTACTTTGTCAGCTCCTGGGCTCACCTTAGTTGTACAGAATTTAGGTGAAGTATGAAACGGGAAGAAAGCACTAAAGCTGTCAGAAGTTGAAGTTGATCTACCCAATAAAGAAAGAACTAACGTGCGAACATATGGAGAGGGTTAGAAATAGAAAAGCCTCAAGATCTGGAGGTTAAAAGTGAGTGAAAGGGAGAGAGAGGGTTTTAGGAAAATAATATGCATGGGATATTGAAAGCCACAGTGATGGGGGAGGTTTTAAAGATGTTGTGTGTTAAGAATGTATAATACTTCTCCCTTTGAAATTCTCTGGGAGATTGAGTAAATGTTTGAAATGCTTTAAATGACTTTTTTAAAAAAAATAAATTTATTTATTTTATTTATTTATTTTTGGCTGCGTTGGGTCTTTGTTGCTGTGTGCAGGCTTTCTCTAGTTGTGGTGAGCGGGGACTACTCTTCATGGAGGTGTGCCAGCTTCTTGCCATGACTTCTCTTGTTGTGGAGCATGGGCTCTAGGCACATGGGCTTCAGTAGTTGTGGCACGAGGGCTCAGTAGTTGTGGCTCGTGGGCTCTAGAGCACGGGCTCAATGGTTGTGGCGCATGGGCTTAGTTGCTTCACGGCATGTGGGATCTTCCCGGACCAGGGGTCAACCCCATGCCCCCTGTATTGGCAGCCGGATTCTTAACCACTGCGCCACCAGGAGAGTCCCTTAAATTACTTTTTTTGGTTGCTGGACTGTTTCTTTCAGTATAACACTGGGTTGGGCTGGACCGTATGGTCCACATCCATACTTGGGTTACATGATGTTTGTGATCGAACTTGCGAGCAGTTAGTGTCAGGATCGTTATGGGTAAGCAGGGTGGAGAATATCAATATGTGAAGCTGTAAAGGACAATGAGGGTCTTCAGAGTAGTCACTGCAGTCCTAAATCTATTCATATTCCCTAGGTTACACAGGTCCTGCAGCTGTGTTCTTCACCTAGTGAGTGTGTGCGGGAGTAATAGTAGTAATATTTGCTCGCGTTTACCATGCATTTACCATGTGCCTGGATGATTTCTAAGAGCTTTACCTATATTATCTCAGTAATCCTCACAACTACCCAATGAAGTAGGTATTATTATTATCCTCATTTTGTAGATGAAGGAATTGAAGCATGGAGAGGTTAAGTGATTTGCCCAAGGTTACTCCACTTGTAAGTGGCAGAGCCTGTATTTGAATCCAGGTAGTCTGACTCTTAATAACTATCATAAGGATCAAAGCAATTGTTTTTATTGGGAAAATATGACTTTGGAAATCTCTGCAAGGTTTTTCTGATCCTTTTTTCTCTTTCTTCCTCTCCTCTCCCCTCTCTCTTTTGTGAGGGACTTAGCATTATGTGAATTTATTGGATGTTTAATATGGTTTACAGAGGCAACAGTTTTAGTTAAAGAAAATTGGTTTCCTTTTCAAAATGTCATGTTTCTCATTTTCTCTCAGCATCTTGGGCTTTTTTCAAGCTTCCCTCAGCTCCTAAGTCATTCAGAAGCATGTTTCACAATTAGAATGCTAGAAACCCTCACCAGCCAATTTGAGATTTGTGATTTGTTCAAAAGGACACTTAAAATAACCCTGGAGTTGATTTTGAAGGAGAGGAATGAGTGGGAGCTAGATGGGAGAGGAAAAGAAGAAAATGTGAGGCAGTTGGGTATCCCCAGGGATGAGGGGCTCCATTTGTCCATCCATGAACCATCCACCCATCTGTTTATCTGCCCTTCCAAAGGTACGACATCCTCATCCACCCATCCATCCATCCAGCCAGCTTAGGGTTTTTTTCTTTCTCTAACATCTCAATGGAGTGAGGAATTTCTTAGGAATCAGTCTGGAATTGTTGATTTATTACCATTTATTGAACATCTTCCAGATGCCTTAGAATTGTCCTAGAAAGTGTGTTAACATCTACAACCAAAATTCCCAACAAGCCTAAAGAAGTGAGGCTCAGAGAAGTTAAATATTTTTTTCCCCAAGATCACACAGTTAATGAGAAGCAAAATGGGAACAGAGAAGGTGGAGGGGGAGGGTTGGGAACTGGCACAGGGTTTGCCCCTGACTTGAGCTAGATTCTGGGGGAACTGACCTAGAGAAGATGGGGACACAGGAAGTTCAGTCAGATAGGGGTAACCACTAGTGTCCAAAGGTATATCAGTCAGCTGTCACTGCATAACAAACCATCCCCAAAGTCTTACTCCTATCACTCAGGAAATTTCAAGGTTTTAGAGGTTACCTTCCAGGCGCTGGGAACAAAGGCTAGACTTTTCTTTGGGCAAGGCTAAATTCTTTACTACACAAAATTAAAGTTTGAGAAGTGTTGATTTAGGAAGGATGTGGAAGAGAGGTGGAATCTTGTTGTTTTGATCTTCAGATGCCTTTCCCCCAGTGGTAAGTTCAGAATAGATGGTACATTAATAGGTTCTCCATCCATCATTATTAAATTTCTTCCTTCATTTTCTTCCTCTTTCTCCTCACTCCCCAACCCAAAGCAGGGTTCCTAGCCTTTTTAATCTACACAGACCCTCTCATTAGTTTAGTGGGGCCTATGGACCTCTGTTCAAGTATAAAATTTTTAAATGCATAACAAATACATAGGCTTCCAAAGGAAACCAATTATATTGAAATATAGTTATCCAAATGTTAAGAAAAAATTTTGTGATATTGTGATAAATGTGCTTCTTTATTAACACTTTAACTATCAACCTAGTGGAGGGTTTAATAAATACTGTGATTGCAAAGTAGTGTTGAATGCAAATGTTTCAAAATATCTGAAATATGTAGCAATTGTTAGGTGGTATGAAAATATTCATGAGTTTAATTGGTGAAAGCCCACGTCCTTCTAATACCACTGTGGTTTGTTTTCTTTATTCATAATGGAAGAAAATTCCAAGTTTTAATCAGAGATTGGTGAATAAAAGATGTAACTTTTTCCTGCCCACGTTCCTAGATCACTGAATTCTATCCACAGACCTGTAGAACCCGGGTTAAGAAGCTCTGCTTCAAAATCTTGCATGATGTATACTTATTTTTAATTGGATACTGAATGAAAATTCGATTTGTTTTGAGAAAATTTTGAGAGGTTTGCAGGAGTCATTGAAATCATTGGAGACACCTAGAGTTGCACAGAACTTGGCCTGGGACTTGGTGCACTGATGGATAGGTGGCAGTGGAGCTATTGAGGGCCTATAATCCTCCCATCTGGAAAGGTTACATCGTGCAACATGGCTCAAAGGTGGGCTTGGCTTTTCGCATTATCAATAATGACATTTAAATTTATTCAACCCAAAAGCACTGGCCCTAGGCCAGGGTGAGGATGGGAGAAAAATAAATGAAAAATTTTAAGAAAAGCTGAAAGAAAAGCAACTGCGTGCAGCCTTTGGGAAGTCCATTTGCAGCCACCCAGCCTCAGCCAGTCCACTTGGATAAAGCCAAGGTTTCTGCACTCTTCAGGACCGAAAAAAATGAACGAGACCCAAGAGCAAGACTGATGTTTAAAACAAGAGGCCTTTCCAGCATGGCCCACAAAGATTTTGATTATGTTCATCATTCTGTGCATAATTTTCACTGGCACTGGAAACCCTCCACTCACAGAAGGGTTTTCCCCTACGTTCTCTTTTCAGGGCTATGAAGGCAGACGTTGACTGTTGGCTATATGCCAACACCGTCAGAGCAGAGCATTTCCCTGGGAATTCGGGGACCAGACCCTTTTTATATTTCTATGTACCTGGCACCGGCCCCTGTTCCCCAGGAGACAGACAGGCTCTCGGCACAGATCCCTTTTGGGATCCAGTCGGGATGAAAGCCTAGTGGTGGTGTTGGGGGCACACTCTTACCCGGATCTTTTTAATTGTTTTAAGTTTGACAACGCAGACGTTGACAATGCAGCCTTGCTGGGCTTAGGCTGACCTGCTGCTTCAAAGCCCGTCTGACAGGCCTGCTAACTAATATCTGAGTCCCTGCAACCTTCCTGAAAACCCAGGGAATGGAAGCTGGGAGCCCTCTGGGGCATCCCGCCGTCATGGAGGGCTGAGCCCACACACAGAGCCCCAGGAAAGAGATATTATTGGCCTTGGAAGCAGAAGTGAAAGGTGTGTGTTCCTCTTTGAAGGTTGGGTTGCTCCTTAAATTTATTGCATCCAAGATGGAACTCAAGGTCTCTCCCTCTAACCTGGTCCTCTCCCAGGGAGTAGTGAAGCCAGGGTCTTAGATGAGATTGATCTTCCTCCTCAATCCCCACATCTATTCCATCAGCACATCCTACTAATTTCATTTCCTAATTATCTTTGAAATCTGTCCATCTTTCTCCATTTCCACTACCATCTCCCTAGTCCCAGCCACCAGCATCCTTCTCCAAGAGTCTAGGACCCAGACAAAGGCAATGGGCTTGTCATCAATCTGCATGTCTCACTTTGCCCCGTTTCATTGATTTTCCTGTGAACGTTTATAAGCAAAGGAGAGAAAATGCATTACTTGCGTATCCACTATATTTTAATTAATTAATCAATTCATTTAATAAATATTTATTGAGTACCCATGAATGTCCCATAGCCCGGGTTTAGGCCTGGCAGACTGGGATGTGTGGTCACCTTACCTCTGGTGCTGTTGAGTGTTAACCTGGAACCATCTCAAAGTTAAGTGTCTCTGTTCTCAGTAAACGATGATCATTGAGTTTTTTTTAGACAGAAAAACCTGTATCAAAGCTTAACTGTTGTACTTTTTTGTTGTAACGTTGGAATATTTCAAACAGAACAAGGAATTTGGGAAGAAAGCCAAGTACCTACCATCCAAAGCTAGCACATGTGAACATTTAATCATATTTGCTTTAAATATTTCTTTAAAAAGATAAGTAACATGCCACACTTACTGCTGTAAGTTCCCTTTGTACCCCTCCTCAATCCTGTTCACCATTCTTCCAGGTAGCCACTGCCTCTAGTTTATATATTCTTCCTGCTCATGTTCTAATACCTAAATTACATATGGATCAACTTATAGTCTCTCTTTTTGCTTTTGTAAATTTAAAAAATTAACATAAGTGATATCATGCTGAAAATATTCTGCAACTTGCTTTTTAAAATTCAAACATTATATGTTAGAAATTTATCCATACTGATAATATAGATCAAGTACATTCATTTTAACTGCTGTATAGTATTCTATCCTGTGAATCCATCACCATTTGCCTCTGTGTTTCTCTACTGAGGGATATTTAAGTTGCTGATACTTTTTTTTTTTCTGCTGACAAATGATGCTGCAGTAAATATCAATATACCTCCCTCTTGGAGCACATACATGGGATATTTGTATATCTTCAGTCTTTACCAGATTCTGACATATGACTTTCTAAAGATGCTATCTTGTGATGTAGCAGGAAAGTTCTACAGTTAGGAGTCAGGTGACCCAGTTCTAGTTTAATTCTGACACCAGCTGACAGTGTGACCTCTGGCATCCCCTTGTTTGGTCTCAGTTTCCCCGTCTTTAAGATGAAGGTCTGGACTAGCAGATTTCTACACTTCCTTTTTCCTGAAATGATTAAAAAGATGTTTTACAGAAAGATCTTTTGGAAGTAAATCTCCCAGAGGCAGGCTTGTTGTAAGTCCTAGAGAAGGGTTTATTGCGGAAGGCAGTTGATACTTTTTGAGCTCCTACCAAGGATTGGGCACTTCAGTTTTTCATTTACTTGGCTTAGGGAGATTAAATGGCTTGCCCAAGACCACAGTGCTAGAAAGTATCAGAACTGGGACTTGAACCCCGCTCTGAGGGATTCCAGAGCCTGAATTCTGTCTACCAAACAAGCTGCTCTTTCTTTGCCACAGGGCAAGTTCTTTCCCAACACCCCAGTCTGGATTATTGAAATGGCATTCTTGCTGGGCATCTCAACCAGCATGAGGAGCCTCTATCCTGGGCCCTGCCCCAGGAATGCAGAGCTGAGCCTTTTAGATGTGAGAAGGTACTAAGAAAGAGCCCTCCTTTGGAGGGAAGATAGTGAACAAGTGGCACTGAACCAGAGGCTGAGGACAGCACAAAAGCATAAACACTGAAGGCATTTATCCTCTGACCACAGCTAACGAACCAGTGAGGAATCGGCATCAATAAGAAGCAAATTAAACACCAGCTCCAGTTAATTAGTAAGCACAGCTGCCTGCCATCCTACAGTCAATTTCAGACTCACATTATGAATTGCCTCCCTGGAGAAACCAGCCCCCTCCTCCCCAAAAAAGCTTGGATCCAATAACTAACTTTTAATGGAGTAGCATCTTTCAATTGAAGGACGGCAACTTATCTCTGGGTCCTAGCTCTGTGGTGACACAAATTCTCTGAGCTGCCCAATCTCACTCAAGGATAGTAATTAAGGCATAATTGAAATGAAATTAATTGCAATAAATGTGTAATTAGCACAGCCATTGATTAAGGGCATTTGAAACGCGGTCTGTGCATGAGACATTGATTGCCATGCTTTTTTTGATAAATGTAATTGCAATGATACCTTTTGTTACTCCAGAAGGTCTTTTTGTGTAATGAATTTCCACAGGAAGGACTGGACTTGAAGTCATCTGACTTCATGAAACTCAGAGGTAGAAAGAGAATATTTCAGGCCCCAGTTGTGTTGGGTATAGGCTCTTTTGCCCAGATTTCATGTAGTGTCAGTTTTAGGGTAGACCCTTAGTCCATAAGCATCTTTGTTCCAATTAGAAAAAGGCACTCCTTCCTTTGGGCAGTCCCAGCTCATGCCAGGTGCACAGTTTGGCCAGTGGAGCGTGGGTTGGATTTCAACCTACACGGTTCCATCCAGCTGGGCACCTTTGTGTGATGAACTCTTACAACCATACACAGCAGACTTGGTATCCTTCTCCATGTAGAGGGAGGTGACAGGAAGGCAGAGCTAGACCTTACTGGCTTGAAACTTGACTCAGGAGCAAAGCCTACAGATCCTAGATGCCCCCTGCCCCCAGCCACCTTGATTGGTTGGATGTTACTTAGAAATTCCCATCTGGAATGCTGGGACTTAGTAGTAGCCAAGAGGGAAGACAGTGAGACTGGGCTAGGTGTGGCCTGGTAGAGTAGGGTGTAAAATGGCTGTAGGACCAAATGGTGGGCAGATGGTAGAGGTGGGGGACAGTGCATGGTCCTACCACACTGTGGAGGAAGTATGGTGACCTCAGGACAATCAGGCAGGTGTCCATATGTAGGGGTCAGTTATGGCAGTGGGGAGCTGGTGGCAGAACCTGGGTTGCAGGGCTAGGCTTCTCTAGGGAGTTTGTGGGTAGCAGGGATAGGGTTCCCTGGGGTCCCACACTGAGTCTGGGGCAGTGGGGTCCAGCTCTGAGTCAGTGGGGAGGACTTAGTATGTCAGGGCAGCACCATCTACTCCAGGTCCTGCACCCAGGACAGGGCTGAGGCCCAGACTGGATGACAAGGTTCTGAAGGTCATGTCTGATGCTCAGTGACAATGTTCCTCAGCTTTCTGGCTCTGAGGAGGAATGGCTGGTCCTCACTGATCCCGAGGCCTTCCCTCTGTGAGTGTCTGTTCTTCATACCGAGGAGTCTGTTCATTCATCCGATCATTTATATTTTCATTCATTCACTCAGTGAATATTTAGTGGGTGCCTTGTGTGCAGGTGCTCTGCTAACTGCAAGGGATAAAATGGTGACCCAGCCCCTGCCCTCATGGGGTTCAAGGTTGAATGGGACAGGCAGGCTTTGAATAATCACACAGACTTACATATTCCCTTAATTACAAGGTGAGACAAGTGCTCTGTGCCTTTCGTTTGCCTCTCTGGGTCCACCTCCACCTTCCTCCACGCTTCCCTGGGGGCTGACCGCTGTGATCTGCATCGAATGGCTCTTCTATTCTCAGCTGTCAGGTTGGACTGGGCCAACGGGGGCCTGGCCGGAGACCAGAGAGAGGGAGGAAAATGCAGTCGAGGTATCTATTCCCCCAGACCACTGGTTGTTGACTGTGTCCTTACTGAAGGCCACAGCTCTCCACCCAGCTCTCAGGTTCAGTACCGCTTCCCCCTGCTGGGCCTCCGGCTGGGCTGTTCATGGTGCCCCCCCTGTTTCTAGTCTGGAGCACTGCATGAGCCTTCGTGTTTCCCTTCACCCTGCTCGTCTTTTAAATGATTCCTCTCTACATCTCCGCTCAGCTACTCAGCTCAGCTGTGCTGTTTGTTCCATCTGGGAGACGGAATGAGTTGATAGGAGTATAGGGAACTATGAGAAGGGATGACAGGGGGCACTGGCTTGATCTGGCGTATGTGTGTGCAGGTGTGTGTGTGTGAAGAAATGCTTCTTTGTGGTTAAAGCTGAGATCTGAAGGATGAGTAAGGGTTAAACAGGTGTGGGAAAGTGAGAGAAAAGAGGAATTTCCCTGTAGAGGAAAAGCCAGTGCAAGGGCCCTGAGGTGGCCTTGAGTGAAATATCCTTGGGGCCTGGGAGGAGGCTGAATCCCTGCTGGCGTTTGCTACCTCCTCTGGCCCAAAGCAGGGGCAGCTCTGGTCCCTGAAGCTAACAACAGCCTTCAACATGGTCATACTCCCTGCGTGGGGCTTGGTCCAAGGCCTCGTGTTGTGGCCTGGAGGCCATCCAGCCATTTCCTCCAGCAAGAGAGTCTTCCTTTCCTGAAGTCTACATGTATCTTTCAGCATGTTTCTTGGACAGGGGATGAGCGCTGGACTTAAGGGGCAGTGAACTGTGTGTGGTTGACCTTCTGGAACCAGACTTACCTAGGTGTGACTCCTACCTGCTCTGGGCCTGCTGCAAGATAGTTACCACTTTGAGCCTCATTTTCTTACCTGTAAAATGGGGCTCATGAAACCTGATTAGGTGAAGCATCTCTCAGCTTTCCCTCCCCACTCTCAACCCCTTTAGAGCCCCAGTTCCTCTTGGCTGACTGTTGCAACAGTCTCCCAGCTGGTCGCTTCGTTTCTCACCTTCAGTTTTTTTTTTTTTTTGGCTGCGCCTTGTGGCTTGCGAGATATTAGTTCCCTGACCAGGGAATGAATCCGGGCCAAGGCAGTGAAAACGCCAGGTCCTAACCACTGGACCGCCAGGGAATTCTCTCTCACCTTCGGTTTTGACCCCATCTGATCCAGTCTTCCATTTTTCAGCTAGGTTGTTCTTCCTGAAATGTTAATTTGACCTTATAATGCCCCTAATAGTGAGTCATCCATAGCTCTATCAGTGGCTCCCCAGGGCTCCCAGCAGTGGGACCTCAGATACACCTGGAAAGTATTTTTAATTGTGGTAAAAACACATAGCATAAAATTTATCATCTTAACCATTGTTCATGTTAATGTTAATTATATTCACATTGTCGTGCAACACATGTCCAGAACTTTTTCATCTTGCAAAACTGAAACTCTATTTCTATTAAATAACAATTCCCCACTACCCCTCCTCGTACTCCTTGTAACCATCATTCTTTCTACCTCTATGATTTTGACTATTCTAGGTACCTCATATAACTGGAATCATATAGTATTTGTCTTTTTTGTGACTGGCTTATTTCACTTGACGTAATGTCCTCAAGGTTCATCCATGTTGTACCATGTGTCAGAATTTCCTTCCTTATTAAGGCTGAATAATATTCCACTGTATGTATGGACCACATTTTGTTTATCTGTTCATCCGTCAATGGACATTTGGGCTACTTCCATCCATTAGCTGTTGTGAGTAATGTTGCTATGAACATGTGTCTACAAATACCTCTTTGAGACCCTGTTTTCAATAATTTTGGATATATACCCAGAAGTGGGATTGCTGGATCATATGATAGTTCTGTTTTTAATTTTTTGAGGGACCGCCATACTGTTGGAAAGGTTTTGAAAAGTATAAATGTCTAGGTCCTACCCTGGGAGATGCTGACTATGTAGGTCTGGAGGCGAGGGGGTGGGTGGAGCTACCCTCCCACCCTCCTGGCATCTCTACAGAATTAAGTCTAAATTCCTGAGCCTGGCACACAAACGCCTTGATGACTTACCTCCACTCTACCTTTCCAGCTTCCTCCTCTCCACTGTCCCCTTCACCACACTTGTGCCTGAAAAATAACCATCTGCTTGTTTCCTAGACATAACAAGGTCCTTCACACTTCCAGGCTTTTGTACATGCTCTATCTCCCATCCACAGCTCCCCCCATCTCTTTTGTGCCTAGAAAGCCTCAGTTAATCTGGCAAAATTCAGCTCAGATATTGGTCAGCTCCATAAGGAAAGCCCTTCTCTTCCTGGTCTTGGCTCCCCACAGCCAGAAGTCAAGCCAAGTCCCACAGAGGAAAGAGAGGAACCATGTTGGTCCCTCTAAGGTCCACATAAGGAACCATTTCTTTATCCTCATCAGCAGATTTTGAACAAAGTTTGAACTACACACATGTCATGGTTTCCATGGTTACTGTAAAGGCATTCTAAATGTAGATGATTATATAACAAGCTGGGATGAATCTTTTGGGAAAAAGAAAAGTTTTGACCCTCCTTTTGCAATGAATGACTTGATGACCCAAGAACTGTGGGTGGTGACTGTGCGTGGGGTCACTGTAGAATAATGCATTTGGGCTGCAGGCAGCAGTAATACTTGCCTTCAAAGAGCAAGTGCCCCATGCCACCATCCAGGTCAAAGCTCCAGTCATTCTGCAGACAGGGAAAACTGAGGTCCAGAGAGGAGAAGTGACTTTCCCTGAGTTCCATAGAGAGCTAGAGCCTGAACCCGGACAAGTTTCAGGTCACCAGGGGCAGTGTGCCATGGGGAAAGGAGCCCTGAGTTTGACATGAATCTACTCAAATATGAACCTTGGCTTTTGCAGCCTGTTTTTAAACTTGTGATATTACTTGTATTAATCAACGTAATCAATGCTGGTTGCTGTAACGAAGAAGTCCAAAATCTCAGTGAACTTTTCAACAATAAATTTTTTGTTTTTTTGCATATGACACAGTGCAATTGAGCATTCGATGGACAACCTTCCATATGGTGACTTGGCAACCCAGGCTCCTTTCACCTCTTGGCTCTGCCATCTCGAAGGACCATGAAGAGCAGATAGGAAAGGTCTCCTTATGCTAGGTGGACACATATGATGACAAGTATGGTGGATCCATAGGAGGGAACATGGAAAAAGCTGTCCTCCAGCCAGGAATTTCTGCTTGTATTGCTTTAGCCAAACTTAACCTAGTCTAATATAAAGGTTGAAAGTTCCTGGAACAGAGCAAGGAGTTTATCTCCAACTTGGGGACCTATTAGAGCCTTCCACTTCCGCATGGCTCCGTCCCCAGCTGCCATGTTGGAATTCACCTTTCAGGGAGGCCACAGGATATAGGGAAAGATCAGAAACTTTGAAATCATGCAGACTTGAATTTTATCTTTGTCCCCATGTCTTATTAGCCATGGGATCTTGGTCAAGTCATTTACTTTCTCAGAGTTTCTTTGTTGAAAAACGGGATAATTAATAGAGATGGGAAGATTAAATAGGCTAGATATAGAACAGTGTTTGCCCATAGTGGGTGCTCAATAAATATGCCCTTTATTACCTTCCTGGTCTGATTTTTAGAACCTGGAACCTACTGGCCCCTCAAAACTGTGACAACTTCTTCCTCCATACTGTGTTCTCACCTCCTGTGTCTTCACCTCTTTCTATCCTTGTCCTGATAGCTGTGCCTGGGGCATATTTCATAAGAGATAACGTTTTTCCAGTCTGATTTTTAGAACCTGGAACTTACTGGCCCCTCAAAACTGTGACGACTTCTTCCTCCACACTGTGTTCTCACCTCCTGTGTCTTCACTTCTTTTTATCCTTGTCCTGATAGCTGTGCCTGGGGCATATTTCATAAGAGATAGCATTTTCCTACCACTCCAAACTCTGCACCCATCCTAGAATGCTGTCAACCCCAATAGACCATTGTGGGATAGGTTGGTGGACGGCTCTTAGGAACCACAGGGCCAAACCATGCAGTTTGTTGGAGGCCTTGAGGTGACTGTATTTAATTCTATTTTATTTATTTATTATTGGCTGTGCTGGGTCTTTGTTGCTATGCACGGTCTTTCTCTAGTTGTGGCGAGCGGGGGCTACTCTTTGTTGTGGTGCGCGGGCTTCTCATTGCAGTGGCTTCTCTTGTTGTGGAGCACGGGCTCTAGGTGCGTGGACTTTGGTAGTTGTGGTGCATGGGCTTCAGCAGCTGTGGCACGTAGGCTCAGTAGTTGCGGCTCGCGGGCTCTAGAGCGCGGGCTCAGTAGTTGTGGTGCACGGGCTTAGTTGCCCTGTGGCATGTGGGATCTTCCCAGACCAGGGCTTGAACCCGTGTCCCCTGCATTGGCAGGCGGATTCTTAACCACTGTGCCACCAGGGGGGCCCTGATTGTGTTTAATTCTAAATGCAACTGTAAACCAATGAAGGATTTTACAAGATGAGAGAAGAATGACTTAATTTACATCTTAAAAGAGATGCTTTTTTTTTTTTTCCTGCTCAGTGGGGTATGAATTGTAGAGGTGCAGGACTAAGCAGGAAGACCTGTTAGAATGGGAGTAGTTGGGATGGAGAGAGGTAGAGAGACTTAAGAAGTATTCAGGAGAGGAAATCATTGAGACTCCATGACTAGGAGGTTCTCCCAGAACACAAGGGCTTAAAGTGATCAGAGTGTGGATGAAGAATATGGAGGAGATTTGAAGCATAGAGCATTGTTCTCAGCAAGAGAAAACAATAGCAGCCATACTCGTTGTAGAAGGAACAGTACCTAAAGGTGTGGTTATAGAAAACTTGATTGAGCTAAAGAAAGACTTGAATCTACAGATGGAAAGTCTTCCCATATAATAAATAAGAAAAAGAAACCATCCCATAGTCACTGCCAGGGAAGATTATAAATTTCAAGGATAAAGAAACAATCGTTATCAGTACACTTGAAGGTAAACATTTTTAAAAGAAACAAAGGGAGAAAAATCAGACCAGCATGATAGCAAATTTCTCCTCAACATTCTATACAGAAGAAGAAAAGAATTAGAGTGGAAGCTTTGAAGGAAAATTTACCCCCCAATTCTATGCCTAGACAAGAGGTCATTCATATTGGAAGACAATGTAAAAACATTCATAGGTATGCAGAGACAGTGATTATACCACTTGTATATATTTTTTTCTGGAAAATAAAAGACTGGAAAATGCATTTCAACATGTCAAGGTATGAAACAAACACTTTAAGAATGGAAAATGCAGGTTATCAATGGTGGGCAGTAAGAATTGAAATAGTTTATACCTAGAATAAATCTAAACATTTTTTTGAACAGAAAGCGAATGTCATAAACAATCCTAGAAAGAATAAAAATAATAGTGAATGGTTAGTGAGCACTTCCTATATGGTTGGCACTAAATGTTTTACCTGTATTAACTCAATTCTCATATCTTCATAAGGTGGGCACTGTTAGAACGCCTTTTTTTTTCTTTAATGAGGAAGTGGAATATAGAGAGGTTAAGAAATTTCCCCAAGGTTACACACACACACAAATCTAGGAAATCTGACTCCAGAGCTTGCATGACTAATTATACTTCTTCCTATCCATATGGGAGGGAGAAGGTAATAAAAATAAACATAAACATGAAATGAATCTTATAAACCTATACAAATAAAAATTTGTATAGGAGAACATTCAGTTGGAATTTCAAGCAGGATACCTTCCTACACCAAACACATGATAATCATGAAAGAAAAAAATATTTTAAAATTTGTGTTATTTGACCTAGGAGTTCTGCTTCTATAAATGTACCTAAAAAATAATCAGTAATATACCCACAGGTTTATGTACAAGGATTCTTATTGCAGTGGTGTTTATTATAAAGAAAAGTTTGAAAGAAATACAAATGGCCAAGAATTTATAATTAGTTCTATTCAGTAACTTTTTTCTGGATTCAATAAATTTTGATGCTGAACATTCATATGATAGAAAAACATGCAGTCATTCAAACTATATTGTAGAGAAAGATACAGAAACATGTATTAGGATATAGATTCAACTGCTATAAAGAAGACCTAAATTAACAATGAATTTAAAAAGTTGGAAGTTTCTTTCTCCTTCATGCAGCAGTCTGGAAATAGTCCAGGACTTGCAGCAGCTCTGCTCCATGAGGTCACTCAGGGACCCAGCCTCCTTCTATCTTGTTGCTCTGCCATCTATAGAGCATGGTCCAAGACAGTCCATACTTCATCCTCACTTCCTGAGGAGTAGCTGAAAGTAACAAAAGAAGGCAATGGAAGGCATGTCCCTTTCTTTCAATGCAACATCTGGAAGTAGTATATGCATCACTTGTACCGGCTAGAACTTGGTCTCATGGCTACACTTAGCTGCAAGGGAGGCTGGGAAGTGTAGGTTTTTAAAAATTGAAGTATATGGGCTTCCTTGGTGGCGCAGTGGTTAAGAATCCGCCTGCCAATGCAGGGGACACGGGTTCAAGCCCTGGTCTGGGAAGATCCCACATGCTGTGGAGCAACTAAGCCTGTGCACCACAACTACTGAGCCTGCGCTCTAGAGCCCGCGAGCCGCAACTACTGAGCCCGTGTGCCACAACTACTGAAGCTCACGTGCCTAGAGCCCGTGCTCCACAACAAGAGAAGCCACCGCAATGAGAAGTGCACCGCAACCAAGAGTAGCCCCCGCTCGCCACAACTAGAGAAAGCCTGCGCACAGCAACAAAGACACAATGCAGCCAAAAATAAAAATAAATAAAATAAAATAAAAATTGAAGTATAGTTGATTTACAATGTTGTATTAGTTTCAGGTGTACAGCGAAGTGATTCAGTTATATGTATGTATATATAAATATATTCTTTTTCAGATTCTTTTCCATTATAGGTTATTGCAAGATATTGAATACAGTTCCCTGTGCTATACAGTAGGTCCTTGTTGTTTTTCTATTTTATATATAGTAGTGTGTATCTGTTAAACTCAAACTCCTAATTTATCCCTCCCCCACCTTTCCCCTTTGGTAACCTTAAGTTTGTTCTCTATATCTGTGAATCTATTTCTGTTTTGAAGATAAGTTCATTTGTATCATTTTTTAAAATTCCATGTATAATTGATATCATATGCTATTTGTCTTTGTCTGACTTACTTCACTTAGTGTGATAATCTCAAGGTCCATCCATGTTGCTGCAAATAGCATTATTTCATTCTTTTTTATGGAGGAGTAACATTCTATTGTATATATGTATCACATCTTCTTTATCCATTCATCTGTCGATGGACGTTTAAGTTGCTGGGAAGTGTAGTTTTAAAAATATCATGAACAATTACAAAAAATTTTGGTGGATTCTGTTACTAAAGGGAGAATGGGAGAGTGGATATTGGAGAACAAACAGCACTCTGACTCGGCACAGAAAAAACCTTACAACATATTAAGTGGAAAAAGTAGGGAAAAAACATGATCAATTTCACACATCTATGTGTACCTATATGTAGAATTCTTTTTTTTTTTTTCCTGTATAAACAGTGGTATTATTTAAGAGTTGGGACTGTAGATGATTTAAATTTTCTTCTTTATGCTTTTTTTTGTGTTTTCCCAATTTTCTACAAATTAACATTTATTTCCCCCTGTAATCAGAAAAACTCACCATATATACATTAAAAGAAGTAATTTAAGAGAGAGGGCCATGTGTGTAGTGTGACTGCAGCCACCTCTCCTTTCTTCTCTGACTTCTCTCTGCCAGGCTTCTTTTGTTGGTGGATCTCTCGTCTCACACACAAAGGGATGACATTGTCTATTCTACGTCTCAGATATGAAACCCCAGGAGGAGTTGTCAGTGAGTTTATTTTGGTGTGAGGCAGAACGTTTTCTAACAGGAATACAAAGCCTGCCTCAAACATGGGCTTTCCTCCAGGGTGATCATTAAGAGCAGTTCTCTTGTTCTCCCAGGAATGAGGGGCTCTTGCACTGAGATGGGGGGAGAGGAACTGTTCAGCAAAGAGTGATGCTGGAGGAGGGGGCAGGAACCAGGAAACAGAAAGTGCCTAAAGAGACTTCTATTCCTGTTCCTTCTGCTTCTTGGAGCCCGAGACAGGGAGGGGTTCAGGGAAGATCTGCTTCTCCTTGGGGTCTGGCTTCTTAACTGATCTTCCCCAGGGACAGTCTTTTTTTTCCTTTCAGTTTTATTGAGATATAATTGCCATACAGCACTGGATACGTTTAAGAAGGTACAGCATAATGACTTGACTCTTGACTTATATATATTGCAAAATGATAACCACAATAAATTAACATCCATCATCTCGTATCAATACAAAAAAAGAAAAAAGAAAAAAATTTTTTTCCTCGTGATGAGACCTTTTAGGATTTACTCTCTTAGCAATTTTCAAATATACCAGACAGCAGTGTTAACTACAGTCATCATGTTGTATGCTATTCACATTCCCAGTGCTCATGTATCTTATAAGTGGAAGTGTGTACCTTTTGACCACCTTCATCCAATTCCCTTCTCCCCACCCGCTGCCTCTGGTGACCACAAATCTGATCTCTTTTTCTACGAGTTTGGATTTTTCCCCCCTTTTTCAGATTCCACATATAAGTGAGATCTTATAGTATTTGTCTTTCTCTGCCTGACTCATTTCACTTAGCATAATGCCCTCAAGGTCCATCTGTGTTGTCACAAATGGCAGGATTTACTTGGCTAACCAGGAAACAGGAAGTGATTTACATGGCTAAATAATATTTCACTGTACATATGTTCCACATTTTCTTTATCCATTCATCTATCAATGGGCACTTACGTTGTTTCCATGTCTCGGCTGTTGTGAATAACGCTGCAGTGAACATCGGGGTGCAGATATCTCTTTGACATAGTGCTTTCATTTTCTTCAGATATATACCCAAAAGTGGGATTGCTGGATCATAGGATAGTTCTATTTTTAATTTTTTGAGGAAAGTGCATACTGTTTTCCATAGGGGCTGCACCCGTTTGCAATCAGGGGGACAGTTCTGACTCCTCCTCAAAGCTTTGTTGGATTTGTTGTCTGCTTTGCCTTTGGTCTAATGATGGTGTCTCAAGACTCCCCAACAACTAGACGAGTGCCTCCTGTGTGCCCGGCATTGTTCAGGCTGACGGGAGTTCAAGGTCCAGCTCTGCCTTTCACTAGCTGCATGATTGAAGACAGAGCACTCACCTCCTCTGAGCTTCAGTTTCCTATGTGTAAAGTGAGACTGTACAACCTCTACCCCACAGGATGGGTATGAAAATTAATTGAACTAGAGCCCGTGAAGTGTCTAGCACGGTGCCTGGTGCAGACTGAAAGACACTGGCTTAGTTTGCTGGGGCTGCTGTAACCCACACACTAGGTGGCTTAAACAACAGAAATATATTGTCTTGAAGTTCTGGCGGCTGGAAGTCTGAGATCAAGGTGTTGGCAGGGTCAGTGCCTTCTGAGGGCTGGTAGGGAAGGATCTGTCCCAGGCCTTTCTCCTTGGCTGTCTTTTCCCTGTGTCTCTTCACATCGTCTTCCCTTTAGGAAGACTGTGTGTCTGTGTCTAAATTTCTCCTTATAAGGACACCAGTCATATTGGGATTGGACCCCCCCCCCCAAAGACCTCATCATTAACTAGATTACCTCTGTAAAGACTCTATCTCCAAATAAGGTCACATTCTGAAGTAGTGGGGGTTAGGACTTCAACATATGAATTTGTATGTGTGTATGTGGGAGGGGGAGGGTGGGGGGAAGCACAGTTCAATCCATAACAAGCACCTGTGGCATCCATAGCAGAATACTAGAAATATTGGTCATTATTATCACCACGATCCTTGCAAGCTTTGATATGTCATGTTGCCCTGGGCCATCTCGAGTTGCCATGGCACTGATTTCCTGGAAAGGGGTCAGAAATGTCTTTCTTGCCTGAGCCACAATGGTGACATTCCTGTCTGTCTCCCAGGGCTCCATCCCAGACAGCTCAACATGCCAACAGTCTCTGGGGTGCTGGCCAGCTTCTACCCTGCGGGGTCAGGCCTGTTTAGCTCTTTCTCTCTCCTGCTGAGAGTTTGAGAAATTCATTTATTTGGCAACCACTTCTATTATGCTTACTATGTGTTAGGCATTATTCTAAGCACCTTGCACATATTAACTCATTTAATTCTCATTAACAGCCTAGGAGGTGTTGTCACCTCCTAGATGAGGAAACGGAGGCACAGGGAAGTTAATTTGCCTGGGATTTCATAAATAGCAAGTGGTTGAGCTGGGGTTTTAACCCAGGCAGTTTTGTTCTGAACAACCACATTATGAAGGAGAAGCAATGTCACAGGAATATAAACTTTGGAGTCAGAGAAATGTGAATTTGGATTCCAGCTAATGAGCAGAACTAGACATTTCCATCACTGCCTGCTCCACCCATAGTTTTTCTGAGAAGAACAGGCCCCTCCCCCAGTTCTCCTGGTCATGTTCCATTATGTCATTCCAGGCCTCAGCTGATTGGACTGAGGTGGACATGTGACTCAAGGGTGCTCCATCTGTTGGCTGGGACCCATGATACAGATGGCCAATCAGATTTCACTCTCAGGCATTTGGCTAAGAGGCTTGAGCAGTGAGGATGGGAGCTGAAACCTTCTGGTCCAGAGGCATTGTTGGACTGGAATGGTCATTGGGGGTCAGGTGCAAGCCCGGGTTAGAAGGCTTAGTGGAGGACACGTGTGGGCAACTGGGGGACTGCTTTCAGAGGTGGAGAGAATGGAGCAGGGCACAGAGAGAGACAGAGATGCCTCGTGCTAGAGCAGAGGTTGTCCCCAAGAAGGAAAGACACACACACACACACACACACACACACACACACTGTTGGTGACCCTGCTCTTCGTTGGTGCCCTTATACCTTAAGCTTCTGTGCATGTTGGCTGCTAACACCTTATAGTTGTTCCTTCCCCAGAGAAACCCTTGACCTCATGGCTTCCCAGCCAGGCTGGTCCGCTGCTCTGCCCCCAGAAACCAGCTGCCAAAGACTGACTCACATGGTACAAAAGACCAGCCTCCTGACTCAAGACGAGGCCAACTCTGTGGTACCATTCATACCCCTGAGCTCCCTGGGGATCGGGCTGAAGCTGGTCTCCACCTGAGATGGCATTCTTGCCTAGATTTCCTCTCTCCCCTTCCTTGTCCTGCGTCCCTCTCTCCCTTTCTCCTGAGAGCCTCCCTCAGTAATCACTTGCACAAGAATTCCCATCTCAAGGGCAAGTTGGATTCCCAAGAAACAAAAGACAGATACCTTGGCTCTTGACTGCTATCTACTTTCAGGCTCCATAACATTTGGTCGTGTTGGATTTCCTGTGCTAGGATTCTGAGTCACCTGTTTTCTTTATAAGAACCTCTTTGATTGAGTTAGACCAGGATGGTCTCTGTTTCTTGCAGATGAACAAGTCCAAATTGAGTGAACTTGGTAAAGTTTCTTAACCATTCTCAATTTCACTCCATCTGGAAAATGGTGCCCATTATTCTCCTAACTTCAGTGCTTGCTTTAGTGACTTAATCAGAGAATGCATGTGACAATTTTCAGCATTGTGATTGGCTTAGAGTGGGCATGCTGTTAGTGAGTTCTAGTTTTTCTTGTTTCTTTGGTTTTGGTTTTTGTTTTGTTTTACAATATTCTCTTCCTCCCTTGCTCAAGTCAATTCAGGCTGGGGAAGCATAAAGAGAAAATATATCAGAGTGCTGTATGACTTTCAAAGCACCACGGAAATGGTTCAAAGAGGTATGAGTTTAGAGTCCCAAAGATCGTTCAACTCTCTAGCCCATTGCTTCTCAAATTATAATGATCATGTGAGTCACCTGGGGATCTTGTGAACATGCAGACTCCGATTCAGGAGGTTTGGGTGGAGCCTAAGACGCGGCCTTTGTAACAGAGGTCCAGGTGGTGCCGAAGCTGCCGGTCCTCAGAATAGCAAAACTTTGAGTGGCAAAGCTCTAGTCTGTCTTTTGGTTCCAGAGGGATTTTTTTCCTCCCCAAATAGTCAGCTCGAATGGCAGGCTCTTCCCTTTTCATACCATTTTGCACCTCCTGTGAGATGTGGTTCCCGCCAACAAGGAGATCTCAGTGGTTCAGGCAGCCAGGAAAGCTGTCGATTGTAAAGTGCGGTGTGTTGTAAGTAGAGCTCACTGTGGGGGGTGTGGGAGGCTGGGGAGGGGCACTTGCTCCTGGAGAGGAAGTCAGGGAAGTCTCCTTGGCAGAGAAGAGCTGCCGGTCTATCACTGCACCGTATCTCCTGATTCCTACCCCCTCCCTGCTCCTTTAAGCAAGAATCCCAGGGCTGCTGTGACATCTTACCTCCTGTTGCCTGGACCCATGTCTGGGTGCCCTGCCTTCTGGACAAGACTATCCACACCTGAGCCCACCATGTTCCTTTGGCCATGGCCTTGAGCCTCCCAGCCCCCTACATATTAGAGATCCTAGCCTGCCTCTTTCTGATCCAGGGTCTGTTTTGACACCATGACTAAAACGAGAGGTTCAGGCAGTTCCAGATATGAGGGGAAAAATGTGTGTTATTTCCACAACATTTAGTGCATTTCTTCTTTTAACTATAATCCTGGCCAAGTCCTTACAAATATTATCCTTTCCAAACCGAGATTGGTTTTCCTTGTTCATGGATGCCAGCAGCTGGGATAGGTTTCCTCCGTCTGCTCCCTTTCTCCTTTGCCATTCTTCTTTCTTTGCCCCCTTTTTCCCTCGGGGTTCACAGCATGGAGGCTTTGTCTCAGAAAGGCCACTGTTGGCCTGAGTAGGGGAAGGAGGTCCTCTGCTTATTGCTAAGCCATCTTCTGTTGGCATATCTGGGAGTTTCCACTTACAGCCTAGAAGTAGCTGAACAGAGAACAGGCCCTTGATTGATTAATCCTTTCTTTAACATATGCTAAGAATCCTGTAATGTCAGACACTGCTCTGGGTTCCATGGATACAGCAGTAAACAGACATGGTTCCTGCCCTGACAGTCTAGCTAGATGTATTACACTAATCTTATCAATGGGGGCACTTACACACACACACACACATGCGCGTGCATGCACACACATACATTCTGGTCTTCAACCTCCTGAGAAACCCAATCTCACCATCTTCAGAGAAATGGCCTCTGTCCCAGGCCCACGGAAAACAAAAGAAATTCCTAGAAACATACCTCACACGTGTTTGGATGGCTATTAACAAAAAGACAAGAAATAGCAAGTGTTGGCAAGGATGTAGAAAAAAGGGAACCCTTGTGCACTGTTGGTGGGAATGTAAATTAGTGCAGCCGCTATGGCAAACAGTATGGAGGTTCTTCAAAAAAAGATTTTTTTTAAATTAAAAATAGAACTACCATATGATCCAGCAATCCCACTTCTGAGTATATTTCCAAATGAACTGAAATCAGGATCTTGAAGAGATTATCTGCACTCCCAGATTCATTGTATTATTATTCACAACAGCCAAGATATGGAAGCAACCTAAATGTGGAAAGATGAATGGATAAAGATGGGGCATGGAATATTATTCAGCCTTTAAAAAGAAGGAAATCCTGGGACTTCCCTGGTGGCACAGTGGTTAAGAATCCACCTGCCAATGCAGAGGACGTGGGTTCGAGCCCTGGTCCAGGGAGATCCCACATGCTGCAGAGCAACTAAGCCCATGTGCCACAACTACTGAAGCCTGTGCGCCTAGAGCCCGTGCTCTGCAACAAGAGAAGCCACCACAGTGAGAAGCCGGCGCACCGCAATGAAGAGCAGCCCCCGCTCGCCGCAACTAGAGAAAGCCCGCGCACAGCAACGAAGACCCAATGCAACCAAAAAAAAAGCAATTGGCCATTAAAGGAAAAATATCCTTAAAATAAAAAAGAAGGAAATCCTGCCATTTATGACACATAATTGAACTTGGAGGACATTATGATAAGTGACATAAGCCGGACAGAAAAAGACAAATACTGTATGGTTTCACTTATATGTGGCATCTAAAATAGCCAAAGTCAGAAATAGGGAGTAGAATGCTGGTCGCCAGGGCAGGAGAGGGGGAAATGGGGAGATGTTGATCAAAAGGTATAAAGTTTCACTTATGCAAGATGAATAAATTCTGGAGATCAAATGTACAACAGTATGACTGTAGTTAACAGCACTGTATTGTATATACCTGAATGTTGTCAAGAGGGTAGATGTTAAGTGTTCTCACCACACACACACAGAAGAAGAAAATGGTAACTCTGTGAGGTGATGGATATGTTAATTAGCTTGATTGTGGTGACCCTTTCACAGTGTATACATTTATCAAGATATCAAGTCAGTACACCTTACATATACACAATTTTAATTGTCAGTTATTCCTCAATGAGCTGTTGTTTTTTTAAAAAGAGCTAATGTCCTTTAGTAATTTTTTTCTCTGGGGGCATTTTGAGGGCAAATGGAGTGGGAGCCACAGGAAAGGTTTAAAAGTACCATCGATCAAAGAAACCTAATGGCTGGGAACTTGTTTGATGCAGAAGAGGGAACAAGAGTCCTCTGGAGGGTCTGGCCCCTCCGTGGGGGAGGGATGCTCTTGACAGAGGGCGGTGAGTCATAGCTGGGCCCCGTGTGCTTATGTACAGAATTTCACATCCAGCAAGGAGAGGTTCTTGCTTGAAAACTGATGGTGAATACAGACAATGCTCCGATCCCTGTGGAAGATGACTGCACTCAGCTCCCTAAATTCTGTGTTTCTCCATATTTGTATATGCTGTTACCCAGTGAATACCTGATTAAGGAGTGCAGCTGCTAAATGAATACATTTGTTGCTCATCAAATGGAACCATAAAGCCAGCGATGATGGGGCTTATTAAAAAGCTTCTTTCACTCAGTGAAAAAAATCCCCCACATGTCCCAGCCGGTCTCAATATCGCCGCTAATGAAATGGGTAACCAATACACAAAGAAATGTATTCAAGAGCAAATTAACTGCCTCAGGAATATGCATCATAAAGATTGCAGCCTGGAAAATAAATAGACAGTGTATTGGGCAAATTGGCCTCATGTTTAAGTGTTGATGAGTTGGAAATATTGGTTTAGCTTCTTGATGGAAGCAGGCAGTATGGGATCCTGTAAGGCAGACATTAGCATTCAAAAATCAAGCCGGGGACCCTCTCATTTGCTAGAACTGGGAAAGGGGTGAGAAGGAGTGAGCAATGAGCCATTCCTGAGCCATTCCTAAGTGCCAGGCCCTGTGCTGTTACCACCTACTCCTTGCATTGCCCAAGAAGGGGGGGGGGGCACTATGTTTTTAGCCTTACCTACCTGTGACCATGTAATGAGATGACAGAAAGAGATTTTGTTTTCTCTGTCTGTCCAAACCATTAGTGCATGAGCCTTTATCAGATTATTTAAAAAGAATTAACCCCTCTTAAATAAGCCCTCAGACATTTCTGGGCTCCCTTGAGCCCTGGCTGATGAGAAAGAAAGTGAGAAAGAGAGAAAGAGAGAGAGAGAGGGAGAGGGAGAAGGAGAGGGAGAGGGAGAGAGAGAGAGAGAGAGAGAAAGAGAGAGAGAAAGAAAGAGAGGGAGGGAGGGAGAGAGAGAGAGAAGGAAGGAAGGAAGGAAGGATGGGAGGAAAGAAGGGAGGGGAGAGGGAGGGGGGATGGAAAGAAGGAAGGAAGAGAGAGAGGAAGGAAGGAAGAGGAAGAGAGGAAGGAAGGAAGGAAGAGAGGAAGGAAGGAAGGAAGAGGGAGAGAGGAAGGAAGAGGGAGAGAGGAAGGAAGGAAGGAAAGAAGAAAGAAAAAGAGAGAGACACAGAGAGAGGGAGGGAGGAAGGAAGGAGGATTTCCCTTTGTGTCTTCTGCTCAAGATTCTGGTCCTTCTATCTCACACCTACTCTCTGCCTTTATTCTCCTTTGGACACTTTCCAGACCAGAGGGAAGCAGCAACCTGCAGGTTGAATGGCCATTCCCAGCACAGCGGCTCCTCTAAGACCCAAGGTTAGGTCTTATTGCTCTTCCCTCCCTCCTCGTCCTAGTCAACACACACACACACACACACACACACACAGCCTGAGGAGAAGGCCATAGGGTGGGTTTTGAGTCACATGGATTTGGGTCATGTGATCCCGGGCAGGTCACCTGATGCCCCGGAGTCCCTGTTGCACCAGGAGAGTGAAGATGATCTTGTCTCCCTCATGGGCAGTTGGGAGGAACTGATGAAGTAACACACAGAAAGTTTCTGGAATTATTCCCAAACATCAGTCCCTCCTGAGTCCTGATCTCCTCCATGATTTTCACAGGCCTTCCTTCTTTTGAAAAGAACCAGTGAAGTGGGTAACTGAAAGGAAGTTCACAGCAGCTACAGGCCCCTCTACAGAGAAACTGAATGAGCTGATTTAATGTGTAGCAAGATCACAAAGAGATAAAAACCAGCAGACCCAAGTGCACCTGCTCAAGCAGCCTTTTTATTATTCTGTTTATTATTTATTTATTCTTTTATATTAGTATGTTTAATGTAATTATTACATTTCATTATTTGTTAGCGTGATTACTGCAATGATTATTTTTAAAGGAAAGCTAATGAATTGTTTGGGTTTATCCCATTCCAGACTAATTGACAGTCAATTTCCATTTGAGGTCAGTGGATTCTGGAAGGCTGTAAGGGCTGTGCACCCCATTTGTTTATGGGCACACGGCTCAGAGTGGGCTCCCCCAGAAGCAGATAAGGGTGTGAATGCATGTGATTTCCCTGGGAAGTGATCTGAGGGAGTGACTGTAGGGGACCAGGGTAGTGGCACAGGGAAGGGAAAGTATAGGGTGCCTTAATGAGCAAGTTAATGCATTGGCTGTTGGGGAACTTCTGGTAGGTAGCGTAGAACCCACATCACGGTCATCCCACCTGAGGGGGAGGGGGCTGGGGTGTTTATCCATCAACTCAGGTCAGTCATTTGAGGGCTGTTCCTGGGGACTTTTATTCTTCAGTATTTCCAGCCTGCATGCAAAGGACACTAAGCGGGGAGTTGCAGGTGCTTGTAGTAGGAAGCCATCCCCTTGCCCGGGACTGGTGAGTCCCCAAGGGGATATGGGTCACGCACCGAGGGTATCTGCACAAGCTTAAACATCTGGGATCCATAGAACATCCCGTTTGCAATGTTGTGTGTGTGTGTGTGTGTGTTTTTTCTGGCCGCGCCGCGCGGCTTGCAGGATCTTAGTTCCCAGACCGGGGATTGAACCCTGGCCCCAGCAGTGAAAGCACAGAGTCCTAGCCACTGGACCACCAAGGAATTCCCTGCAATGTTGTGTCTCTGTATTTGTCTTTCTCTCCAGACTATGAGCTCTCTGAGGGCAGGGCCATGTCTTGTTTTCATGCCCACTGCCTAGCACAAACCTGGCCCAGAACAACCACTCAGCAAACACCTGCTGACAGACTGAATGGATGATGTAGGGAATAAGTGATTGAAGGCTTGAAAATGCACAGGACCAAGATTATAAACTCAAATGCCTACAAGAGCCAGGGGGAGGGTGAAATGAGTAACACAGTTCAGAAAAAAGAAAAATCAAAAGGTGGGAGTTGTGGGGACATGAAAGACACACGTCCTGTCAATGGCACAGCTGTTACTCAGCTTTGAGTGATTGTCACCTTGTGGGAATTTGACCCATCGTGGCTGGACCTCTTGACTTTTTAAAAAAGAAAAGCCAGGACTCCCCATTAGGTAAAATTTCTTGATTTTAAAATGTAGTCAATGACGTAAAATATTTTGAAAACGAGAGACAGATCCCTCAAACACATCCGGGTGATGTAACTCATTGCCAGGCATATGTGGTCACCCAGTTACACGAAGCAGGACACAGCACAGAGCACTTCCAGAGAGAGAGACAGGGGCTTCCCAGCTCCCCAGAAGTCCCCACAGCAATGTGCCCTGGAATGTTCATGGATTAGTAACATAAAGAATAGTCTGGCAGGTTCATGTAGTCCCTTAGGCAGGAGACTTGGGGGGAAAATCCCTCTATTCCCATATCTGTAAAGTAGGTACATTAGGGCCCGGCCTCTTTGTGGTGAAGGTTAATATATTGATGAGTGAGACAGTTCTTTATAAACCCTAAATCCAAGCTTGGTTGGTGCCCTTCCCAGAACTCTCCCTGCTGCCATTGAAGGCTGTTTCCTTGGCTTAGGGTTCTTCTAGCTCAGGCTCTCTTCCTGTCTCTGCCCTAAGCCCTCAGGGTCTGCTGTGGTTGTCAGGCTCCCAACTGGTGGCCTGGGTCATGATCTGCCCGTCTTTGCCAGGTGCCTGGCAGCTTAGTGCTGGTGTGCTCAGCTGTGATGTCCACCTCTGGGATGCCACCTTCTGGACCACCCAGCCTGGAGCTCATGACTCAGAGAAGCAAATATGAATGCAGTTCCTTCTTTGGAGGAGCTCACAGCCCAGGGGAGGCAGACCCTAATCCGTGACAACACAAAGGTTAAGGATCAGTGGCATTTCTTTGTTTACCAAGCCCCATTCCTTTTCTTCCTGGGCATGAAGCTAGACTACATTTCCCAGACTCCCTTGCAGTTAGGTGAGACCATGTGACTGAGTTCTGACCAATGGAATGTGGGCAGAAGCAATGTAGCCCGATTCCCAGCATGGCCCATAAAAATCTCCTCTGCAATTCTCAGTACACTCTCTACTTCGCCATCCACTGGATAAATGGAGAGAACTCCAAGCACTGAGACAAGCGTGGAGCCACAGGATGGAAAGGACTTGGGTCCCTGAATGACTGCAGAAAGTAGAAATTTCCACATCTCCAAATGACCTAGGTTGTACTGTGATGCGAAGGACAAACCTTATTGTGTTATGCCGCTGAGATTTGGGGGTTGTCTCTTACATCAGTTATCCCACCCTGACTGATACAGTCCCCTAAGTGGAAGTGTGCAGAATGCTTCGGGAACCCCTGGGCCTCCTGGGGAACCCCTGGGCTCTCTGCTGGGGGAAGGAATGGACTCCAACTCAGAGCTCATTAAGGAAGCCATAGGCTCGGGTACGAGAAGTGTGGAGCTGGAGAGTTCAGATCTGCTTCCACATACATTAAAGTAAACACAGTTAAAGGGACTTTGTGATGCCCCTTGAGGTGGTAGAAGGAACTTCGGGCAAGAATAATTGTTCCAAGTTGTGGGTGAGAGTTGCATTTTTCCATCCTCCAGGAATTCACACCTCAGTGGTGCAGGGTAGACTTTATTCCTTCAGGAATAGCTAAAGACCATGAATTTCTCTTGGCAAATGGTTCTACCTCTGAGAGTCACTTTTCTTGCTCACTATGCGAACAGGTGACAGTAGGACTGAAGATCCTCTTGGCAGGCAAAGGTCCGTGAGCTCGAAGCTCTACCAGCAACTTCCGTCCTGCCGCTAGGGATCTGGGATAGAGAGCGTGTATTCTCCACCCAGGGCATATCTGCTGCAGAGGGAGAGGGGAAGCAGTCCAGTCCCACATCATTTGGGGCAAATATGTTCAAGGAGTCATCCTCTTTTCTGGATGTTTATACCATCTACACGTTCCCCAAGGACTGGATTATGAGGTTCAGAAAACAACTCTGGCTACTTCTCACAGAAGGGAGGCTGTTGGAGCCCTCCAGATGTTTGGAGGCTGGAGAGCAAGGTGTAAGAATCAAGGCAGCTCCTGAGGGTAGGAAGCAGAACAGGGTCAGATGGGATGGACTCCCATATTTTTGCAGTTTCTTTATCCCTCTATTCAAGATTTAAATTTCAGGGAGAGAAGCCAGTTATACAAAGCATGAGATATGACAAGACATTCCCAAAGAGATGCACAGGCTTCTAGGACCCCCAAAGTTTCCCATGGGGATGTTCCACTTTTGCTGATGCCGCTGCTGGATGAGAGAAGGTGGCCTTTGCCATTCTCATGAGCTTTGTTATACTCTCTAAGTGTGTCCCCTCACCCCCCCCCCAAACTGTTCTGACCACCATGGCAACAAACCAGTACAATACAGCTGTAGTGCCCTCCTAAGTGATGACTGTGAAGGCTGAGCGATGACTCCTGGAGGCCCAGAGGTGAATTTTCTAGACCTAGCATCACTCAGCAGGTCCAAGCCTCAAAGCTGCGTGAGATCTATTCCTGGGGTGGGGATCAGCTTAGTTCTATTTGCTTCTTCCTCCCCACAAAATAGCAAACAACCCATCCTTTAGGGCCCTTTGTTACAGATTGTGACAGCTTCCTTGGCCAGGTGCCTCAGTGTCTTTTAAAATTAACAAGTAATCCTGAGGCAATATTTGAGCCTAGACGTGTGAGTGATTGCTTCTGCCTATGCTGGGAAAAGGGGGTTGCTTCAGGGACATGGGATACCAGATGGCTCTGAGAGGAAGCCTGGTTTCAAAAGTAATTAAGGACAACAATCTCAGAAGAGCAGCATAAACCAAACTGTCTGAACAAAGAGGCACTGGATTAGCCTGTTGAATGCATCAAAAAGAAGTTCTCAAGATCCTGATGTTTCGCCAGGGCCTTCTAACACTTCACTGTTTGGTCATCTGGGCTGTGGCATCAGGAGGCCGGTGCCTCTCTGTAAATAGACTAATTTCTGCATGTGGGTCAGGGTGGATCTCTCAGAACAGAGAAAATCAAACCAGAGCAAAGATCATCATGGAGGGAGAAAGAAGGTTTAAAAGGGCAGTCTTGGTAATGTTTTACTGCCTCTTTAAATGATCACTAGTGTGATAGGCAATAGCTTTTTTAAAAATCTCTTAAGGCATTTATAGACTGCTTCCAGTGTGTGAGGCATTGGGATGGATGGATGAAAACACAGAGAAAGTATGACCCCTATTCTCAAAGGAGTTATAAACTAGGGATAATGATAATAAGTAATATTTATAGGGTATTAAATAGTTTGCAAAGTTTTTTTTTGGGTGAATGTTATAATGCTATTGATCACAGGTATTATCCATTCAGTATTTTTCCTGAGTGTGCAGGAAATTGAAGCTCAGAGAGGTTAAGCAACTTGACCAAATTCACACAGCTTATCAGTGAAGAGACTAAATTTTTTTTTCAGATTTTATTTTATTTTTTATTTTTTTATTTTATTTATGGCTGCGTTGGGTCTTCGTTTCTGTACGAGGGCTTTCTCTAGTTGTGGCAAGTGGGGGCCACTCTTCATCGCAGTGCGCGGGCCTCTCACTGTCGCAGCCTCTCCTGTCGCGGAGCACAGGCTCCAGACGCATAGGCTCAGTAATTGTGGCTCACGGGCCCAGCTGCTCTGCGGCATGTGGGATCTTCCCAGACCAGGGCTCGAACCTGTGTCCCCTGCATTGGCAGGCAGATTCTCAACCACTGCGCCACCAGGGGTGCCCTCAGATTTTATTTTATTTTACATACACATGTATCTATTCTTCTTCAAATTCTTTTCCCATTTGGGTTATTACAGAATATTGAGCAGCGTTCCCTGTGCTATACAGTAGGTCCTTGTTGGTTATCTGTTTTAAATATAGCAGTGTGTACATGTCGATCCCAAACTCCCAATCTATCCCCGCCCCCCACCTTTCCCCCCAGTAACCATAAGTTTGTTCTCTAAGTCTGTAAATCTGTTTCTGTTTTGTAAATAAGTTAATTTTATCCTTTTTTTTTTAGATTCCGCATATACGTGGTATCATATTATATTTGTCTTTCTCTGTCTGACTTACTTCACTTAGTATGATAATCTCCAGTGAAGAGATTAAATTTGAACTTGAATCCTCTGCCTAAACTTCTTGCCTATGTAGCCAAGGAGACAGACATGTATACAAATGACATGAGGGATTGTATGAATGTTAGAGATAAGGAAGGAGTAGAATGCTGATTGTGAACTAACCATGAAATATTGAGAATAAGCAGTGGTGTTGTGGTGAAAAGGGTGCATCCTTCATCTCTCTACTTCCTTCCTCCACAATGCTGCAGAAATGATCTTTCTATTGATAACAATATAAATCTGATTTGTTCACTTCTAAGCTTAAATCCCTCCATTGGCTTCTTATTGCCTTCATGGTGAAGTTGGTGTTGGACACTGAAGATTTACATGTTCCTGTTGTGTGGTTTTGCCCAGCCAGGGTTCCCCAGTGACAGCATGGAGGAGGAAGATGGTTAATTCATTCAGGATTGCATTATTGCCAATCGATGTGACAGAGAGATGAGGAGTCAGGCAACAGAGTAATGATAGATCATAGGATCCAGCTGATGAAGTGAGGAAAGGGAAGGCAGGAGGGGCTCATGGATGGGAGAAGAGGAGAGGTGGATGGACTGGGAGTCCTGATGAGGTTGAAGAATGGTTGCAGTGGGATGCTCGGGCGGGCAAGCTGGGTGGAGAGGATTCAGGGGGAATGGGGTGCGTGGATGAGTGAGTTTGGAGAAAGCAGTCTCAGATGATGATAAAGTTCAGGAAGTGACCCTCCCAATGTGTGACTGGTAGAATAATGCCCCCTCCCAGAAATATCCATGTCTTAACCAAAAGGGTCCATGAGCCAAGGAATGCAGGTGGCATCCCCAAGTTGGAAAAGGCAAGAAAAGAGATTCTCCCCTAGAGCCTCCAGTCAGCCTTGCTGACTCACTTTGGACTTCTCATGTCCAGAACTATAAGAATAATACATTTGTGTTGTTTTAAGCCACTAAATTTGTAATTTGTAATTTGTTACACCAGCAATTTGGAAACTAACAAAGTTGATTAAGAGATTAGAGAAGAAAATACTTGAATGACTCTTCACATCTTGGATTCTCTATTTCTTGACATATCTATCATCAACTCAACTGGAGTTTCCAGAGCTGGACATGTGTTTCTCTAGCCAACTCATTCCTCCACGACTTGCATCAATTATTTAATTTTAAAGCTTTCCCCACTCTCACCACACTTCTTACCTCCTCCTCCCATGTGGCTATCAGCAGTTGACCTGAAATCGTTCAGGATGAAGTCAATAAGTTGGGATTGAAGACTTCATTGAATGAAGGAGAATTTCCAGGAGGTTACAACAAAGGTGGAGAGAGGCAGGTATAACTTGTCTGAGTCTCAAAGATGCAGGAATTTTTAAATACAGAGAAGGTGTACTGGTCTTCTTGGGATCCTCAAACAATGCAAAAAATCATGGTTAAGCTGTTCCGTATGGGAAAATGAGAAAGATTATTTTTCAGATCTTTGATAAGGAGGAAAAGAGAAGCCAGGAGGAAGAGAAGGAAGAGGAGGAAAAAGTATAGGAGAGAGCCGACTTCAAGATGGCAGAAGGCTAGGGACCACTTGGGGTGATGGGGTAGCCAAAATGGCTTTTAAGAGCATCTGTGCTTATGTGCAGTTTTAAGTCAGTTACCATTTTGTAACATGTGTCTCTTGGCCATGGCTTTACAACACCCTTGGCAAAATGTTCTATATTCTTGCTTTCATCTGTGGGATTTTGGAAATTGAAGATTGGATTTGCTTTTACCTGTGGATAAACTTGGTGTGGAAAAAAGATGGCATGTACAGAGGTAGGAATCCAGAGGCTGAGGTGAGCATCCATCCATCTATCCTTCCATCCACCTACCCATCACCTATGTATCCATCATTTACCTGTCATCCATCTATCCATCATCCATCACCCATCACCCATCCACCCATTCACCATCTATCATCCATCCATCCATCTACCCAGTCACAAATTCATTTATTCAACAAATACTCATTGAGCATCTATCATGTATACTTGATTCTGTTCTGGGTCCTGGGGATACTGCAGTGAACAAGATAGACAGATACCGTGCTCTCAGGAGTGTCCAGTCTGTATGAAAGGCAGATCATAGTAAAGTAACTGATAGATTACCAAGATTCTTTCAGACTATGATAAACACTGTGAAGACAATAAAAGAACAGGGTGATGTTAAATAGAGCAGTAGCTCCCAATGTGTTGTTTCTGGACTAATAACACTAGCACACCTGGAAACCTGTGAGAATGTAAATTCTCAGGATCCACCCCAGGCCCGCTGAATCACAAACTCTGGCAGTGGGTTCCAGAAATCTGTAGTTTGAGCCTTCCAGGTGAATCTGATGCATGCTTAAGTTTGAGATCCACTGTTAATGGGGAGTGACGGTATAGTTACTTGAGGAAGGGTAGTCTGGGAAGGCCTCTCAGAGGAGGTGACATATGAGTTGAGATCTCATTGACAGGAGAAATCTAGCTGTGAAAGCCTAGAGACGTGTGTTCTGGGCAGAGGGAATAGTGAGGGACAAAGCCCTGAGGCAGGAACCAGGTTGGGGGCTTCAAGGGCCTGTGTGGCTGGAATGTGGTGTACAGTTGTACAAATTAATGATAAAAGACAGTACTAGAAACATTCTGGTTGTTCTTTGGCTATTGTTCTCTTTATATAGAAATATATAGACATCTCTCTGTATATAGAGATGTGGTCTTTGCCCATTTGTATTGGAAGATATATATCAGAACTCTTTTTTAAAGGAAAATATAAGTTAATTTAAATCATACAAGTAATACATATATAAATTTTCCTTATAGATGGATTTCTTGGCCTCTTATGAACTTGCGTGTCATCTTGGGAAGGGCACTGTGGGCTAGGAGGCAAGGGACTTGAGATCTAATCTGGTCACAGTCTGGTCACTTATCTTCTCTGGGCCCCGTTTCCCCATCTCTTAGGTCAGGATGAGGAGGGAGTAGGAGGAACCAGCTGCTGTGTCCCCTGAGCCAGAAGACTGCTGACATCTCCTTGAGGGGCAGTCCGGTTCCTCTACAACCTCCCTCACCTCCTTTCCCTCTTCCCGATTCCACCTTGGACAGACACACGTGGAACAGGGCAGGAGGAAACATGCACATGGATTCCCTTGGAATTATCATCTCTGTCAATCTGTTCTGAATACACCACAATTCTGAGAGCTCAAGTCCATGCTCTCAATAGCAGTTTCCTTTGTAGTTGTTGCCCTGCTGCTGAGCCCAACAGGTTTCTTTCTTACAAACGGATGTCTCATGAAAAAAACACTCAGCAGAGCTGCAAAATCACGACCACAGCATTTGGACTTCAGTCTGCAAGACTGGGGAAACAGAGAGGAAACAAACCTGGACCTTGTCCAGGGAGGCAGTGAAGTGCAGTGGGAAGACCCTGGTGTGCATCCTTTAACTTGGCCTCCCTGAGCCTCTGTTTCCTCATTTGCAAAAAGGGGATGATACCCTTACACTGTATTAAGTGCCAACTGTCTGGCACACAGTAGGAGCTCAACATATGTCCATGCTTGTCTTCCATCCCTCCCCAGGGAGCGGGGAAATGACTCTCCTCTCCAGACAGCCAACAAGTCCCTCTTTGCCTACAGCTCTCTGGGTTTGTTTTGCTTGTGTAGTAATTAGGCACCAGCAGCTGCGAGTATCCAAACCCACAGTCTTATCTTTTCCCCAAGCTGCTTCAGTTGATAGAGGGTTGGGTGGTAGATGACAGCTTGTTTATCCAGGGAGGCTGTAAAATATTCTGTTGAGCGAACACACAGAAAAGCTCATTTGTCTTGTCTTTTGTCCTTATAGCCGCACAGTTCAGAAGGGATGTTCTCCGACCTTACTGACTCCTTGCTCCTCTGAGCGTTGCTCACAGACCCTCTCTGCCCACACCTGGGCATGCTGGGGCTGCCCCAGCCCCTCCTTCTCACCTTGCCGCCCTCGGCAAGAGCATCCACCACGAGGGCTCCATTGACCACTCCCAGCATCGGCCACTCCCCTGAGCTTCACACTGGACACCACCACCTGGATGTCCACAGGCCCCGCCCACTCGGCCCATCCAAGACGGACGCCACCTCCCTTCCCACACTTGCTCCTTCTCTTCTCTGGGTATCAGCCATCGGCAGCAGTGGACACCGCTCCTTGAGACTGAAACCTGGGAGTCCAGCCTGGACACCCCGCTCTTTCTCTGCTCCACATCTCAATACCCTTCAGGCCCTGTCCATGCTCTGTCTCAGATCTCTCTCCTGATTGTCCTCAACTCAGCCCCGGCCACCACCAGCCTGGGGAAGGCACTGGTCCTTCTGCGTGCCTGCAGCCGGGGGATGGTTCTGGAACACACACCAGACTCTGTCAGCCGCTCCTTCCGGACCTGCAGTCCTGAGGACGGGTGCGGAGAAGAATCTGTGATCATCCCCAGAGGCCACGGGAGGCAGGAAATAAACCCAGATTTTTGAGAAAAACAAACCAATCAACAACAACAACAAATAACAAAGTAAAAACATCCTGGCCTTCAATTCTGATGCCACCACATATTAGCGGTGTTATTTCTGACACTATTTCAGATCTCTTTGGAGCTCATTTTCTTCATTTCTGAAAAGGGGCCAATACTTCCTGCCTCCCAAAGTTGCCGTGAAGTTTAGGTGAAGCTGTCTATGCGGTATATGGTGCAAGTTTGACCAATGTTAGGCTCTTCTCCCTGTCCTTCACTTTGAATAGTACTTCGTAGTTCTCAGAACCCTTTCTTAGATCGTTCATTCATTCCATTCGTTCACTCCACACCTATTTGTTGTGTGCCTGCTATGAGCTGGGGATAATGCTGGGCGCTGGGGTGGAGCGGAGAACAAGTCAGACTTAGTCCCATATCCCCTGGGGTTTCCATTTTTGGTGGGTGGAGACAGGCAGAAAGCAAGTAACAAACAAATAATATGATATCAGGTAGTGTTAAGTGCCACGATAAAAAATCAAGCAAGATAAGATAGACGTGATGGAGACCGGGAACTCCCTGGAGAGAGCCATGGGAAAGAGAGTCAATAAACAAGCCACAGAATAATTAAAATAATTTACTGACTCTGGTAGGTGCTTGTGAAGGAAGTAAGTGTGGTTATGTGAAACCACAGGCAGGTTGAGAGGATGAAATATTAAAAGTGTATGGGATGTGCCTTGTATGATGGCCAATAGCCTGTCCTGCCGCCAACCCAGTGACCCATTCTTTCCCCCAATTCTCCTCTTCCCTGTGTCTTTAATTCCTCCCCTCAGGGATCCGTCCCACCAGCATTTACACATGTCCAAGTCTCTTTCTACTTAGAGCACACCTCTCTGCCCCAACCTTACGCCTTCCTCCATCTCTGATCCTACCTTACCCTCCTCAGAGAAAATGGTTCTAAAGAGTTGTCTCCACTTCCACAATTCATTCTTCGACTCCTTTCAGTCTGGCTCCTGCCCCCAGGAGGGTCCCAGAGACTGCTCCTTCTGAAGTCACCAATGACTTCCACTGTCACTGAATCCTCTGAGCTCTCACACCCTGTCTCTTGGTCACATTCAATATCATTCTCTCTCCAATTCTCAATGCATCACCACCTCTTCAAGTTTGTTTTTTCCCCACCTGTCTGCTTACTCCTTCTCAGGCTTCTTCACTAACTTTTCTTCCTCTGTTGGTTCCTTAAATTGTTGGGGTGTCCCAAGACTCCATCCTGGGTCTCCTTTACTTCTCTCCCTGTACATTATCCCTCGGTAATGTCTCACGTCTCCCAAATTTACATCCTCAGCCCAGTTTGCTCACCTGAGCTCCTGGCCCATGTTCTCAGTTCATTCTTGGACACCTTCACTTGGAAGTCCCATGGGCATCTTAGACTCCACAGGTCCAGATTGGAATTCACCGTTATCTTCCCCTCCAATCCTGCTTTTCTGCTCTTCCCATCTCAGTGAGTTTCACTACCTTCCAGCTATTGTACAAGCCAGAGCCTTAGACTTCACCAGTTCCCCTTGACCCCATCCTCTCCCCCATATTTGCTGGTCATCAAGTCCTGTAGGTTCAACCCACTACATTGCTCTCAGATTTGTCCCTCTCCCACCACTTCCTCTGCCCCCTTCCCTAATCCAGCATCTCTCATCTAGATAACTGCATAGTCTTTTCTCTGTCTCCACCTTTATACCCTCTGATCTGTCCTGCATATAGAAAGCAGACAGATCATCCTCAAATTCAAACCCAATGGTGTTCACTCTCCTGTTAAAAACCCTTTACGGTTCTTCATTGCCTGCAGGATAAAAACCAGACTCCTTTCCTTTGCACCTGGGCCCTGCGGGCTTAGTTGCTACCTGTCTTTCTGCCCTCCTCCCCCATCTGTCCTCTCTCACTCTGTGTCACACCAGGCTTAGTCCAGGGGCTCAGACCTATGAAGCTCTCTCTCTTGCCTGGGACATCGTCAATGCTCTTCCTTTAACTGGTGCTCTGTTCTCATCCTTTTCCCAGTTGGCTGATCTGAAGAAGCCTGGCAGATGAGCCATTCCAGCTTCTCCTTTTGTAGATGAGTCTCCTGAAGCCCAGAGAGGAAGAGTGCTTTGTTGAAGGTCACCCAGCATATATCTGGCCTGCTTCATACTAAGCAGAATGACCTCACTTCTCCCCCTGCCTCAGCCATGATGGGAGGGAAACTTGGCATCGCCCTGGATCCTCCTCCAAAGACTCTGGCTCTTTTGCTGCTGAAATCAGAAAGCTGAGCAAGTGGTAAGTTTTGCTGGGAAAGGGTTGGAATCATGCGGGATCCCTTTGCCTTGGATTTCTGAGGCTGAGGTCCCGGTGACACTGGCTTCTCCTACCGCCAAGTCCAGACCTCTCACGGTTCTGCCCCAGCTTTTCCTCACCCCATTGCTAATCCAGACCCTCACCTGCAGACACTCCTGCCCGCTTCCTCTCACCTGAAGTAGCTTGAGTCTCTCAGTGGCTGCTGGCACAACTTGGCTGGGAACAAGTCTGGCTGATGTTTGAGACCAGGAGTGCTCAAGCAAGGTGGCAAATGCTAGATCCCTGAGCTGAGGTGGGGTTGATGCCAGGACAGGGTCCATCAGTGAACCCTTGGCCATAGACTGGGCTGGTAACCAGCTCGCAGACAAGGCCCTGACCCTGGCCACAGACTGAGCCCTGATTCTGGTTATAGACCAGATCTTGATTCTATCCCCAGACACAACTCTGACGCTGCTTCCAGACTTTGCCTTGATTCTGATAATAGACTTGAGTCTTGATCCTCATCCCAGACTGGGCCCTGACCTTCGCTACAGACTGAACCGTGATACTGGCCCCAGGCTGTGCCCTGACCCTGCTTCCAGACTGAGCCCTGATCCTGCCATAGCTGTGCCCTGAGCATGGACTGACACCCCTACCCAGCTCATAGACGGGATCTGCAGCTGTGGGCTCCTGGTGAGAGTGTAGTGGGCGCAGGGCTAATCCATCCCCTTAGGGGAGGGGTAGGAAATGTCTTCTCCTGGGAAAAACAGGACAGGATCAGCCTCTGGGGTTGTTAACACTCATGGATTTTGGGGGTCACCAGCTGCAGAAGGGGCAGGCTCAAAGGACTGCGGCAAAATCACATCCAGTAGAGCTTCCCAGCCAGTTTAGCTCCCAAATAATGGAGAGATTATTCCTGCCAATATCCATCAAGCTGAGATGGAGAGCATTTCAGTGAGAAGGTGCTTTAATGACTCTTTAAGGATTTGGGGCCTAATGAAGCACACATCAGAGGACGATTTAATCTTTCCCTCATAAAACCCTCACAATAAGGAGATCAACTTCAGAATCCAAATTCATCTTGACATAAAAATGTGAGCTCAAGACAGGCCCAGATCGCTGATAATTGTCTGGGGCTAATTGCTGTGGTCTTGGGGTGTTGAAGAGCAGCCGAGGGTGGGTGGCTATGGCAGAGGGTGTCCAGGGACATGCTGAGCTGTCCCCTGCGAGGTCCCTGGAAGGAACTGATGGCAGTGACATAGGAGGATAAGATAGAATATGGTGAACGTGGGGCAGTAGAAGGTCTTGCTTGGCTGTGGCTGGTTATCCCCTGCAAGGTGGATGGACCCTGCTCCCCAAATCCCTCTCCAAATGGACTAGGGGTCAGCAGATATCCACAGCCACTTGCCTAATAGGGAGCCCTAAATGGGCCAAGAAACTCCTGTTTCCAAGCGATAAATGAGACAATGAGAGCTTATGAGAGCTACTATGGAGAAAGCCAAAAGGAGGCGGCAGAGATGATCCGGGCATGTGTGGGGTGGATCACAAGTCCTTAAGAGGGTCTCTCCAGCTCTCTGGGGGGTAGAAGCAGGTTCCTCTGATCATGGGCCCCTCATGGGCTTCTCTTCCTTCCGTCCACAGCTTTCTGTTAGCTGGGGGCTCACCCACCAGCTGAAGCTTGCACATGTCTTTTATTGCAAAGATTTTCTTCCTGCTGCACAAAATTCATTGATGACATTGTGTGTGGGGGGATCCTGAACAAATAGAGCCCAGCCACTAATTTCAAAAGGAAACATACTTTGTAATAATTAGATGGCAAAAAGCTGGAAATGATGAGAAACAAACTCAATCGAGCCCTGGCTGGTGCATAATAATCGTTTATACTAAATTTATGTCCATAATGTACTGTGCAGCCAGGGAAGGTATGAGATAAAGAAATGGGACCCTCCTCCCACTTTTTTCTATCAAAAGAAGACAACATTAAAAAAAAATTTTTTTTAATTGAAGTACAGTTGATTTACAATGTGTTAATTTCTGCTGTACACAAAGTGACTCAGTTATACACATATATGCATTCTTTTCCATTATGGTTTATCCCAGGATATTGGATATAGTTCCCTGTGCTACACAGTAGGACCTTGTTGTTTATCCATTCTAAATGTAATAGTTTGCATCTACCTACCCCAAATTCCCAGTCCATCTCTCTCCCCACTGTTTGGCAACCACAGGTCTGATCTCTACGTCTGTGAGTCTGTTTCTGTCTTGTAGATTGGTTCATTTGTGCCATATTTTAGATTCCACATATAAGTGACATCATACGGTATTTGTCTTTCTCTTTCTGACTTACTTCACATAGTATGATAATTTCTATTTGCATCCATGTTGCTGCAAATGGCATTATTTTGTTATTTTTTATGGCCGAATAGTATTCCATTGTATATATGTACCACATCTTCTTTATCCATTCATCTGTTAATGGACATTTAGGTTGTTTCCATGTCTTGGCTATTGTGAATAGTGCTACTGTGAACATAGGGGTGCATGTATCTTTTTGAATTATAGTTTTGTCTGGATATATGCCCAGGAGTGGGATTGCTGGATCATATGATAATTCTATTTTTAGTTTTCTGAGGAACCTCCACACTATTTTCCATAGTGGCTGTACCAACTTACATTCCCACCAACAGTGTGTGAGGGTTCCCTTTTTTCCACATCCTCTCCAGCATTTGTTATTTGTGAACTTTTTAATGATGGCCTTTCTGACCGGTGTGAGGTGGTACCTCATCGTAGTTTTGATTTGCATTTGTCTAATAAGGAAGGCAACATTTTTGAGTAAGACCCAGAAGCATTAAAGAAAAAAAATGAACATATTTTTTTTTTTTAAAGGATTTTCTTATTTATTTATTTATTTATTTTTATTTTTGGCTGTGTTGGGTCTTCGGTTCGTGCGAGGGCTTTCTCCAGTTGCGGCAAGCGGGGGCCACTCTTCATCGCGGTGCGGGGACCGCTCTTCATCGCGGTGCGCGGGCCTTTCTCTATCGCGGCCCCTCCCGTCGCGGGGCACAGGCTCCAGACGCGCAGGCTCAGCAATTGTGGCTCACGGGCCCAGCTGCTCCGCGGCATGTGGGATCTTCCCAGACCAGGGCTCGAACCCGTGTCCCCTGCATTAGCAGGCAGATTCTCAACCACTGCGCCACCAGGGAAGCCCAACATATTTTTACTGTAGAAAAAATTTTAAAACTTAGAAAAAAAATCTATACAGTGAAACACAGAGCCAAAGTTAAAAGAAAGCAAAGACTGGGAGAATACACTTGCAGCATATACAACAAAGAACTGCTACACTAGATATAAGAAGAGTTTCTGCAGATCAATAATAAAAAACAAATATACAGTGGAAAAGTAGGCAAAGGATGTGGCCAGGTACCTTCTAGAAGAGGGAAGACTGATGACAGCAATGGCCATGGAGAAGCTGCTCAGATCTCCTTTCAAAAGAATCTCCTGGGCTTCCCTGGTGGCGCAGTGGTTGGGAGTCTGCCTGCTAATGCGGGGGACACGGGTTCGGGCCCTGGTCTGGGAGGATCCCACGTGCCGCGGAGCGGCTGGGCCCGTGCGCCACAACTACTGAGCCCGCATGCCACAACTAATGAAGCCTGCATGCCACAACTACTGAAGCCTGCGCGCCCAGAGCCCATGCTCCACAACAAGAGAAGCCACCGCAATGAGAGGTCTGCGCACGCAAGGAAGAGTAGCCCCCGGTCGCCGCAACTAAAGAAAACCTGTGTGCAGCAACAAAGACCCAATGCAGCCAAAAATAAATAAATTTATTAAAAATTAAAAAAAGCTATTCAACCTTACTCGTAATTAAGAAAGTGCAAACTAAAATGTGATACTGTCTTCTGTAATCAAATGGACAAACATTTTAAAAAGGTCATTAATATCTTGTTTAGTGAGGGAGGTACAAGGTGAATCTCTCTCCCATATTGTGCTAACGCCAAGAGTATAAAATATACATATTCACTGCATCAGCATTTCACTTCCAGGAGTCTGTTCTATAGAATATATATATATATATATGTGTGTGTGTGTACAAAGATATACATGTCCATTGTGGCGTTATTTATGTTGGTAAGAAACTTGAAGATATTCTAAATGTGCGTTTACTAAGGAGTATTTACATCAGTTATGGAGCACCCACACAATATAATGTGCAGCTGTTTGAAAGGAGGTCAAGCTGTCTGACATGAAAAGATGCTCATGATGCCACGCTCAGTGGAGAAAAGACAAAGCTGAAGGGTATATTGTGTAGTGCCCTTTGAGTAGGAAAACCCTTCTCTAAATGAGTTTATATGCATACAAATTGGTGAATAGAGCAAAAATCTGGAAAGGTAGAGCTAAATTATTGCTAAGATTATTTGTCTTTGGGGAAGAGAGTGAGATTGGGGATAGCTATTAAAGGGAGTCCTCACTTTTTATTCTGTTTCCTTCTTTATTGTTTAGATATTTGACAGTGAATGTGGATTGTTATGTTTAATTAAAATGAGCAATAATACATAAGAACAAAGAAAGACCTCCAGAGTGTAACTTTCATAAGGAGTATTGACTCCATTGAGAGGCTGTGTCCCTATTCCAACCGGTCTGTTCAGAGTGTTTGGATTCTCCTGGGAATGGCCTTCAGTGGCAGATAACAGCATAAGAAATTTGCTCTTATTCTTGTCTTTATCCTTGAAAATTACTTCTACAGAAATGTTAATAGGAAGTGGCATTGCCCGTGTCAGTCCTTCCCTGATGGACCATCCCTGATTCTGAATGTCTTTTTTAGTCTTTCCAAAAATCCACCCCCTGCCCCCAGTCCCCTGACCCAAAGGCCAAACATGCTATCACTGAAGATATTGTGGGGACACACCCAAGCTCTCTGGCCTCAGTTTTCCCATCTGAGTTGGAAGAGGCTGGATTAAATGGCCTCGATGTCCAGCGAGTGTTTCAAGGATTCGACGCCACCGGCACAGAGTTGCTGTTCTTGGCACAGTCTGGACAGTCGAGATACTAGGGAAACCCACCCACGGTCCTCGCCTGACCTTCAGTCAGCTCGTCCAGCCTCCCCTGTCATCCACGCTCCAAGGTGAGCCGCCCGGCTGGGTGAACACGCCCTGTGTCTGTGCCCGCCCCCCCGTCCACGTGCCAGGTTGTCCACGCTTTAAGGTCTCTTACTGATTCTTTCATGATCTCCCCTGATCAACTAGTTTGGATTCCTGCTGCGTTTTCTCTATTGATCATACGGTGTGTAGAAGCCCCAGTGACCACTTTGCCCTGCTTCCCACATGATCAGTCACTTCACGTACCATATCCTCGGAAAAAGAGACACTGAACCAACACAGCTACGGGTTCATAACTCTGAGACAACCCCCAAACACCAGGGTCCCCCAAATAATAAATCCTTGGATACTGCCCTTAATCCTGGACTCCCTAAGAAAGACAATTTTATCTTTGATTTTTGCTATGATTATCTCTGAAGATACCTTTGCGATTATGAAAATCATGTGTGAAAGTTGCTGTTTTCACTCCATGAGCAGATAAATGTAAACCCGGTGAGCCTGGTGACTTGGCAATTGTTTTCCTTGAAATAATTGCTGTGTTTTGTGTTTGGTAAGCCAGTCCTTCTGAAGCCTGACTCCCTCGCACTCTGCAAGTAAAATTTTCTTTTCTGAGTACTTTTGTGTCTGAGTCTTCCTTTGACAGGTGGGATAACTTAATACATTAATTGTTGTGTGCTCTTGAGTCCCCTATGCTAAGGCGGAGGGGCTTTTTGTCTTCCCTTGCTAAGGGGGGGGGCTTGTATGGTAGGATGAAAAGGAGAAGCTGCCTAAACAGGGGTCTCCTTCTTGGTTTTCCTGAAGACCTGGGCTTCCTGGGTGCGGGGAGAGTAACGCAAAGTAAGGAGGGAGAGAGAGAGGCCTTTGGAGGGATAAAGTGGAACTAGGTGAACGGGATGGGGGAGGGGGAGAGAGAGACAGAGTATTCCTAAAGACTAGGAAGCACTTGTTGTTTGAGGTTCTGTTGGGAGAAGGGAATTCCTGGAGGTAGCAGGATCCAGAGGGGATGACTATGAGGGCTTCTGAGGAGGCTGGGTCCCTGACACTGGGGCTCCCAGTCTGGGCAGAGTTTCCTGAGCCCAGCTTGGCACCGAGGCAGCATTGCCATCTGCCACCAAGGAACACCAAGGGCTCAGGCAACAACCCTAAAAAAGGCTACCAATGTGGACCTACAACCACTGGACATCCACAAAGAGGGCTCTTTGTAAGACCGTTGAGACCTTCACAGGATCCTGGGGCGACAAGAAAGGCACCCAGAGTGTAAATTCTTGCCAGCTCGGTAAGCTGAGACCTGGGATAGATTTAGAGAAAATAACACGATTGTGACATTTCTTGCCTTTCTGAGCTTAACACACACTACCATTTCTTCCAGTATTTAGCACCATATGTCTTGTATTGTCCCCCACCCTGTGTTCTACCCTCCCCTGACCTCCTGCCCCCCCTCACACCCTGCCGCCCTGAAGGACATTCTTTTGTTTGTCTGTTTGTCTGTCTATCCCACGTTGGACCGTAAGACCCATCTTCTTACTCCAGTTGTCTACCACGGGGACCTTGTACCCAGTAGGTGCTCAAAAAATGTTGGTTAAGATGAAACAAATTGCATTGAATTGTAACCCTCCCCCCAGCCCCCAGCCTAGCAACATGCTTTGTGTCTGGTTGATATTCAGCACATGTTTGCAGAATGGAGGAAGGTGAGTGGGATATTCCAAGGTGACCACTTTGCAGGAGACAAGACGAACCTGAATGAATAAGTTCATGTGTGTTGCTCAAAAGCGCATTAGTGACCTGGTTTAATCACAGGAGACTGGCAAGCAAAGGGCCTGCGCATCTGCGAAACAAGCCACCCCTCTCAGAGAATCCGGTGCCACTTGATCAATTAACCCCACGCCCTTGTCTTCCATCTGTGCTTGGATCGAGATGTGCGACTCCGCTGTGAGCGCAGAAGGTAATATCCATCCTTCGAATGGGCTGCTGGTGCGTGGGTAAGTGATGGGTTCCTGGGATCCGGGGAGAGAGGGAGAGATCCGAAATCAACGGCTCGCAGTCTGCACGCCCTCCCCATGGCCGGCCCTCCCCATGGCCTGGGAGGAGAGGGGAGTCAGCTCTGGCCTCTCGCTAGGGACGCCAGCCAGCCAGCCAGACGGATTGGGCCTGCCAAGGGCTGCTGGGAGGGCTTGTTCTCTGTCCTCAGCCACAGCTCTCGCTCCTGGCAAAGAAATGAGTCCTGATTTGTGCTCGGGGCCACCTGGACACCTGTCAAGTGGTGAAAACAAGCTGTTTTAAAAGTGACGTCTGGCCAGTATGAGTATGCTGGCCTCTCTCTGAATCATCTTTTAAACTCATTTTCAAAGTAAATGGCTGCCCAAGTCTTTCCTGTGAGGACGTATTGTTGGGCAGCCTTAAGGGTGGGCTCTGGAATGACACTGCCTGGGTTCAGACCCTGAGTCATCCACTTGTCAACTGTGAGCTGTTGGACTGACTTAGCCTCTCTGGGACTCAGTTTCTCCATCTGTAAGCTGGGAAAACATTAATACTCAACTCATAGAGCCTTGTGGAGGGTAAACTGAGATAATCCATGGGATGATAATCCATGAGATAACCCATGGTGCTGGATGCTCTGTCAGCAGTGTTCCCGGTGGATGTGTGGAATGGATGATTCTGGAGATCAATCATGTTTGATCTCGGATTGTTTAGTGTCCACCTCCTTTGCTAGACTAACAGCTTCATGAGGGCTGTTGCTGTGGCTATCTTGTTTTCTGCTGGACCCTTAGAATGTGGCACTGAGCCTGGTTCATACAACACACTCAGTAAATATCTGTTTCAAGGGGAAAGAGAAGAAAGGTGATGTGGGCATGAGCCAGGGACCCAGAGAGGGCTGGGGCAGCCGTGGAGATCTGGGGTGGTAGGAATTAGGTCCAGGTGTCCACCCACAGCTACACTGTCAGTCCCAACAGGGAAGAGGAGTGAAACCCTGGAGCAGAGTTCAACGGCCCAGTCGTAGACACTATGTAGACAGCTGATCTAGAGCAGCTTTCTCACCCTTGGGACTCCGTCGGGTGTGTGGGCAGCAGACGCAGGCCAGCTTAGCATGAGCATCTGGTTGGCTGGGCCAGAGTGTCCACATGACTGGACATCATTGTGGGCAGCTGGGCAGGTCTGTGACAGGCAGGGAAGAGCATCAATCACAAAATGCACCAACTACTAAGATGACCAGTGGGGGCTTCTGGGAGCTCACATGAGCTTTGGGGTCATATAAATATGGGTACAGATCCCATTCTCACCTTTGTGCCCTGAGCAGATGATCTAACTCCTAAACCTCAGTCTCCCCATCTGTAAAAGGGGACACTATATTGCCAGCCTCACAGACGTGTGATTGAAGTGAATAAATATACATAAAATGTCTAGTGCAGTGCATAGCAGACACTTCATAAACACTGGTGTTCTGCCCCCTCCCCTTTTGGAATCATTGAAACGGCAGTATCTCATTTTTTGCCTCCATCTGAAAGAAGCAAAGTACTTTGCCGACTTCTTTATTTGGGAGCAATGAGTGATCGACCTACAAATTCACAGTGGGAATTCAGGGATTATTTTCGAATATGTGGAGTTTTCAGGTTCCTGCAGCTTTCTCGAGTAGAAAGTAAAGCCGGCCCCAGCTTTCTGCCAGTCCCTATAATTACCTTTCAGTGAATCAAGCTGGGGTTTACCTTTGTGCCCGAGGTTGGTGTGGGCTTCTGCCCTTCACCCTCCACACCCATGTTTGAAGGTAACAGCTAATTATGATTTATAGCGCTGCCTGGTTGAAGCTGGCCTGCTTGCTTGGGGTAGAGCCAGGTAGGTGACCCCCTTCCCTGTCAGACGGCAGTAAGGAGATTCAAAGATGGCATGGCTCCCCGTGATCGAAGGGCCCAGCAACTTTGCTATTAAAAATAAATAAAGTGTAGGGATATGCACTAATGCTGGGCTGTTGACAACCTATAATTCCAACAGCAGCGGCAAGATGTATTTCCCTTTTAGAGTTTTGTTAAGAGGTGATTTTCGGTGTTGCAGAGGGCTGTGTGCACTGAGGCTGTGAATTAGGGGTATGTTTTTCATTCTGTGGAAGCAGAAGGGGGAGACCAGGCAGGTTCTATAATGAATGGGGCTGTGTGTGTACTGAAGTTGTTAACGCATTCAAGACCAACAGGGGATTGTAAAGACCTACTCCCTGACCTCCAAGAGAATCTGTTTATCCATCCATCTATTGAACCATTGATCCATCCATCCATTCATCCGTCCATCTGCCATGATTCCAACAAGTATTTATCAAACGCCTTTCTCAAGATTCTGGAGCTGATAATAACAAAGATAACAACATCAGTAGCTAATGCATACAGAGGTGGATAATCTGACACACTTACTATAAGCCAGGCTCTGGGTTAAGCACTTTACATATTTCATTTGATCTTAACAACAACTGTTTGAATTAGGGACTATTATTATCGTCCTCATTTTACAGATGAGGAAAGAGAGGCTTATAGAGGTTGTGATTTACCTAACATTTCAATCTAATATGTTGCAGATCTAGAAGCTGAATTCAGTCAAGTTGATTCCAGGGTCCATGCTCTTCCCAGTGAAATTCCACTGCCTCCCAGTGTCCTCCTTTGGTTTGGTCCATATCTCATGAGCCAGCATCTGCAGTATGGGTTCATAGGTGTTACCTAGGTTTGTCACTGGAGTCTCTGTCTCTACTTTGGGTTCCTTTTGATCAGTTTGATGGGCTTCAGAGAGTGGAGTTTTGTGAACATTGACTCATTCTTCAGTAACATCAGTAATAGTAATAATAATAGTAGCAGCAATAATAACAGCTAACATGTATTGGGTTCCTATATGTAAGCTCTGGTCTAAATGCCTTACGAGTAGTAACTACTTTAGTCCTCACATCAACCCTATGATGTTACTTCATCAAATTCCCATGACTACTCTTATTTCATAGATGAGGAAACTGAGGTACAGGGAGGTTAAGCAATTTGTCATCTTCCTGGAAGTCTTCCTGTAATGCATGGGAATGCTTTTGGCTGCAAATAACAGAAAAATCTGTCACGTGCTTAAAGAATTCTTTTTTTTTTTTTTAAATCTCATGTAACAAGAAGTCCAGAGATAGAGAGTCCAGGGCTGTTGTGGCAGATCAAAGATGCCATCAAGGACTCATGGCCGGATTTCCATTCTTCTGTTCTTAGTATGTTGGTGCTTTGTTGTTGAGCTTGTTACACATATGGTTGCAAGATGGCTTTTCCATTTCCAGTTTCATCTCTGCATTTCCAGGCAGAAAGAAGGGAGATATAGGAAAGCAAAAGCCTTCCCAGAAATTCTCAGTAGGTTTCCATCACATTTCACTGGCCAGAACTGTGTCACAAGTCCACCTTGAGCTGCAAGAGGGGCTATAAAATTGAGTACCTCCCCCCCATCCCTTCTAGCATTTACAGTACAGGAAGATAGGAAAGAAAGGGTTGGGGGTAGGAATTGGGTGACCTACTGTCCACATTCCTTCTCATCTATTTTTGTTATTGTTGTTGGCTCTCTTTATTCTTTTTTAATCTACAACTTTCTCCCTACACTTTTTGATTTTTCATGACCATAAAGGTTTTTTTTAATTTAATTTTTATTTTATATTGGAGTGTAGCTGATTTACAATGTTGTGTTAGTTTCAGGTGTACAGCAAAGTGATTCAGTTAAACATATAAATATATCCATTCTTTTTCAGATTCTTTTCCCATATAGGTTATTACAGAATATTGAATAAAGTTCCCTGTGCTATACCATAGGTCCTTGCTGATTATCTGTTTTACATAAAGTAGTGTGTATATGTTAATCCCAAACTCCTAATTTATCCCTCCCACCACATTTCCCCTTTGGGAACCATAAGTTTGTTTTTGAAGCCTGTGAGTCTATTTCTGTTTTGTAAATAAGTTCATTTGTATCATTTTTTAAAAAAAGATTCCATTTATAAGTAATATATGATATTTGTGTTTCTCTGTCTGATTTACTTTACTTAGTATGATAATCTTTAGGTCTATCTATGTTGCTATAAATGGCATTATTTCATTCTTGTTTATGGCTGAGTAATATTTCATTGTATATATGTACCACATCTTCTATATCCATTCCTCTGTTGATGGACATTTAGGTTGCTTCCATGTCTTAGCTATTGTAAATGGTGCTGCAATGAATATTGGGGTGCATGTATCTTTTTGAATTATGGTTTTCTCCGGATATATGCCCAGGAGTAGGATTTAAAGAGCCCAGGCTAGTGGTCTTATAGGACATTTCACATCACTTCTTCTGTATTGCTTAAACTTAAAAAAAATTGAGATATAATCCACATACCATAGAATTCACTGTTTAAAAATGTATGATTCAGGAAAAGAGTATGGTTGTTCCTTAAAAAATTAAACATAGAATTACCATATGATCCAGCAATTCCACTTCTGGGATTAAATATCCAAAATTATTGAAAGTAGGCACTGGGACAGATATTTGTACAGCAATGTTCATAGCACCATTATTCACAATAGCTAAGATGTGGAAACAACCCAAATGTCTATCTATGGATGAATGGATAAACAAACTGTGATGTATCCATACAGTGGAATATTATTCAGCCTTAAAAAGGGAAGAAATTCTGATACATGCTACAACATATATAAACCTTGAAGACGTTATGCTAAGTGAGATAAGCCAGATACAAAAAGACAGATATTGTATGATTCCACTTACATGAAGTACCTAGAGGAGTCAAAGTCATAGAGATAGAAAGTAAAATGGTGGTTGCCAGGGGCTAGAAGGAGGGGGGATTGGGGATTTTGTTTTGAATATGTACAGAGTTTCAGTTGGGGAAGATGAAAAAATTCTGGAGATGGATGGGGGTGAATGCATTTCATGCCCCTGAACTGTACACTTAAAAGTGGTTAAACTGGTAAATTTTATCTTATATATATTTTACCACAATAAAAAAAGACTTACAGTTCAGTGGCTTTTAGTATATTCAGAAGATTGTGCAACCATTACCACTATGTAATTCCAGAACACTTTTATCACCCCCCCACAAGAAACCCTGTACCTCTCCATTCCTCCCGCCCCCCCATCCCCTGGAAAGACACAAAGGCCACACATTTTATGAATCCATGTTATAAAATGTACAGAACAGGCAAATCCTATCATCTGTTTTTAAAGAAGATGGTCATAGGGATATGCATTTTTATTTTATTCATTTATTTATTTATTACATTATATCAAACATTTATTTATGGCCTTTGGCCTGTGTTTTTTAAAAAAATTTTTATAGGAGTATAATTGATTTACAATGTTATGTTAGTTTCAGGTGTATGGTAAAGTGAATCAGTTATACGTATACATATATTCACTCTTTTTAGATTCTTTTCCCGTATAGGTCATTACAGAGTACTGAGTAGAGTTCCCTGTACTACGTAATAGGCCCTTATTAGTTATCTATTTTGTATATAGTAGTGTGTATATGTCAATCCCAATTTCCCAATTTATCCCTCCCATCCTTTCCCCCTGGTAACCATAAGTTTGTTTTCTACATCTGTGACTCTATCTCTGTTGATATACATTTTTTGAATGTTTCTTCTTGGTGAAGAAGACAGGGGTAAATGGAGCTCTCTGCATTCTTTCTTCAAATCTCCATTAAAACCAGCAGTATTTGCCTGGGGAAGCCACATTGCCTGGGCCTTGGGTGAAACAGAGGAGAAGGTCAGGTGTGGGAATCAAATCAACAGTATGAACCATGGTGAACTTTTTCACCATCTTCAAGGTGATGATGAATCATGACTGTAACATATCACCAGCAGCTAAAAGACCTCAGATTGCTGAACCAGATGAAAAGAAGACTCCAAGGAAATATTTAAAGGGCTGCCATGGGAGGGAAATATGGTATCATGAACACAGTGAGCATTTTAGAAGCTCACAGACATGGATTGAAATTCTGGCTCTGCCACTTACTAGCTACCACATCTTGGGCATATTTACCTCCGTGAGTGTCAATTTCCTCTTTGGTAAAATGGATATAATTATAGACTTGTAGGGTTGTTGAAAGAACTAAATAACTTATAAAATATATTTTATTCCTCTCTTCCATGTGTCTGCTGAGTGTAAAGCTGTAACTGTTCATTTACAAGTTATTTGTTAAATCCATGTTGAAAGACAGGGCTTCATTAGACATGGGACAGTCATATGGAAGAAGACAAAGAAAGAGCCATCTTGTTGAGGGCGCAGATAGATGAGTGCATGACTGTGACACAAGGTGAGGTATGCTGCTCTGCTGGAAGCATTAAAAGGGACTAGGAGGCCACCGGGAAAGCTGTGGATGACCCTGAAAGTCTTAGGGATATTCTCACTTAGCGGATCATTTAAGCCAGTTCTTTACAGCTGAATAGGAGTTCTCCAAATTTCTCTGAAGCAAAAGTACTGTAGGTGAGAGAACAGCCTAGTAAAGGCAAAGAGGTGTGAAAACACGGTGCATTTAGGGAATGGTGAGAGGTTTGGAGAGCTTGGCTGTGGAACACTTGGGGCAGTAGTGGTTGAGAAGTGGGTCAGACTAGATATGAAGGGAACTCAAGTATAGGCCTTGGAATGTGGCCTTTACCTCTCTTGAAAGTCTTGTAAGACTTTTAGGGCATAATATTTGGCAGGATTCTAGAGACACTAATGAAGGAAGAGGCAATGGAGGCAGGGAGACCAAATAGGAGGCCATTTCAGAGTTCAGAGGAAGAGAATGAGATTGGGCTAGTGGTAGAAAAACTAAGGGAAACCAAACAGGGAACTTAGAGATGCTCAGGGTGGGTTTGTGGGACAAGGATGTGTTGAAGATGGCTTTTCCAAGAACTTACAGGTTGATGGGGACAGAGCTGGGACCAGAACTCAGACGCCCTGCTTTCCTGAGTGGCGTAGCGTGGTCGGAGAGAACTGGATCTAAATTGCAGCACCGGCACTGGCGGCGTGACTTTGGGCAAGTGTCTTCTCCTCTCTGAGCTCAGTTTCCTCATCTCTAAAGCACAAATGATAATATCTCCATTGTATGAAGATTAGACAAGATTCTTCAATGCAGAATTTGCAGATTGAATGCCTGCTTGTCTGTCAGCATCGGTGCAACATTTAACTTTCAAGTATAATTTCGAGGACTAGGTATTATAGATACATCAGAGACCAAAACAGATTTTAAGAGTCTCAGAGTGTTTAAATATTGAATTAATTGCCAACTTTTAAAAACTAGGAGCTATCTCCAAAATAGTCTGAACTTCTGTTTTTTCTTTAAAAACTTGAAGATCTGGCTCTCTGTGTCAATGTTCCCATGGGAAACAAGGGGCTGGAGGTGAGTAATGACTGTTCCCTTTGGACAGAGCACTTACTCTCCAGTTTACTACAGACTCCACTACTCCCTTTTGTCAACCCTGCTTGCTTCACACATGCCCACTCAGATGTGGGCATCTGAGTTTGCAACACCTGGTTTGGTCCAAGTGTTGGGCTATTGAGTTTCTTAGGTTGGAAGCATGAAGACCATGTGGGTGGGATATTGTTAAATAGTCCAAGGGCTTGGACTTGGGTTGAGGCTGTGAGGATGGAGAGGAAAGGACATATATATGTATATAACACTAGGGGAATCTGGATGAAGGGGATATGGAAACTCTGTAATATTGAATATCTTTGCACCTTTTCTGTAAATCTAAAATAAAATATAAAAACAAGACTAAACAAAACAAACATGGCATCTATAAATTAAAAGCTCTGAAATCAGAAAATACTTTCAGTAGGAGAAGCAAATATGATGATTAAAATACCTAAATATAGTGGAGGCCAAACACTGGATTTAGATACTGACAAAATCTCAGTTAATCATATCCATATATATGGATGGAGATGCCAATCATAACAATTCATCATCTGGAGACCAAATAAACCCGAGGGCTAACAGGATGAGTCCAAAGTCATTTGAGCTTTCCAGCCTGGATAGGGAGAGGGATGGGCTGGCAGAGGTGGGGAAAGGCATTGGGAGGCAGGGAAACTGGGAGGGTATGAAAAAACATGGCTTTGGGACCTAACTCTAACCCCCATCCCCACCCTTAAGAAAAATCCCCTCCAAGGCTGCCTTAGCTTTGTTTATTTCCCAGAGCTGTGCAGACCTGCTCAACAGGATTCCTCGCTGCTCTCCTCAGATGTCCTGGAACTATGCAAATGCTCAGGTCACCAGGAGCAATGCCAGGCATCTTGGACTTTTCCATAGCTTGGATTTGTTGTGTTGCAACTGCAGACAGGTCAGTGCTTTTTGCATTTCTTCTTTGCCATGTTCTCCTGGGCAGATGCCAAGGGGCTCAGGCATGGCCTGGGGGCTGAGCTTCGGCCCCTGTCCATGGCACTGCTCACTGCAGGTTTTCCTGCCAGCACTTACTCACTTACCGTCCTCGGGAGCTGGTCCATTGCTTACATTTGAGGGAATTTTCCTTCTGTTATTTCCTTCATTATTGCTTCTCCTCCATCTGTCCTGTTCACTCCTTGTAGAATTCCAAATTGGAGCTTAACTGAGCCTTCAGGATTCATTCTCCATTTCTCCTGTCTTATCTCATCATATTCATCTTTTCCTCCCTTTCCTCTCAGTTTGAGGAAATCACTTACTCACACTGATCTTCCAAATGACTAATTTAGATTTTGGTGGTATCTAAATCCATTGTTTGGCCTCCACTACATTTAGATATTTTAATCATCACATTTGCTTCTCCTACTGAAAGTAGTTTCTGATTTCAGAGGTTTTCCTTCATAGATGCCATGTTTGTTTTGTTTAGTCTTGTCTTGTTTTTATATTTTATTTTAGATTTACAGAAAAGGTGCAAAGATATTCAATATTACAGTTTACATATCCCCTTCATCCAGATTCCCCTAGTGTTAACATCTTGCCATGTGTTTTTGGATCCTATTGCATACATTTAGGAGAGATTTCCTAATGGTTTTTCAACTGTAGATTCAGGAAAACATCTTCAGAATTGGGCTGTTGTTTTCACCACCAAATCTTTTCTTACGATAGGTGATTTTTCTTTATTTTCTCATTCACCGAGAGATTCATGTTTGTCTAAGACTGAGATGGGTTCTGTCAGATATTGTAAGGGTCTCTGCTCAAATGTTCCCCAGAGAGAGAGAGAAGTAGAGTCTAGTTGTGTGTGTGTGTGTGTGTGTGTGTGTGTGTGTGTGTGTATGTATGGTGGGGTGAAGGCATTTAAAGGGGTGCCCCCACTGGGTGGATCCTTTCCTATGTTCATATTAGTTTGACATTAGCTAAGACAATGGCCCTTATCCCTCGTGGCCTCTGCTGCCCACTCTAGGACCCCACTGTGGCAATGACCCCACTTGATTTAACCCACCACCCACACCTTCAGAAGGTCTGGAGTTAACTCCCTGTTCAGTGTGGGTTTCCCTAGATCCTGAGATAAAAACTTAAGTGCAAGTAGTTTATTTGAATGGTAACTTCAGGACACACCTGACCCGGGAAGTGAAGGAGTGAGTTAGGAAAGGAAAGGCAGCCAATACAAGGTGCATAACCAAGCAGGTTACCTCTAGGGCCACCTGCAGCTCATTCCCACAAGGGAACTCTGGGAACCAGTGGAGAGCATGTGCCTCAGAGTTATCCTGCCTGAGAGGTGAGGGAGCAGAGTATTTATATATACCCAGCTTCCAGGAACTTGATCCTTCTAGTTTACCTTACGTGGACAGAGCTGGCCCTGGTGGTCAGAGAGAGGCCTCAGGCAGAACAATGCTGGTTGTGGTGTTGGAAGTCAGGCCGGCACTCAGGGAAAGAAGTGCCAAGATGACACAGGCAGGGCCCTGACAATGCCTGTGCTCTGCACTTCCTCTACAATTGTTGTGTACCCATACCTCTTAATGGGGTTAACATTTGCTCTTTGCCTAACATCTCACATCTCACCTTTATCTCTAGCTGCCAACACTCTGAGAGTTTCTTTCTTTCTTTCTTTCTTTCTTTTTTGGTGGGGGGAGAAAGTAGGGACTCTGGTTCTACCAGAGATCTACCCTGCCTACTTTCTGGATGGGTTTTTTCCTTTGCTTATTTTGCATTGTGAGTGGACAGTATTTTCCTTGATCTGATGCTACCTATACTATGTCCCATAGACATTCCATGAATATTTTGGCTTGTTGAGAGCACCAGCCTTGTTTTCTAACATGAAGATAGATTCTTCCCCTTTAACAAATTTCTAGATTTCTTTGTTCATTTCCATCGACAGACTGGAGGAAAGGGATTTAAATAGGTAGGCTTAAATTGGCATCTCAAAATGCAAGTAGTATTCCCAGAAGGTATTCTCAATGCATTATCTTAGGGGCATTTGAACTTATGCGTATTTAATTCAATAACAGTTATAAAAAATAGCGGGAAGAAGCAGCTGCATTATTCACTTGGTTCAAAGACCATTTCTGTTTCCCCAACATTAACTTCCTGTACTTAAACTGACAAACCCCAGATAAATGCAATAATTTCTTCACATTTCACCACAATCAGCCTTTTACTTCTAACAGCAACAATTATATTTCTCATTAACTTGTCCACTGCTGATCCTTGGAGTGTTTGCATCTTAAAAATAATTGTAAGAAACTGTCATAGCTCCTGTAAGAGACTGAAGAAGTAAAGAAATAAGCTATTGTGGTTTTCTCCTGGAGATAAGGATGCTGCTTGGGTCTTGAGCCAAAATTTCATCACGTCTTCCTCCTCTGCTGTTGGGCTAAATCCTACCTATGTTATTTGTAGTTGATGCTCTTGGTCACGTGATGGGTACAGTAAGGGAGGCTTTAGTGGGAAGCTTAGAGAAGGATGTGGGATCCAGAAGGTCTAGACTGCAAATAGGGAAGCTGGCATTTAAAACCAAGAGTTTTGGAATGACTTCATATGACTTCACATGACTTTAGCATCATTGCTGAGTTGAGGTCAGAGCAAGATCCCTAATGTTACTCTAGTTTCATACCAGAATGGAAAGTTTCAGCTTCTTGAATGTTACAGACAGAGGCTTGCTGTTTGCCCAGCCAGTTCTCTTTTCTTTCTGGGCACATAGCTAGATCATGTTTCCCAAGCTCTTTTCCAGCTGGGTGTGACCATGCAACTTATTCTAGCCGATGGAATGTTAACGGAGCGATAGGTACCACTTCCAGGCCAGGCCCATAAAAACCTCCCATCTGTGTCCTCCATGCTCATTCCATTTATGCCCTACAGGGGAGCATGACGATCTTGGAAGCTACATGATGAAGATGGTTTCTTTTTTTTTTTTTTTTTGGCTGTGTTGGATCTTCGTTGCTGCGCTCGGGCTTTCTCTACTTGTGGTGAGCAGGGGCTACTCTTCGTTGCCTTGTGCGAGCTTCTCATTGCGGTGGCTTCTCTTGTTGCCGAGCATGGGCTCTAGGCATGCGGGCTTCAGTAGTTGTGGCACGTGGGCTCAGTAGTTGTGGCTTGCGGGCTCTAGAGCGCAGGCTCAGTAGTTGTGGCGCACGGGCTTAGTTGCTCCGCGGCATGTGGGATCTTCCCGGACCAGGGCTCGAACCTGTGACCCCTGCATTAGCAGGTGGATTCTTAACCACTGTGCCACCAGGGAAGTCCCATGAAGATGGTTTCTATCCACAAAAGAAAAGAAACCTGGATCCTTGAATCACCACTTGGAGGAGAGCCATCCACTGATCCAAAACACCTCTTTTATTTTTATGTGCAGAAAAATAAATTTTTAGTGGGTTTGAGCTACTATGTATAAATATCTTACAGTAGCTAATTTAATCTTGACTAATCTACCCAGGGTCTGGAGGCAGAGCATGAGAATTAGAGCCTGTGCCCTCAGCTCCATCTCAGAATCCACTGCTTGAGGCACCTAAACTGGGACAGATGGTACGAGGAGTGGTCTGAGAAAGCAAGTGTGAAGATGGGATTTTGGAGTTGGATCACCTGCTGTCCAGCTGGCAATAAGGATTGTAGTAGGTGAGGCTTGGAGGGCCCCTGACATGAGGTAGCAGCGATTGAGTGAAAACTTTCACCAGTGGTGAGCTGGGATGGTATTCCGAGGAAGGGAAAGCACCAGGTGATGCAAGGTATCAGGAATTCGAGAAATGGGGGCAAATGGTATCCATAAACTCAGAGGAATTGGACAGCTGCTGCTAAGCTCAGTGGACATATTGGAAACAGATAAGGAAAGACTTTGAGTGATTAATGGGCAAATAAAAGCAAGGTGTGAAAACCAGAGGCCCTCCTTGGTAACAAGGAAAGGAACTCCCATCTCCTAAACCTGACGTCAGAGAAAGCTGAGGCGCAGGCCCAGGCCCAGGGCTTCATCATGACAGCAGCAGCAGATTTCCAGCTTAGTCCCATCTGAGTCCCTCTGATACATGGGACAGGAACATTTGTGTGGATACACCCCCAGAATCTTGAATTCCCAGATTCCTCTAAACTATCTGAGTCTGCAGAAGTGACCACTAGCACTGCCCCCCGCCCCATCCTGCCTGAAGATGATGCGGAAGCCTCCTGCAAGGCCTCCTGTGCCTCTCAGGATCTGCCCCCACCTCCCCTCCTGGCCAGAGGCCACAACTAGGGTTAAGTCTCAACTTAACCCAGTGGGGACGTGCTATGCCTGGTGATGGAGGAAATAGAACACAGACAGTCCCCGACTGCTAAGACTATTTTTTTGACTTTACAGTGGTGCAAAAGCCATATGCATTCATGAGAGACTGTACTTCAAATTCTGAATTTTGATCTTTCCCGGGGCTAGTGATCTGGTGTCCGATCCCCTCTCCTGACGCTGGGCAGCCCCAAGTCAACCATTCTGTTCTTCTTTTTCAGTACGGTATTCAATACATTACATGAGATATTCAGCACTTTATCATAAAATAGCCCTCGTGTTAGATGATTTTGCCCAGCTGTAGGCTAATGTAAATGTTCTGAGCGTGTTTAAGGTGGGCAAGGCTACGCTATGATGTTCAGTAGGTTACGTGTATTAAATGCATTTTGAACTCACAATGGGTTTATGTGGACATAACCCCATCATAAGTCAAGGAAGATCTGTATGCCCCCAAAGATGCTGCAGGACCTAGTAAGCATGTGCCCCGGGGAGCCCAGGGAGTACGTATGGGACTGAGTTGTGAGAGCGCTGGGTCAAGAGAGAGAAATACAGGGCTGGATCACCGAAGTTATTGAGTTGGGAGCTTTCTCCGGGGGCAGGAGATTTGACACCGTGGTGAGGGTGCTGAGCAATGTGTAGGCGTGCCGTTAGCAGGGCTCGTAGGAGCGTGAAGGAAGCCATGTGGATGGTTGGGGGTGCTCTGACGTGCTGCCCAGATCCCCATGCAAGACTGAAGGACTTACCCCCGGCTGCTGTGGGTGCTGTGGGCTGTCAGCCCTGGGCTGTTGGTGCTCTGCAGGACTGCATCGGCTGAAGACAGTCACCTCCCTCTAGGTCATGTCCCCTGCCTAGGGCAGCCTGTACTGACAAGTATAGATGGAACCCTAACTTGGAACAACTCTGAAGGGCCATCTTCAGAGCAGCCCATGGAGTCAGCTGAGGCTTTTTATTGCATCCAGCTTCTCTCTCTGTTCAGACCTGCTGCCTTCGTGGGGAGCGACCCAGGAGCATTTTCTACTCTCTTGTCTCAGACACTGCTATGACCCAACCTGCTATGACCTCTTAGGAAGGTCTCTCAGTGCAGACCAGAATAAAGCCTCTGGGTGAATCCAACACAACTGTTCTTCCTCCAGGGCTGGAAGAGGTCGCCGGTTCAAGGACCTTGGATGAAGAAACACATTTCTTCAAACCGTGGAATCCTAATCCATGCAGAGAGTTGCCCACACTTGAAAGGTTCAAGGGAACAGAGACCAACAAAGGGGATGGCAGATTCACACCCTCAACTCATGTCCATTCTGGAGCCTGTGCTCATTCCATTCATGCATCTCTTCATTCTAAGAACATGCTAATGAGTACTGTGCACAAGGCTCAGCGCTAGGTGCAGGGGGTTATGAGATGAATGGGACGCAGAGCCTGTCCTCAAGGATCTCACAGTCCAGGGGAGGAGAGAGATGCGTCCACAGGTCCGGGGTAGTGTGATAACGGTAACACAGGAGCTTCACGAGCCTGGAAGAGAGAGGGACCACTCTGCTTGTGAAGGGAGGGCTGAGCCTGACCTTGAAGGGTGAATAGGAGTTCTACGGGTGGGAAACAGGAGATCAGCGGTGCTTTTGTCAGAGGGAATGGCACCTTCAAAGACGAAGAAGAAAGATGGATTCCCCAGCATGAGATTAGGACATGATGAGGCAGAGAGGGAGAGACAGGAGGCCGGGAGGGTTGGCAAGAGAGTGTCACACTGGGCTGTTTGGACTGTATCCTGCACACGGTTGGTGCCAGAGGTGACCTTCAGGGGCATGGGACAAGGGAGTTAAACATAGTATGAAGAAGGGACAATGAGGCAAGGCAGGGAACCAGGTAGGAGGCTACTGGACATGTCGAGGTAAGATATAGATGGGCTGGAAAGAGGGAGGGCAGAGGAGGTGCTCAGGAGGTAGAACGGATGGAGCTTGGTTACACAGATATGGCAGGTGAGGGAGGCGGTCAAGGCCAGGGTTCCTTCTGTTGTTTCTCTCTTGGGAGTCTGAGGATGCGATGATGCCAGAAGTTGAGTGTGGATGAAAGAAGATCCAGAGTCATTTGAGGGAAAGAGTAAGGGGCTGACCCGTCTAGAAAGATTCCAGTTTGCTCCTCTTGGAAGTGGGTACAGAACTCTATTCACAGGACCTCAGCAGGCTCTGGACAATGTGTGGGAGATGGGCCCTCTCACCTCCCTTGTCCTAGCACTACACTTGTGTTCATGTGGCCCAGCATAAAATAAGACACGTTCAAGTCACACCATGAATCCACTTAATGTCACACCTGGTCCTTTGATCCATGAACAGTGTTTGAACCGAGTGTGGGGTTCGTAGTTTTCTGAATTCCATTGTTAGGTTTGGCCCACCACCCCTACCTGGCAAGACCTTCCTGAAACCTGATTCTGTCATTCAATGAGTGTGGGCGAAAATTAATCGTAACAGTTTAAGGCTGAATCCCAGGATTCTGAGCAATTCTCCAGCCCCTTTTAGAACAGTTAGACTGTTCCAGGTTGCAGTGGGTGGGGAGCACGTAGGGGACCATCGAGGTGAATGCCTTGTTCTGTAACGATTATCTGGAAAGCTGACAGTGGATGTGTGTGTGTGTGTGAGAGAGAGAGAGAGAGCGAGAGAGAGCGAGATACAGTACCAGAGCCTAAAAGAGAGAGAGAGAGAAAAATGAAGCAGGTAAGATGCCCAACCTCCAACGTTTATCTCAAGTTCTAAGCACAGATTCAGGTCAGTTGTCATTTTCCAGGCCAGTTCTGTCATCTCAGCCTCAGTGGGGCCAGTGCCCAGTTAATCTGAGCCAGCACTGGCTGCTGTTTGCACCTGTGCTCTGTGCTTGGCCTTGGGCACCAAAGATGAATCTGCCCACTGCCTGCCCTCTCAGAGCTCCCAGGCTGGCAGGAGAGGTCCTCCATGGCTCTTGCGGGGCTCTCTGACTCTGATCCCTGCTGTGTTATAGGAATCCAGCCCCTAGAGGCAGCTAGGGTCTGGGGAAAATTTGGACAGACCAGGCACTGACTTCCTGTGTGGCTCTTATTATTATTTTTTGAGCCTCAGTTTCACCAGCAATAAAATGGAAAGAATAATCTGTGCTTCATATATGCATGAGGATTAAATGATAGACTTGAGCTGAACACATGGAGCAAGCACCTGGGATTCAATGTGTCCAGAAGATGGGGGTGGGGGTAGGCCGCCAGGGTGCTATCAACACAAGGGTTCTAGGATGCCTTGGGAAGCTGTGTTCCAGATCCACAAGTCTGGCTTGGAGATGGTGGACCAAACCAGAGAGGAGCTTCTGAGCCCAACGCAGTGTCTGTCACCGAGCAGGACCCCAGCCCCGCTCTTGGGCCATTCCTAGGCTTTCTGGAAAGGTAAGCTGTACTAAGACCACTTGGAAAGCCTGCGGGCTGGGGTGCCTGGCGTCTGCGGCTTTCATGCCGATAGCTCCTGCAGGGCGTGGAGCTGATGCCGTCTGTGCAGACAGCACCCTTTGGGTGGCAGGGGGAGGGAGGCAAGCTGGCATCTCCCAGAGGCAGGGGCCAGTCAACCGACACTAAACAGACAGCCCCCTCCCACGTCAGATGCCCCACAGAGCCAGGTGGAGCTGGGCGAGCCCTGGGCAGGTGCAGATGGCTCGATGCAGCCAGCCTGGTCCCGGAAGAGGGGATTGGCAGACACCCCAGGGTAGCAAAGAACACCCTCTGGGGCTGCTCAGAAATGTCCAGAAGAACTTCGAGGTGGGGCATGGGCAGGGACTCAGGGCAAGACATGAGAGTTGAGGTTCTTTTGTGATCTCTTTCTTTATTGTGGTAAAGTACGCATAATATAAGATGTATTATTTTAACCATTTTGAAGTGTATAATTCCGTGGTATTATGTTCATTCAGTGTTGTACACCCATCACCTCTACCTGGTTCCAAAACATTTTCATCATCCCAAAAGGAAACCCCACTAGTAATCACTCCCCATTCTCCCTCCCCCCAGCCCCTGGCAACCACTAATCTGCTTTCTGCCTCTAGGGATTTGCCTATTCTGGACATTTCATATAAATGGGATCATACCTATATGGCCTTTTGTGTCTGGCTTCTTTCACTTCGGGTAATGTTTCTGAGGTTCCTCCGTGCTGTAGCATGCTTCAGAACTGCATTCCTATTTAATCCCTTGCTGCACAGAGCCTGCTCTCCCAGACACATCGATTAAAAAAAAAAAATCGATCCCACCTCATTTCCTCGTTCACAGGTTTACTTCCACCTGTTGGAGCTCCAGGGTCTGCTCAGACTGAAGGCACGCGCTCTCGGGCGGGGCTCGCGCATAGTAGGTGCCCAGGAGCTGGGACGTCTTGTTTCCTGGAGGGTGTGTGAAATCCCAAGCTCCGGGCGGCACTAACCCCGAGCGCGGCCAGGGGGCAGCATGTTCCCGCGGAGCCTCGCGGCCCCCGAGTAGCGGACGTTCACGAAGCCGCTTGGCTCTGGGCACGTTCACCACCTTTCCATCACGCATGTTTCAGATGTTCTGCTCCAGCCAAACAAATTGTCCGGGCTTAATTCTGAGAAATCATTGCCGAGAACTGCTGAACCAGTTTAATTCTAAAGCACATATTTATACGGGGCTCCAAAACTCACATCCCTGCGCACGATTATAAATGGAAGGAAGAGAAAGTTTAGTCAGGAATGAGATTAGATCTGAGCCGGGATGGTGGAGGAGAGGATGGTGGAGATGGAGCGGGAAGGTGTGGATTCCGTGAACCCTACTTGGGCAGCGCCTGTGGAACAGGGGTTGAGGGTTGTGACTCCCCTTGGGCTCAGACCCATGGACAATCTGGTTTGAAAAAATGATGAAAATGTGTGAAGGAGCCAGGGGCTGTGTGTCTCACGGGACGTCCGGGGCTTCGGGGTGAAGTGGCCTGTTTAGTGTCGGTTGACTGGCCCCTGCCTCTGGGAGATGCCAACTTGCCTCCCTCCCCCCCTGCCACCCAAAGGGGGATGCCCTGCTCCTGTCCCCCCAGCCCCACCCAGGTGCCTGCCCTCAGCTCAGGTTGAAGGGGGCATGTAAGCTGGTCACATGGCAGGAGGCAGTCGGAAGCCCTACCCAGAAGAAAGAAGGCAGGGAGATTCTTGCTCATGGAGGCCCCTGCCCCCTGCCCCACTGTGCTAGCTTGTCTTCTTCAGACACAAGTCAGCTGCAGGAGGTCTGTGCATGTACCACCTTCCCAGGGAGGCGTCAACATGCCCTGTAGTGTGGCCCAGTGGAGACAGAGCCACTTTGCCCCAGATTCAGGATGTAGGACATAAGATGGAGGGGAAGAAGCCTTAGGCTTAGAGACAGCAGTGTGATCTGCTGTGTGATCTTGGCAAGTCCCTGCCCCTCTCTGGGCCTCAGTGTCCTCATCTGTAAATGGAATGTGTTGGATCCATTCAGATTCAGAAGCAAACATGACTGAGCAGCTTTTATATACCAGACCCTGTGCTAAGATCTTGCCTGTTTGCCATGTTGTTTAACTCTTAAAACGGACTCCCAGGAAGGCATTATGATCCCCATTTTCCAGATGAGGAAGTAGGGGCTTAGAGAGGGATGTCACAGGGGTGGCAGAAGCTGTGGGCCCTGCCTCCCTGTCTGAGGTCACGAGGCAGCTCAGCTCTGATCCTTTGTCTCCAAGCATGCACCATGTAGGGGACCCCAAGCAAGCATCCTGCCTGCCAGCCACAAAGTGAAGCAGACTCCGGCCCTGGAGTCTCCTGGCCACCATGACTTTAAAAAGCTCATCTTAGAAGGAAATCTTTACCACAAAAATCAGTTTTATTCACAGTGTCCCATAAAAAGTTATCAAACTTTTAAAGTAAAGAAAGGCTAAATCCATGTTATATTCTTTGACACATGAGGCAGTATAGCTCCATGAACATAGGCTTTGGATTCAGAGAGTCCTCTGTTCGGATCTCAGCTCTGCCACTTCCTGGCAGTGTGGCCTTGGGGAGGTTGTCTGACCTCTCTGTGCTCAGGATTTCTCTTTTGTAAAATGGGGATGATAATAATGATTTAACTACTTTATAGGAACTGGGGACATGTCTCACTAAACTGTAGCTTTTTTTTTTTTGGCTATGCCACGTGGCTTGCGGGATCTTAGTTCCCCAAACAGGGATCGAACCCGTGCCCCCTGCAATGGAAACTCGGAGTCCTAACCACTGGACCACCAGGGAAGTCCCTAAATTGTAGCTTTAATGTACATATACTGATTGAATGAGAAGTCTCAGCTATACTTCATGTCAAGTGAAATCCACAACACTAGTTAAAACCTGTATCACTTGCAGCAGCACATCTTGAAGAGATAAGGACTGAAAAGGCTAGGGAGGGGTCGGTCTGGAGTTTGGGGTGTATGTAATTCATTTGAGACTTTTCAAGGCTTTGGCCATAGAAATGAAGAGTGGGCCCTCGTTCTTCTCCTCAGCAACCTTCAACTTTATTTATTAAACCCCACTTTGTGTTTAATCTTTCTTTTTGTGGCCATGCAGCAAAACACCGTAATTTTCTAATACTGTACAGTGCCAACATCTTGGAGGGTTTCAGGACAGATCCAAATAGCCAGCAATCTCTGCATTGTAACAGTCAGATGCAAGAATCCTTGAAAGGCGTGCAACTCTCTAAAGCCGGGAACTGAAGCAGTTTTTCTTTAAACGTTTATTACAAATACAAGCCTTATTTGTATTCAGCACAGACTGAAGAGAGACTAAGCAGTTGGTCCTTTTTATTGCAGTTGAAATCTGGCCCGATCTGGCAACCCTTTTTAGAATCAGACACTGAATAAAGTTCCCAAGACATGTGGGGAGGTATGACAGTTTCTGTTGGTAGCACAGGGGTGTTGGGTGTGGGAGTGTCTGTGTGCGTGGGCTAGCCTGGAGCCAGCAGGCTACAGGCTTACCTCACTCTCAGTTGATGATGAAGATGAGATTGAGAATAAGGAATGCCACATGATTGTTTATTTTTCATTAAATTAGTAGATCTCCGAGGTCAAATACAACTGTCAGAAACTCAGTTCCAAGCAGCTTAAGTAAAAAAGTGAATCTGTGGCTCTTGGGGCTATGCAGTCCATAGTTCTAGCTTCAGGCATGGCTTGATCTAGGGGTCTTAGGTTAGGTTCCTTAGAAGCAGAGCATGCAATGGGGATTCTTGTGCAAGTGAGTTCTTGAGAGAATGCTCTGGAGAAGAGTTGCAGGGGAGCGAATCTGTAAGCAGGATAGAACAGAAGAAAGAGCCAAGAAGACTGCTGTTTCAGCAGGAATCGAGCTTCAGCCAGACCCCACGGGGAGCTCTGGAGTGTGAATAAAATCACAGAGCTGTCCCATTCTAAGGCAAGGGGCCTGGCCTTTTGTACTCCCATATTAGCCCATCATTGGCTATGTGGTGTCTCTGAAATAGGGCAAAGTGACTCTCTTTGGCTGAGGGTAATTCTCTGAAGATTTCAACTGTGAGATGTTAGTAATCACAATTACAGTCAACACTTACAGATGAGTACACAGTCTGGTAGTGGGGAGCTGCGCAAGGTATCAACATTGTCTACATCAAGGGGCTCAAGCAATGACTCAGTTTCACCTCTCACCCCACTTCTGTGGTTTACTTCTTGGCTCCATTCTCAAATAGAGTGGGGACAAAATGACCACCGAAGGCCCAGAGCTCTCTTTATGTCTTCCATGCAGCTTTTAAAGAGGCCTGATCTCTCCTAGTGTTAAGTATTGAGTTTCCTGGATTAGTCCCACACAATTTCATGCTCACCTCTCTGTTGGAAAAGATGGTGGGGTTGGCTCTAATTAAACCTCATGGATAAGTTTCCCCACAATGTGTTTATATTTCTAGAAGAGGGAGGGATGCTGAGTAGGCAAAAAACATCAGTGATCCCCTGCTGGGCTCTGAACTCCTATTTTAAGTCAGAAGGGCATTCTGCAGGCAGGGAATAGCATGTGCATGGCTGGAGGGAGCTAAGTAGCACCATACACTTGGGGTAGCAGAAGTGGTCTAGTTGGATGGGAAGAGGAAGTTTGGGGGAAAGCAAATGGGGAGGACTGAGAAAGACAAAAGTGCAGCTCACGGAGGGCCTCATGGACTCACAGAGGAGTACCAACTTTATCCTGAAAATTATGAGTTTGGTTTCAGGTTCTTCTGAGTCTATACTGTCCTTTTGTTATATCATTCTTCCCCCAAGGGTCTGGTATCAACCCGCCAGCAAGGCTAGAGATTCTGGGCCCAAACCTAGCTGGTGCCAATATCAAAGGGACCCATTCCAGGGACAGAATTCAGTAGCAAGGTTGCTGGGCGGTGGTTCCCATGAACTGGGGGGAGTGGGGTTATAGGTGGGTATCACCCCTGACATTTGAGGTCACTGTCCATTTAAAACAGATCTCAGTCTAGAGCTGGGCGGGGGGATGTTGACCAAGTCTGAGCGGCCAGTCCCAAATGGCCTGGGGTCAGTCAGCCCTGTCTTGAGGGGAGTCCGTTGTTCTATTCGGGGAAATGAAGGCAAGAACCCAGCTGTGAGAGTCAGGTCAGCTCACAATAGGGAGAAACTGAATGTTACAGTTTTTCTCAGGGAGAAAGTGGGATTCCAACCCTCTCTTCATGGGGGGGGTTGAAGGTGCCAGGGGTCAGGAAGGGAGGTATATTCGTTCAGATTATTCTTGCTGCTGTAACAAATAACCTCAATCATTTTTGTAACCTAATATGAGTGTTTTCACCATTTGGATACCCAAGTTCCTTCCATCGCGTGGGTCCACCATTCCCCAGGGTCTGCCTCCAGGCAGAAGAAGAGAGAGAATGTGGAGAAAGCACATCTGCTTCTTAATCTCCTTGCCTAGGAGAAACACAAATCGCTTTTGCTCAAATGTGATTGGAAGGAACTGGTCACATGACTTCACCTAGTTGCAAGGGTAGCTGGGAAATGTAGTTCTTGGCTGGGCTGTGCTCCTCAGGGAGAACTCTGTATCACAGAAGGGGATGCATTTTGATGAACAGCGGGCCACCCCTGCCATGGGAGCCCAGCAGACACTCCATCAGAAAGAGGCCTCAGTGAGCCCAGCTGTGGGTTGGGATCATGTCTTTGCCCTGCCGATGACAAGCAGTTGTCCCAGGTACAGCTCGGCCCCTGAAATGGTCTGAATGAATTTGAGCTCTTTCCAACCCAACAGACTGCGGAATTGGACTGAGGAGATAAGGGCTCGGTGAAACGCGGAGTCTTGCAAAGTACACAGGAAAAATAAACTTATGCATGAAATGACAATTTCCTGACAGTGGGACCTGTGTTCCGGGAACAGCTTCTGAGCACACAGGGTTTGAGATAAATCAGGTTTTTCTCCTGCAGCTTCCGTTTGTGCTCAGGTTGTGTTTGATCAGCTCGATTTCTGTTTGGAATCAAGGACCTTATCCCACTCGTTTATTCCTGGGCTTCTCCTGGAGCTGCAGTGCATGTGTGTAAGGCTGAATTCATAGCCTGAAGACATTCTCTCAGCAGCTCCTTGTAATGATCTAAATATAGATGCCTCACCTCGGGTACAGGGCAAGGAGGGGAGAGACTGCTTTGCAGACTCCTTGCTGCGGCATCCTTGGTCGAGGGCCGGAGGACAGGATTCGAGTCTCAGCATCTCCACTTACTCTCTGAGATCTTGACAAGTTACAAGACCTTTAGTACTGTTCCTTCCTCTGTAAAATGGGAACAGCTGCCATGACAGAAACAGATGAGTCCAAAAGAGTGTAGTAAACTGTAAAGTGATGTGTTAACATTAGTGCTCATGGCAGGGTTCATGGGTGTGTTAAAGCACAGACTCTGGAGCTGACCATCTGAATTCTGATTCGCATCCAAGCTTTGCTCCTTTCTGACTCAGTGACTTGGGTAAGTTACTGCATGCACCTATCTGCAGCTCAGTTCCTCATTTATACAGTGAGATAATAATAGCACCTGCCTCATGAGGGTGTTGCAGGATCAGGTGAGCTAATGTATGGGAAGAGCTGAGCACAATCTCTGGCCTTTAGTTCCTGCTCAGTAAACCCTGGTGGTAATCACTGCTCCACGCGTGCAGGCCTCTGATTTTCTGTCCACTGTATCTTTTTTTCTTTTGTTTCATCCTGATGCAGCGCCTTTTTCCCAGTCTCCCTGGGTGTGGTTCTCACTCACCTTTTGAGGCTCAGCAACAATGCTCACTCCTCTGGGAAGCCTGCTCTGATACCTGAGGGGCAGTGTTACCGAACGAGGTTCGCTCTGCCCGACACGAAGCAAACCAAAACACTTAGACGCGGAGGCTTGCAGGAAAGAGAGGGTTTATTCACAAGGCAGCCAAGTGAGGAGATGGGAGAATACATCTCAGGTCTGCCTCCCCAAGAGCAAGGGGCCTGCGGTATTTATGGGATAAAAGAATAAAGAAGCACGGGAGCGTGGGGAAAGGTGATTGGAAAAAGGTGCAGTAATCATTGTTCTGTGCAGGTTTAACTAAGCTACAGGGCTCTGCAAGTTCAAAGATGGAGGCTTAGCATGATCTGAGGGTGGAGTTTTCAGCCCTCTGAGGTCAAAAGTTCACAGAGCAGACACTCACACATGCCCAGCTGGAGGATCGTTGGTCCTATCCAGTCTTACCCAGCTCAGCTCAAACTAGACACAGCCGACCACAAATTCCAGGAAAACTACTTGGGCAAACATCTTATTGTTCAGAGGACATGCAAGTCCTTGATTGGTGAAGTCAGGTGAAATGGATTTGACTAATGATTACCCACAGTTTCAACAGGCTGCATGAATCCCGGGAGTGCTGGTGCTTCTTGCAGGCATGCAACAGGACAGAGCTGCCTGGTATCACCCTGCAACATTTTCCTCCAGTGTCTGAAGTTCCTGTAAATCATCCCTCTGCTGGGATGCTCGGGTAAATGTCTCTTCTCTCTTACTAGACCGGGAGCTCTTCAAGGGCAGGGCAGGTTAGTTTCGGTTATGCTTACTGCTATAACAAATAGTACCAATAATTTAGTAGTTTAACACATTCACATTTATTATCTCAGGCCAGCACCAGGCATCTGGTAGGAGTACCACATTATGGTTTTTAAAATAAATTTATTTATTTATTTATTTTTGGCTGCATTGGGTCTTTGTTGCTGTGTGCGGGCTTTCTCTAGTTGCAGCGAGTGGGGGCTACTCTTCATTGTGGTGCACAGGCTTCTCATTGCAGTGGCTTCTCTTGTTGTGGAGCACGGGCTCTAGGTGCACAGGCTTCAGTAGTTGTGGCACATGGGCTCAGTAGTTGTGGCTTCCGGGCTCTAGAGCACAGGCTCAGTAGTTGTGGCACATGGGCTTAGTTGCTCCGTGGCATGTGGGATCTTCCCGGACCAGGGCTCGAACCTGTGTCCCCTGCATTGGCAGGCAGATTCTTAATCACTGCGCCACCAGGGAAGTCCTCACATTATGTTTTAAATGAATGAAAGAATGATCAAAGGAATGGTCAAAGTTCTCCTTAGGAGAAAAGATCTTTTTGGATCTACCTTACAGCACTTGAGAGAGAGATATTTACCCAGCAGCTTCCATGAGCTCAGAGGGGAGGGTGGGAGTGAAGGTAGAAGGACAAGAGGGTCCAGGCTCCCCGTCTAGGGGGTTGAGGGGCAGAAGGAAGGGAGCAATTTGCCCAGAGTTATCTCAAGCCCACGCTCTTAACTGCAGTGCTGTCTGAGGCCGGCTCTTTAGACCTGGGCCTATTGTGCTATTTACATACCTGGGAGGGCTGCTGAGTTTTCAGGACACTGGCTCATATGTGACATATTTGTGCCTTTGCTCAAAATATCATCTAGATACTGATACTTAAAGTGTGATCCGCAGACTGGCAATTTCAGCATCACCTGGGACAAATGCAGAATCTCAGGCCTAGCCCAGCCCTCCTAAGTCAGAACTTCTGGGGTGGAGTCCAGTAGTCTCTTTTGACAAGCCCTCCAAGTGATTCTGCTGTGAAGCACTAGTCTCCAAGGCGTTGCTCCTTCCAGAATGCTCTGTGGATGCCTGTTCTGGGGATGGGTCCTCTCTCTCTCCTCCCTCCCTCAGCTTCATGTTCCATGTTTATTTAGACACTCCATGGCTGGTGTCCTGCAGATGACACTAATCCTCTGAAACACCATCTTCATGACCACACAATAGCTGCCCTGCATCCAGTAAGTTGTCGGCACCACAATGCTCCTAGTTGACTCCCCCCACGTGTACTGCAGGCTTCTCAAGGCTGTAAGTATTGTTGGTCTTGGAAACTGGGCTCCCAGGTCCTCCCAGCTGCCATCTCCCACCTCTTGATTTACACATGCAGGTGTGAGGGGCAGCACCCATTAGAAATACATGCCAGGCGGGTTTTACTTTTGCACTATAAAAATGGATACATCTGCCATCCATAAAGGCTTATTTATTGCTAAGAGTTCATTATATATGCATGAAAAACCAACGAATTTAACTCTGGCAGTAACTTCCTGCCTGAGGCTGGGTACAGGATTGGAATTCAGGGTTAGGTGGGGGCAGCTAAGGTGAGCTTGGAGGGTTGGACCTGCAGGTGGATGCTAAGGGTCTGGAGGTACAAGGCAGGCTTCCAGTCCTGGCCTGGCATGGCTAGGGGTATGATTCTAGGCAGGTCTAGCCTCTCTCAGCCTCAGTTTCTCACCTGTAAAATGGGGATAATCATACCTACTGCCTGAAATTATATTAGCAATTAAAATTATACAGTATTTCATCAAACCAAAGCCTCTGACTACTGAAGGTGCAGGATTATGCATCACTAAAAAAGAAAAAAAGTTCTGCCAACTAAACTGGATTCCATGCTTTTTAATCACTTAGAATTTTTATTTTATGCTTACTGAAAGAGCATAAAATAAAAATTGAAAGAGCTCTTTTAAATTCATTTAGGCATAGATTCTATGAATGCTTGCATACATTAGAACGAAAATACAAGCAAAATAAATTGGTGAAGGTATTCCTAAAACTTTTCTACACTCAGAGTTTAATTTCTCTGAATGCTTTCTGACTCAGATGTCGATGTCTGTATTTTTCCACATAATCTTGTTCTTTGTGCTACTGAGAGGGTTCCCGATGCAGCAATTTTTGGAAGACTGCTCTCAACTCTGCCCCCAGGATTTTTTTTTTCCCAAGCTGCCCATTCTGCAAATTTTGATGCTAGAATTTTTAGAATATATCAGGAGGTGTCAAGGGAAGGTTTGCAGACAATCAGGACTTATGTTCCTGTATTAAATGGCTCTGTAGAAACAGAAACAAGAGGATACATATCTGAGGGGTAGGAAGAGAGAGACAGAGGGAGAGAGAGAGAAAGAGAGAGAGTGAGAGAGAGAGTGATTTATTATGGGAATTGACCCATTTGGCTATGGAGGTTGAGAGGTCCCATTTGCAAGGTGAAGAACCAGGAATCTGGTCCGAGTCCGAAGGCCTAAGAATTGCGGGGCTGAGGACTAAGTCCCAGTCTGAGTCCAAAGGCCCGAGAACCAGGAGCACCCATATCCCAAGGCAGGAGAAGGTGGATGTCTTGGCTCAAGTAGAGAGAGCAAATACATCCTTCCTCTGCCTTTTTGTTCTATTCAGGCCCTCAGCACATTGGATGGTGCCCACCCTCACTGAGGAGGGTGATGTTAGTTTTTGTTCTAGCTCGAATCTCTACCGGAGACACCCTCACAGACCCACCCAGGAATAATGTGCTACCTGCTATCTGGGCATCCCTCAGCCCAGTCAAGTTGGCACAGGAAATTAACCACCACAGTCTGGTGGAAGTAGTTGATTGAATTGTGGGTCTCGCCCCTGTGCACCGGGAATCCCGAGCAAGTTTATTCACGCACGACCACAGCCATGCCACGGTGCCTGCCTCACCTTCTTGCCAGACACATCCCCATTTCAGAGATGTTAAAGTGGGAAAAGAAGGGGCATCTAGAATCAATCACATGTGATAGATGTAAAACGCTTGTCCGTGAGTCTGCCACATAAGAATGGAGAGGAAATTAACATTTGCTGCATGCCCTCTGCGTACCAGGCATATTAGTTAGCTCAGCCTGCTGTAACAAAATACCAGAGATTGGGTGGCTTAAACACCAGAAACTCATTTTTTTCCCACAGTTCTAGAGACTGGAAGCCTGAGGTCAAGGTGTCAGCAGAGTTGGCTTCTTCTGAGGCCTCTCTCCTTGGGTTGTAGATGGGCATCTTCTTGTGTCTTCACATGGTCTTCCCTCTGTGCGTGTCTGTGTCCCAATCCCTTCATATAAGGACGCCAGTCATATTGGCTGAGGGCCCTGCCTAATGACCTCATTTTAACTTAATCACCTCTTTAAAGACCCTATCTCCCAAGGCAGTCACATTCGGCAGGACTTGGGGTTAGGGCTCCGACGTAGGGATTTGGTGCGGGGGACACAATTCGGCCCCCTAACACAGGCCCAGTGTGGCTGCTTTGCAAACAGGATCTCCTTTCAGCTGTGCGGTGATCACATTGAGTTTTATCTGTATTTTACTGATTAAGAAACCGAGGCTCTGCGAGATTATCTGTCAAAGATCACACCCCTGGCAGGGGGGGAAGATTTGACTTTCACACCTGGGAGAGGCCTGTGCTGTGTCTTTTCTGCGAGTTTCTCTTGTCAGCTGTGCTTTATGGAGCCTGAGGTGATGTCAGGCGTGGCCACCTCCCCACCCCCCCACCCCCCCCCCCCGCCCTCCCAGAAGCTGCAGGGGAGGGGAGGGGGTGGGAGGGAGGAGGCCTGACTTCCTGCTTACCCCTCCCTCCCGTCATTAATCAGAGCTCTTCCAATATCTTACTGGGCTCCCTTATAAATTTTTATTTGAAGCAAGGGTGGCTGGGCAGAGAAGTTTGAATATTCCTATATTACGTAGTCTGTTCGTTTCCTAGGGCTGCTGTACAAACGACCACAAACCGGGTGGCTTAAAACAACAGAAACTTATTCACTCAGTTCTGGAGGCTAGATGTCTGAAATCAGGGTGTCAGCAGGGCCATGCTCCCTCTGAAGGCTCTAGGGGAGGATCCTTCCTTGCCTCTTCCCAGCTTCTGGTGGTTTCCAGCATCCCTTGGCTTGAGAATGCATCTCTCCAATCTTTCTCCACTGTCACGTGGTCTTCTTCCTCTAGGCGTGTGCGTCTTTGTCTTCTCTTCTTATAAGAGCACCATTCATGTTGAATTTAGGGCCTGTCTTAATCCAGTATGACCTTACCTTAATGACATCTGCAAAGACCCTATTTCCAAATAAGGTCACATTCACAGGTTACCTGGGGTTAGTATTTCAAGATATGCTTTGGAGGGGACACAATTTGAACAGTAGTGCATGCATGGCATCATTAAGCAAGAACGTGTGTTAGAGTAGAAGCTGATGTCACAGATGTGGGACCTGCAGGCAGAGCCCAAAGATGATGCATGAAGCTGAGAGTGGTCACAGGGGTCAGGGTGATGGAGTGGGGTCCAAGGGATAAAATGGTCTGACTTCACTTTTTGGGGGGACATGTCTAACCAACCTGTCATTTGATGAGCTTGTTGGGTCTGGGCTGCGCTGTGCTCAATCATCTGTCCCACTCATTTGCTCCCAAACCCCTAAGCCCCAACATTCGACAGGGAGAAGGCGGGGTGGATGACAGTTGGTAAACACTGGGACCACCCTCTCACTTTTGTCCTCACTGATGAGGCAGAAGTCTTTGAAGACAGCAGGGGGCTCTGCTTTGAATCTGAGGCATCACAGAGTTTTATTCTTTTATAATCCTTGGTGGGGAGCTTCCAAAAATACCTTATCCTTGAGCAGTTTTCATTATGAACGCTAGTTGCTCAAACTTGACTAATTCAGGTTAACTTAGATCCCAGTGGAGTTTTTTCTTTGTTTCTCCTGGCATCCTCTGATGTGAGGCCAAACAGAAATTCACATAGAGGATGTGAGCCCACACGTCTCCCGGAGTTATATCAGAAGGGCCCTGGGAGTGTTTAATAGCCCGGAGTCATGGTACAAATGGTTATTTATGTGTGTAGATGATGGCTAAAGTACACCCTCCAGTAATTATTCACAATTAACAAGCACTTCAGTAAATCAACAAAATCTGTTCGTGATCCATTGAGGCAGCAATTCTTTATCTGGAACTCATGTACCTGAAACTTCTGGTTAACCGGCCCTCCCACACAGCTCCAGAACAAAGCTAATTAGAGATTATAATCATGACCTTCAGGCTCTGGAAGGGGATTCCAGCTTTGGAGAGTTCCAGTGTGTCCTTGGGCAAACAGTAGGAACTAGGCTTCTCTCCCTGCTTGTCTGTTCTAAGTTGATGTCCTTGTTTCAGGTGCCTGTGATAATGCAGTTTATGGAAGGTCTGGAATGTCTGACCTGGAAGAAACCTCCAAGAGGTTCCCATTATATTCTTACATTTTACTTGAGGAGGCTGAGCCCAGGGAGGTTGAGTGATGCACTCATCTTTGCCTCTGTCTCCTGGACCTGTGTTCTCCCTATTACATCACAGTATATTGGACATAATTCAGCTGCTATGTTGATCATCTCTGGATTGGTTTTATGGCCAAAGACAGGATCCAGAACACAGATCCTGTTTTTTTTTTGTTTTGTTTTAATGATGAAGAAAATTAAGTAAAACCTTATGCATGGATTGTATAAGTGTTGGCTGAGTCTGGATCCTTGAGGATAAATGTGAGATGCATGAAACTTATGCCCACCAGTGTAATTTGGTACATTTCCACTACCCTTGCCTTCCCTCACTCCCTACATTCAATCTGTTAGCAGTCCTGCTGGCACTGCTTTGAAAATGTTTCCAAAATCTGACTGCTTCCGACCAATCCACAGCTCCCACCCAGGTCCCACCCACCGTCTTTGCTCACCCTGGGTGACTTTCACCTTCTGGTTGTGGAAATTCCTAGGGTTTTTATTTTCCCAGAATTTTTTTTTGTAACCCTACACCTTACTAAACTCTCTTAAGCCTCCTTTTTAGAATCTCTGCTTCCATGTTTCTCATCACAACTTAGAATACAATACAAACTCCTAACCTGGGCCTCAAGCCCTGAAAAGACTTGACCTCTGTCCACCTCTCTGACCTCATACCCAACCATTCTACACTCTCTCACTCTGTTCCCATCACCCTGGCCTTGATATACTTCGAATCTGCCAAGCTCATTCCTACCACAGGACCTTTGCACAGGCTATTTTCTCCATCTGGAATGTTTTTTTTTTAATTTTTTATTTATTTATTTTTATTTATTTATGGCTGTGTTGGGTCTTCGTTTCTGTGCGAGGGCTTTCTCTAGTTGCGGCAAGTGGGGGCCACTCTTCATCGCGGTGCGCGGGGCTCTCATTGTCGCGGCCTCTCTTGTTGCGGAGCACGGGCTCCAGACGCACAGGCTCAGTAATTGTGGCTCACGGGCCTAGTTGCTCCGCAGCATGTGGGATCTTCCCAGACCAGGGCTCAAACCCATGTCCCCTGCATTGGCAGGCAGATTCTCAACCACTGTGCCACCAGGGAAGCCCCATCTGGAATGTTTTTTGCCCAGGTGGTTTCTTGGCTCACTCTTCCATTTTATTCAGATCTGTGCTCAAATATCACCTCTTCGGAGAGGCTTTCCCAACCGCCATGTCTAAAATAATGCCTCCACTCTTTCATTTTGTATTTCCTTATGCTGCTTTAGTGTTGTAAAGAACATTTAACACTGCCTTATTATAAGAAACAATACTATTTGTAAATGTTTATTTATTTCTCTGTTATATGTCTACCTGACCTGCTGGAATTTAGGCTCTGTGAGGGCTAGAATTAAGATAACTCCCCATTTCTTACACCAGTGCCTGGCACATGGTAGGTGCTCAGCAAATAACAGTTGAAAAAAAATAATAAGCTAAAAATTTAGAACCAATAAGAGAGTTCAGTAAGGTATCTAGTTACAAAAAAAAAAAAAATTCTGGGAAAATAAAAACCTTAGGAGTTTCCATAACCAGAAGGTGCAGTACCTACATGAAATAAATAGCAAAAACTCATAGAGGCATATGAAAGCTGACAAGTGAATGGAGAGACATACCATGATTTTGAATGTGAAGACTTAGTATTGTAAAGAAAATAAGTTTCCCCCAAAGAGTTAATAAATTGAATGCAATTTCAACCCAATGCCCTTAGGAATTTATTTTGTAGCTTGACTAAATTATTCAAAAACTCATTTGGAGGTGTGGCCAAGACGGCAGAGTAGGAAGACCCTGAGCTCACCTCCTCCTACAGGCACAAAGAATTTACAACTAGTTACAGAACAACTCTCTACGAGAATGACGTGAAGACTAGCAGAAAAGATTTTCCACAACTAAAGATGTAAAGAAGGAACCACAATGAGACACGTAAATGGGAGGATAATCACAACTCCAGAGGTTCTCCCCAAGGAGTGAAGGGTCCAAGCCTCACATCAGGCTCCCCAGCCTGTGGGTCCTGTGTGAGAAAGACAAGCCCCAGAACGTCTGGCTTTGAAGGCCAGTAGGGCTTGCGTACAGGAGAGCCAGAGGGAGGTAAGAAACAGCTTCTCTGTCCTTGAAGGAAACGTGTAAAATATCACATGCTCTGAGTCCTAGTGCAGAACAAGTAATCTGAAAGGAGCCTGGGTCAGACTCACTTTTTGATCTTAGAGAGCCTCCCGGAGAGGCAGAAGGTAACTGGGACTCCCCCTGGGGAGATAGATGCTGGAAAGAGCCATCTGGGGAGCTTGTTCTACCATGAAGGCACTGGTGCTGGCAAGTGCCATTTTGGAGTCCTGCCTCTAGCCTATTAGTGCCAGAGGCTTATCTGCCCACCAATAGGATGGCACTAGCCCCGGGACCCCCTGGACCCCATAGCCAGCCATGCTGGGACATGACTCCACCCCCCAGCAGGCCAGCACCAGCCCCGAGACCCCCTTGGTCACACAGACAACCTTGCAGGAACCTGGCCCCGCTCACCAGCAGGAAAGCAGCTCCCGCATAAGGCAGGGCCTGGCAACCAATCAGGCCTAGGGCTGGCCCCACCAACAAGCGCACACACAGTAGCTGGCTCTGCCTTAACAGGAGGGCCCGTGCAGCTGACAGCTATATGCCCCTAGAGCACATAGATCTGGTGACCAGAGGGGAGTGTGCTGCTGGGCTCACAGGACTTGTCCTACATAAGGCTACTTCTCCAAGATCAGGAAATGTAACTGCTCTATTTAATACATAGAAATAAACACAGAGAATAGGCAAAATGGGGAGAAGGGGGAGTATGTTCCAAATGAAGGAACAAAACAAAACCCCAGTAGAAGAAATAAGTGGAGATAAGCAATCTAACTGATGAAGAGTTCAAGGTAATGGTCATAAAGATACTCAACCAACTCAGCAGAAGAATAGATGAGCAAGGTGAAAAGTTTAATAAAGAGTTAGAAAATAGTAGGCATAGAGGGAACTTACCTCAACATAATAAAGGCCATATATGACAAACCCACAGCCAACATCGTTCTCAATAGTGAAAAACAGAAACCATTTCCTCTAAGATCAGGAACAAGACAAGGTTGTCCACTCTCACCACTATTATTCAACATAGTTTTGGAAATCCTAGCCACAGCAATCAGAGAAGAAAAAGAAATAAAAGGAATACAAATCGGAAAAGAAGAAGTAAAACTGTCACTGTTTGCAGATGACATGATACTATACATAGAGAATCCTAAAGATGCTACCAGAAAACTACTAGAGCTAATCAATGAATCTGGTAAAGTTGCAGGATACAAAATTAATGCACAGAAATCTCTTGCATTCCTATACACTAATGATGAAAAATCTGAAAGAGAAATTAGGGCAACACTCCCATTTACCATTGCAACAAAAAGAATAAAATACCTAGGAATAAACCTACCTAGGGAGACAAAAGACCTGTATGCAGAAAACTATAAGACACTGATGAAAGAAATTAAAGATGATACCAACAGATGGAGAGATATACCATGTTCTTGGATTGGAAGAATCAACACTGTGAAAATGACTATACTACCCAAAGCAATCTACAGATTCAATGCAATCCCTATCAAATTACCAGTGGCATTTTTTACGGAACTAGAACAAAAAATCTTGAAATTTGTATGGAGTCACAAAAGACCCCGAATAGACAAAGCAGTCTTGGGGGGAAAAAATGGAGCTGGAGGAATCAGACTCCCAGACTTCAGACTATACTACAAAGCTACAGTAATCAAGACAATATGGTACTGGCACAAAAACAGAAACACAGATCAATGGAACAAGATAGAAAGTCCAGAGATAAACCCACACACTTACAGTCAACTAATCTATGACAAAGGAGGCAAGGATATACAATGGAGAAAAGACAGTCTTCAGTAAGTGGTGCTGGGAAAACTGGACAGCTACGTGTAAAAGAATGAAATTAGAACACTCCCTCACACCATACACAAAAATAAACTCCAAATGGATTAGAGACCTAAATGTAAGACCGGACACGATAAAACTCTTAGAGGAAAACATAGGAAGAACACTCTTTGACATAAATCACAGCATGATCTTTTTTGATCCACCTCCTAGAGTAATGGAAATAAAAACAAAAATAAACCAATGGGACGTAATGAAACTTCAAAGCTTTTGCACAGCAAAGGAAACCATAAACAAGACGAAAAGACAGCCCTCAGAATGGGAGAAAATACTTGCAAACGAATCAATGGACAAAGGATTAATCTCCAAAATATATAAACAGCTCATGCATCTCAATATTAAAAAAAAACAAACAACCCAATCCAAAAATGGGCAGAGGACCTAAATAGACATTTCTCCAAAGAAGACATACAGATGGCCAAGAAGCACATGAAAAGCTGCTCAACATCACTAATTATTAGAGAAATGCAAATCAAACCTACAATGGGGTATCACCTCACACCAGTTAGAATGGGCATCATCAGAAAATCTACAAACAACAAATGCTGGAGAGGGTGTGGAGAAAAGGGAACCCTCTTGCACTCTTGGTGGGAATGTAAATTGATACAGCCACTATGGAGAACAGTATGGAGGTTCCTTAAAAAACTAAAACTAGAATTACCATATGATCCAGCAATCCCACTACTGGGCATAAACTCAGAGAAAAAACCATAATTCAAAAAGACACATGCACCCCAATGTTCATTGCAGCACTATTTACAATAGCCAGGTCATGGAAGCAACCTAAATGCCCATCGACAGACGAATGGATAAAGAAGATGTGGTACATATATACAATGGAATATTACTCAGCCATAAAAAGGAACGAAACTGGGTCATTTGTAGAGACGTGGATGGATCTAGAGACTGTCATATAGAGTGAAGTAAGTCAGAAAGAGAAAAACAAATACCGTATGCTAACACATATATATGGAATCTAAAAAAAATTAAAAAATAAAATTGGTTCTGAAGAACCTAGGGGCAGGACAGGAATAAAGACACAGACGTAGAGAATGGACTTGAGGACACGGGGAGGGGTAAGGGTAAACTGGGATAAAGTGAGAGAGTGTCGTGGACATATATACACTACCAAATGTAACATAGATAGCTAGTGGGAAGCAGCCACATAGCACAGGGAGATCAGCTCGGTGCTTTGTGACCACCTACAGGGGTGGGATAGGGAGGGTGGGAGGGAGATGCAAGAGGGAGGAGATATGAGGATATATGTATTTGTATAGCTGATTCACTTTGTTATAAAGCAGAAACTAACACACCATTGTAAAGCAATTATACTCCAATAAAGATGTTAAAAACAAAAAAAGAGTTAGAAAATAAAAAGAAGAAACAAACAGAGCTGAAGAATGCAATAACTGAAATAAAAATATGCTAGGAGGAAAAAAATAGGTGGTAAGTCTCCTTCAAGAATGTCAAGGTCATGAAAGATAAGGAAGTGATCATACACAATCACCCGAATTATAAAAAGTAACATTTAAGAGTATAATGTAACAGTTAAGAAAGCACAGACTCTGGAATCTGGCTAAGTTCAAATTGTGAGGAATGTCAGGTTGAAGGACGCTGAGAAGGTATGACAACTAAATATCAATACAATGTAGGATCCTGGGTTGGATGCTGGGGCAGATAAAGGACATTAAAGGGAAAACTGGTGAAAATCAAATAAGGTCTGCGGATTATTTAATAGCATTATATCAACGTTAATCTTCTGGTTTTGATCATTACGCTATGGTTGTGTAAGTTCTTTTTTATTTATTTATTTATTTATTTATTTATTTAATTTTATTTTTTTAAATTAATTAATTTTATTTTTGGCTGTGTTGGATCTTCGTTTCTGTGCAAGGTCTTTCTCTAGTTGCGGCAATTGGGGGCCACTCTTCATCGTGGTGCACAGGCCTTTCACTGTCGCGGCCTCTCTTGTTGCGGAGCACAGGCTCCAGACGCGCAGGCTCAGTAGTTGAGGCTCACGGGCCTAGTTGCTCCGCGGCATGTGGGATCTTCCCGGACCAGGGCTTGAACCCGTGTCCCCTGCACTGGCAGGCAGATTCTCAACCACTGTGCCACCAGGGAAGCCCTGGTTGTGTAAGTTCCTAACATAAGGGGAAGCTGGGTAAAGGGTACACAGAAACTCTCAATTCTATTATTGCAAATTTTCTGAAAGTCTAAAATCATTTCAAATTAAGAGCTAAAAATAGTTTACTATAAGAATAAAGTGGGAAAATAATAGATTATTCAGTCAATGGTGGGAAGACAATTAGCTAAGCATTTGGAGAAATACATACTTTGTATAATATGTATATTACAAATGTTTTATTTATAAAAATATAATTCATACCAGAAACCAAAATAAATTCCATGTGGATTAAATATTCCTCAGCAACCAAGACAGAAAGTTACATATTCTCTTGAAAGCAAAATATGAGAAATTAAGGTTAGATGAAGCAATGTTGCAAAATGAATATGCCATTTATACACAATGATGAGAAGTCAGTTAATATCTGTGTTACTATTTTAATTAATATTTATAGTGTAATATATTTATGTTAATATCTATTTTTATAAAAAGTTGTTATCCATACCTTTCTAATTATCTACTTAGGGATATGCTGGTCAGTTTTCAGGTGAAAGTCAGAGAGATTTGGGTTCAAATTTAGCCTTCCCTGCAAACTAGCTATGACTGCGTCTATATTTAGATGTTAATTAATGAATTAAACTAATATGTGTTGAGTGACCAATCATGGTGCTAGGATTCCTATACTGTTTTAGCTTTTAGCCTCAATTAATTCACTTGTAAACTAGAGATTACAGTATCTATCTCTTAGGACTGTTGAGAGGTAATAAAAATGGCAAATTGAAGTTTTGGATCAAAACCTGGTATATTTTAGGTGCTCATTCAATATTGGTGCTTCGTACATCCATAAATTACACACTACTTCACTTGTAAGTGACCACACAAATCCCTGAATCATAAAAAATAACATTCAAGAGCCTAATGTCATGGTTAAGAAAGCACAGACTCTGGAATCAGGCTAGGTTCAAACTGTAGCTCTTCTACATGTGAGCTCTGTGACCTTGAACAGGTTACCAAAGTTTTCTGTGCCTCAGTTCCCCATCTATGGATGGTGGACAATAAGGGGATCTACCTAATAAGGATGTTATGAAGATTGAATGAGTTAAGATTTGAAATGCATTTGGAATAATACCCATAACATAATAAGTGCCATATAAAGGTTTGCTACATAGAATGTTTTCAAAATAGATCATGAGGGCAAAAATCACTTTACTCTCTGCATTGAGATTGGAAAATGGTGCTATCATTTTTAGCTCTGTTAAGACCTAACCAGCTTCTGGGAATCAGTCCATGCCTTTTGCCCTGGGCCTAGAGATCCAAAGCCTCATTCACAGCAAAGCAATGAGCTTATGAGGGGAGAGGGCGGGGAGGAAGGGGGGGAGGTTCTGCAATCACATTAAAATTGTAGCAAATACAAGGAAGTGATTTCAGACCTATTTGCTAATGAATTATTAATCTTAACACTTGTGATAGCATATCTGCAGAGTAAATCATGTTGGTCTAAATAACCTAAATTTACTTATAACTAAGAAGGAAATGAGACCACTTTTCAGTTGTAGAAAAACAATTTCCCATAGATCATGAAGTGTTTCACAAAGATGCTAACAGATTGCTTTCCCGTGGAGAAGAGAGATTGCCCAGCAGCAAGAAAGTTCACAGGGAGCTCCAGCGGTCTGTAGGACACATGTGATCCAGACCCAAGATTGATATTCAGCTGGTTTCCCTGGTACAGCAAACCTCCTGGGGTCTGTTCTGATTGCTCTTGCCCATGCCATATTTGCTATTTAGTATTTTTAATATCATTTCTGTTTGGGACCATGGTTGTTTGATTATCAGGCTGTTTCCATGCGCTGGTAGATAGTTAGCTGATATCCAAGAGACACCAAAAGTAAAATTTGTTTGCTTTGTCAGGTTCCCTCCCTCGACCACTTGGGTACTTTTTTTTAAAATTTAATTTAATTTATTTTTTTATATAGCAGGTTCTTATTAGTCATCAATTTTATACATATCAGTGTATACATGTCAATCCCAATCGCCCAATTCATCACAACACCCCACCCCTCCGTGGCTTTCCCCCTTGGTGTCCATACGTTTGTTCTCTACATCTGTGTCTCTATTTCTGCCCTGCAAACCAGAACTTCTGTACCATTTTTCTAGGTTCCACATATATGCGTTACTATACAATATTTGTTTTTCTCTTTCTGACTTACTTCACTCTATATGACAGTCTCTAGATCCATCCACATCTGAACAAATGACCCAGTTTCGTTCCTTTTTATGGCTGAGTAATATTCCATTGTATATATGTACCACATCTTCTTTATCCATTCGTCTGTCGATGGGCATTTAGGTTGCTTCCATGACCTGGCTATTGTAAATAGTGCTGCAATGAACATTGGGGTGCATGTGTCTTTTTGAATTATGGTTTTTTCTCTGAGTTTATGCCCAGTAGTGGGATTGCTGGATCATATGGTAATTCTAGTTTTAGTTTTTTAAGGAACCTCCATACTGTTCTCCATAGTGGCTGTATCAATTTACATTCCCACCAAGAGTGCAAGAGGGTTCCCTTTTCTCCACACCCTCTCCAGCATTTGTTGTTTGTAGATTTTCTGATGATGCCCATTCTAACTGGTGTGAGGTGATACCCCATTGTAGGTTTGATTTGCATTTCTCTAATAATTAGTGATGTTGAGCAGCTTTTCATGTGCTTCTTGGCCATCTGTATGTCTTCTTTGGAGAAATGTCTATTTAGGTCCTCTGCCCATTTTTGGATTGGGTTGTTTGTTTTTTTTTAATATTGAGATGCATGAGCTGTTTATATATTTTGGAGATTAATCCTTTGTCCATTGATTCGTTTGCAAGTATTTTCTCCCATTCTGAGGGCTGTCTTTTCGTCTTGTTTATGGTTTCCTTTGCTGTGCAAAAGCTTTGAAGTTTCATTACGTCCCATTGGTTTATTTTTGTTTTTATTTCCATTACTCTAGGAGGTGGATCAAAAAAGATCATGCTGTGATTTATGTCAAAGAGTGTTCTTCCTATGTTTTCCTCTAAGAGTTTTATCGTGTCCGGTCTTACATTTAGGTCTCTAATCCATTTGGAGTTTATTTTTGTGTATGGTGTGAGGGAGTGTTCTAATTTCATTCTTTTACACGTAGCTGTCCAGTTTTCCCAGCACCACTTACTGAAGACTGTCTTTTCTCCATTGTATATCCTTGCCTCCTTTGTCATAGATTAGTTGACTGTAAGTGTGTGGGTTTATCTCTGGACTTTCTATCTTGTTCCATTGATCTGTGTTTCTGTTTTTGTGCCAGTACCATATTGTCTTGATTACTGTAGCTTTGTAGTATAGTCTGAAGTCTGGGAGTCTGATTCCTCCAGCTCCATTTTTTCCCCCCAAGACTGCTTTGTCTATTTGGGGTCTTTTGTGACTCCATACAAATTTCAAGATTTTTTGTTCTAGTTCCGTAAAAAATGCCACTGGTAATTTGATAGGGATTGCATTGAATCTGTAGATTGCTTTGGGTAGTATAGTCATTTTCACAGTGTTGATTCTTCCAATCCAAGAACATGGTATATCTCTCCATCTGTTGGTATCATCTTTAATTTCTTTCATCAGTGTCTTATAGTTTTCTGCATACAGGTCTTTTGTCTCCCTAGGTAGGTTTATTCCTAGGTATTTTATTCTTTTTGTTGCAATGGTAAATGGGAGTGTTGCCCTAATTTCTCTTTCAGATTTTTCATCATTAGTGTATAGGAATGCAAGAGATTTCTGTGCATTAATTTTGTATCCTGCAACTTTACCAGATTCATTGATTAGCTCTAGTAGTTTTCTGGTAGCATCTTTAGGATTCTCTATGTATAGTATCATGTCATCTGCAAACAGTGACAGTTTTACTTCTTCTTTTCCGATTTGTATTCCTTTTATTTCTTTTTCTTCTCTGATTGCTGTGGCTAGGACTTCCAAAACTATGTTGAATAATAGTGGCGAGAGTGGACATCCTTGTCTTGTTCCTGATCTTAGAGGAAATGGATTCAGTTTTTCACCATTGAGAATGATGTTTTGCAGTGGGTTTGTCATAAATGGACTTTATTGTGTTGAGGTAGGTTCTCTCTATGCCCACTTTCTGGAGAGTTTCTTTATCATAAATCAGTGTTGAATTTTGTCAAAAGCTTTTTCTGCATCTATTGAGATGATCATATGGATTTTATTCTTCAATTTGTTAATCTGGTGTATCAGATTGATTGATTTGCATATATTGAAGAATCCTTGCATCCCTGGGATAAATCCCACTTGATCATGGTGTATGATCCTTTTAATGTGTTGTTGGATTCTGTTTGCTAGTATTTTGTTGAGGATTTTTGCATCTATATTCATCAGTGATATTGGTCTGTAATTTTCTTTTTTTGTAGTATTTTTGTCTGGTTTTGGTATCAGGGTGATGGTGGCCTCATAGAATGAGTTTGGGAGTGTTCCTTCCTCTGCAATTTTTTGGAAGAGTTTGAGAAGGATGGGTGTTAGCTCCTCTCTAAATGTTTGATAGAATTCACCTGTGATGCCATCTGGTCCTGGACTTTGGTTTGTTGGAAGATTTTTAATCACAGTTTCAATTTCATTACTTGTGATTGGTCTGTTCATATTTTCTGTTTCTTCCTGGTTCAGTCTTGGAAGGTTATACCTTTCTAAGAATTTGTCCATTTCTTCCAGGTTGTCCATTTTATTGGCATAGAATTGCTTGTAGTAGTCTCTTAGGATGCTTTGTATTTCTGCAGTGTCTGTTGTAACTTCTCCTTTTTCATTTCTAATTTTATTGATTTGAGTCCTCTCCCTCTTTTTCTTGATGAGTCTGGCTAATGGTTTATCAATTTTGTTTATCTTCTCAAAGAACCAGCTTTTCGTTTTATTGATCTTTGCTATTGTTTTCTTTTTTTCTATTTCATTTATTTCTGCTCTGATCTTTATGATTTCTCTTCTAATAACTTTGGGTTTTGTTTGTTCTTCTTTCTCAAGTTCCTTTACATGTAAGGTTAGATTATTTATTTGAGATTTTTCTTCTTTCTTAAGGTAGGCCTGTATAGTTATAAACTTCCCTCTTAGAACTGCTTTTGCTGCATCCCATAGGTTTTGTATCGTCGTGTTTTCATTGACATTTGTCTCTAGGTATTTTTTGTTTTCCTCTTTGATTTCTTAAGTGATCTCTTGCTTGGTTAGTAACATATTGTTTAGACTCCATATGTTTGTGTTTTTTACGTTTTTCCCCCGGTAATTCATTTCTAATCTCATAGTGTTGTGGTCAGAAAAGATGCTTGATATGATTTCAATTTTCTTAAATTTACTGAGGCTTGATTTGTGACCCAAGATGTGATCTATCCTGGAGAATGTTCCATGCGCACTTGAGAAGAAAGTGTAATCTGCTGTTTTTGGATGAAATGTCTTATAAATATCAATTAAATCTATCTGGTCTATTGTGTCATTTAAAGCTTCTGTTTCCTTATTTATTTTCATTTTGGGTGATCTGTCCATTGGTGTAAGTGAGGTGTTAAAGTCCCCCACTCTTATTGTGTTACTGTTGATTTCCTCTTTTATAGCTGTTAGCAGTTGCCTTATGTATTGAGGTGCTCCTATGTTGGGTGCATATATATTTATAATTGTTATATCTTCTTCTTGGATTGATCCCTTAATCATTATGTAGTGTCCTTCCTTGTCTCTTGTAACATTATTTTAAAGTCCATTTTATTTGATATGAGTATAGCTACTCCAGCTTTCTTTTGATTTCCATTTGCATGGAATATCTTTTTCCATCCCCTCAGTTTCAGTCTGTATGTGTCCCTAGGTCTGAAGTGGGTCTCTTGTAGACAGCATATATATGGGTCTTGTTTTTGTATCCATTCAGCAAGCCTTTGTCTTTTGGTTGGAGCATTTAATCCATTCACGCTTAAAGTAATTATCGATATGTATGTTCCTATGACCATTTTCTTAATTGTTTTGAGTTTGTTTTTGTAGGTCCTTTTCTTCTCTTGTGTTTCTCACTTAGAGAAGTTCCTTTAGCATTTGTTGTAGAGCTGGTTTGATGGTGCTGAATTCTCTTAGCTTTTGCTTCTCTGTAAAGCTTTTGACTTCTCCATCTAATGTGAATGAGATCCTTGCTGGGTAGAGTAATCTTGGTTGTAGGTTCTTCCCTTTATCACTTTAAGCATATCATGCCACTCCCTTCTGGCTTGTAGAGTTTCTGCTGAGAAATCAGCTGTTAACCTTATGGGAGTTCCCTTGCATGTTATTTGTCGTCTTTCCCTTGCTGCTTTCAATAATTTTTCTTTGTCTTTAATTTTTGCCAATTTGATTACTCTGTGTCTCGGCATGTTTCTCCTTGGGTTTATCCTGTATGGGACTCGCTGTGCTACCTGGACTTGGGTGGCTATTTCCTTTGCCATTTTAGGGAAGTTTTCGACCATAATCTCTTCAAATATTTTCTCTGGTCCTTTCTCTCTCTCTTCTCCTTCTGGGACCCCTATAATGCAAATGTTGTTATGTTTAATGTTGTCCCAGAGGTCTCTTAGGCTGTCTTCATTTCTTTTCATTCTTTTTTTTTTTTTTAGTCTGTTCTACAGCAGTGAATGCCACCATTCTGTCTTCCAGGTCACTTATCCGTTCTTCTGCCTCAGTTATTCTGCTCTTGTTTCCTTCTAGTGTAGTTTTCATTTCAGTTACTTTGTTGTTCATCCCCGTTTGTTTGTTCTTTAATTCTTTTAGGTCCTTGTTAAACATTTCTTACATCTTCTCGATCTTTGCCTCCATTCTTTTTCCGAGGTCCTAGATCATCCTCACTATCATTATTCTGAATTCTTTTTCTGGAAGGTTGCCTATCTCCACTTCTTTAGTTGTTTTTCTGGGGTTTTATCTTGTTCCTTCATCTGGTACATAGCCCTCTGCCTTTTCATCTTGTCTATCTTTCTGTGAATGTGGTTTTTTTCCCACAGGCTGAAGGATTGTAGTTCTTCTTCTGCTGTCTGCCCTCTCCACTTGGGTACTTTGACCGAAGTCTGTGGCCATACCTTAACCTTTTCTTTTTTCTTTGCACAGTTCATTCAGACATGAGTGCATGTTTAACTTAATTTTGTAAGAAATTAGGATGAATTAGTGCCAGGTCATTTCCTTAAGCTATAAAGATGTGATAGTGTCCCTGCGTTTTTAAAAATTACAAATGAAAAAATAGTAAATCACACACAAGAAAGTGGGGTCATCAAGATTCAGAATTTGGGGAGTGTGGAGAAGGCAGTGGGAAAAATAGAGCTGGCTCTCTTTGTAATTGTGAAAGGGGAGAGGGATGAACCAAGAAAAGCAGATCTTAAATGTGTAGGGGTCTGAAGTGAAGAGAAAGGGCAGGAATAGCAAAAAAGAAGTCTTTGAAGAATCTTTGCTTTATGAACAGAGTGTGACTCTGGGTATTACAGATCTAAGGAGTTGTCATCTTCTCAATCTTCCACAAGACATGTGTAACTAAGGGGAGTTTAATAGAGGAACTGTTTACACGGGGAGAGCAGAGTTTAGGGAAAGTGACAAGAGCATTGTGGGGAACCCTTCCCACCCCAGGCCTGAAGGAGCAAGAGAATGAAGCAGTGACTGGACCTTGGAGAGGGGTCCAGCTCATTTCGGCTGGGTTCGATTTGGCTTTGTTAACAAACCTCATCCTCAGAATCATTGGCTGATAGTAATTGCTCTGTAGATACCCCAGCTCCTTCTCCCCTCAAATGGGCTCTATACTAGTTCCCAGTGGAGCTTAAGTCCCCATAGCAGGTGGCTTAATAATGCACCCTTTGTTGAATGTCTACCAGAAAAAGGGAAAGCAAGGCTTAAATCCCAAGAGAGGGGAGCACTCTGAGGATAGCCAGGTAGGAGTGGTAGCCTTTAGAAGAAGGATGCAGCCAATTTGCAGTCCCCTGGAAGGGAGGGAGCTGGGGGAATAATGATAATAATACCCCAATCATACGCTCCAATATTCGCTCCAATATTCCAGTCTCTTTTCCTATGAGCTTTCTCTGAGGCCAGAGAAGGCTTCTCTGCTAACAAGGTAGCACAGAGCGCTGTGGAGTAAACATTGCTCAGGGTGATCTCCACTTCCTGGTATACACACCCTTGTATATTCCCCACCGATTAAGTGAGGTCCGGACTTATTGACTCACTTCTAATGAATAGAATATGGCAGAAGTAACGGACATCACTTCTCAGAGCAGACTATAAAAAGACTGTGGTTTCCAGCTTAGGAATATTCTCTCATGCTTTCTCACTCACTCATTCTGAGGGAAGCTAGCTCATGTTGTGAGCCGCCTTGTGGAGGGACCCACAAGGCAAGGAACTGTGGGAAGCCAACAACCACACAGGTTTCAATGAGACCACAGACTCGGGTGACAGTTTGGCTGCAACCTCATGCGACATCTTAAGTCAGCGGCACCCAGCTATGCTGTGCCTGGGTGTCTGATTCCCAGAAACTGTACGATAAGACATGTTTGTTATTGTTAAGCTGCTAAGTTTGGGGGAGATGTGTCATATCGAAATTGACAACTAATCTCCTATTTCTCTTCCCTACTTGCCTGCTGGTGTTTTCTTAATGTCCCAAATAAACGACGTGCACTTGAATCCATGACTCAAGGTCTGTTTCTGGGGGCAGCCCAAACTAAGAAAACACACAAAGAAACAGAGGCTGGGAGAGAGGAAGAAACTTTCTGGAAGTTCTGCTGTGGGCTCAAACATTTGATTCTGAGTCTGGTGCTTACAGCACCACTTCCCACAGGGAGAGTCACTGATCAGGGAAAGGGGGAGCAGCTGAAAGAGTGCTGGACTTGAAGTCAGAGAGCCTGGCTTCAAGCTGTCCCTCTGCCCATTCTTCTGGTGCCGAGGGTATTTGATTCTTCAGGGACTGTTTTCCCACCTGAAAAACTCTAATGACTAACTCAAGGGGATGAGGATTAAATGAGCTTGAAGCCAATGACCAGGGCTTTGGAAACATGTGACTTAGTGCAAATGTGAGTCATTATTGTAGGCAAAACGGCCATTGGTCCCCAAATCACTAATCACAGGACCGGCCATGTGACCCTTGAGTGGCATGGGACTTTGAAGCTTCCCCACTGGGCTTCCGGGCCCGATGGGCTTCTGAGCAAGTTCTTTTCTTTGCCTGGAATGCCGAGTGCCCTTGGAGAGGAGGCAAAGCAAGCAGCAACCCAGCCCACTCCGCTCTGGCAACTCAGCGGCTCTCTCAAACAGAAGCATTGTGTCCCAAGGCCCTTTTAAAATAATCCTATCTTGAGATGTTTATATACAAACCTGGGAAAGAATGGGGGTATTATGTCTGTGACAGAAAGTGCTCATAAATAAGAAGGCGCCATTTCTTGTTCATTTCCAAGGTTGCTCTGAGGGCTGCTGCCATTGGAGCTGGGCCTGGGTGCAGTCTGACTTGCTGGATGGACTTTTCTTGGGGTTTTGTTGGGCCTTGTCAATCAGGCTTGCTGCGGGGAAGGATTGTGTTTTGTCTTGGAGTTCCAGGAGTTTCTCTGCAGCACTGCTTATCTGCCTTGTCACTGGGGCCTGACTTCCTCCACTAGATGGAAGATACACTTCAGAAAAATCACTTTTCTTTGTAATCAAGGCTTATAACATGTTTCAGTGAATTCTTCAGAATCACTTGTAATCATTGTAGAGAGCCCTTGGGGGACAGGGCGCGGATGAGTTTGAATGCAGCGTGTGACACACACACACACATCACGGGTTGCCCTCAATTATTCTCTTGTTAGATCTGCCACCAAAACATATCATCTCCAGGCACACCTGCCCAGTACCTCCCCATTATCACAGTTAGCCTATAGTAGGAAAGGCACATTGAGAGAGGTGAGGAAGAAATATATTTTAAAGTGCCAGGCACAGTGCTGAGAACTCTCTCTCTGTTACCTCGTTTTGTCTCCACAACAGTCCTGAGAGGAAAGGACCATCATTATTTCCATTTTGCAGATAAGAAAACAGAAGCTCAGGGAGATGAAGCTAGTTGACCAAGGTCACACAACTAGTAAGTGCTGGAAAAGGGACTCAAACTGTTGTTGTTTCATGCTATAATGGCGCCTCCCAATGTTTCAAGAGTTATAGCAAATATTACTGCAGAAACGTATTTACTGCTACTGCTATTACCCACTCTTTGCTCCTCCCCCAAGATAAAAACAATGCATGTAATATGATATACTTCAGAAGTGTGATCACTGCTCAGCAAACATTCACTTTCTATATGCTTCCCTGGGAGGCATGCAGTTCTTGGCTCTGGTGATGTTGGGCTTGGCCATGTAGTTTGGTTTGGCCAATGGAGTGTTCCTGGATGTGATATAAGCTGAGCCTTGAGATGTGTTTGCATGGTTGAGCTTGGCTTCTTGCACTCCTACCAGTCAGGCAGCTGCTGGTTCAAGCAGGTTGGGAGACACATAAAGGGAATTGGGATTCAACTCAAGCTTAGAGCCAAGCCTGGCTGAATCCAGCTGGCCCCAGCTGATTTTGCAAATGAATGAACAAGAAAAAAATGCTTATTGCTGTTTATCTGCTATTTATAGTTGTTTGTTATGCAGCAAAAGCTGACTAATACAACAAGCAAAATGTAAGAAACCAAAATACTTCTTATGTCAGCCTCAAAAGTGTATTTCCTTATATACCTCTGTCCATCCAAACATTTATTGTGCAGCCAGTATGTACCAGGCACTTATAATCATTGTCTGCATTAATTTCTACTGCTGCTGTAACAAATTGCTGCAAATTTAGCAGCTTAAAACCACACACAAGGGGCTTCCCTGGTGGCGCAGTGGTTGAGAATCTGCCTGCTAATGCAGGGGACACGGGTTCGAGCCCTGGTCTGGGAAGATCCCACATGCCGCGGAGCAGCTGGGCCCGTGAGCCACAATTGCTGAGCCTGCGCGTCTGGAGCCTGTGCCCCGCGACGGGAGGGGCCGCGATAGAGAGAGGCCCGCGCACCGCGATGAAGAGCGGTCCCCGCACCGCGATGAAGAGTGGCCCCCGCTTGCCGCAACTGGAGAAAGCCCTCGCACGAACCGAAGACCCAACACAGCCAAAAATAAATAAATAAATAAATAAATAAGAAAATCCTTAAAAAAAAAAAAAAAACCACACACATATATTATCTCACAGTTCTGTAGCAGCCTGGCTCTGCTGGGTGCTCTGCTTAGAATTTCACAAGGCCAAAATCAAGGTGTCGGCGTGGCTGTGATTCTTTCTGGAGGCTCTGAGGATAAATCCAAGTCCAAGCCCATTCAGGTTGTTGCTGAATTCAGTTCCTGGAGGCTGTAGGACTGAGAACCGTGTTTCCTTGCTGAATCTTAGTTAAGGGTCAGCCTTTGCTCCTAGACGCTGCCTTCATTCCTTTGCATGCTGTCTCTGTGGACCCTTCCAGTAAAAATGGGTCAAGTCCCTTTCATGCTTTGAATTTCTCCAGCTTCCCCTTCAGTTACAGCTCTGCAGTTGTAGGGCTGAACGAGACAGATGTGCACTCTACCCTCGTGGAGTGTACATTCTAGAAGAAGAGACAGTTAACAAATATCCCAATTAAAGGGATGAATCCAGATTGTGGTGAGTGCTGGGAAGGAAATTAATAGACCAATGTGATAGAATAGAGGAGGGAGTTTCTAGAGGTAGGGGCATTAACTCTGCTGGTTGTCTCAAAGATTCTACAAAGCAGGAAGGGTAAGCTTGATTAGTTTTTGAGCTCCACTAATGGCTGAAGAATAGAGGTTCCAATCTGGTCTTAGGGCTCCTGATGCCATATTTAACTGTGTGTATATGCCATTGGCTGCCAGCCCTAATCTGGGCATGGGCAGTGGGTGCTGCAGAAATGGCACTGGATGTAGAACCAGAACTATACTCAAGTCAGTTCTCCTTTGCTCACTAGCTCTGCTATCTTGAGAAAGGCAAGAAACCTAGCTGAGCCTCAGTTTCCTTACCTGGAAAATGGGGATATGACCCCTTTCCTGCCTACCTCCTAAGGCTCCTCGTGCTGTTGTAAATATGAGAAGAGGTAAGAACAATGAAGGAAAAGTGTCCACATGTTGTGGCTGACACTTCCCAGAGCAAGGTGACATTGGGAGAATGCATGGTTGCTCATGTCCAGAAGATCGCTGGATTTAGGGTGACTAAGGTGTTCCTAAGGGGCTGATTTCCGCCACCCCTGCTGGAGGGCAACCGGGGCAACCCTTCACTGTTGTCTGAAATATGACACACACGGGTGTCTTGTGACCTGAAGGAGGCTTTTTCTCCCCTAAAAACTTCAAGAGGCCTTTTATAAAGCACGATGGAGTTGGCATTGGTTAGGACAGAGGGGTCACTCCTTAGCTCTGCTGGTCTAGCCTCTCCACTCCTCACTCCACTGTTGGCCACTGGCCTGAGTGGTGTGTAGAAAATATGCAGGACTTGGGATAAAGGGGTGTGGAATGGCTTGGATTCAGAGGTGGCTGGTTCCTGCTAGGTAGAGTCAAAAGAGCACGGGTTGAGGAGTCCCTAGGCAAGGAGGCAGTGTGGCATCATGCCCTAGACCGTGGGCCCTGGACCTGGCCTTCTGGATTCAGTCCCAGCTTATCAGCTCTGTGACCTTAAGTAAACTTTCATTTTGCTGAGTCTCAACTATTAAATGGGCACAATAATGGTACCTGCCTTATTGGGCTGGTGAGACATTCCATGGAAGGTGTTGTAGCAGGTGTGCTGGGGCCCTTCTGCTATTCTCTTGACCCTCTCATCACCTGCAGGTTCCTGTACACGCCCGTGGCCTCCTTCCTTAAGCACCTCTGATTCTTTCTGCCGGAGAGCTTCTCTGGCCCCACGAGGGTGCTCAGCCCCGACACGGCGCATCTACAAGTGCCAGAGAATTAATGTCTCAGAAGCGACTCTCAACCCATGAGGGATGGGAGTTGGTGGATAAACCTCACATTCAGTGGAATAATTCTCAAGTGGGTAACACAGAGTTCCCCAAAGTGTTCCCAAAGGGGACCAAGTCCCAGTTGCCTTCAGAGGTGACCTACTCATTATTGCATGTTTTATTGGCTTTCCTCCCTTCCCTGTCTCTTTCCCTCACCCTCTCAATGTGCTTCCTGGAATCACCTCCCAAATAAACTACCTGCACCTATATCCTTGACTCAAGGTCTGCTTTGGGGGAACTCAGCCAAGGCAGGGGCTTAGCACAAAGCCTGGCATTTACTAAGTACTCAGCAAGTGGTACTTACCATTGGACTATTATCACCCCTACTACCACCCTGGCTCTACAGCGGCCCTGGGACATCTGGGGGATGTCCTGTCCCCGCTCTTGCTCTGGCCCAACTTTGAAGAGCACGAGCTCTGGCTGTGAGTTAGAAGGTGGCTGGCCATGAGTATCGCCCCTTTCCCGAGTTTGGCTTCAGCACCTGCCCATCCAATCTCAGGGAGCTCAGCCAACACTGGCAAGAGTGTATCTTTCCTGCTGGACATGGCTCAGGTCTGGGAGTAAGAGAATCTACTAGCTGCTTAGGTGGCTAAGCCTGTTTCCTTCTCTGTACAGTGGGTGTAATTGAGAGCCTAGGGTTGCTGTCTTAGTCCATTTGGGCTGCTATAACAGAATCCCATAGATTGGGTGGCTTATAAACAACAGACGTTTATTGCTCACAGTTCTCAAGGCTGGAAGTTCAAGATCAGCATGGTGCCTGAATGGTCTCTCTCCAGTGAGGACCCCCTTCCGTGTTTCAGACTGTTGACTTCTTACCATGTCCTCACATGGTGGAAGGGCAAGGGATCTCTCTGGGGTCTCTTTTATAAGGGCACTGATCCCATTTGTGAGGACTCCACCCTCATGACCTAAGCACCTCTCAAAGACCCCACCTCCTAATCCTGTCACATTGGGGATTAGGATTTCAACATAAGAATTTGCGGTGGAGGAGGACACAAACATTCAGACCATAACAGTTGTTGAGAAAATTAAACGGAGGGAACGCTTATGAAACGTTTCGTACAGTGCTTGGTACAGAGGGAGGACCCAAAACGGTGGCCAGAGATTTTCTCTAGACCAACCTCCCGTGGCATACCTGGAAAACGGAGGCTCAGAGAGTGACCTGTCAGAGCTTTGGAATAGGCAGTCCCACCTGCCATGGGCTGTAGGGGTGGGTGGAGTGGAAGGGTCTGGGTAGGGCCTGAAGGACAGCAAGCCTTCTTGTAAAATTTCTGGCCCTGCCAGCATCCACTGATCAAATATTTATTAGACCCTGCAGTGTGCCCATAGCACAGTGCAGAGATGAAAACGACACACATCTGGCCCCCAGGAAGCTCACGGCCAAGCATCAGGCAGGTAAGCCCAGGATGGCGCACAATAGAATATGTGTCACATGATGGATGTTTTCAGGACTGTGGGAGAAGCTGATTGGGAAAGCTTCAGATTAAAAGTCTCTGCCCTCTCTTTGGGATAGCTCAGTAATCATGTTAGCCATGAACATTTATTGACACTCTGAGACAGGCACAGCTTAAAGCAGTTCGCATGAGTTAACTCAGTTGATCCTGTACTGACATGGACCCTGTAAGTGTGGACTGTTATTATCATCCTCATTTTACAGATAAGAAACTGAGTCTCAGAGAGGTCATGAGTCACACAGCTGGTAAGTGGTGGAGCTGGGATTTGAACAGTCTGGATCCAGAGTCCTTACTTTTTTTTTTTTTTTTTTTTTTTTTTTTTTACAATAGATGTCAACTCCGTGATTGTGTTTGCCTCCCAAGACAATTTCTTCTTTCCCGCTTATTTTTTTTTTTTTTGAAAGGCAATGAAAGGATTTTCTTATTTATTTATTTATTTATTTATTTATTTATTTATTTATTTTTGGCTGTGTTGGGTCTTCGGTTCGCGCGAGGGCCCTCTCCAGCTGCGGCAAGCGGGGGCCACTCTTCATCGCGGTGCGGGGACCGCTCTTCATCGCGGTGCGCGGGCCTCTCTCCACTGCGGCCCCCCCCGTTGCGGGGCACAGGCTCCAGACGCGCAGGCTCAGCAATTGTGGCTCACGGGCCCAGCCGCTCCGCGGCATGCGGGATCCTCCCAGACCAGGGCTCGAACCCGCGTCCCCTGCACTAGCAGGCAGACTCCCAACCACTGCGCCACCAGGGAAGCCCCCCAGAGTCCTTACTTTTAACCACCACTCTATGCCCCACCCCAGACTCACAGAGGACCTGTCATCTGGTCATCTGCACTCCCAGGGGTCCTTCGGGGGAATTTGTGTGCAACTTTAGTTAATGATGCTTTGATTAATTTTGGTCGCATGGCTCCTCCCTGGGCTCTGATAAGTTGCAAGTTCCGGGTTTAGTTTGGATTCGCTGGGAAACTAGAGTCCATTGAATGTGCAAGGATTACTGGATGACCACTCTGTCCTGGCTTCCCAAGGCCCCATCCTAGCTTCTAAGTGTGTGGACTTGATCATGGTTTTCCAAGACATGACTGACCACCCAGCCATTTCCATCCTACAGATGGAGGGTTCTGAACCTTTGCAGGGTCACCGATTGTGGTAGATACGGTTATAGTGCCCTAACACGATCCTTTTAATTCCCATCCCACAGCTGCTGTGAGGTCAGCTGCTAATGGCTCACAGCTGCCTCCTGATTAGGGTTGCCATATTTAGCAAATAAATATATTCTATTTTATCTGGCAGCCTCACCTCTTCTCTGGAGAGCTGTCCTTGATTGATGGGAGCAACCTACAGCCAATGACTGACTGATACGGAGTCCAAAAGGCTTACCCCTTACCATAGCATGGGGACACTCCGTGGTACAGTTTATGCTCTAGAGTGCCCCCCCATGGATCAGGCCAGGGCTACATATGACCTGAGATCACATCCTTGCTGGGTTCTTTTCCCTTCCTTCTCTTTACAAGTTTCTCCTAAGAGCCTTTGCTCAGTAACTCACAAGATACTGAATCCTTGTTCAAGCTCTCCTTTAGGGAATGCAGATCCCCTTGAGAACATGATAAAAACTCTAGACTGTCTCCCTAAAAAAAGCACAGATGTACCTACACAACAACATCGGCACATGGTTTTTGGGATTGACCTTGAAGAGACCCCTCTCACTTCCCCCTGTGTTTCTCAGACCTGTCTGTCTCACCCTCTCAGAGTTGAATACTAGTGACTGTCAGCATCCACTGATCAAATACATTCAAAGGGACGGGAATTAAGCTCCACTTCTTGAGAGGAAGAGCATCACAGAATTTGTGGACATACCTTTAAAGCCACCCCAGTCACTTATGCAATTTTACCTTTAATTTGTGTGATTACTTCATTAATATCTGTTTGGGCTGCACTCTTCAATAAAGAAGAGTCTCATTTTTTTTTTCTTTTTCTCACCATGGTATCCCAGCACCCAACACATAGCTAGCGCTGAATAAATATTTATTTAATAAATAATAACCTTATTTATTTATTTTTGTCCATATAGTTCAAGAAACGTCTTTGGCAAAGAAGTCATGATCCATTTTTAGTAGCCTGTCACTGAAACTCGGCATATACGTGAAAATGCTTGCAGCTGCCCTTTCAATTCCAGTTTGAGGTTGAGGTATAGAGTATGGAGCCCATGATTTTTTTCTTCATTCATTTTGCAAACGTTTATTGAGCACTTACTATGTGCTGGAAAGAGTTCCAGATACTGAGGGTGTAGAGATTAATAGGATGCACAATGGCTTTATAAATTGAGACATCTACAGGCTAATGTATAAAGTAGCCCAAGGCTTTTGAATCATCTTCAGATATGAAAGACAATAGGCACTTGTGTTAGAAACAGACCCCTTGACATGAGTTTGCAGAAGCTGTTTTATCAGCCCAGCATGTCATCCAAGTGAAGTGGAGTATTTACATTTAATTCCAAACTGACTGTGCCAACATCAGACCTCTGGTTTTCTTACTTTCGGTCACTGTTTGCAAATGTATAAAAGGTTTTGTCAGAGGAGCTGGATAAAGATGGAAAGAAAATGGCATTATGTATGACTAGTGGGGAATCTCAGAGTGGTTGACGCTGAGAAAGTCAGCTCAGGTCACGGGGGCGTTCGTGGAGAGCAAGGATAATGTGAAGAAATGGAATGGGAAAAAAATAAAATAGCAGCGGAAAAAGACTTTGGCCGAGGTGAATGCAGTGTGGTAAGAGGCCTGGTCTGTGGCTCAGGAGACCTCAGTCCAATCCCTGCTCTGCTACAGGGAGCCCCGCTCTCCCTTTGCTAGGCCTCTGTGTCCTTGCTTGCAGGATGAGTGCATTAGATCAGACCAGAGGTCTTAAAACTTCTTTTTGGTTAGCGTGTCTTCTCTACTATAGCACTGTAACGCAACACCCAGATATACAGGACAGGTAAGAGTTAAGCCACTCTTCTTAGAGGCGTAACAGTAGGGGCTGTATCCATGCTATTGGTGCCTCCTCCACATTCCCTTGCCCTTAAATTTTCAGTACGTTCCACTAAATTCCAACTGCCAGTGTGTGCCTTTTTTTGCCCCAGGGCTTTCTTTGGCTGGCAGAGTCCATTTTGCCACCTACTTGGCAGGTTGGAAGTACTGGGGAATTAACATTCCCCACAAGCAGCCCTCAACCAATGAGTGATGGGAGCTGGGGTATTTATACCATAAGATGGAGCATCTTGAGGCATGTGACCTAGACTGGCTCCCAGAGCTCCCCAGAAGCCATAAGCCCTGGGTGCCCACAGTGGCACCTGCATTGCTTACCCACCCTTTACTGGCTGCCTTTTCTTCCGTTTCTCACTTGCTCACTCTCCTACTGGTGTTTCCTGGGGTCACCTCCCAAATATATGACTTGCACTTAAATCCTCGTCTCAAGGTCAACTTCCAGGATGACCCTAACTAAGACAGGGGCTCAGAGTAGAAAATACACTCCCTCCCTGCTTTCTCACCTCCCAAGACCTCTCTGCAGATCTCCTAGGCCCCAGAGCAGATTACAAACCATTGGACTTAAAAAAATAACAACTCCGTTTCCTTATGGCTGCGGCATTTGAAAATATCCACACGTCTCTGCTTTCGTAGAATGTGGTGTATGAAAAGCAACTCTACACTAGCGTTTCCAGGCGAAAAGAAGCAGATTCTTTATAAACCCGAAGTCAAATTGTGCTTCGACTTTGGAGGCAGGTTATTATGAACTAGCTTTCTCTTTTGCTCACTTGCTTTATGGAGTAAGAAAATGAATCTGTGCCAATTGGCAGACATGCCGGCCCCAAGTAAGTTAGGGACAACGAAGCTTGAATGTTTCTGGACTGATAGAGGCACCCCCCTTGTCATGATTGGTGAGTCCCTTTCTGACCCTTCTCCTAACCTTCACATGGAGGAGAGAGGAAGAAAATCAGAGCCTTAGCGGTATTTGTCCTCCACAGCTGGGAAGGGAGAACACGAAACGCAAATGTAGCGCTCACTGTGGTGCGATGCTCAGATTCCCTCGCCCTTACTGCCTTGAGGCACTGCAGCCTAACTTCCAACTGCTTGCACCTGCGCTTCGTTGCCAGCGGCACGTGGCTACCTTCCAGGGAATTCACGCTCCCTGGGAGCAGCCCTCAAGCTGAGATTGATGGGTGTTGGGGTACCAGTATCCCAGCTCCCTAGTCCCTGGGACAGGAAAACTCATGTGTGTGCTACACTGCATGCTGAGCTCCCTTGGAATTTGGTTCCAGGCGCCCACAGTGATGATGTGCTGGATAACGCGCCCTGTATTGGCTGCCTTCCCTGCCTTACTTTCCCATTCCTCGACTGCTATTTTCTTGCACCTCCCAAATAAATTCCAGCTGCTCAAATCCTTGTCTCAGAGTCTGCTCTTGGGAGGACCCCAAATGAAAGAAAAATTCCCCAGACAGGTGCCGGGTAGTTTCTGCTTATCCCTCATTTGTCCCTGAAAGCTTCTATTGTAGGTCACAGTGTCAGTTGATGAGCAGATGTTCATGGATGCTGTTAAGTGCCTCTGGGATGGGGACTCAGTTTTCGTGAGACTGTTATGGAACTGAACTTGGGTCTGCTCACCTGCACACAGCAAAGCCACTCTACTGACCCCGGGTTGTGGTGAAGGAAAGTACAGCATTTATTGCAAGGCATGAAGTGGGACCAAGCAAGGAGAATGGGGAGCTCATGCTCAAAAGACCCAAACTCCCTGATGGCTTTTGGGGAAGGGTTTTTAAAGGCAAAGTGAGGGAGAGGGTTTCAGAGTGCCTAATCACCTCGCGGACATTCTTCTGAATTCTTGGTGGTGAGGTAACCTGGTGATATTTCTTTTTATTTTTTAATTTTTAATTTTTTAATAATTTGTATTTTATATTGGAGTATAGTTGATTGACAATGGTGTGTTAGTTTCAGGTGTACAGCAACATGATTCAGTTATACGTATACATGTATCTATTCTTCTTCAAATTCTTTTCCCATTTAGGTTATTAGAGAGTACTGAGCAGAGTTCCCTGTGCTATACAGTAGGTCCTTGTTAGTTGGTTATCTGTTTTAAATATAGCAGTGTGTACACGTCAATCCCATTGGGAAGCTGGTGATATTTTGAGAATTAACATCATCAGCCTTCTGGTTCCAACGGGTCTGGGATCTAAGTGCTAGTGGTCAGCAGTTAACGTCTCTCACTTGGTAGGGGTTTTAGTATTTGCAAAACAGCTCAAGGCGTTGGCGTAGGATATTATCTATAGCCCTTGAGGAGGAACTAAAGGTCCTTGACTTTGTTTTATGGCTATACTATTGTTATTTTGTCTCGCTTGACTACTTTCCTTTGTTTCTGCCTTTTTCTCACTTCTCTGATTAAATTTGCTCTTTGGAACTTGGGAAGGCCTAGGAGGCTAAAGCTTTTCTACTTCCTTGGGTGTCCCTAGGAAGGCACTGCAGGGTCCTGCTCAGTTTCAAGAGCTGCCCCTAGGAGACCACCATGGGCTGGAGCACAGGTTAAAGACCACTTGTCCTTCTACGCTGACCACCTGCTTATGGGCCAGACCTGCTCCTCCTGCTTAAGTCCAACCCCATAAGTGGCTCCCATGGCCCCCATGTCACCTGTGGTCTCTGCCCACCACGTCTGCCCTGTATGTTCCAGCAAGAGAAGACTACTCAGTCTCTCACCCCTCATTTCCCATCCCTTCCCTGCCGGCTGACTCTTAGGGTTTCCTCTGCCTGTATTGCCCTTCCACACCTTTCCTTTAGCAAAATCCCATCCGTCCTTTAGGATCCAGTCCTAGGATCACCTCCTCCATGGAGCCTCCCCTGTCTCCCTATTTTCATGCATCCTCCTTACCTCCCAGGATCTCTCCTACCACATCTTCACACACTGCACTGAAATCATCGATGCAGGCATCTATCTCCCCACCGGACAGTGGGCTCCCTGAAAACCCAGGCTGTGTCTTATTCAAAGGGTCTGGCACACTGCAGGTGCTGGATGTAGGTTGGGTTCCCCAGAAGCAGACTCTGAGTTGGGGATTTGTTTGCAAGTGATTTCCTAAGGAACTGCTTTCAGGAGAAACCAGTAAAGGGAAGGGGGCCAGGGAGGGGCCAAAGATGTGATTTCAGGCGAAAGTCCGCAAGGGGAGCTTTCCACCTGATCCCTAGAGAACTCTGGAGTGGAAATCATGCCTCAGCAAGTGTCCTGGAAGCTGGGATTTTCCTCTCCTGTACCAGCCAGTCACTGACGGAGGGCAGCTCCAGGGAGACACAAACACCAGGTAAGTCCACGACTCTGTGTGTGTGTGTTTGTGCACGCACGCACGCAGAGTGGCTCCAGGAGCCCACAGCTGGTCTTCTGGAGAGTCGCAGATGTGGGTCGTCAGAGGCAAAGGCCAGAGGATGAGCCCCCAGAGACCCCAGTGCAGAGTCTACAGTCGCAGCAACAGGGCTGAGAGGTTTGGCTGCGCTCCGAGAGTGTCCACTAGAGGGCTCCCCACATGTCCTATGACTGAAAGAAGTGTGGGCACACCACCTGTGTGGCTCTTTGGTGCCTCAAACTCAGCACATCTCAAACCCAGCTCATCCCATGGCCCATAGGAATGGGAGCTCCCCACTACCATTCTTCCTGTGTTCTCTGGGTCCTTGACTCCAACACATTCTCAACCTCTGGGGTTTCCTTTGGCCTCAGCTCCTACCCTCATAAGTTCACCCTTCATAAATTCACCCAATTCTTTCAATCCTCCTTCCAAAAATCTTTTGCAAAATCACTCCCTTTCTTCTAGTCTCTTCACCTTGCTGCTACATCCTCAGAACCCAGTAAGGTCCTTGTACACATTGATTGAATGAATGAATAAATGAATGAATGGATGAGTGGTGGCCCAATCAGCTGAAAGGAGTCCAACCTCCTTAGCCTGGTATGCAGTGTTTCCGGGTCCTGGAACACCCTCCTTTCTTAGAGCTTATGAATTCCTAAATACACATTCTACTTAACGGCAACACAAACCACTTAATCTTCTGTGACATAACTTGCGCGTCCTGACCCTCTCACCTTTGCTCTGCTATTCTTCACACCTAAAAAGCCCAATTTCTCATCTCTGATTGTAAAAATCCCGCTCATTTTCTAAAGCCCAGATTCCCCGGCCTTCTTTGAACTTCTGACATTTAGTTTGTTCCTCTCCGAGGGAACCACTAAAAATTTATTTTGGCACCACCATCTTTAAAAGACAATGAGGGCTTCCCTGGTGGCGCAGTGGTTGAGAATCTGCCTGCTAATGCAGGGGACACGGGTTCGAGCCCTGGTCTGGGAAGATCCCACATGCCACGGAGCAGCTGGGCCCGTGAGCCACAATTGCTGAGCCTGCGCGTCTGGAGCCTGTGCCCCGCAACGGGAGGGGCCGCAATAGAGAAAGGCCCGCGCACCGCGATGAAGAGCGGTCCCCGCACCGCGATGAAGAGTGGCCCCCGCTTGCCGCAACTGGAGAAAGCCCTCGCACGAACCGAAGACCCAATACAGACAAAAATAATAAATAAATAAATAAATAAATAAATAAGAAAATCCTTAAAAAAAAAAAAAAAAGACAATGAGCTTCTCCATATCAAGAGTTGTATGTGTGGTTGACATTAGCTGTTCGCTAAATATTTTGGGTTGTCCCCTCCTGTGGACACATAGTAGGACTGTGTCTTCCTACTCACTTGAACGAAGTCATGACCATGTGACTTGCTTTGGCCAATGAAATATGAACAGAGTGGTGGGTGTCCCTTCCAGGTGGGATTTTTAAGAGCCAGTGTACGGTCCTCCACATCCCTTTTTCCTGCTTCAGCAATCGTGGAAGGACAGGGATGGAGCTTCTCTCAGCCTGGGTTCCTGAGTGAGGACAATGTCGAGTAGAGGTAGCATAAGCAAGAAATCTACTTTTGTTGTTTCAAGTCTCTAAGATTTGGGGGTTGTTGTTACACAGCATAAGCTAGCCCCTGAGAATCTAACATATGTCTTTACGCCGAAGAGCCTCAAGGTATATATGCTGAGTGAAGTCACTAAGAAACTCTGCTTCTTTTTTTTTTTTTTTTTTTTTAATTTTATTTATTTATTTATTTTTATTTATTTATGGCTGTGTTGAGTCTTCGTTTCTGTGCGAGGGCTTTCTCCAATTGCGGCAAGCGGGGGCCACTCCTCATCGCGGCGCGCGGGCCTCTCACCATCGCGGCCTCTCGCTGCGGAGCACAGGCTCCAGATGCGCAGGCTCAGCAACTGTGGCTCACGGGCCCAGCCGCTCCGCGGCACGTGGGATCCTCCCAGACCAGGCTCGAACCCGTGTCCCCTGCACTGGCAGGCGGACCCTCAACCACTGCACCACCAGGGAAGCCCCGAAACTCTGCTTCTTAACTGGAGTCACCACCATTCTGTGGCTGAGATGATGCAATGGATAACACTGGTGTGCTCTGGAATTAAGGCATTAAAATATTGAATTTACATGTAGTTAAGTGAGGCATTGAGTAACTGTCCATTACATTTTCATTGTAGATGGCCAATGAGGTGGTTACATTTTGGAGTTGAAAGAATGTCCTCCGTATACTATTTTTTTCCCTCTTTCCTTCCTCCCTTCCTCCACCCCTCCTCCCTTTCTTTTTTAAAAAATACTTATTTATTTCATTTATTTATTTTCCTTAGTTTTTACTTTTATTTTTTGGCTGCATCGGGTCTTAGTTGCGGCACACGGGATCTTTTGTTACGGCCTGCAGGCTCTTCACTGTGGTGCATGGGCTCCTCTCTAGTTGTGGTGTGCAGGTTTTCTCTCTCTAGTTGAGGTGGGCAAGCTCAGTAGTTGTGGCGTATGGGCTTAGTTGCCCCGCGGCATGTGGTATCTTAGTTCCCTGACCAGGGATTGAACCCGCGTCCCCTGCATTGGAAGGCGGATTCTTTACCACTCGACCACCAGGGAAGTCCCCCTCCTCCCTTTCTTTCCTTTAAACTTAGTTCTATCTGTTGGTTGAGCATGAAAAGCTTGTTTGAGAAGCAGGAATAAGCCAGCCACATGATTTTTAACTTCTTTAAGGTATGAATAAAGAACAGAAAACCTTGCCATAAGAAAAGTAAACTTGTATTTTGAAAACATTCATCTTTAGGCCAGCAGAGACAGTTTTGTTCAGATCTTCCATTCCTCAATTTCTCATCCTTTGTATCTCAAATTTCACCCCAAAAGCAAAAGGAATAAGCTTTTCTAATGACAAAATAAATCTAATATTAAATTTTTGCATCACGCTTGTCTCACTTTCTGAGGTTATTTCCTACCATAATGGTCCAGGATCTTTGAAATATCTTAAAGAAAAAAATTTTTTTCATCAGTGCCTGCAACAAATGAATCACACAGACAATTTAATGCAATGGCTTTTCTTTTTGTGTGAAGAGCAAGAAATCCTGAGTGAGGAAGCTCAGATTTCACCAACCTCCAGGTTCTGAAATTACTCATCCAGACATGAAAAAAAATTGAAAAATCAGAGAGATCTAGTTTGAAAGAAAAAGAATGGTTGATGGCTTGGGAAGCAAGTAAGTACTCATTTTGCTTTTGTGCTATTGGATGAAGATGCTTGGATCAAAAGAGGACTTGGAAATGTCAAGGAATTGACAGGCAGGGCTAATAGACACAGGCAAAGTGTTTATCATACAAAAAAAGTCATACATCTGGAGTGTCGGCAGCAGCACTCAGCCCAGAGAGCCTCGCATCACCCCTCTTGCCATAACAAAAAACTCATTGACAAGAACTGTCACTGACTCTGCTTTATCTTCTGTGTGCTCCTAAGAGGGCGCATTCCAAGCGCATCCTACGTAAATGGAGGTTTGCTTCCTGACCTGAGAGATCAATTCTCTGTCAAAGAGAGCTGACTGATGGATCACCGTTTGGCTGCCATTGCATTGAAAATCACATCAAATACCTTCTCAAACACACTTCTGAATTACATGCTAGATCTCCAAAGAGGAGGTTACAGATGCTTCCACGTAACTCACCAACCTGCCTGTCTCACAAAGCAAATTAAATGAGGCTGATGTTCAGTTTGGGCTGTTCTCCCAGCCAGAGGCAACAGACTGTCGGGGTTAATAGCACTGATTTTGGAGCCTGGTGGCTGGGTTGGAGCCAGGATCTGCCGCTTATCTGCTCTGTGACCTTGGGCAAGTTATTCAACCTCTCTGTTTTGGTTTCCTCAGCTGCCAAATAAGGATAATAATATGGTACCTCCCTCCCTTACCCCTTCTCTCCCTCCCAGGGCTGTATTTTTTACCCCCAATTTTTGTTTGTTTGTTTGTTTACAACTTTATTGGAGTATAATTGCTTTACAACCTTGTGTTAGTTTCTGCTGTATAAAAAAGTGAATCAGCTATATGCATACGTATATCCCCATATCCCCACCCTCTTGCGTCTCCCTCCCACCCTCCTTATCCCACCCCTGTAGGTGGTCGCAAATCACTGAGCTGATCTCCCTGTGCTATGCAGCTGCTTCCCACTAGCTATCTATTTTACATTTGGTAGTGTATATATGTCCATGCCACTCTCTCACTTTGTCCCAGCTTACCCTTCCCCCTCCCCGTGTCCTCAAGTACCTTCTCTACATCTGTGTCTTTATTCCTGTCCTGCCCCTAGGTTCTTCAGGACCATTTTTTTTTTTTTTTTTAGATTCCATATATATGCGTTAGCATACGGTATTTGTTTTTCTCTTTCTGACTTCACTCTGTATGACAGACTCTAGGTCCATCCACCTCACTACAAATAACTCAATATCGTTTCTTTTTACGGCTCAGTAATATTCCATTGTATATACGCGCCACATCTTCCTTATCCATTCGTCTGTCGATGGACACTTAGGGTTGCTTTCATGTCCTGGCTATTGTAAATAGTGCTGCAGTGAACATTGTGGTACATGTATCTTTTTGAATTACGGTTTTCTCAGGGTATATGCCCAGTAGTGGGATTGCCGGGTCATATGGTAGTTCTATTTTTAGTTTTTTAAGGAACGTCCATACTGTTCTCCATAGTGGCTGTATCAATTTACATTCCCACCAACAGTGCAGGAGGGTTCCTCCCCCCAGTTTTATTAACATATAATTGACATACAACACTGTATAAGTTTAAGGTGTACAACATAATGATTTGACCTACATACATCATGAAATGATGACCACAATAAGTTTAGTAAATATCCATCATCTCATATAGATACAAAACTAAAGAAATAGAAAAAAATTTTTTTCCTTGTGATGAGAACTCTTAGGCTTTATTCCCTGGGTTCTTCAAAAGCAGACCCTGAGACATGGATTTAAGACAAGAAATTAATTGGGAGGTAAAGGTAAATGAGGGCTAAAGGGAGACGGGAAAGAGGTGGCCAGGAAGCAGTGAGTTACTGAGGAAGCCACCATTGGAGGTGACTGGAACTTGATAGAGTCCAGGGAGCTCTGGAGACTGTAAAACACGTACCTCAGAGCAAAACATGCACCCGAAGGATGGAGAAGCTGGGGTACGTATAGACCAACTTCCATCCATCTCCACAAGGGCTGCACTCGTGTGTGAGTGCACGTGTGTGTGTGTGCACGTGTGGGGAGGTGGCGTCAATTCCCCGACGCTTCTGGCTTGCCATGTGGGCTATAAAATGGGCTCTGTCGGGATGAGAAAACCCTCAGGCAAAGATGCACGCGCTGACAGTTGAAGTCAGAGTGAAGGGGTAGGTGCAGGGTGATGGCAGACTCTTTGAAGTTGAAATGAGTTAATTATTGTGCAACACTTAGCAAAGTCCCTGCACAAAGTAAGCACTCCTCAAAGAGCTTGATTAACACGGAAGCTACACTGCTGTGCTTTGGGATGACTTATTATTTTTGGATGGATATTATTTTTGTTTTTCATGTTTTCCTTTGGGATTCTGAACCATGATTAGAGGTTTGGAAGAATGACCAAGTGCATTACAGGTTTTTTTGAAGATGATTGTGTAAATGTGAAGTGGGTTTACTGATGGAGCTGTCTCGACCAGAGGGAGCAGCACCATGTCATGGCTTGTGGGACAAATACCTGGCTGTCTCTCAGGAGAGATGCATGTCTTCAGCACCTCATTCAATAAACCCAGAATCTTAGTGGCTTAACAGGAGTTAACACCTGTCTGATCCTGTCCCTCCACCCAGCCTGCACTGTGAACTCATTGAAGACAGGCAGTGGACTGGATCTTAGTCACCACTGTATCCTTAGCTCCTAGGACAGGACACGGCACAAAAAGGGGACAATGATAAGTGAATGAATGAACAAATCAACCAATGGATTCCATAAGCATCATGCTTGCAGATTTCCCGTCCTTTGTAATATTGGCCTCTTCCCATTGACCATCTACTCAGCTCCTTAAAGTTTTCTTGCTCTCCTGGGTCTGTAATTGTCCCTCTCCTCTAACTTCTTGAATGTCTGGTATCTCTTCCCAGTACATCACATCCTGCCTTGCATTATGGTAATTTGTGTACATGTCAGACCTGGTCACCCTTCCCTCAAATCCCTTTGATGGCTTTCAGGTACACTTAGGATGCTCTCCGCATCATGACCTGTGCTCTAGCTCCTGAGTCTCCCCCTGGGGATCCCACCCACCACTTTGTCATCTCCTCTTCTTCAGCCATGGTGGTCCCATAGGTGTTCCTTGCGTGTGTCATGCATGGTTCTGCCTCAGGCCCTTTCACCTGCCGTTCCTTATGACTTCAGTCCGCTTCTGCCTTCAGACCACTTGTTCTATTGACTCAGATCACTGCTCAAATGTCATCACATCAGAAAGGCCTTCCCTGACCACTGTATCTTATAAAGGCCACACACCACCACATTAATCTGCTTTATGCATTTTTTCTATATCACACATTTACTTGGTGGTCCTGTCTGTCCCCTTCACCTACAAGAATGCAAACTCCATGTGGACAGGGAGCTTGCCTTATTTTGTGTGGTATCTTCAGCTCCCACAACAGTGATCGGCACATAATATGACCTCAGTAAACATTTGTTGAATACATGCATAAGGATTATTGTCTCATTTTAGACATAGAGTAACTGAATCCCATAGAACTGCATAAAACTGCATAAAGTAACATAGCTATTTACCTGTCATGTATATCACATCTACTATGTGCAGACATTTCACTTTAATCTTTATAACAGGAAATTTGTTTTACATACAGGGAAACTGAGGCACAGAGAGGTTATGTGACTTGTCCAAGGTCACACAGCCAAGAAAGCAGCAGAGCAGGGATTCAAACTGGATGGTCCAGCTCCCAGGCTCATGCTCTTAACCATGGCGTTACTCTAGGAGGTAGCCAAGAAGGAACACACTGTGGGTTGTTGGAGCAACTACTAAGAGAATCAGTTGAAAGCTCTTTGTTGACTGTCCCAACGTTGACTGGGAATTTCTCACATGGGAAGCATTATGTGATCTCCAACACTTAAGCCTGGACAAAAGCGAGGAGTGAGTGTTGGGAGCTATGATGGAGGTGAGGCAAGTGCTCTGTGAAGTGCACAGGGCACAGGCCTGGGGAGATGTTCTCATCACTGGGTCTGTAAGAGACGGCTTACACAGAGGCTTGGGGAATGACTCACTGTGTCAGCAAAAGTGAACAACATCTCTGCTTCCAGAATATTCTGATGTTGTTAACCAAATAGACCTATCAGTGGGCTACCATCTGAGTAAGGCATCCTTGCCCTAGCAAACTCCTTGAAGGCAGAGCCTGTGTCTCCACAGTACCTCACAAGGGCCACAGGTATACGTGAGGTGCTCAATAAATGCTCAATAAATGGGGACAACTTTTTTCCATCCAAAAGCAGACATAATTTAGGGACACACCCATCCGTCCATTGCCCCCCTACCAATCTCTCCCCATACTAATCTACTTCACACACAGGTATCTGACTGTTTTCACAGATCCAAATATGATCAAAGCCCTTCCATGCTCATAAACTTTCCCTGGATTTTCATTGTCCCAGAAAAAATTCCAGTGGCATCTATACTTAAAAAGAAGTCCTCTAGGATGTCAGTACTTGACAGAGGTTCAGAAACCACCTATTGGATTCCCTCTATCTTTCCCCTGACTAATTTTATAGAGTCCTGATAAGGTAAAGGAAATTAATCAAGGATGCAGTGGGCCAGTGATGGAGAACAGGCCTGGAACCCTAGTCACCCAACTCCCAGTTCAGTGATCCATCCTCTGTGAACACTGCAGGGCACAAAAAAGTAACTACAAGGTCACAGAGAGCAGCTTTCTGTTTGAAGGCAGCTGAACTCTCCCCTCCCCCTGTCATGGGAACCATTTCCACACAGTTTCATCTCTCTTTGGCCTCTGATCCATGGGCTAGATAATTACTCGGGCTTTTGAATAATTAAAATGATAAAAAAAATGCCTTTGTGTCTGCTAAAATTGCTCCAGTAATTACTGCCTTATCAAGAGACTGATTCCACAGACTGGAATACTCTGCCAACAGATGGGAAGCATTTTCACTTGAGGCTTTGGGATTCAGAAGTTGAGGAAGGCAAGTTTGTTATGTTAGCTAAGTCCCTTTGAAGATGAATAGTACCACCTCTTGACTCCACAATCTCCACAGAACCCCCCTCCCCATTCTTAGATTTCCTAACAAGATACAGTGTATCTCCTTCTTGGCATTCAGAGCCTGCTATAAAATATGATCATTAATTAAAATGATCTAGATTGATTTATTCAATCCAGATTCTGCCCATAGGCCTTTCTGAACCTGGCTTCCAAATTCAGTATCCACTTTTCAATAAGTAAACTCTCGTGGGAGCAAAGTGAATGACAATGCTTGCTTTTCTTGAGTTACTACCTGGCCCTTCCTGACCCAGCCAACACCTAAGCTGAGCCCTAAGATGAAACATTTTGCCCTCCGGAGTCCCACCACTTCTTTGTCGTGTTTCTTAATGGGTTTCTTGAAACCCAGGTCCAGGGTGCCCAAGGCTGACAACTGCATCCTGGATTCAGGATGCCTTACAAAAAGCTGATGGATATTCCCAGGAAATACAGTGCAGTAGGACCAACTTCCCAATCAAGTCTCCTTAAATTGCTCATGACCAAAGACAGGACTAACCACAACACCTGGGGAGGAAAAAAATAATGCAGGTGTAATCAGGTGCGGGTGATGTTCATGAGGTTGTATAAGTTTTTACAGTGGTTAAAATCACATGCTCTGGACTCAGACAATCTGGAGGTTGTGTTTTCCTCGACTTCTGCCCGACTTCCAGCTGGGCATGGCCAATGGGGGCATGGCCAATGGGAGGCTGACAAGATGCTGACAGGCAGGGGAAAGGGAGAGGCAAGGAGATTTCTTCTCGTCTCTCTCTGCTTTGGGTGATTTCTCCAGCAGTAAAGAAGTGTTCTCCTTAGCTTCAGCTTCCCCTGGACATCTGTCATGGTTCTGGCTCTCATGCCTTTCCGCACCCCTGGGCTTCCAGTACCTTTGTTCCTCCATCCTAAGGCTGGGAGTAGCTTCTTGCCCTTGTGTATTTCTCAGTTACCTTCCCATCCCTTGTTGGGATCTCAGTTCCCTCATCACCTCTATAGCCAATTTCCTGAATTCCCTCTGTTGTGAGTACTTGAAGCAGTTTCTGTTTTCCTGGTTGGATCTCGATTGATCAACCACTGTTTGATTAGGTAAGTCAACGTGTGTCCTCTTGGACTTATGGAAATTTGAGATGGGTCTCTGTCACTTACAACCTAGAGAGTCTGGACTCATGTAGGAGTCAACAGGAAAAAAGTAGCTAGCGGCTCCTGAGCACTTACTATATATATACCAGGCACTGTGCTCAGTGCTTTGTTTTCATTATAGGATCTGTGAAGTAGGAATTATGATCTCTATTTTGTAGATGAGGACATGGAGACACAAACAGTTTAAGCAATTTCATCTCCATCAGGTTTGTTTTCTTCACAGGGAAATCCACTCAGAAGCAGCTCCTTTAAATAAGGAAGAGATTCCCTACAGGTATGTCTAGGCTTAGTGGTGGCAAAACAAGAAAGGAGGTGAGAAATGACAAAAGGCAGGTCTATGTGCTGTTTTCTGACATGGTCTAGAAGCTTAACCTGCTTCTCCCAGTTGGGAGGGTGACGCGTCAAGAGAGCGCCACGTAAACGAACCACAGGCATCTCTAGTAACTGTGATTCAAGTCAAGTTCTTGCTGCTAATCGTGCACACATTTTGCTAAATGTAGTAAATAGGAATCATTCACGTGTCCTTAGAGACCGCGGCCCCATTCAGTATTTGTGGCAAATATGTCACTGAGCTTCATAAGAAAATCACTTTAAAGCAAAGCTTGGTCAGCTGTTTAATAATTTACTGATGGTGACAGCAGGGAGAATATCTAATAACCAGTGAGATTGGCTTTCAAATAGAAAATAAATTCATGTTAGAAGTTACAGGAGGAGAAAAAGGAGGAAGGGGGAAGCGTTATTAGCAGTAAGGAAATATTTATCATTTGTCAATTCTTGATGTTTTGGAAGCTGTCAGAGTGGAGAAACCTGATTACTGAGAGACTGCAAAATTCCATGCATTTATATTTAAAACGTTCGTGGGCCTGTAAATGTTCTTCTTGCAGGGAACAAGAATTTGGTAGAGTCCGTTCTCTCAAGCAGAAACCCTGACCCCCAACTAAGCCCTGGAGAGCTTTGTTAATGTGGGGGCTTTGGGGGGCTATATGGTCTCTGTTATCATACCTCAGTTTTCCTGGGGTAGGTAAGGCTTGGGAAATTTGGAGAGCAAAGCCTCAAAGAAACAAACTCAACCTAAACTATAATGCCACATTCTCCTGCTCTGGGGAGAACCTAGCCCAGAACTTATTACAGGGGATCTGGCTTCTGGGTACACTGAACTTACTTATTTTTGTTTACCAGCAAAGCCCTATTGAAATGTCTGTAAAATGAAAAGGATTTTGAGATGCTTGGGCTTGGAGTTCTCTGCTCATTCCAATATTCTTGGTCCATGGTTGGGAGACACGATTACAGTGATTTTAAAAGGTCCAGGAGATGCTGAGAGGAAACCTAAAACCATTATTATCCATCCGGAATCACCAAAACTCCTTGTGCCTCGGTTTTCTCACCGGTTAATGGGAAATAATAAGAGAATTGTAGGGTGGATCATGCACGTAAGGTTTTTAGCTGTGGGCTCACAGTAAACGCAAGTTCAAGCATTTCAGGAGGGCAGAAGCAAAACCAAAGTGACCAATCCCCCAGATTATCAATCTTTAAGCTTCAATGGCAGACAGTGATGAACGGTGTTTCTGAGTAAAGGAGCATCTCGGCCTCCCTACCCGTCAGCCCCCTCCCCAGAGCACAGGGCAGACTCTGTCCTCCAACCAATCCCGAAATTTGCCATGCTGGAGACAGGCTTCCAGATAAGACAGGTGATTTCTGTGTTTCCAGATGGTATTTTCTGTGGTTTTTCATTCCAAGATCATACCCTCCATTCTTCATGTTCATTTCAACAAACTCACCCTCGTTCAGCCTTGAGTTATTAGCATTTCTTTTAGCTTGTAGAAATAATGATTTATCAACGTTTTATTTGATGTGATAATGGCTTAAATAAATGTGCACAGTCTGGCCTGTCGCTCCCATGGAAAAATCTCGATGCACTTGGGAGTCTTCTGCCGCCATCCTGCTGGGTTCCAGGAGTGGGGAAGGAGATCCTGGGGACTAAAGTTTGCTGCTAACATTTTGGGTGAAATGTCTTTTTCTGTAGTATAGTGTATTTCGCAAACAGAGGCTGTTTACTGAAACTGAAGGAACTTGTATTTATTCTACTGGATTGGCTATGGAGTAGCTGGCTGGTTGAACATGTTTTGAGGATGACACTCATGCTTTGGTACAGAGGAAGGGGCAGTTGTGTAAAAATCACAGGGTCTGTGTGGGGGACTGGAGAGATTGTTTGATGGAGAGGAGTTTAGTTAAGTAGAGGGAAGACCCTGCGTAAGTGGTTAGGTCTGTAGACCACTTATTAAAGGGGTTTCTGAGCATTTCATTTCCTAAGTGAGGTGGATAGATGTTACTTGACTGCCCAAGATCCTTGGGAGAAAACCTTCCTTCCCCACTCTATTTGGTCCTCAGGGAGCTGTCAGTTATGGTGACCATCCCCAATATGGGGGGTGGACAGATGACCCTGGCTGACCAATTCTAGTACTGCCCTCCCCACCACTTCCCGGGCCAAACTGATAGTTTCAGGAAATGGAATGTGACCCAAATCAGCCAATCAGTGTCTTCACTAGAGTTTGGCAGGGGTGTTGCAGAAGGTCTCATTTTTTACTGAGGATGCTAAGCCATGAGAACTATACATGGAGCTGTCATTATCCAATTTCCCTGTCTATTCACAGAGAGAAGGACAACTGAGATATGGATAGAGAGAGGGAGAGACAGATGGAGGGGGGTGGGGAATGATTGGCAATTGGGTACCTGGATCCAGCTTTGCCTGAATGTGCCCATGAATTGCTCGGCTAAATAAGCCACTGGATTCCTCTTTTCACTTAAGCTTGTTTGAGCTAGATGTCTGTCATTTGTAGGAAAATGAGTCTTGCCTAAAGTACAATGTGTGTACATGTTCCAGGCTCAGTATTCATCCTCTAAGCCCTTATAGGTACCAGAGACACAAGAATGGGCAAGATGCCGACCTGGCCTCAGTAGACTCAGAATTGTCCCTGGAGGCTCTCAGCTTCCCTTGTTCCTGACACTACACCAACCATGCACCAACTTACATATGCCTGACAATCACTGGTGTGCAAGTTTAAAAAATCAAACTCCTGAATGAGCTCTGCCCACCAGAGCAACACCCAGCTCTACCCACCACCAGTCCCTCCCATCAGGAAACCTGCACAAGCCTCTTAGATAGCCTCATCCACCAGAGGGCAGACAGCAGAAGCAAGAAGAACTACAATCCTTCAGCCTGTGGAACAAAAACCACATTCACAGAAAGGTAGATAAGATGCAAAGGCAGAGGGCTATGTACCAGATGAAGGAACAAGATAAAACCCCAGAAAAACAACTAAATGAAGTGGACATAGGCAACCTTCCAGAAAAAAATTCAGAATAATGATAGTGAAGATGATCCAGGACCTCGGAAAAACAATGGAGGCAAAGATCGAGAAGATGCAAGAAATGTTTAACAAAGACCTAGAAGAATTAAAGAAACAACAAACAGAGAGGAACAATACAATAACTGAAATGAAAACTACACTAGAAGGAATCAGTAGCAGAATAACTGAGGCAGAAGAACGGATAAGTGACCTGGAGGACAGACTGGTGGAGTTCACTGCTGTGGAAGAGAATAAAGAAAAAATAATGAAAAGAAATGAAGACAGCCTAAGAGACCTCTGGGACAACATTAAACGCAACAACATTTGCATTATAGGGGTCCCAGAAGGAGAAGAGAGAGAGAAAGGACCCGAGAAAATATTTGAAGAGATTATAGTTGAAAATTTCCCTAACATGGGAAAGGAAATAGCCACCCAAGTCCCGGAAGCACAGCGAGTACCATACAGGATAAACCCAAGGAGAAACACGCCAAGACACATAGTAATCAAATTGGCAAAAATTAAAGACAAAGAAAAATTATTGAAAGCAGCAAGGGAAAAACGACAAATAACATACAAGGGAACTCCCATAAGGTTAACAGCTGATTTCTCAGCAGAAACTCTACAAGCCAGAAGGGAGTGGCATGATATACTTAAAGTGATGAAAAGGACGAACCTACAACCAAGATTCCTCTACCCGGCAAGGATCTCATTCAGATTCAATGGAGAAATCAAAAGCTTTATAGACAAGCAAAAGCTAAGAGAATTCAGCACCACCAAACCAGCTCTACAACAAATGCTAAAGGAACTTCTCTAAGTGGGAAACACAAGAGAAGAAAAGGACCTACAAAAACAAACTCAAAACATTTAAGAAAATGGTCATAGGAACATACATATCGATAATTACCTTTAATGTGAATGGATTAAATGCTCCAACCAAAAGACACAGGCTTGCTGAATGGGTACAAAAACAAGACCCATATATATGCTGTCTACAAGAGACCCACTTCAGACCTAGAGACACATACAGACTGAAAGTGAGGGGATGGAAAAACATGTTCCATGCAAATGGAAATCAAAAAAAAGCTCGAGTAGCAATACTCATATCAGATAAAATAGACTTTAAAATAAAGAATGTTACAAGAGAAAAGGAAGGACACTACATAATGATGAAGGGATCAATCCAAGAAGAAGATATAACAATTATAGATATATATGCACCCTACATAGGAGCACCTCAATACATAGGGCAACTGCTAACAGCTGTAAAAGAGGAAGTCGACAGTAACACAATAATAGTGGGGGACTTTAACACCTCACTTACACCAATGGACAGATCATCCAAAATGAAAATAAATAAGGAAACAGAAGCTTTAAATGACACAATAGACCAGATAGATTTAATTGATATTTATAAGACATTACATCCAAAAACAGCAGATTACACTTACTTCTCAAGGGCGCACGGAACATTCTCCAGGATAGATCACATCTTGGGTCACAAATCAAGCCTCAGTAAATTTAAGAAAATTGAAATCATATCAAGCATCTTTTCTGACCACAACGCTATGAGATTAGAAATGAATTACAGGGGAAAAAAACGTAAAAAAAACAAACATATGGAGTCTAAACAATACGTTACTAACTAACCAAGAGATCCCTGAAGAAATCAAAGAGGAAATCAAAAAATACCAGGAGACAAATGACAATGAAAACACGACGATCCAAAACCTATGGGATGCAGCAAAAGCAGTTCTAAGAGGAAAGTTTATAGCTATACAAGCCTACCTCAAGAAACAAGAAAAATCTCAAATAAATAATCTAACCTTACACCTAAAGGAACTAGAGAAAGAAGAACAAACCAAACACAAAGTTAGCAGAAGGAAAGAAATCATAAAGATCAGAGCACAAATAAATGGAATAGAAACAAAGAAAACAATAGCAAGGATCAATAAAACTAAAAGCTGGTTCTTTGAGAAGATAAACAAAATTGATAAACCATTAGCCAGACTCATCAAGAAAAGGAGGGAGAGGACTCAAATCAATAAAATCAGAAATAAAAAAGGAGAAGTTACAACAGACACTGCAGAAATACAAAGCATCCTAAGAGACTACTGCAAGCAACTCTATGCCAATAAAATGGACAACCTGGAAGAAATGGACAAATTCTTAGAAAGGGATAACCTTCCAAGACTGAACCAGGGAGAAATAGAAAATATGAACAGACCAATCACAAGTAATGAAATTGAAACTCTGATTAAAAATCTTCCAACAAACAAAAGTCCAGGACCAGATGGCTTCACAGGTGAATTCTATCAAACATTTAGAGAAGAGCTAACACCCATCCTTCTCAAACTCTTCCAAACAATTGCAGAGGAAGGAACAATCCCAAACTCATTCTATGAGGCCAGCATCACCCTGATACCAAAACCAGACAAAGATACTACAAAAAAAGAAAATTGCAGACCAATATCACTGATGAATATAGATGCAAAAATCCTCAACAAAATACTAGCAAACAGAATCCAACAACACATTAAAAGGATCATACACCATGATCAAGTGGGATTTATCCCAGGGATGCAAGGATTCTTCAATATATGCAAATCAATCAATGTGGTACACCATATTAACAAATTGAAGAATAAAAACCATATGATCATCTCAATAGATGCAGAAAAAGCTTTTGACAAAATTCAACACTGATTTATGATAAAAACTCTCCAGAAAGTGGGCATAGAGGGAACCTACCTCAACATAATAAAGGCCATATACGACATACCCACAGCAAACATCATTGTCAATGGTGAAAAACTGAAAGCATTTCCTCTAAGATCAGGAACAAGACAAGGATGTCCACTCTCACCACTATTACTCAACACAGTTTTGGAAGTCCTAGCCACGGCAATCAGAGAAGAAAAAGAAATAAAAGGAATACAAATTGGAAAAGAAGAAGTAAAACTGTCACTGCAGATGACATGATACTATACATAGAGAATCCTAAAGATGCCACCAGAAAACTACTAGAGCTAATCAATGATTTTGGTAAAGTTGCAGGATACAAAATTAATGCACAGAAATCTCTTGCATTCCCATACACTAATGATGAAATATCTGAAAGAGAAATTAAGGAAACACTCCCATTTACCATTGCAAGATAAAGAATAAAATACTTAGGAATAAACCTACCTGGGGAGACAAAAGACCTGTATGCAGAAAACTATAAGACACTGATGAAAGAAATTAAAGATGATACCAACAGATGGAGAGATATACCATGTTCTTGGATTGGAAGAATCAACAGTGTGAAAATGACTACACTACCCAAAGCAATCTACAGATTCAATGCAATCCCTACCCAATTACCAATGGCCTTTTTTATGGAACTAGAACAAAAAATCTTAAAATTTGTGTGGAGACACAAAACACCCTGAATAGCCAAAGCAGTCTTGAGGGAAAAATCAGAGCTGGAGGAATCAGACTCCCTGACTTCAGACTATACTACAAAGCTACAGTAATCAAGACAATATGGTACTGGCACAAAAACAGAAACATAGATTAATGGAACAAGATAGAAAGCCCAGAGATAAACCCACACACCTATCGTCAACTAATCTATAACAAAGGAGGCAAGGATATACAATGGAGAAAAGACAGTCTCTTCAGTAAGTGGTGCTGGGAAAACTGGACAGCTACATGTAAAAGAATGAAATTAGAACACTCCCTCACACCATCCACAAAAATAAACTCAAAATGGATTAGAGACCTAAATGTAAGACCGGACGCGATAAAACTCTTAGAGGAAAACATAGGAAGAACACTCTTTGACATAAATCACAGCAAGATCTTTTTTGATCCACCTCCTAGAGTAAGGGAAATAAAAACAAAAATAAACCAATGGGACCTAATGAAACTTCAAAGCTTTTGCACAGCAAAGGAAACCATAAACAAGACGAAAAGACAACCCTCAGAATAGGAGAAAATATTTTCAGATGAATCAATGGACAAAGGATTAATCTCCAAAATATATAAACAGCTCATGCAGCTCGATATTATAGAAACAAGCAACCCAATCCAAAAATGGGCAGAAGACCTAAATAGACATTTCTCCAAAGAAGACATACAGACGGCCAAGAAACACATGAAAAGCTGCTCAACATCACTAATTATTAGAGAAATGCAAATCAAAACTACAATGAGGTCTCACCTCACACCAGTTAGAATGGGCTTCATCAGAAAATCTACAAACAACAAATGCTGGAGAGGGTGTGGAGAAAAGGAACCCTCTTGCACTCTTGGTGGGAATGTAAACTGATACAGCCACTGTGGAGAACAGTATGGAGGTTCCTTAAAAAACTGAAAATAGAATTACCATATGATCCAGCAATCCCACTACTGGGCATATACCCAGAGAAAACCATAATTCAAAAAGACACATGCACTCCAATATTTATTGGAGCACTATTTACAATAGCCAGGTCATGGAAGCCACCTAAATGCCCATCAACAGATGAATGGCTAAAGAAGATGTGGTACATATATACAATGGAATATTACTCAGACATAAAAAGGAACGAAATTGGGTCATTTTTAGAGACGTGGATGGATCTAGAGACTGTCATACAGAGTGAAGTAAGTCAGAAAGAGAAAAACAAAGATCGTATATTAACGCATATATGTGGAACCTAGAAAAATGGTACACATGAACCGGTTTGCAAAGCAGAAATTGAGACACAGATGTAGAGAACAAACGTATGGACACCAAGGGGGGGGAAAGCCGCGGGGGGTTAGGGGTGGTGGTGTGATGAATTGGGCAATTAGGATTGACAGGCATACACTGATGTGTATAAAATTGATGAGTAATAAGAACCTGCTGTATAAAAAAAAAAAAAAAATCAAACTCCGGAATCTCAACCTCTAGGGATTCTATTTCAGTTCCATGGAAAATTAACGAACATCCTGAGTGGTTCTTGAATAGGTGTGTCCCATGGACCCATGTTAAGAAATGTACTGTCTACTTGCCCATGATGCTCTCTCCATGAACATCTCTCCTTATCTACAGGGAGTCCCTGAGGTGGCAAGGGGGTGGGGCATCTTTATAATGGTGTATTTAAGGGTGTAGCTCCCACTCCATCCCCGCCACCAAATTTATTAGATGACTCATATCTTTTATTTATTTATTTATTTATTTATGACTGTGTTGAGTCTTCCTTTCTGTGCGAGGGCTTTCTCTAGTTGCGGCAAGTGGGGACCACTCTTCATCGCGGTGCGCGGGCCTCTCACCATCGCGGCCTCTCTTGCTGCGGAGCACAGGCTCCAGACGCGCAGGCTCAGTAATTGTGGCTCACGGACCCAGTTGCTCCGTGGCATGTGGGATCTTCCCAGACCAGGGCTCGAACCCATGTCCCCTGCATTGGCAGGCAGATTCTCAACCACTGCGCCACCAGGGAAGCCCCGAATGAGGAATCTTTTGCAATGGTTCTTCGTGGAAATATTAGAGAGATTAAAAAAATACTGTTGCCTGGGTCCTACCCAAATTACACAATGACTGAGGGTAGGGCCCTAGGTGATTCTAATATGCAGCAGGGCTGAGAACCACTGCAGCAGAAACCCAGGCCTGGCTGCCTTATGGGAGCCCAAGGACAACTGGGCTCTGGGATCTCTCCCCAAATTAGGGCCTGCCTAAATTTGTTTTGTGCAGCCTTCAAGGGCTGGCCTGTGGTGGGCAGAATTCTGTCACTGTCAAAGGCACGGATCTTATCCGTGGGTGGGAGGTCCACTGATACTTCTCAAAATACAATAATAAAATAACAAATCAATGAAAAGAAAATACCAAATCCATATAACCATAAAAAGTAATAAACATAAGCCAATAAATAATAAGAGAGAGCTACGTAGGGAAACATTATGAAAGTATATTAAGAATCAAGGATTCTGATGAGACCAATTCTGTAAACCTAAGGTCTGAAGGAAGTTTTTAAAATTCCTTTTAAATTTTAAATGAGACATTTGCTTTTAGCCGCTGTGAAGCTGGAGAGATCCTGGCCAGGCCAAGGACGTCAGATCTCATTGTCCACCAGCCCTTTGATCCTCCCCTAAAGCCCCTCAATAAAATGGTTTGATTTAAAAAAAAAAAAAAGAGGCATTATTTCTATATCATTTCTGTTTCAGACTTCTCATTCCCACTTTTTTCCTCAAAGGTCCAGTGTCTATTATCCCTGGGAGTCGGGCCCCACCTGGAGGAGACTTCACACTGTGGGCAGACAGGCCTCTAAGGCCTCCAGGGCTTCTCTTCTGGTTCCTCTGTGACAGGGACAGGGCTGTTCCTGCTCTGAGCCTGGGCCAGGTGCTGCCAGCAGTCTGACTACCGTATAGTCGCTGCTGCTAATGTGTTGGCTTGGACAGAGTTACTCTGGTAGGACCTTCTATGAGACTCCCCTGTGCACAGTCTGATAAAAAGGGAACATTTCCAGGCTCTGAACTTTTGGGTTCATCAGTTCTGGGGTGCGTGAGGATTCTGAGTTATTAACGAGAGCTCCTGGTGGATCCCAGGATCAGGGACAGTTGGGAAATGTCACCCTGACACATTTCACTCTGAGCACCTGTGAGCCATGCTCTGGCTCCTCTCTGATGAGTTGACTTTCCCACAGATCTTGACAGATGGGGCACTGAACCTCCTCTTTGAAGGCAACTCATCCCGAACTCCTATTTGGCCCCGGTAGGCAAATTAGGCCGTACGCTTCACCAACATATATTGAGTGCTTGCTGTATGCATCCGGGGGCTTGGCGTTGAGGGTATGAGGGTGTGGACATAGTCCTGGACTCTTCAGAGGCTGCCACCCTCATGGAGAAGGCAGCTCTGCAGATGGTAAAGTGGAAATGGAACTAATGGATTCTTCTTCATCCCGTCCACTACAGTCCAGCCCTTGGATCCTGCCCAAAGCTGAGTGCTGAGGATTTGGATGCCTAGGGAAGGATAGGCAAGGATTTTGAATTTGGCATTGCAGAGAGAGGAGGCAATGGAGAGTCACCCAGTGTGGCTTGGAGTAAAGAGTGTGTGTAAATAAAGTCAGGGGACAGAGGGAGCCCCTGCACCAAGGAGCTCAACCTTTTTGGCATGTCCCAGCCTATTTGAACTTGCAGACTCTTCCGGAGTGTTTGCCTAGCAGTTCCTGCCACCCAAATGCCCTTCTTTCCTTCTCTACCTGGCGAGGACCCGGTGTGGGGGAGTTGAAGGTGAATCAGGGAGGGGACAGGCTGAGAAAGGCAGGCTGGGCTCAGCCCGTGGGGGGCTTGTTGGCCATGTTAAGGATCTGGACTTTATTCTGAGGGCAGCGGGGCATCCATGAAGGGCCTTAAGCTGGCGAGTGACAGGACTGAGTGCTGATGGTCTTCTCCATCAACCGCTCTGGCTGCTATGCGTGGGGTGGGTGTGGGAGGAACGAGATGGGAGGCAGAATGGAGCTGAAGTTTGAGCTCAGCTCACTGCAGGGGGATGCGGAGAAGCAACAGGTTCAGCCCACCTCAAAACAGGTGAGTCCGTCCCTACCTGGGACCCTCCTGAATCCGAGTCTACAGTCAGGGACGAGGAGAGGGGCTGAGAGTCCTGGGGAACCCCGGTGCTCTGAAACACCCGTGCCCAACTCCAGGGCCCCAGGCCTCCACGGAAACAGTGGCTTTTGTCCTGCTTCATCAGAGAACCACTTTGCTGGAAGCAAGAAGTAAAGGCTGGGGCCATGTCTTGATCATGTTTGACATCCATTATTTATGTCCATGACCCTGACACCATCTGCCACTGGTGTGCTGGTGTGACCTCTCAGCGTGGGCTGACTCTGGGCTCTTGTGGATGGGGTCACCTTACCTTGGCATCCCCACTGCTCATCATGGGGCTGGTCACACGTTAGAGACACAAACATCCCTGGTGGGTGCTTGGCAGACATCACTTAGTTTTGTGTGTGTGTTTTAATGAAAAGAAACAGCTGTCTGGCAGAACCCACTTAGGCAAAGCGAGATGCCATCCCAGCATCCCACACACTGAGGTCTACCTGCCAATGGTCTGGACCATGAGCTGGTGGTTTGGCCCAAGGATGAAGCAGCTGGTGCTGTGTTGGCATCCAGGTGTCTATGATAATTGGCGTGGCGTCAAGGCTGGGGTGGTATGTGAATCTAAGACTTGGAAGTAGCAAAGGAAGGAAAAGAAGTGATCTCTTGGGTGGGCCAGGCCCTGTTTTAGGTGTTCTCACATCCATTAAATCACTTGGTTCTTACTCAGTTCAATGGTGGGAACAGTTACCCCAATGGGGAGATAGATCTGCAGAGGGAGAGTGACGAGTTCACAGTCACCTGGGTGGTAAATGGAGGTGTAAGGAATGTGGGCAGGTGCAAGGCTTCACCTGGAAGAGGGGTGTTTTTTTAAAAAATTTTAATTTTATATTGGAGTACAGTTGATTTACAATGTTGTGTTAGTTTCACGTGTACAAAAAAGTGAATCAGTTATACATATACATATATCCATTCTTTTTCAGATTCTTTTCCCATATAGGTTATTACAGAATATTGAGTAGAGTTCCCTGTGCTATACAGGGTCCTTGTTAAATATATTTATATATACACATATATATATAATATATATATATATGTATTTTATATATAGTAATGCATTTATGTTAATCCCAAACTAGAGGAGTGTTACCAAAATAGAGCATGTCCTATAGAAGAGGAAATAGATGTTGGGGGGAGGGTCCTGAAAATCACATAAGAAGAGGCCCAGGAAGGATGTAAGGGATGGAGAAGGCTTACCTAGAGCACACCAACATCCAGATGAAAGTCACTTGGAAGTGTGTCCAGGCTTTCTGTCCACCCTCAGAAAGAGAATCCAACTCTGAAGCCAACTCTGACAGGGTGGTAGCGTTGGTTCAGTGCAAGAGAAATCTTTCTAACCACAAAGGCCTCAAATTGAAAGTGATTCCTTCATAAAGTTTTGCTTTTGGATGCAGCAATAGCATTGGATAATGCATGTTTTTATAGAACAAAATGGTTAGATCATCAGCTTACACTCGAAAAATACGTATGGTTTCTAAGTTGCATTTGAGTTATTTATATTTGCATACTTCGACAGACAGCATTAATGTGTATTAATATTCCTGCTGTAAAAACATTATTCAAGCCAGAGATACTGGCTCTGAAAGAGTCCGTAGTATGTGTAGAGCCATTCTGCTAATAGAAAGGTTAACTTGTATTTTTGAATTATTGATGATTGCTTGTTACTAATTTTTTTTTCTCAGAAAGGAGGAAATTATTAATGAAGAGATCATTGCCAATGTGTCTGACATCTATTAATGGTATCATCTTGCAACCAGCTTAAAAGAGACAGCTGGTCCATGAATTTATGCGTGGAGACAGCTCCAAACGTGCTAACAACTCTGTGGGAGGGTGGGGCTGCCAGGCAGTGAGGCCTGGGCATTGGCACAGGCGGCTGGTGAGAGGTCTTCTCCCGGCTGGCATGGCCTCATCCAAGGGCTGTCAAAGGCTTTGCCGCAGAGGGACCAGGCAGTGGATGGGCTATCACTCTCCTGACATCTTTCCAAACTCTTCTGTTCCCACGGGAGCCCATTAACACCTTTTTGTGCCAGTCACTTACTGGCATTTCCTCCATGCGTGTTTTAGATCTGTGGTTTTTCAACTTGAGCATGCATCAGAATCACCTGGGAGGCTGGTTAAAACACACATTCTTGGGGCCCACCTCCAGCATTTCTGATTCAGTAGGTCTAGGGTAGGGCCTGAGGATTTGCATTCCCAACACGTTCCCAGGTGATGCTGGTGCCACTGGTCCAGGGAACACACTTTGAGAACCAGTTTTTGACTAATGATTGTCAGATTGTGATGTAACACTGTCTCCGGAGAAGGGGCTGGCAAACTTTTTCCGTAGAGAGCAAGGACAGTAAATATTTTCAGTGGTATAGGCCAGATGATCTCTGTCACAGTTACTCAATTCTGCCTCTGTAATGCAGAGAGCAGCCATAGGCAATATGTAAACAAATACACGAGATTGTGTTTCAGTAAAACTTTATTTATAAAAACAAGAGGCAGGCCGGATTCTGGCTTATTTGAATAATGTTTTTATGGCAGACATATTAATATGCATTGCTGCTTTTGTTACCGAACCAAACTTAAGTCCGCTTGCCTGTGTGCAGTAAAGCCAATCTACTTACACCAGGTTCTGGTGAAGGAAAGTGCAGCATTTATTGCAAGCAAGGAGTCCAGGGCAGCTAGTGCTTTAAAGACCCGAACTTCCTGAAGGCTTTCAGGGAAAGATTTTTAAAGACAGGGTAAGGGAGGGGGGTTGTGGGATGTGTGATAAGCTCATGGACGTTCTTCTGATTGGCTGGTGGTGAGGTAATCAAGAGTCAACATCACCAGCCTTCTGGTTCCAACGGGTCTGGGGTCTACTTGCTGGTGGGCAGCATACAGTTAACTTCTTCCACCTGGTGGAGGTTTCAGTATCTGTACAACAGCTCAAAGGATATGGCTCAGAATATTATCTCTAGCCCTTGAGGAAGAACTGAAAATCCTTGTCTTTGTTTAATGGCTAAACTATTATTATTTTGTCCTGCTTGACTGTTTTCCTTTCTTTCTGCATTTTCTCACTTCTCTGATTAAATGTACTCTTTGGAACTCAGGGAAGCCTAGGAGGCTACAGTTTTTCTACAGACAAGAGGCAGGCAGAGGACCTAGGTCAGGGGCTGTTCTAGGAAGTCCCCATACACTTTCTGTCAAGACATGCAAATATAAATAACTCAAATGCAACTTAAAAACCATAAGTATTTTTCAAGTGTAACCGCATGACCCAAACATTTTGTTCTATAAAAACATGCATTATCCAATAATATTGCTGCATCCAAAAGCAGGACTTTAGGAAGGAATCCTTTTCAGGTGGTAGTGCTACTGAGCCCAAGCTTGTACTGCTCGTTGCAGGACAGGCCAATAAATCAAGAGATGAGTTGCTGGGGCAAGGATTAGCAACTTTATCCAGAAAGCCAGCAGACTGAGAAGATGGTGGGCTAGTGTCCCAAGGAACCATCTTACCCGAGTTAGAATTCAGGCTTCTTTCATACTAAAAGGGGAGGGGGTAAGATATTTCCCGGTTCTGGTCAGACTCGGGGGAAGGAAGGGATGTGTTATTGTCGTCCTTCCTTCAGCCATTCACAGGTGGGCCTACTCAGGATGTATCCTGTGAACTAAGCAAAGGTATTTCAGCTTAATGCTCATTACCTGGGAGGCAGGATTCCCAGAGACGGGCCATTATGTATAATTTAAGCTTATAGGCAACATCCCTTTAGTGGTTAACTTGTAATAGAATACAAAGGTTCTTCCCTATTACAGTAGTTTTCTGACCCCTGCTTGAGAGCAGCACTGTCTAATAGAACTTTCTGCAAAAGTAGCCATAGGCAGTACACAGATGAATAAACATGGCTGTGTTCCAATAAAACTTTATTTAAAAACAACAGGCAGTGGGCCAGATTTGGCCCATAGGCTGTAGTTTGAGCAGTGCTGTCTGATAGAATTTTCTGTGTTAATGGAAAGGGTCTATATCTGTACTGTCCAATATGACAGCCACTAACCATGTGTGGCTCCTGAGCACTTGAAGTGTGGTTGGTACGACTAAAGACTGCATTTCTAAATTTTATATTTAAACGGCTAAAGGTGCCCTGTACAAGAGCAAGGAGAGAGAAGGCTCCAGTGGAGGGCCACTCCTCGGCTGCCTCCCTACACAGGGTGTTGCCTCTTTGAGCCTCAGTTTCCTTGTGTATAAGATGGAGATAAAACAGTAGCTATATCACCGGGCTTTCTCCAGGGGTAAGTGAAGCATCTTGGCCCAAGTTGTCTTCCCCCGGTCCTTTGCTCCCCACTGAAGAACTGTCATCATTGGGGGCAGGGGAGGGGCTGGGGAGATGGAGATCACCACTGGGATCTTTACCTCCCTTCTCTTTGTCCAGTCTTTCCCACGAGACTGTAAGCTCCATGAAGGCAAAGACCAAGTCTACTGTTCAAGCTGCAAACCCACAGCCCTGCCATCCCTGGCACATGGCAGCCAGCCAGCTCACTTGTTGAAAGAATGCCCATGTTTCAGGCTTCCCCTCAAACTGTGCTCAGATTAAGTGATCTGCAGCTAAAGTGTCTGAACACTCCAGTCTTGGCCCCCACCAGAACCGAAAGGGAAGCCACTGTGCAGACAGGGACACTGAGGCTGAGAGAGGTCTTGCCAAAAGTCCCACGGGGTTAAGGGCAGAGTCATCCCAAGGATAAGGAGCTACCTTCTTGAGTGGAATTGAAAGGGGCAGGGGGGCCTTTCCAGCCATCACAAACCCCACCCCAGGCCCTGGCTTCCTTACTTCAGCACTGACACCGAACCCAGCCCTGAGCCAGGAGTGAACATGTGGTCAAGTTCCCCCAGCTCCCCAGGCTGATGGGGGGCAGGTGGGAAAGCAGCCCCTCCTTTCTAATCAGCACCGAAGTCCCAGTGAAGGACGGTGGGAGATGATGCTGTCACTCTCCATGAACTCCCTCCCTTGAGAAGCCAGTCATCTGTGGCCCTGAGCCAGCCCTCCCTCTCCCCCTCCCCCGTCAACCTCCCATCACCCAGCAGCTCTGTGTTAAGTGTCCAGGTGCCCTTTGAGAACTCAGGCTTGTAGAAAAGACCCAGGGGACAAACCACATTCCCCCCAGTGTGAAAAGCATCCCCACAGCAGCTGTCCCAGGGGGCCTTGGCAACAGGCCTAGGGCAGGAAGTGCCTCTCTGCCAAAGTTTCACAGAGAAGCCTTAAGGACCAGCATGGGCTAACTGGGGAGATGATGCAGGGAAGGGCCTTCCAGGCAGAGGGAATGGCAGGTGCAAAAGCACGGTGCTGTGACCGGAGTCAGAGTCCTACTGGGCAGCAGGTTAGGCTCCTGAAGGAACAGAGGGGTCAGTTTCCAGGTGGAGGGCGGCTGGGAAAGCCCAAAGGGCCATGGCTCGGCCTGGGCAGGCACAGGCTAGTGCTGAGGGCAGGCAGTGGTCCTGCTCCACCAGCTTGGTCACCTTGCGAACAGAGCTTTTTCTTGGGGCCACGTGAACCCCATTCAGTGGGATATTTTAAGGCAGTGATATAGCATCTCTAGAGTGTGGGTGTGGGAGGGCTTGTGCTCTGACTCTATGAGAACTGCTATTTTATACTTTTCCAGAAAGTCTGAGACAGGGTATGATTAGGAGCCAAAGGGAACCAGGACAAGTTAGAAGCTCCTTAGGGGCTTAGAAACCTCCTGCTCCCCTGGGTCAGGCCCTGGGATCAGCCATGCCCAGAGTCACAGGTCATGGGCCTGGGTCAGGCCTCCCTAATAACTCCCCTGCCTGAGACAGGCCTCGGGTGACGGAGGAAGAAGCCAGCTGTTTAGCTCTGAGCAGAAGGGATCTTCCCAATCCAACTGTCCCGAGAGCCAGTCATCTGTGTGTCCCCGGAGACTAGCAGAGCAGGGCATGTGGTTAAGTGCCCTGTAGGTATTTGTAGAATTATTAAGAATCTCTGAGGCAGCTGGTAATAGGTCCCACTCCCAGGCCTCTCCCCAGACTTGCAGAATCCCACTCTCCCCAGGCAGGGGTCTGGGAAGCAGAACTAGGCTAGCCCAAGCCCTTCACCTGTGAAGGTGGTGGGGGGCAGCTAGACAAGAGTGGAAGAATTAGCCTGGGATTACAAGTGTAGCATGGGGGCAGTTAGTGGTCTCTATTCAAGGCGACCGTTCCACTCCATCTAGTGGGAACTGGGGTGCAGGAGAGGGAGACTGTGTTCTCTGCCAGAGCAACTCAATCCAGAGCCCCAGGCTCCCCAGTTGTGGAAACCCTAGCCATGCCTGACTTTCATATTTCTCCCCAACAGTCTGTCCAGTCCAATCCTTGGAGTCCCAACAAGGATGTGACTGGGGATGGGGTGGGGGGCTGGGGCTTGCTGAAACAGAAGAAGGAGGGTTTTGGCCAGGTTCACAGAGTGTGAATCCCTTGAGCTTTGCCCAGAGGCCCTGCCCCTGGCTTTTACAGCCCAGGCCCCCAGCCAGGACCAAGTGGCACCTGGTCTCTTCCATGAGATCCCCTGCTCCCAGGAGAGCAGAGTCCCAGCCTGTGGGCTGCTAGGGACAGCTTGGACTCTGATCTGTGGTTTTAGGCTTTCAGCCTCAACCAGGTCTTTGTTCAGACCGGGAAGAAAAAGGAAAAAGCTACAGGGATCTGTCTCCGGAGAAGGGGAAGGGGGAAGGCAGCAAGAGAGATTGGGATGCCTCATGCCCAGTCTTCACCCCCTCGCGTGTGGGGTGGCGACAAGGGAGAGGTATGGGTGAATGAGAGGGGTGCCTGTGAGGCTGACGGGGAGGGGGGGGATTGCGGCGCGGTCATAGATGCACCCAGAAGAGTGTGTGTGTGTGTGTGCGCGCGCGCGTGCTGGAGGTGGGGTGACGACTCTTACATGAACTACTCATGGCAGGGCGTGCCCGAGACCCTCGCCAGCGGACACCTGCTACAGTTGAGGGGAAATGCCCCTCCCTTCCCCCCATTCACCTGGTCCCCCCTCCCGAGTCGAGACGTCTGCCCCCTCCTTCCCTCCTCTCGCATCCGTCCCCCCACTCACCTGTTCTCCCACGGCTTCTCCCTCTCTCCCTTCTCCCCCCACCGCCCCCTATACCTGCACCCCGGCCGGGCAGATGGTGCGCGGCGGCGCGGCCCGGGGGGAAGGGGCGAGGACCCCGCGGGGCGCGTGACTGTACGAGCCAGCTGCCCCGAGCCACCGGGCCCGGCGAGGGTGCGCGAGGAGCCCGCGTGGGCCAGGCGCGGGCGTGTGCGAGGCGCGGGCGTGCGCGCGAGGGTGTGTGCGCGGCCGAGGCGGAGCGTCGGGCGGGTGGCGGCGGCGGCGGCGGCGGCGGCGTTAGGACTCCGGGGACACCGCCCCCCGCCCCGCGTCCCGCCCCCGCCCAGCCGCCCGCCTCAGTTCGCGCTGCGCCTCGGCTTCGAGCGCAGCGGCGCCGGCTCCGCGAGCCCAGCGGCGTGCACCGCCTGCGGCCGCGCCGACGATGCGGGGCCGCCCCGCGCCCGCCCCAGTCCCGGCCCCCGCGGGAAGGGGCTGAGCCACCGCCGCCCGGATGGCGAGCCTCGCCGCGCTCGCCCTCAGCCTGCTCCTGCGGCTGCAGCTGCCTTCGCTGCCCGGCGCCCGGGCGCAGAGCGCCGCAGGTGAGTGCGTCCCCGGCCCCTTCTCCCTCCCCGGCGCGTCCGGGCGCCTGCCGCCGGGCCCCGGGAGGAGAAAGTTGTGCAGGCTCGCGGGGGATGCGGGGGGCGGCTGGCCGGAGCCCGGGTCCCCGACTGCAGCCGCGGGCAACCGTGTCCAGGCGCGCCCGGGCCAGCGTGCCCGGCCCCCGGCGTCCCTCGGCCGGCCGCGTTCGGCGAAGTGCGCCGCTTTACTTTCCTGCGGAGCCCCCGGCCTCGAGTAACTTTCCGCGGCTGTGGCGAATATTTCCGCTCGCCGCCTCCCACTTGTCGGAATCTGTCACTTGAGTGTGTGGGGCGGCGAGATGGGAAGCGGCATCGACGCCCGGGGTGGAGCGTCCTCTCCCCGGCAGCCTCCTGGGCAGCGCGCGCTTTTCGTGGGGAGGACCGGTCGCCAGCAGGCCGAGGCGGCCAGGGCGGTGGCTTTTCTTGTCTCACGGGAGAGACAGGCGGCCCCAGACTTGCTCTAACCACGCTGCTTCCCTGAGCTTGTCTTTACGCCGCTGAAGGCACCGTGGAGGTGTTGGTGTTAAGGATCGAGACGGCGATCCCTTCTCCCGACCCCGTGGTTCTTATCCGAAGCAAACGGGCGCCCCTGTTAAGGCCCTTCAGGTGGAGGGGCTTTGACCTGTGAGCGTGTCTGCTCCAGAAAAGTTTGGGGGACTCGTATTTGGATTTGACCACGGGGAGGAGGCGAGCAGAGGTAGTTCCCCCTGTGTGTGTGTGTGGGGGGGGGGCGTTTGTCCTGGCATGCTACTAATGGCAAGTTGGCATGCAGAGGAGGCCACCAGGATCCGGGATCTTACACATCCCCAAAGCCCGCGGGAGGCAGCTTCCAGCCCTGAGCCCCCAAAGAGTAGGCGGTGGGGGAAGGAGAGAAGGGAGAAAGGGGTGCAGGTATGCTTCCAAGTTCAGAATCACCTTGCAGTTTCCAATTAGCTCAGGTGTGACCACGCTGAGGGGAGATTGCTGGGATCACAGGGGCAGGCTGAGATGAGGTAGTGGGACTTAGGAAAAGATTCGTTTTGGATTGATGAGTAACAGCGGTGCCCATCTAGTATCACGCTGAAAGAAAGAGAAGGGAAGAAAGAGAAACTGTGGGGGAGTGTAACCTCTTTAAACAGGCTGCTTCTGAGGTTAAGAGCCGCTGGAGTGACATTCCAGTGGAAATGCACTGGAGTCTTCCTTGCTCCAAAACGGGAACTGAATATGGGACTTCTGCGAAGGAACAGCTTGTTTCGTGGCTGGGAAGTTAGGTGACTAGGACACTTCTTTTGAGGTGTGTGAAGCTGAAAGGTTGGTTTAGCAAGTAAGAGAAGAGGGACAGCCACATCTTGTGAAGATGGTGCACAATTCCTGTTTTCCTCGTTTTGGGTCTGTGTTAGGTATGCTAGGGCAGGGAAGGAGGAGGATGCTTGGGGGCATTCCTGGGGACCAGGCATCATTTGTGACTTAATTTTTTACCATCCTCCAAGACCTGGCCGGCCTGCCACCCATGAATAGTACTCAGGTTTCTGCGGCAAGAACCAGTGTCAAAAATATTCCTCCACGGGTCTCAGAGCGTTCTTGGGTGGCGTGCGGTAAAACCGTACGGGCTTGGGAAGCTGCCCGATGCTAAAAGCAAGCCGGCTCCGGATGCTCCCACCAGGTGGCGCTCGCCCACAACTGTTAAAATGCAAATCTAGTTGCTTTTATCTCCGGAATAGAACTTCTTTTCAATTTTTAAGTGAGTAATGTGTTTATTCAGCAGCCTTTTGTTAAAACATTTAGAGAAGTGTGAGGAGCAAGCACCTTTTCTTTGTTTGCTCTTCGGAACACAGGGGAAGGAAAAGCAATCCTGGAGTACAGTTTGGGAAGAAATTTAAGGCACCATGTTTCTTTTGATTCGACCTGAGCTGAGTGGCTTCTGCAAACCTACTTTAGCGTATACTTAGCAAGTGGCTGCGTTTGTTCCAGGGGCTCCTTAAACGAGGGGGGGAGGATTAACTTGTGTTGGAGATTTGATGCATTCTAAGCCTCACTCATCTGTAAAAATGGGAATTTTCTCTATGTATCTATTCTCTCCTTTCTGGTTTAATGCTAACTAGAACACTTAATTATTTTTTCCAGGTTTCTAACATCTGCACTTGTAGATGCAGGAATGCTGCAGATGTTGACTTTTAAAAATGGACTTCTTACTTTATTTATAAATGCAGACATTGTTGGAACCCAAATCTAAATATGACTATAGTTTGATTTCTTTGAAAGAATCTCATTTAAAACTTGGGGCAAGTTTGGGTAAATAATACGTTTAAAAACTCAGTGGTGTGCTCTCCATATTCTTTTAATCTGAAAATTCTCAGTCTCGAAAGCAATTTCAGTTTGTAAGCTTACATCCAGTACACAGTTGGGGTGATATATTTTGCTGTAATGTGTCGGTCACAGTGTCCAAAAGTCAGTGGTGAAAGCTTGTCGTCAAAAGGCAATTTCCTTCTTCCTTCTTGTGAGATGTGTTTCATGAGCCAGGATTATTTTTGTAAGCAATGATGGCAAAAAAAAAAACAAACATTTAAAATCAGCCTCTGAAAAGTGTGGCAAAAACATGATTTGGGATAAGGAAAGAAGGAAACAGTTAAACAAACGGATAAGGGGATAATTCGTTTATTTACTAGTGGGTTTCAAATCCGTACATTGAGAGCAAAAATGGATCTGAGAGGGACTGACTTGCCATCGCAATTGTTAGTGATGTAGTCATTTAACTCGATAATCATTGCCACATACCTCTGGGGAACTGTTAACAGTACAGTCAAATTTCACTTTCTCTCCTGGATTGCTTGATTTGTTTCCTAATAAAAGAACCATTAATGTGCAAACCTGGCTAGGATTCTGTTTCAGCAACAATCGCAAACATGTTCGTAGTGAAAACAGACCACCGTCTTGGGTTACAACCCACTGCCTTTCTTTCTCCTCTCCTTCTTTTCTTCTTGCTTAGCTCCTGCAGGCTCCAGGCTGCCAGCTGAGACGGCATCCTCTGTAGTAATGTAACTGTCACCTTTCAGAGCCACAATCACAGGACATTACAGCATCATTTTTTTGAGCACGGGATACTCCCATGACTCTCTGGCAGTGTGTTGCTGTGGAAACAAGAGCAATGCCATACAGGCAGTGGGTCCTTGATACACAGTTATTGATGATGATGAAGAGATGGTAGAGTCTCGTGGCACCTGTGATGGGGGATGGGGGAGTTTAACTCGGGAGGCAGCCTGATTGAACAAAAAAGAGTATGAGCTTTGGAGTCTGAAGTCCTCAGTTTGAATACTGCCCCTGCCTCTTTCCAGCTGTGTCAGCCTGGGCAAGTCATTTCCTTCTCTAATCCCCAGCTTCTCATTTGTCAGGTGAGAATGATTATAGCTGCCTCCCTGGATTTTGTAAAGACTAGATAAGATGATGCACGAAGAGTGAGTGCATTGTACTACTTTATCCTGAAGGGGAGCCTTTTCTCTTACTTGCCCTGGCATTGATGCATGTACACAGGCCAAGGGGGCACTGATGTTAAGCTCAGTTATGAATTGAAAATTAGATGGCTGGGTTTTGGTGATGATTTTTAGTGTTTCTCTTTTTCTTCCTTTTGGGGGCTTGATTCTCTGCAGCCACTTGTAGAAAGGGATTTGGAATGAAACAGGTGATACTAATACATTTGGCCATTCAAAGGTTTAGATAGGCGTGTTTAGTTCCAAGCATGTTTTACCTTGTAAATGAGAACGGATGGAAAACAGAGTGGTCGCACATTGTAACGGGACAGTGTTCACGTATGTCTTCCCTCCCTTCCTACCACCCTCCTCACACTGTCTTCCTTGCCTCCCGGCTCTTCCTCCTGCTCTACTGCCATCTTTTACCTAACCTAGAAATCAAGTGCGTGGCACTCTGGGGCTGTGAGGGGAAAGGTGCTTTGTGCACTTGACAAATACGCAAAGACTAAGTAAACACATAGAGGGCTCTGGCGGTCCAGTAAGTAAAAAAGCTATGAGATTATTGAAAACAAACCATGCCTGACGGGTGTAATAGCATTTGCAGGCACATTACGGAATTGGGGCTAGGAGGCAGCACCATGTAGATATTAGAAAGTAGTTAGAGTGTCTTGTGAAATCTTATAAAATGGATTCAAATTGGTTTGGAGAGGAAGAATGCTGTGGGTCTTCTATGGATTAAGAGCAATCGGATGCAGCCAAAGGGACTGCGGGGGTCACTAGTGTTGTGTGCAGGTGGGACAGGGCAACCAGAGGGGGTCATGGGATTCAGCAATGGATGTGGTCTTGCTGGACACCCTTATTTGCCTGGAAGAGGGAGAAACGACCATGATCATATTTATTTATTATCTATTGGTAAGAGTTGCAGGTTGCAGAAAAGATACAGAGGGACGCAGTGAGGATGCGAGGTATAGATCCCAAGGGATCTGCCAGAAGTCAACTGTGAAAAATGGGAATTAATGTGTCAAAAAGGCAGAGTGGTGAAAGGATGAGGAGCCACTGAGAAACAGTGATCCTTTGGCCTGTTTTATTTCAAAATGTCAGCATTGTTTCCCTTGGTACATCCTAGGTATTTACCCAGGTGAGGGCTGCTCAGAAACCCCACCAGATCCACCATCAGACTGATGGGTGACTAATAAATTGAAGTGAGTCTACAGTGTTACAGACAATTTTTTTTTCACACTCTAGTCAAGCTGCTGAAGTATATCTGACACACACATTCACTGGTGCACAAGTGGAATAGATAGAAAGTCTTTCCAATTTCTTGAATATTCAGCTTACAATCTTCATTTGATGCTGGAGGGAATAAAAAATGGTGACGCCACTTTGGTAAGTGGTTTGGCAGTTTCTTTAAAAAGTTAAACGTACACGTGCCATAGGATACAGCCATTTCACTTCTAGGAATATACCCAACAGAAATGAAAACATATGTCGACACAGAGACACGTACGTGAATGTTCATAGCAGTGTTATTCATGGTTGCCAAAAGCTGGGAATAATCCAAATGTCCATCAACTGGTGAATCCATCCAGTGGAATACTACTAGCAGTAGAAGGGAATGAACTATTGATAATATGCTACAGCATGGATGAACCTCAAAAAACATTACACTAAGCAAAAGAAGCCAGTTACAAAAGATTACATATTGTATGAAATATTCAGAAAAGACAAATCTATGGAGCCAGAAGGCAGAACAGTAGTTGCCTGGGGCTGGGCATGGGAGCAGGGATTTGTAGCAAGTGGGCATGAGAGAACATTTTGGAGTGATGGAAAGATTTGAAAACTGGAAGGTGGTGATGGTTGAGTAACTCTCTAAATCCCAGCTCCCGGCTTGTGATATGAACTTGGTAAGTTACTTCACTGTTCTGAACCTTTATCTCTGCATCTGTAAAGGGGGCACACCAGTGCCCTGGTGCTGCAAGAGCCAGAGGTAACTCCTGTAAATTGTCAAGCTTGGCTCCTGGCACAAAACAGGCACCCAATAAGCGGCATCACTCTTAATTGTGCCTTACCAGTCTCCAAAATAGTTTGTTGCATTCACTATTTGCAAGGCGTTATTTTTGGTTTGTCCCTCCACCCCCCTTGTAGGCTCTTTAGACTGTGAATTAAATCAATGAGCTAACGTTTCTTCCCTCTCATCAGTTTGGCAAAAATGAAAAAGTTTAAGGCTATCAGGTTTTGATAAGGATCTGAGCAATTAGGTGGCTTTGTTCACTGTTGAGTAGTGACTATTGAAACAGCTTTTTTGAGTGCTCATTTGGCAATGTCTATTAAAACTGAAGATGCGAATGCTTTGTGCCTGGAGTGTTTTGGTAGGGTTTGGATTGGGGGCGGGGAGGGAATAGACCATTCATTCATTTTCTTTCTCATTAAGCCAAGAATGTAGAAATTTAACAGAAGGGTGGAAGTCCCCTTGCTCGGGAGCAGATACAACATGCTTTTGGCCCCTCAGTTTCCTAACAGGATGAACAACTTTCAGGGGTGAGGAAACAGCTCATGTTTTTCTGCCTTTTGTGAGGGCTTCCATCAACACCCCAGAAGAACGTGCCACCGGCAGTTCATATGCTGCTCTTAAGATGTTTATTAACCTCAAACATTCTGGACATCATGACACTTGTCCTCTTCCAGGGGAGGACGCAGTGCTGTCACCCGCATTCCTAGCTCCAATTTCCCAAGACCCTGGAAAGCCTGTTCCTCTCGGATCACCCAGACTTAACTTTACTTCCCTTTTATCCCAGTGGTTCCGAAACTGATCATGAGATCACAAACCCATTTCTCTTGATCCTCCTGTAATTCATAGTGGGTGGTTATTTATCTTTTAAGGGTCATGTATTTGTCTCTTTGGAACCAAGCATGAATTCATGAATTCATATCAGCAAGGAGAACTTTTTAAAGCCTGCTTAAAGTTTAATCCTCATGAATGGGGTGGCTTTGAATGGCCTGTACTTGCTCTTATGGATTATAATTATGACTTTTCTGCTGCTCAATTGATCACAAGTTAGTCATTGAGAGCCCCTTTAAACCAGATCCTTTTTCACCATTTTCACACATCTTTGAGAGCATCCTGATTTTTCTGTGACAACAAGGAACTTCAGGCTTACCCCTAGGTTTTCTGTCCCAAACATGTAGTCATTTATTTATTTTTTTAAAAAAGAGCCCAGAGGGAAGAGATATGGGAACATATGTATATGTATAACTGATTCACTTTGTTATAAAGCAGAAAGTGACACACCATTGTAAAGCAATTATACTCTAATAAAGATGTTTAAAAAAAAAGAGCCCAGATCCCTTTTTGTGGAGACATCAGAACCCGAGCTGCACATTGTGAGGTTTTATTTGAACACTGGAAGAGAATAAAACAGGGGCTCTTGGTAATGTTAGGGATAGAAAAAGATACTTTAAACAGCATGCCTTTATGACCATTTCTCTCTTTGGTTTTTTTAAAGTTCATTTGAGCATGAGAACGTATTTGTCTAATTAAAAATAATTTTGTCGTTGTCAAGGTATGTGCTTAAATGTGAGTATAACCTTGAAGTTGATGTCACTATTCTTTCTTAAGCATCTTGGAATTGGCCCCTAAGTGCACAGGTCCAGATGATTCTCACCTGTCAGTGTTTGTTGAGCACCAGCTTTCTAAAATGAAGAGAAAGAAACCTATCCCAGTCTCATCCTAAGGCAACTTGGTGAGTTGTCTATTGCCGTGTAACAGGTTGTCCCCCGAAACTCAGTGGCTTTATTTTCTCACAGTTTTTCTTTGAGTCAGGAATTTGAGGGACACAGCTGGGTTCTCTGGCTCTGGATCTCTGCAGTCAAGATATTGGCTGGGGCTGCAGTCAGCTCGGCTCGAATGGGGAAGGGTCTGCTTCCAAGGTCACTCACTTGGTTGTTGGGAGGATTCAGTTACTCATGGCTGTTGGATTGAGGGCCTCAGTTCCTCATGAGCTGGAGAGAGGCCAACTGGGTTCCTTGCCGAGTGGGCCCTCCATCACAACATGGTTCCTGGCTTCACCAGAGTGAGCTATTGAGGGGATAGGAGAGTGTATGAGCAAGCAGGAAGTCAGTCTCTGTAACCTCATTTTGGAAATGATATCTCATCACTCTTGCCATCTTCAAGTAAAGTCACTAGATCCCGCTCACCCACAAGGGGAGGGAATCACACAAGGGCTTGACTACCAGGAAGCGGGGATCTTTCATAGCCATGTTAGGAGCTGCCAACCACAGGAACCTCAAATAAATGACACGCAGTATAGGAAACCTTGTATCTTCGGGGAAAAAATACAAACATCACTTTTAAAGTGTGTTCACATCTTTTCATTCTTTTTATTATTTTGGGCACCAGTATCAGTTCAGTGTCAAGATTTCACTCCTTAAAGGACTTTGAGTAGAGAGATTTATTGTCTCGTAATTGACTTAGCTTAAATCTTAAAAAAGTTAATTATGAAGGTCAGAAAGTAAAAAATGAATTAATATGAAGATTCATCAGAAAACTTTTCAAAGTTTATCCTAAAAGTTGAAGTACTGTGTTTTTATAAGACTATAAAACGTTCACACTAGGATGTAGGTTCCACAAGAACCATTTTATAATAAACACTAGTAATTTAGGGCTATAATAAAGTTTAGCTAAAATTTACTATATTTATTGCATATAGATATCCCAGTTCAAAAATTTAGTACTTAATATTTTAGACCTTTCTGACCCATGTCTAGAGAGTTTTTTAATTTTCACATAAGACTAAAATTGATAATTTATTAAGTTACAGTGATTGAAAGGTTTAATGTAAATATACAAATTATTATATGGATCAAAACATGTCCTGCATGTACGTTTAGTTTTGATTGCTGAGGCAGTAGTACAGTCATTACAGAAGAACTTCAATCACAGTATTCTTTTAGGTGACTGGTTGGGGCCCATGAGATCTTCTAGGAAGGATGGTTTTGTCAAAATCCAGATGGGTTGAACAGACATTGGAGTTCCTGATGGGGATGTGCTCCAGGAATTTACCTGTTACTCAGGTTACCTATTTGATAGGTGGTGGTTCCAGAGGTCCCCATTGCACTTTCCTAGGCAGTTGTAAGTAGGCGGGAGGGTCACCAGTTTATGCTGGTCCCAACCCCAAGCTCTTTTGGATTTATCTCCGTAAGGTGACCTTGAGGAAGGAGGAAACCAAGACACCTTGAGTTTGCCCATTATATTCCTTGGGGAAGTGCTTGTCTGGGTTCCACTTTCAGGGGCTTGGACTTTTGAGCAGTTTCTCATTTATTCATTGTCATCTTCAGTCCTGCTGAGTCAGGCTGTGCAAGGTTGGGTGCCAGTCACCCCTCCTGCTATGAGGGAGGTGAGGGCATAATTGTCCTAGGTGTCTAGGTCAGGGCTGCTGCACATGGCTCTGTGGAACCTGCACAGCTGTACATGCAGGACTGGGTCAAGGACCTCATTCTGCTCCAATGGATCAGCTTTGAGTTCAAAGCTATTTCCATGTTCAGTCTCTCTCCTATTTCCAGAACCAGAGCTCCTGATATTTTTAACTATTATTTTTTCTTTCTTCTGCCAAATATTTTCTGTTTACCATCTCTGCACCTGTTACATTATCTTTTTACTTTTTGTTATAGGAAATGTGTGCACTGGGTTGGGGGAATGGTTTTCAGCTCAGAAACTTTGGAAACTAAGACTTTAAGCAAGATTCTAACATGTCTCAAACCGGGGCTGGGGAGGGATGGGGTGGGGTGGGAGGAATGATCAGTTATATTCAGAAGCCAGGAGCATGTCCGGCCTCTTCCCTGTATCTCAGCTGGTTCCAGTTTAGGATGGTTATCTTCCTCTAAACACATTGTTTGGAACAAAGCAGAGGGCAGCTCTCTAACACTTGGATTGCATTGTCTTGAGACCCTTTAAATTGGATTTATGGAGGAACTGTGGAATCTCCTGGAAAAGAGGAAACTTGTAGTTTCCACCTGTTGAGATGCTCAGTTCAAACATGCAGACACCTTAACTGAACCCAAGTACCATACCACTCTTGCTTTAAACAGAAGTTTAAAAAACTTTCTTGGCGGGGTGTACTTATCAATGCAAAATTTTCCCTTTCAATTAAATCTTTAAAATTTTCTGTACAGAGGATGTGTGTTCCAAGTATAACATTATTTCTGGGACTTGACCCCTTGAACACGATTTTTGGTGGAGGAGTCACCTGAACAAATCCCAGAGTTCCAAGGTCACCACTGTGTGTAAAGATGTACACATATTTTATTTATTTTTATTTTTTATTTTTTTATATTTAAATGTAATTTTCTTTTTTTAACATCTTTATTGTAGTATAATTGCTTTACAATGGTGTGTTAGTTTCTGCTTTATAACAAAGTGAATCAGCAATATATCCCCGTATCTCCTCCCTCTTGCGTCTCCCTCCCACCCTCCCTATCCCACCCCTCTAGGTGGTCACAAAGCACCGAGCTGATCTCCCTGTGCTATGTACACATATTTTAAAATAGATTTCCTTAGTTTAACTTGGGACCGCTCTCCTTATTGGTCGCTATTTTAGTGAAGGTTGATGAAGTCAGAACTCCCTTACCTTTATTATCTTTACATCTTTTTGCACATAAAATGTTCAGCGTACATTTAAATTCACTTGTATGCAGAAGCACATTGTAATTGCTTTTACCTGAGAATCGACTTAGCAATTCCTAATTCCACTCTCATTTCCTCGTACCTCCAAAACCTCAGCAGGTATCATTTGTCATTGGAAAGTTGCTGACCACCTGTTCCACCTGGAGCTCTAGGGGTCCTTGGTACCTCCCCTATTCTAGCCTACCTTTTCAGATGTCTAACTGGGGGCCATCCCTTTGTGATCTGTAGGTTTTGGCTCAAATCTGACATTTCCTTCTTTTGGGGTCTCAACTCCCTTTGGAGATTCTTAGCTTTAGCTACCGTTTTGGCTCATATAGAAGATTCCAGGAATTATGCCTTGGGCTCATTGCCCTTGGCTCAGCCATCTTTTACTATATGCAAGGTCCAAATGGTATGAGGCAGAGGAACAGTGAAGGAATTCCACTTGGCTCAGAGCCTCTCACAGAAATTCTCACGTTTCAGCATGTTTTACTTATTGTTTCCTACTTTGGCATTCTGATCTCAGAGTAAAATCTGGCCATGATAGTGAGCACAGCATGCCTGTCCCATTTCTGACACCAATGGCGTAATTAAAATGGATTACAAATTATCTGGCAGAGACCTTGTATGTGCTCCAAACTTCCATAAATTCCTGATTTATTTAGCTAAAGATACAGGATATCATGGAGGTGAGGTGACTACAGAGAGATGAAGCAGATGTGGTGTCTTGGCCTGACCTTTTCTGGCCTCTTGGTTCCCCTCATGGGGTGCATACTTGCTGGTGACATCTTCAACACTGGCAGAATCCTGCTTATGCACAGAAGCAGCCCAGTTTTGGCTATGCCATTGCATAGCATCTTGGAAGATCCTATACTAAAAATATGAGCGTCTATTAAGAGATATTTACCAATATTTACAAATAGATTCTTCTGGTTCATGAAGCAAACTCAGCATCTGCAAGGCCACATCCTTTTCTGTAGGAAGAAAAAAGAGCCAATTTTATGGATGTAACAATCGAATATTGTATTAATAATCACAGTATAAGAAGCAAAATGGAAGGCTACTCTTCGCAGAATAGGTATAGAGAGAAATGGAATTGAGATGGTAGATAAACGGCATTTTGGCTTTAATTTGTAATATTCTATTTCATTTGAAAAGGAGAATACATTTAAACTTTGTTAAAATTAGTTGATAATTCTTGATAGAGAAGAACATAGGTGTTAATTATACTTCTCTTTGTAATATTTCTGCATTTCAATTATTTCCTTTAAAAAGTGATACCCTTGCAATTTAAGATTTGTTGTAAATTATAGGGATTTTCAACATACGAACTGTTCCTCAATCATTCTTTCAAAACAAATTGAGGTCTTATTTTCTTTATGGAAAGCTGCCTTTCAAAGTCTGTAATGAGGATTCCTATGGGGAATTCTAAGACCCCTGCATCTGGTTAGAAGGAGCAAAGGAGAGAATTGTGTTACAAATGTAGGGAGGCACTTGAGCATGAGTGACTTGGGGCCCAGATGGAGGGGCCTTCTTAGGCATCAGTGTCCATCTACCTCCTACACCTTCTCTCTCCTGGGGCCACATGGAGAAATAACAGAGATTCTTCCATGGGGCAGCCTTTGGGTTTGCTTGAGGCCTTGGGTTTGCTTGAGGCCTTGGGTTTGCTTGAGGAGGGTACATTTGACACAGAAGAATAATGTTCCACAATCTTTTCAATGTTTAGAGTTGCTGTGAACCTAGGCACAGTTTTCCCATCTGTAAAATGAGCAGATGACTTTGGTGTTTCTTAAGGGCTGGAGTTCTAGTCTCTGACTTTAGGCTTTTGATTGTTTCCCCTGAAAATCAAATCATTTGACATCTTTGATAGGGGTTAAGATACTAAAAATCTACCCTTTCCCAATGAATCAGTTTTGTTATTTGACACCATCCATAGTCTGCTCAAAAGGAATAAGTTGTGAAATCCCCAGGTCTAGGAGAGGAAACAAACAGAATCTGTTTCCAGGATTGTTCATTTCAAAGGGCGACTCCATTAGTCCAGATTAGAATATAACAGAAGGAATTTTCACTCTCCTGGGGTGAAAATTTCTAAACCCAAAAGAGTATACAGAGGAGCGGAGCATTTGGCTTATGTTGGAACGGAAAGCAGAAAACACAAGGAGATGACAGGTCATTTGGTGAAATGATGGATGATAGGGGAATAATAATGGGCAACCAGATTTAAAAGTTATGAAAATCACGGGTGCACCGGGGTGTGTCTGCAGAGCCTGAAGGATTCAAACTGAACACCAGGGAAGTAAATACAAGAGAGGAAATGACTGCCAAATAGGGAACACTGACACTATTGTGTACTTTAAAAACTTAAAATGAGCCAGGCATTTTTCAGAGGCTTTACTAATTGTCACTTGTAGAGTCTTCATAACAGTCCTATGTTGTGGGTACAGCTAGTGAGTGGTAGAGCCAAGGCTTGAACCCGAGCAATTTGAGGCTGGAGTCTGTGTTCTTAGCCACTGCTTCCTGCTCTCTGTCCGGTGTACTTTGTGCCTGGTGCTGTGCTCAATTCATCCTTAGGGGAAAAGTTTAGGTCCCACTTGAAATTCCTGGGTGGAAAGCCTTTCTTCAGAATTTTCGATGAGAAAATTGCAGGGGAGTTCTAAGACGTCATTGAATTCTCATAATGATCTTACGAAGCAGGCACAACAATCCCATGTATCAGGTAAGAGAACTGGTTTTATGGAGGCTCAAGGGCTTGACCACAGTCATACTTGAGTCATGTCATTTCAGAGTCCAGGTCCTTAAACACACAATGTTGAATGTTAGGAGACTTTTCCGAGTGGGGGAGAGGGGCTGTCTTTCTAAGAAAGAAGCCCCATCTTCTCCCCAAATAAGTCTCAACCATCCCAGTATCAAAAGAGGGTAATTCATAGAGAGGACCCTCGTTTGTCCTAGGACAAAAGTTGGGCCCCTACATGCGGCTGATTGCGCACTGGGGGCTCAGCAGCTGAAGGTACCACACTCCCAGGAACTCAGATGGGATGAAGGGTTCATCCCTGACTATGGTCTTTGGACCTCTGGGTCTCCAGCAAACACAGCATTTTAGGAAAACACTTTTTGTCTGGACATGGTTGATTGAATTCATTTAACCCACAGGATAGTCACCCTGTGGATCTAAGAGAGGTGATTATTTGAGTTTTACAAATGAGCAGCTGAAGCCTAAGCCATCAGGTGGGACTGCCTTTGAATTTGTAGGATGCACCATCAGCTGTTGAACGTCAGAGATTTTTGCAGCAAGACTTTGGTTCTGAAATATAAGGGCCTGTGTAATTTTATCCCTAATCTTCCAAAGGCACTAAATACCTCTCCGTTGAATTTTTCATTGTGTGCCCTACAATAAAGAATGTGTAAATCCCTTCTCAATTTCTGCTCTTGTGACTGCAGTTTTTGAGCTTGGTTCCTGATGTGACCTTTTGGTAGTTCTTGGCTGTTTTTTCTTGTGGAATCAGGTCTGGGGCAGGTGGACCCATCTGCTCTGTCATGAAGGGAAAGCATAGTGATTAAAAGTGCAGGCTCTGATCTCAGACTATGTGGGCTCAATGCTGTGCTACTTACAAGCTGTATGACCTTGAACAAGTTATTTGAGCCCTTTGAGCCTCAGTTTTATCATCTGTGAAATGAGGCTAATCATAGTAACTTGCTTGTAGGGTAGTGTAAGAAATCAATGAGGTGATGTATGTAAAATGCTTAGCCTGGGGCCAGGCTCATGGAAATTGCTCAATAAAGGCTAGTCGTTCTTGGTGGTGATGCCGTTGCTGGAGAGTACTGCTGGAACTCAGCGGAGCACAGAATACATGGCGAGGGTGACCAGTTGTCCTGGTTTGTCCAGGACGGAGGTGTTTCCCAGCATGTGGGACCTTCAGTAGTAAAACCAGGCAAACCAGGATGAGTTGGTCACTCCAATGCCCATCCCAGGCCACAAAGCTTTGTTCAGAGTGACCTCATTGCATATGCTGTGCAGGTTCCTGGAAGTTGCATGTACAATTCATATTTATGTAGCAAATAAAAAAAGATTATCTGATATTTGACCTGCATTTGATAGATGTTACTGTAGGAAGAAATAGAATAGCTTTTGTCAGTTTCCAAAAATATCACCACTAGAGGAGGTGTCTGGGGTCTCCTGCTGTATCTCTCTGGATCCTGACAGAAAACAGAATTACACTCCAATGTGTTGTGACACTTTACTGAAAGGACTGTACATGGCTGGGGCTAAGGGAAACCACAAGGGGTGCTGAGACATCTAGGGACTAGGAACAGTGGGAGGTTATTAGTACCCTTTAATTTGCAAAGGGGCAAGGGGAGGGGATTGTGTTAATGGAGCCCTTCTTTGTACTGCTCTGAGCTCCAGGAGGCATGAGTCCTTTGCCCTCTGGTTCTAATTGTGTTTAGCAGACGGGGAGCACTGGCGGGAGATGATAAGGCAGGAGGAGAAGCTCGGGGTATTCTCCTCCCTTCCTGCCTCACTGCTTTCTGGTGTGGCTCTACTCCTCAGTGGCAGTGCTTCTCAAAGTGTGGTCCCTGGACCAGCAGCCTCAGCATCACCTGGGAACTTTTTATAAATGCAACTTTTGGGGACCCACCACAGACCTGCTAAATCATCAACTCTGGGGGTGGGTAATCTGTGTTCTAAGAAGCCCTCTAGGTGACTCGGGCACGTGTGAAAATTTGAGAACCGCAGAGATATACCATTAATTTCATGTGGGGCCTTTGACCAATTAAGTCCATTTTCTGGTTTGGAGGACCGTTTCTGTCTCAGCCAAATGAGAGGGAGCTTTGCCATCTCTCTTCATAGCACTTGATCCTCTTAAATAGTCTTTTTTTTTTTTTTAAATAAACTTGGTTATTTATTTATTTATTGCTGTGTTGGGTCTTTGTTGCTGCGTGCAGGCTTTCTCTAGTTGCTGCAAGCGGGGTCTACTCTTCGTTGCAGTACGCGGGCTTCTCATTGCGGTGGCTTCTCTTGTTGCAGAGCATGGGCTCTAGGCACGTGGGCTTCAGTAGTTGTGGGCATGCGGGCTCAGTAGTTGTGGCGCACAGGCGGGCTTAGTTGCTCCGCGGCATGTGGGATCTTCCCGGACCAGGGCTCTAACCCACGTCCCCTGCATTGGCAGGCAGATTCTTAAGCACTGCGCCCAGGGAAGTCCTTAAATAGTCTTTTTTAAAAAAAAAAAAATTTTTTTTTTTTAGTTATTTTTGCCTGTGTTGGGTCTTCATTGCTGTGCGCAGGCTTCCCCTAGTTGCAGCCAGTGGGCCCTACTCTTTGTTGTGGTGCGCTGGCTTCTCATTGCGGTGGCTTCTCCTGTTGTGGAGCACGGGCTCTAGGTGTGTGGGCTTCAGTAGTTGTGGCACGTGGCCTCAGTAGTTGTGGCTCGCGGGCTCTAGAGCGCAGGCTCAGTAGTTGTGGCGCACGGGCTTAGTTGTTCCGCGGCATGTGAGATCTTCCCGGACCAGGGCTCGAACCCGTGTCCCCTGCATTGGCAGGTGGATTTTTAACCACTGCGCCACCAGGGAAGTCCTTAAATAGTCTTTTTATTTATTTATGTCTTTATTTTCTGACTCTTTCCTATTAGCATTAACCCTCCATGAGGGTCAGGACTTTGTTCTCTTCACTGCTGATCCCCTATGCCCAGCACAATTCCTATACATGGTACTCCATGTTGGTGAATGAATGGATAGGAAGTGATTTCTAAGATCACTTTTAGCAATTTTAGTTTTAATGTGAAGATTCTGTGTTCTGTCTTATATAATAATGGGTAGTTTATGCTAAATCTGTCAGTCTGAAATCTCAACCTACAATTCCATTTTTTGTAAAAAAGGAAAATAATAATCGATGAATTAAAGAAAGAATATTTAAGACACCCTCTGTGTGCCAGGGACCATGGCACGTGCAGTGTGTCACACATTCTTTATTTAATCTTCAGAAAGGCTCTGTGAAATTGGATTACTGTAAAGGGATGCTATCTTAGTGAGGCTGTGTGACATACCGAAAGTCACATAGCTGTTTTTTAAAAATTTTATTGAAGTATAGTTGAATTACAATGTTGTGTTTAATTTCTGCTGTACAGCAAAGTGACTCAGTTATACATATATATATTCTTTTTCATATTCTTTTCCATTATAGTTCATCACAGGATATTGAATGTAGTTCCCTGTGTTATACAGTAGGACCTTGTTGTTCACATAGCTATTAACTGGCCAAACCCAGCTTTCAATCAAGCTGTGTTCACTTCCAGGCCAGTATTGTTTTGATTTCAGAGCTGTGCAAGATTCAGAAAAATCTACTGAATTGCAAAGATTGATTACAAAAGAATAGTTTGCCTTGAAATCTGTTTTGTCTTGGGTCACTCAACATGTTGGAGAGAGGATAGGCACTGAAGTCAAAAAGACCTGAATTAAAATTCTGGCTCTTGCCACTTAATGTCTGTGTGTCCTTGAGCCAGTTACTGTATCTCTCTGAGCCTAGCTTCCCCCATCTGTCAATAGGGAATAATTCTACCAGCCTGGAAGGGACGGTTGCAACCATTTGAGATGATGCATATAAGATACCTGGCAAGTGATAATAGCAGTGGTGGTTTCTAAGAATTTTTTGAGAATTGGTAATTCATGTATGAATTGTAATAAGTCTCAGTTTCATCGGTGGATTTTAGAGTTTACTGTTCTTTATTAGGAAAAACTGATAATGTGACTTGAACTTGCAACAGTCTCTGGAGATATTCTCATTCCCATCTGGGCTGGCTGTGGGCTCAGACTGCCTGGGATCCCTAATCGTCTTGCTTACTTGCTGTATGTCCTTGGGCAAATTAGTTAACCTCTCTGAGCTTTAATGTCTTTATCCCAAAATGGGGAATGATAGTACCTATCTCATTAGACAGTTATGCACGTCATGTGAAATAACATGTGTAAGGTGGCGAATAAATAGCGTGAAAATTATTATCATTGTTAAATGGGAATTTCTTCTGCATATCATATATGTCCATGGTCTTGTTACTGTTGAATTTTAGACATGCAGATGTGTGTCTATGCACATAGGGAGGCATCAAGTAAGGTCCTACCTAGAAACAGTAAATGGTAACTGTACACCAGGCATTGTGTAAAAACTCCTTTCTCCTCTGAAATCCTACTATTTAGAAGCCTCACCTTCTAGTGCGATGTCAAGATTTTGGAAAGAAGCTGAAGAGTCTCTGGGCTACCCAGCAGATGTTCAACCCACACACAGATGCTGTCCGTTCCCTAAGGGAGAGCCCCCAGGCTCTTGTGTATGATTCCAAGCCCAGAGAGTTTGGAAGGAAGGAGACTGGCTGCTTCAGGGGGACATGCTTGCCGTGGTGGTTAATAAAAGGAGTGACGGCCTGATTGCTAGAGAGGAGCAGGAGAACTATAGAAGAAGCAGTGAGATCTCAATAAACTCAGTAGCTGGAGCAGTAGCACGTGGGCAGAGGACGCTCCCCTCCTCTGAAGGCCCCGGAGACTGCACCTTATTGCTTTGCTCAAGACGCTGTGGCAGTCATGGAAATTATGATGTCAGGATACAAAACTAAACAACAAAAAAATTTTTTTTTTAATCCTAAGAATTAATACCCCAAACGCTGTCACTTTAAAACAAAACGATGTCAGGAGAAAGAACTAGGTGTGGGTTCCGAATACAATAACTGATCTTTTTACGGATAACCTTGAGTTATAAGAAAAGGCTAAATTGTTTTCTTTAATCCCATTATTCTACTTTGTAATGTGTTCTACGGTATTTTTAGGCATATCATTCCATTTTAACCTTTGCTCTTAATAAGTGCAACCACCTTTTTGCAGTTAAGAGGCTGAATCTTAGATGCAACAGAGGACCAACCCAAGGTCACACAGGTGCTAAGGGTGGGCGGCAAGGCCTGAAACCTGCTGTTTAGATTTTGAACCTGTGATGTGCACCATGGCCCCGTTCTATCATGTAGGAGGGAAGGGCAGTTTGTAGAACATTTTTAAAGACTTCGTAGACACAGCTCTTCAAGTGTCTGCTATGGTGGTTAGCATGATGCCTTCCGCCTAATGAACCCTAGGTTTAAGTATGTAAGAAGTTGAATTAAAGAGCAAACCTTAGCTGTCCGGAAAGTTCTGATATTGTAAAGGCAGGTTTTCTTAGGAGCAACTGGAATGAAGGCAAAGTGGGAGGGGACAGGCGGGTAGGAGGAAATGCATAAAGAGAAATATAGGTAAAAAGAGGGAGAGTCTGGAGGGGCCAGAGGGCCTGGAATAGCATCGAGAGGCCAGTGGTGAAACAGGGCACATGGCGTTTCCTTGGAGAAGTATGCTGCTGCTTTTTCTCTGACTCCTTTGATTTTGCTAGACCTGACTCTTCAGGGGAGCAAGTTTACAGCCTAAGGCTCTTAGTTAAAGATAACTTTTATTTGGCATGAGAAATTCATGCTAGCATGGGAAAAATTGCTACGGACTAGAGATTTTGATAACAAACAGTGAGACAAGAGCCACGGAAGGATACCCCACCTCCGGCTTCCTCTGAGGCCAGTTCTATCCAAATGGTCTGGGAGGCCCGTGGCTCAGAACCATCTGACTCCATTCCTGGTGTGAGGCAGGCCAGGCTGAGTGCCGTTATCCCTTCCTCCCAGACCCAGAGATGGCCATGCCACGGTTTGAGTCTCTTCTTTGTCACTTGCATCAAAGAGGAAGATTTAGCAAATGACGTCCCTGTGTTGGAGGAAAGGGATCAAGATGTGTTTAATGTAGAGATTCTTCAGTGTCTATTCTTTTAAATTGGTGAAAGCTTAGTGCAGTGCAGTTGGAGGTGTATAGAGAGTTGACAGCATGTGACTTCTGGATTAGGATGACTTGAGAAATTCAAATTGAAGTGGACCCTGTGTTAGTTAACTATTGCTGCCTAAAAAATTACCACGAAGTTAGCCACTGAAAACGATACTTACTGAACCACTTAAGCAACTGACAATGACATTGGTTATCTCACAGTTTCTGTGGGTCAGGAGTCTGGGCATCTCTGAGCTGGGTCCTCAGCTTAGGGCCTCTCATGAGGCTGCCATCCAGACATCAGCCAGGGCTGTGGTCTCATCTGAAGACTTGATTGTGAAGGATCTCTTTCTAAGCTCATGTAGTTGTTGGCAGCATTCAGTGTTTTGTTTTTTTAAAAATTTATTTTATTGAAGTATAGTTGATTTACAGTGTTGTGTTAGTTTCTGGTGTACAGCAAAGTGATTAAATTATACATATACTTAATAGTTTGCATTTGCTAACCCCAAATTCCCAATCCATCCCTGCCCCCTGCCCTTGGCAACCACAAGTTTTTTCTCTATGTCTGTGAGTCTGTTTCTGTTTTGTAAATAAGTTCATTTGTGTCATATTTTAGATTCCACATATAAGTGATATCTTACGGTATTTGTCTTTCTCTGTCTGACTTACTTCACTCAGTACGATAATCTCGAGTTGCAGCCGTGTTGCTGCAAATGGCATTATTTCATTCTTTTTTATGGCTGAGTAGTATTCCATTGTATATATATATACCACATCTTCTTTATCCATTCATCTGTTGATGGACATTTAGGTTGTTTCCATTGTGAATAGTGTTGCTATGTACATTGGCGCACATGTATCTTTTCGAATTAGAGTTTTCGTCTTTTCTGGATATATGCCCAGGAGTGGGGTTGCTGGATCATATATGGTAACTCTGTTTTTAGTTTTTTAAGGAACCTCCATACTGTTTTCCATAGTGGCTGCACCAACTTACATTCCCACCAACAGAGTAGGAGGGTTCCCTTTTCTCCATACCTTCTCCAGCATTTGTTTTTTTTGACTTTTTAACGATGGCTATTCTGAAGCAGTGTGAGGTGATACCTAATTGTAGTTTTGAGTTGTATTTCTCCAATAATCAGTGATGTTGAGCATCTTTTCGTGTGCCTATTGGCCATCTGTAGGAAGCATTCAGTTTTTTGCAGACTGCCAGACTGAGGGTCTTGCTGCCCTGTGGGCTGTTGGTTAGAGGCCATTCTTAGTTCCTTGCAACATGGGCCTCTCTGACACAGTGGCCTGCTTCATCTCCCCAGCAAGGGAGAGAGTCTGCTAGCAAGATGGAGGTCACAGTCTTATGTACCTAATTGCAGCAATGAAATCTCATCACCTTTACCATATTCTGTTGGTTAGAAGCTAGTCACCAGTCCTGCCCACACTCAAGGGGAGGGGATTACATAAAAGCATAAGTACTGGGAAATGAGGATCATTGGGGACCATCTTAGAGTCTACCTGCCACAGACCCACATCTCAAACTACACCCCCCCCCCATTTGTTTTTTTTGTGGTATTCTTCAGAGCCTTGCCACAAAAGCCTTTGCTTCTGTGGGCATGGGAGGGATTGAAATTTAAGTAAGAGACTGAAAGAGGGAGATGGAAAATTCTGTTTGGGTTTGACCCGGTTACTTATTTATCTTGATTGACTTATCACGGGTCTTACAGGGGGCTTGAAATATGTGATTTCCTTTCACCCTCACTGATAACCCTGAGAAGTAGGCAGATGAGGGAACTAGGATTTCCAGACAAGCTTGAATCTTGTCCAAGCTCGCAAGGGTCGAGGGGCGTTAGATTTTGAAGAGGTCAGAAGGTGTCAGGAGGAAAGGCTTTGCGGGGCTTGGTAACATGAGCTGCTTTCTCTCTGCCGGGGCAGGCTTAGCTGGAGCTGGGCTGTGGGCTAAGTTGAATGTCAGGACACCAAGTACAGCCTACATAATTGATATGAAGGTCAGGCTCCGGAGTAGATGTTGGAAGTCAGGACTCAGGAAGGGTGGCACACAGTAAACACAATGAAGCTGAAAAGGGCCAAGTCTCTTGAGAGCCTTTCCTTTCATATCAGTAAGAATTAGGGGGGAAATGCTTTGCTTGTCTTCATCTTTCATTCATGCCCCTCCCAGTGTTGAATTTGGACTTTATAAAACCAGGTGAAGCCATTGTATTCATGTCTGCCAACCATGGGCCACTCTTTCTCTCCTGCTGCCTTTGCCTGCACAGCTGTGATTGAATTTTTTTCAGTTTTCTCTTATATTATAAAAGTGAGAGGAAAATGGAAATGTGAAAATGCACCTCCTCTCGGTAATATGTTTGAGGCAAAGATGGAGCCTGATAGGTGTAAAGACAGTGTTGACTGTTTAGCTTCCATTTGTTGACTGGTCAGATGCTTTCCGTTGTGAAAGGAAATCAGATGAACCTCACATGTGAACTGCTGGAAATGTGTCTTCCACCATCGTGGCTTAAAGGCCATGTTTTGTGGCCTTTAAAACTATGGACTGAAATCTTTAAAATTATGGACTGAAGGGGGCTTCCCTGGTGGTGCAGTGGTTGGGAGTCTGCCTGCCAATGCAGGGGACACGGGTTCGAGCCCTGGTCTGGGAAGATCCCACATGCCGCGGAGCAACTAGGCCCGTGAGCCACAACTACTGAGCCTGCGCATCTGGAGCCTGTGCTCCGCAACAGGAGAGGCTGCGATAGTGAGAGGCCCGCGCACCGCGATGAGGAGTGTCCCCCTGCTTGCCGCGGCTGGAGAAGGCCCTTGCACAGAAACAAAGACCCAGCCAAAAATAAATAAATAAATACATTAGTTAATTAAAACCACCACAGGCAACATGCTGACTGCGGAAGACAGTTAAAAAAAAAAAATTATGGACTGAAAATCAACATTAAAGAAAAAAAAGCTTCAGTGATTCAGGTACAGAGAGAAAGCAACAGATCCATAGAGCTTTTGATGGGAACATGGTCTGCTCCAGACTCCTTAATCAAGAAGACAGTGTTCAGCTTCCTATTGACATATTTTTCCAAGAAAGTTGATGACACCGTCAGAATCGCCGCACAACTGCCAAAGTAATTTTTTAAAAGCATAAATCAGAGCATGTCCCTCTTCTCTTTCAAATCATGTCCCTTGCATTTAGAATAAAGCCCCCAACCCAAACTACTGCTTCTTGCCTCTAAGATCTGTCTCCTAAGACTCTTTTTAATCCCCTCTCCCATGGTTCCCACTGCCATTACTTGGTTGAGTCTAGCTTGGGGGCGGGGGGGCCGGTCACCAAACTTTATCCCATGGGCCAAATCTGGCCTGCCGCCTGTTTGTGTGTGGCCTGTGAACTAAGAATGGTTTTTACATCTTTAATGGTTGATAACAAATCAAAAGAAGGATAGCATTTTGTAACACGTGGCAATCGTATGAAATTCAGATTTCAATGTCCATAAAAAAGTTATTTTGGAACACAGCTTTGCCCATTTGTTTGCAAATTGTCCTTGACAGCTTTCATGCTGTAGTGGTGGAGTTGAGTAGTTGCAGGGGAAACTGAAGCCCTGCAGAGGCTAAAGTAATTACTGTTTGGGCCTTTACAGAAAAGGTCGGCTGACTACTGCTCTAGCCACATTGGCCTTCTTTCTTTTCTCAAACAGTCAAAATCTGTTCCCACCTCAGGGCCTTTGCTCGTGCTGTTCTTTCTACTTGGGATGTTCCTTCTTTTCACCCTCCACTCAAGTATCACTCCTGCACTTTCCGTCCACATTAGCTTGAATATGTTGATACGTTAATAGTATCGACTATCTCACAGTGTTTGTTTATTTACTTATTCATTTGTTTCTCCCTCTTGAATGTAAGGTCTTGGAGGGAGCAGTTCTGTCTTGCTCACCACTTAGGAAGCGCCTGGCACGTACTGGGTGCTCTGTAAATGTTTGTTGACAGACTCTGGGAATGAATGGAAATCAGTGCTGAACCTCCAGCCCAATCTTTTGCTACATCTCTGCCAGTACGTCCTTCTCCCCAACACAAACTCATTTTCTCCTTCATATGAAATGTCATTTTCAGTAAGCTGAGATAATTGGAATTTAAGATAAGACATCACAGAATTAAATTTATTGTTTGTAATTTATTTTAAAATATTTTAACTAAGCCTGAATAATCAGGAGTACATTGTAGACGCAGAGTAAAGAAACGAAACCTTGACACCATAATTAAAATTTCATAATTTTTAAACTCTCTCTCCACAGACAGCCTCCTCTATTCCACTCTTGCAGCATGTAAAGATCCGTATATTCTAAACTTTCAGTTTGCAACTAATTTTTTTTTTTTTTTTTAATTTGTGGCTGTGTTGGGTCTTCGTTTCTGTGCGAGGGCTTTCTCTAGTTGTGGCGAGTGGGGGCCACTCTTCATCGCGGTGCGCGGGCCTCTGTTGTTGCGGAGCACAGGCTCCAGACGCGCAGGCTCAGTAGTTGTGGCTCACGGGTCCAGTTGCTCCGCGGCATGTGGGATCCTCCCAGACCAGGGCTCGAACCCGTGTCCCCCGCACTGGCAGGCAGATTCTCAACCACTGCGCCACCAGGGAAGCCCCTGCAACTAATTTTTAGGAGCACGTTTTCTGCAAGAGAAAATGTGGAATGTATGTGTTTCTCCCTCCTCCTCTCCCCCTCCTTTTTATGCACACATAAGGACACACAGGTGAGATAGATGTGCTGTGGGTGGACATCCTTGGGTGACTTTTCCCTGAGGACACTAGTCCAGTGCAGGAGCCACAGAACCGGAACGTAATATGTAAGAACTAGCTACTGCCTTATACGTACAGCCTGTTCTTCACCTCGTGCTAGCACAGCATGGACCACAAGAACACTTTGATGCAATCAAGGGCGAATGTGATTTGGGTTGTAGAGTGGAATATCACAAAGCCAGCACTCTGTCTGTCTCAGTTGTTGACCACAGATATTTATTTTGGAGACTCAAAAGCTGCTAAGAGGCTGCAGTTCATGGCAAGCCTTAGGAGGCATGGCTGTGGTACCTGGCAGGGCATCCTTGATGCTGTCAAGTGTAGGTCTCTGTTCTCTCCCCAGCCAGTTCCTTTGGTCCACCAGTGTTTTCCCAGTGTTTCCCTCTCTGGGTCACCCACTGGAGCTCCATCAGCAGGGGAGACACAAAGGACCATTCCTGTCTTCAAGGAGCTTACTGTCTGGTTTGGGGAAACAGGTGGGTATGTTTGCGGTCCTGGTAAAGAGACAACAGATGTAAGATGTAGGTGTAAGCTGGGGAACGGCTCACTTGGCTGGAGCCAGGGATGGTTTCTGGTAGACTGGGGTAGTAAGGCAGGCGAGGGCATGGGGGAACGACAGGTCATTGAGAAAAGCCAAGCCCTTTGGTGTGGTTGGAGCCGTGGGATGCCGAGCTAGTGTAGCGGGAGGGGAAGGGAGGGGCAAGAGGCAGCCCTGTGACCTGATCCAAAGGCTTGACTCCTTGCTGCTCCTGGAGTCCAGGACCATGGAGACCTCTGTCAGTAGGGAGTCAGTGTTATACTTGCCAGGGGCCACCGAGATAGTTTTGGGCATTACTAGTTATGTGCTTTGGTGATGCAGGGTAGGACAGCACCAAGAATAGCTTTTGCTTCTGCAGAAAGTTGCTACTGTTCTTGTTTTTGGGCGTTTGTTAACAGAACAGAGGCTTTGGAGTCAGACACTGGCTTTGCCACTACAACATTTCTGACCCTGGGAAGTTACTGAGTCTAGTTCTGCCTCAGTTTCATCATCTGTTAAGGGGCATAATTATAAAACCCACCTCATAGGGTTGTTCTGATAGTTAAATTAATTAATACATATATAAAGCACATAGTAAGCACACATTCAGTGCTACCTATTACTACTATTTGTTTTATTGAATCCCACTCCCGCCCCCGAATGTGTACCATGCTTGTTTAATTACATCTCCCTGCTTCCTGCCTTCCAGTTTCAAATGCAGGAATCACCATATTAGCATGGTAATGCCGCAATAATAATCCACCGAGTCGATGTAAATAAGGAGCATCTGTGCAACATTTATGACCCATAAAACACAGTTATATTCTAAAATGTTGTTCTAATCCCAAGTAGGTCATTGCAATGGTCCATGATCGGCAGACCCTCTGGGGGCCCTGGGCTCTGTTCACTGAGGTCTGTGCCAGCCAGCCCAGATGGGGATGGGCAGTGCCACATGGCAGTTGGCGAAAATTAGGCTCCTGAGGGTTTTTTTGCCCATCAGAGCAAAAAATGAGTTATCTTTTTGCAGGAAAAATGGGGTAAAGGTGCTTTGAAAATCAAGAACAGCCAGCTTTCAGTTGTGTGCATTGATTTAAACACTTGCCGGACTGTGCAGAGGATATTTTAAATCCCAGCTTGGTTTCCTGACATTCAGTGCATTTCTTTCACATGTGTTACCATTTTTACTTGGGCGTCCAGGAAACTCTGAGTCAAATCTGCAGCCCAATGTTAGTCATTATGTATGAGGTCACAGTGGGTGATTTTTGTAATACCTGTCTTGCCTTTGATCTTGATTTTCTTCCATTTATTCTGGTGTTCTTACTTATATTCTCATTGGATTGTGTGTGGTTTTTATCAGCTAACCTTTAAATTCTTTAATGAACACATCAGGGTAACACTAAGCTCTTCCTCCTGCTTGTCATTTGATGTGTTCTTGGAGTCTGCAAGCTCATTTCCATGATTGGCTAAGAAACACACAAGCAGGAAGACAGATCTCCTAAGTGCCCAAGTCAGGTTCAGTATAGTGTACACAGGGCTCAGCCAACTTTTTCTCCAAAGGGTCAGAGAAGCAGAGACGATATGTAAATGAATGGGCATGGCTGTGTTCCAGTAAAACAAGCAGCTGGCCCTCAGGTCATGGTTTTGTGATCCCTGCGTTAGTGTAACATAAATACAGAAAATTCCCTAGTCACTAAGTGTCTGCCTTGACACATTGTCATCACAAGATGATACTCCCATGAAACCACCACCGAGGGTCTTAAAGTCTCCCCATACCTCTTCCCATGTCTCACCCCTCCTTCCACCATGGAAGTAACTGGTAGCTTCTAAACGTAATAAATAAATTTTGCATTACATTAAATCCTGCATATGAAAACACTGTAGATTAAAAAAATAATTATTCTCAAGAGGCAGACCTGACACATGGTCCGCTCTCTGGCTGCCTGGCTTTATCACCGTGCTCAAATGATTGATAAGCCCTTCGAGTTTCAGTTCTTTCACCTGTAAAATGGGGCTATTAATGCTAGTGTTGGGGGCTGTATGAAAAATCAATCAGATGCCATACTTGGGGTCTGGAATGCAGTCCTGTGTCCAGAAACCACCTAATTCATTTCTCGTCAATGAAATCACCTTTTCCACGCTGGCGGGCACCTCTTTGGGACTGTTGCTAACTCTAAATAGAGAGGAATTCTTAATCAACTGGACTTATTTGTGTGTCTGAAACCCGGTCAGCTTCTTTCAGTTTTATTCTGGCTGTTGGCTGCCTCCGTGGAGGCTCCGTTGGTGCTTTCCCAGAACACCAAACAAATAGCCGTTGTGGCGGATTCTTGGCGCTTAGACCTCCCTACTCATTTGTATTCTGGTGGCTTCTTGTTCACACATGAGCACTTGTCTCCTGGGCCCAAGTCCGGCTCGGCTCTGCGGGCTGGTGGGTAGCACCGGCCAGGCCTGCTTCCTGCAGGGGCCCTTTCAAGACTGGTCTTTTTTTGGGGGGTGGGGGGTGGGAAGGGGTGGGCAGAAGGGATTGGCTTCTTTTTGGGTCACCTTGCCAGGGCCTCTTTCAGCAGCCCAGCAATGTACCCACGCACGAGGGTGCTGAATGTAATCGGGTTATGAATGACTCTGTCTTCACCAGTTTGCTTTGGAGATAAAAGGTCCCAATGAGGTGGGTGCGAGCGACGGTAGCAACAGAAGTTAAACGTACCTTGGGGACATGAATGGCCATCTTTGCTCTCAAAGCACCTCCACTTCCTCCATCCAGAAAGGGGTATTGAGAGAGATCATTATCCACGTCGGAGAGTCCATTATGGGGAAGGAGTGCTTTGTAGCCAGAGAGCAAGGCCATAAAACCGAAAATGCCCTTTTGAAAGGGCCTCCGTGGCCTGCGAGGAAGCCAGCTTTTCCCTTTATGTGCGAAGGGAGTAATGGGGAGAGGAAGAAAGAGAGAAAGGAAACTGAAATTCTTCAGGCCAGACATCACGCCAGGGGCTTTGACAAACACGATTTTGTAAAAATCCTGAAGCCATCTCTGAGAGGCAGAAATTATTATTCTCCCCATTTTATAGATGAAAAGCAGGCTTGGAGAATTTGGGCCGAGTGCCCCAGTGTCCGCGGCAAAGCCGTACAGATGGTGATGCTGGGACAGGTGCCGGCGTGTGTCCCGCCCACATCTGTGCCCCAGACGACTTTAGGGCAGCTCTTTCTCCAAAGCCAGAAGTTAATGCCCCACCTCCACCTGCAAGCAGCTCTCACCCAGTGACCGACAGGAGTTGGTGTATGAGCATCTCAGCTCCCTCACCCTTTGGTGGGATAGTCACGTGTCCTACTCTGGATTCCAGAGCACCAGGTGGGGTTAACTTTCAGCTGCCCACACTGGTCACTTACTTGATAACACACCCTGTATTGGCTTCTTTCCTTCCATTTCTCACATCCTCTCTCCTTCACCAATGTTTCTTAGGATCACTTTCCAAATAACCTATTTGTTTTCTAATCCTGGTCACAAGATCTACCTCTGGGGGACCCCAAGCTAAGTCAAATGCTAATAATAATAACAATTACAATGTGATAATTATTGCTGATATTTACTGAGCAGTTCCTAAGTTCCAGGTGCTGTGCTAAACTGTTTCAATGGGTTTTGTCACTAACTGCTCCCTAACGAACAAATGAGCTGGGTGTTATTAACCATTTTACACATGAGGGAACTGAGGTTCAGAGAGGTGGAGTGACTTGTTGAAGGTCACACAGCTAAAGAGTCACACCCTTGGAGAAAAGGGAACCCTCATACACTGTTGGTGGGAAAGTAAATTGATACAGCCACTATGGAAAACAGTATGGAGGTTCCTTAAAAAACTAAAAAGAGAACTACCATATGATCCAGCAATCCCACTGCTGGATATACACCCAGAGAAAACCATAATTCAAAAAAACACATGCACCCCAGTGTTCATAGCAGCACTATTTACCATAGCCAGGACATGGAAACAACCTAAATGTCCATCAACAGAGGAATGGATAAAGAAGATGTGGTACATATATACAATGGAATATTATTCAGCCATAAAAAGGAATGAAATTGGGTCATTTGTAGAGACGTGGATGGACCTAGAGAGTGTCATACAGAGTGAAGTAAGTCAGAAAGAGAAAAGCAAATATCGTATACTAACGCATATATGTGGAGTCTAGAAAAATGGTATAGATGATCTTATTTGCAAAGCAGAAAGAGACACAGACGTAGAGAACAAATGTATGGATACCAAGGGGGAAAGGGGTGGGGTGGGAGGAATTGGGAGACTGGGATTGACACATATACATTATTGATACTATGTATAAAATAGACAACTGATGGGAACATACTGTATAGCACAGGGAACTCTACCTAATGCACTGTGGTAACCTAAATGGGAGGGAAGTCCAAAATGGAGGGGATATCTGTATTTGTATGGCTGATTCATTTTGCTGTGCAGTGGAGGCTAACACAACATTGTAAAGCAACCATACTCCAATAAAAATTAATAAAAAAATAAATAAAAAAATAGAGTCACACCCTTAACAGAACCAGGATCCCTCTTCTAGGTTTTCTGATCATGTGTCCATTGCCCTACCCAACAGGCTGCCTGTTTTTATACAAGTTTGCCTTGGTAACACTTGGATTGTCAGGGGATGGAATTGTTTGAGGAGGTGCCTATTTGGTATTGCAGAGTGCCCGCTCCCTTCTACCCATAGACTAGCTCTGGGTGAACTAACAAGGGGGATCAGTTAGATCTCTTCTTGTTTCTTTTTTCCTTAGCATGTTCCACCAATACAATGTACTTTATTACATTTCTTGTTTACTGTCTGTTTCCATCTCCCACCCCCACTAAGATGTAAATCCAAGAGGACAGGGATTTGGGTCTTTTTTTTATTGCTGTATTCCAGTGACTGAAAACGATGCTTGGCATTCAAAAATAGGTGTTGAATGAAGAGGCAAGGGATTTCTGATAACTGATTCATCCCACCCAGCCCATCGCCTTTACATGAATCCTGGCCAAGGAGCTGATCAGGGTAGACGTACCTCTCCTCTCACCACAAAAGTTTCAACAAAGAGCCCCCATTGCGAGCCAGGCAAGGAAGCCACTGCAGCTGGTATCTCCTCCTCATCCCGGGCACAACAGTCTACTTGTAGCCACTTTTTCCATTGGGTGATCAGGGGCTGATAAGAACCTGGAGCTGATAAGCACATGCCATTCTTGGTCTGTAAAGAGTCTGTATGTGTTAATCCTCCCTCCACCACTCAAGCTGGCATTGAGTTTGAGTCAACCATTCACTCTTCTCCCCTGGGAATCATGGCAGGAATTTTTCAGGTCGCTCCTTGCCTGGGAAGAAGACTTTGCTCTGATTTAGATTTTTATAGCAAGGTGCCAGCTAGTCTTCTCTGTGTTCTTCTCTCTGTCCCTCTCTCCCATCCAGCCATCTGTCCATCTGTTCTTGTCTCCACCCATCTATCATTTGAGCTACTTGAGCTCGGAGCCCTGGATTCTAGTGCTGGTCTGTAATTAACTTCCTGGGAAACCATAGGAAACCATTTCCCTTATTTGGGTCTCTGTATCCTCATCTGTAGAATGGGTGTTGCTGAGGATCCTCTGTGTCTGCAGCTCCTAATTCTGAGCTGCTGTTACATGACTTCATGCTTGACGCAAATGGAGCTCTTCACGTGTTCCTGTCCCCAGGGCTGACCAGGAAATAAGGCTTATGACCTTCTAGATGCCAGAAGCAAATAGAGAAGCCCCAGCACGGGGTCCGCCCGGCACTCCTTGTGTCTTTCTAAGCCTCAGTGAGGTTCATTGTCGCTTGGGAGTAGTGTGGACAGTGTGCCAAGGAGCCAGGTGAAATGATGAACAGGCTTCAGAGTGGTGGAGGGAAGTTCTCAACAGAGGAATGCTGAGAACGGGGCTAATTTTTGTAAAGAGGGGAACTTGACGAGTGACTTAGCCCTCTTCACATGGGTGGAAGGGTCTTGTGTGCAGGGTTCAGGCTGCTAATTTCTGAAGAGTAAGAAATCAATTTATATTTTTAGAGGGAGTTAAGCAGTTTTGAGGAAGACCTCTCCTGTAGGAGAGTATTGAAAGCTTTAATGGTTTGGTGTTTCCTTCCCCCAAAGACCCGAGGATGGAGAAGGTGGGGGATCGTCTCATCTGGAAGGAACTTGCTGCAGTTCTTTTTCCTGGAGGAGGATAGAGCCATCTCCAGAAGTTTCTCCACAAGCCACCTAATTCTGAAAGGCTGACTTTGCTGCCTCATCTTTGTTGGGGTGGAGTGGTTTAGGGGATCTGGGTCTTGAAGTAGGAATAAGAGTTGGCCCTTGTGAAGGGCAAGGGAATTGGAGGTGAGGGAATTAAGCAGAGATGCAGAATCCCGAGTCAGCACAGCAGGTTTAGGGAGCTCTGTGAGCTGGTGAGACTGGCAAGAGGATGTGAAGGGGGTGTGGTGGGAAAAGGGGCTGGAGATCCAGGTAGGGCCCTACTACTGGGTGACACGAAGGAGTTCTGAGGACAGTGGGAAGCCACTGACAGGTTCAAAGTAGGAAAATGACATAATTCAATTTGCTCTTGAAATAATTACTCTCATGGTTGGTAAAAGGATGAATCAGAAAGGACAACCCCAGAATCAGGTATATAAGGGAGGAGTAAATAGGATAGTTCAGATTAAGGCTTGTCAATTTGAGATAAAAGCAGCTGTGTGTGTGTGTGTGTGTGCACATTGTGATAATTGATGAGGAAGTGGATTTGACGTTACATTATGACTGAGCAGATGTTGAGGGAAAGGGGCCATCTGGGTACCGCCATAGGACCCTTAATACAGGATATAGACGGTAGCAGGAGCCCTTTCTGCTGATGCCTACTCAGCATTAATTCTCCCTTTCCTTCTCCTAGTTGCACCTAGATTTTTTTTTTTAATTTTTATTTATTATTTATCTATTATGTCTATTTTTCTTGGCTGTGTTGGGTCTTCGTTTCTGTGCGAGGGCTTTCTCCAGTTGCGGCGAGTGGGGGCCACTCTTCATCGCGGTGCGCGGGCCTGTCACCATCGCGGCCCCTCTTGTTGCGGAGCAGAGGCTCCAGACGCTCAGGCTCAGCAGTTGTGGCCCACGGGCCCAGTCGCTCCGCGGCATGTGGGATCCTCCCAGACCAGGGCTCGAACCCGCGTCCCCCGCACCGGCAGGCAGACTCTCAACCACTGTGCCACCAGGGAAGCCCCGCACCTAGATTTTTATTCTCTTTTCCTAGGAATGGATCTGACTCCCAGCAACCTCACCCCCGTCCCCCAATCTGTGAGCTGGTCTTAGCCAATCAGAGTTAATCCAACTTTCCTAGCCTCAGTGATTGGCTTAGGACTGGGTTCTTGAATCAGTTATCGCATACATTTCCTTGGGCACAGCAGTTGGTGAATAAGTGGGCACGTGACCCCATCTGGGCCAATGAGGAGGCCGAGGGGAAGCCAGTCCCGCCTCTGCCTCTGGATGTGACTGTTCACTGTGGGTCTGAGAATTGACTAGTGGCTCTGGCAGCTAAGGACTTTCATTTAGATGCCTCAAAGCTAAATTTCAGGCCATTTGATTCTGCTGTTGCTTCTCAGTGCATATTTGTTTATATGTGTTTGTTTAAAACACTGTGTTTTAACCTGAAGGCAGAGAACTAAGCTTTATACAGATACACCTACATTCTTTTTTATTTGGGAAAAAAAGGTAAAACACAAAAATACAATCCATCCACAGTTCTTTCACTTTATCTGAGTTATATACAGTAAGAAGTAGAAGTTTCTATCTCCCTAGTGCACTGGCTTTTCCACTCAGCGTACGCAGGGCTCATTATTATTTTCTGCTTGATGTATATCCTTTCTGACTTTTTCCTATGGGTATACAGACACATCTGTATGCAAACACACATACATACCTTTTAAACAACGTTTCAGTCGTGCTATACACATTGGTCTCCAAACTCAAGATATTTAGCTTCGTGGAGAGGAATGGTCAGAGGGATGATTCTCTCTGTGTGTCTTCAACATGCCTCTGCATGACAGTGTTTCTTCTGTCTTTATATATCCGATGGCAGCTGGCTTCACCATATACTTTGTGTTCACGTTTGCCCCTGGGTAGATGTCCCTTAGTCTTCAGACAATGAAGTATCTGAATTTCACCTGAGCCTTCCTCTAAATTCTTTTGGCCAGTATACAACAGCCTAATAGGGAACTAGGGAGTAGATAAAACCTGGTTGAAAGGTAAAAATGGGGAACAAGTTAGTAAAAAATAATCAGGGAAATGTTTAAGTAATACAGTCTCCATTTCAGGTTTTGGAATTGAATGCCAAGTGCAGAATGTTAAATGGGACATTTTCAGAGCTCGGGAGAAGTTTGATATATAGTATGTAATTAAGAGGCTGAGGAGAGTGCCATTTTTTATATCCTCCACTTGTCACTTGTGCAGATGTGATTTCAAATACGATTTTTGAGGTTACAAGGGTAGTTAATTGTATGGTCTCTTCCAGGAACTATCATTCACCTGAGTAACATCCTTTAAATTGACAGACCCAGAAAAAGAGCAGGTGAAGGGAAATACAAGAGAGTGTGCATTTATTCACTTAACGGATATTTGTTACACACCTACTATGTGCTGCAAACCTTGCTGCTCAGATTGGGAGGTACAGTGGAGATGGCAGGACGTCGGGGGCACTTTGCCTAATCTAGCAGGGGACAGAGAAGGCAGAAGTATAGGCTCAGCTCCACTGGGATAGATCTGTGGGTCCCAGATCAGGACCAGATAGATGCCTGCTTGGGCTCTGTCACTTGAATGGGACTAATTCATGTATTTTATTTTTCTTATCTAGTTATAGATTATTTTAAACAAGTAAGATCAGCCCATTAAAGAAAGTGAAGATATTAGAGAAAAAAGGAGCAAAAATGGTATCTGCCCTCTGTTAAGTGATACTACTACATAGAGTCAGCCTCTTGAATATTTTGGTAAGTTTTCTTTCAGTCTTTTTTTTTTTTTTTGGTTTTTCTTTTTTAAAATTAATTTATTTTGTTTTTATTTTTGGCTATGTTGGGTCTTCGTTGCTGCATGCGGGCTTCCTCTAGTTGCGACGAGCGGGGGCTACTCTTCGTTGCGGTGCACGAGCTTCTAATTGCGGTGGCTTCTTGTTGCGGAGCACGGGCTCTAGGCACGCGGGCTTCAGTAGTTGTGGCACACGGGCTCAGTAGTTGTGGCTTGCGGGCTCTAAAGCACAGACTCAGTAGTTGTGGCACACGGGCTTAGTTGCTCCGCAGAATGTGGGATCTTCCCAGACCAGGGCTCGAACCCGTGTCGCCTGCATTGGCAGGCGGATTCTTAACCACTGCGCCACCAGGGAAGCCCCTTGGCTTACTCTTAAAATGTAGTTGTCAGTTTACTTATTTAGTCTTTGAGCCTGTGGTTAAACTTGAACATGAGACAGAGGCTTTTCCTGAGCAGTTCCAGTATTTGAGGAAGCTGTTGTTTCCATGATAAGGAATGAATCCAGAATGAAACCTTTAAACTTCGTCCACATGTCACTGTAAAAGGAAGCATCAAATCCTTCATACTCTTCCTGGCTCCAGAATGTGGCTGGTTCCAGCAGCTGGGTTTGCTGAGGTCATCCTTCTCCATCTTCAGGTGACGCAGGAGTGTAACTCCTAATGTCACGAGTCTTCTAGTTCTTGGCACTTTAACTTTGATGCACCTGTGGATTGAATGGAGTGTGTCTTTACGTAATTAGAAAAGCAGTACGTGTCTGCGGTTTGTTTATTCAGATCTGGAGAAGAGTTCCTGGATTCAATTCCTAGTTCTCAGAGTTATTAGAACTTTCTGAGACTCAGTTTTCTCATTGGCAGAGTTTGTTGCCTTGCAGTTCTTTATTAGCTCTCGTTGTTAGAAGCTTTCTGTTCCTATGCCATCTTTTACCCCACTGGAGTACCAAATTAGAGACATATTCTTTAATATTTAGGTGGAAAATCTTGAGGACATCTCAGACCAACTATGGTCTGTCCATTCCCTTCTCAAACATGAGGTTAAATGTGGAGAACAGACCACGCCTGCCTTCGTGTCCATTACTGGTCACTTTTGTGTAGTCTGGAGATGCATTTGAGAGTCTCCAAGTTTTTGGGTCCTGGGGGTGCCTTAATTTATGCAAATAATGAACACAGTGGAGGACAAACTTCAGGGTGAGATGAGCTGGAGGGCAGTATTCCTTTGTTCCAGCCAGCTGTTGCCATGAAGCAGCGTGGACTCAGTCTTGCCCAAGCTTGCATTTTCAAGAGAATGTCTAAATCTAACTTTTTGTGGGAAGTCTCCTGATTTTAAAAATTGGCTTTTTAAACAGAAGATACTCTATTGTGTGGATCCAGCAGAATCTAAGTATGGGCCACTAGTTGGATTAGAATTATCTAGAAATTCCCTTCTGGTCTTTCCAGTTGAGAATTCTGTATTCCCTTCCACATCCTCTCCTCCCTGCAAACTTCCAGGGTGTTCACACAATTTCCTCCCCTGGGCCCTTCAACTTTGAATAGAGTCTAGGTTGTCATTTTGCTCCTGAAAATATGAGATCAAGAGACCACACTGTTAGAGATGCTGTGTAGCACGTCAGATGAACTGTGATCTTGCAAATCAAAATACAGCAGCAGTAAATGAGGGTTATGATTTACGCTGTTACAGCAAGAACCTCCTACCGCTTGCTGTGTGTACTGCCCAAGTGAGACTGCATTAGGGCCTTTCACGTACATTATCTCGTCTAAGCCTCATGCTGCACAATGAGCGAGGTGGTATGACCTCCACTTTACGGAAGCTCTGTGAGGTTTGGTCACTTGCTCAAAGATGCACAGCTGGTAAGAGACAGAGCCTAGCTTTTTGTCCATCTCTTCCACTCCAGTGTGGGCTGTGCTTTGCCAGTTCATGGAGGTGTTATTTCCATCACAGAGGCCTTCCAGGACCACGCCTTGCACATAGTAGGTTCTTTGTAATTACCTTTCTTGATAATGATAATGTGAAGCTGGCTTTTCTCCAATGGGTAGAATTAGCCTAGTGGAAGCAGTCTTACAAGGCATATAATGAGCCTTTTTAAACCTGAATGACATGACAAAGTTTATTTTGTCGAAATACAAAGGAAAGGTAAATATTTACTAATTTTTACTTTATTAAAATGTGATGCACAGGATCATATTTTTAGAAATGATAGATTGTTTCATTCCTAAAAGAATCTTGGAGAAAGAAATGTACCATATTTAAAAATTATATACTATTCTATAATTGCACAAACCAAATATGTGTACTATTTGTAATTACGTTGGTAATATATGTAATTACATGAGAAAACAATGAAAGCAAACTGCATTCCAAGCAAACATGAATCAACATTTTTTTTCCTTTTCGCCAGTTACTCTGCAGCATTAATTTGTCTTGCAGAAGTAAGAATATCACAGACATTAAAAAAAAAAAAACCCATCCCTGTCCTATCTCAGGCACTTTAACGATTTCTCAAGCAGGAGATACTGATGTTTTGCAATGTCGGAGGTGAGAGTGAAACCCATCTTACTTCTTCAGTTCTGCTGCCTTTTTTTTTTGGCCTATGAAATAGATAGCAGACGGTACATTTTTGAGGCATGCTAAAACTATACCACCACTGCACCTGAGCCTCCAGAGTGGTTCTGCTATGGGTAATTTCTTCCTGAAAAAACCAACCCACGTATTCTTTATTCCTTCTGCAAAAAAAATAGCTAGGCTGGTTTGGGCACAATGATCCATTGTGTGGAAATGCACTTTCTTTTAAGAAATTCAGGGCTTATGAGCAACATAATTTAAGTCTCTGATTTCTGGGGGTGGTGGTGGTTATTCATTGAATCATTCCTTCATCAGACAATTACAGAGCTCCTGCTGTGTGCATCAACTGCTGTGTTGGGCTCTGGGGATACAGAGGGGAAATAACCAGTTCCTGTTCTACGTAGGTGGAGTCTGGTCTGGTGGGTGAAAGACACATAAACCAAGTATGGTGCGGTATGGAAAGTGCTGAGAACCACATGACAAGAACAGGGAGACTCTGCGGAAGAGGAATCCAGAAGGCCTCACAGAGTGGTCCTGGGTTTGGAAGGAATATATAGGGATTACTGGGATGGGTACCTCTTGCCCCAGGGATGAAGTGGAGGGTTAGTGAGAATGCATGCCAGCCTCCAGTGATAGACGCACTAGGGCAGTGGGATGTGAATGGCTGAGGCACATATAAGAACTGTCATTTCCCTGGAGTTGAGAGTGAAGGGCAGGTGTGAAGGAGTGACAGGAGATGAGGTTAAACATAGAGGAAGATCATACCTCCCAGCCTAGAGGTGTGCAGACGTCATCAGTAATCTGTGTTTAGGTTACACTCAAGAACTTTTTTTTTTAATTGAAATATAGTTGATTTAATACTGTGTTAGTTTCAGTGTACAGCAAAGTTACTTAGTTATACACACACACATATATGTTTCTATTCTTTTCTATTATAGGTTATTATAAAATATTGAATATAGTTCCCTGTGCTATATAGTAAATCCTTGTTCTTTATTTTATGTATAGTGGTGTGTACCTGGTAATCCCATGCTCCTAATTTTTCCTCCCCCCTCCTTCCCCTGGTAACCGTAAATTTGTTTTCTTTTTTATAAGTTTATTTATTTATTTGTTTTTGGCTGTGTTGGGTCTTCGTTGCTGCGCGCAGGCTTTCTGTAGTTGCAATGAGCGGGGGCTACTCTTCGTTGCAGTGCGCAGACTTCTCATTGTGGTGGCTTCTCTTGTTGCGGAGCACAGGCTCTAGGCACGCGGGCTTCAGTAGTTGCGGCACGCGGGCTCAGTAGTTGTGGCGCGCAGGCTCAGTAATTGTGGCTCGCAGGCTCTAGATCGCAAGCTCAGTAGTTGTGGCGCACAGGCTTAGTTGCTCTGTGGCATGTGGGATCTTCCCGGACCAGGGCTCGAACCCGTGTCCCCTGCATTGGCAGGTGGATTCCTAACCACTGCGCCATCAGGGAAGTACCCATAAACTTGTTTTCTATGTCTGTGAGTCTGTTTCTGTTTTGTAAATTTTGTAAAGGTCATTTGTATTGTTTTTTTTAGATTCCACATATAAGTGGTATCATAATATTTGTCTTTCTCTTTCTGACTTACTTAGTATGATAATCCCTAGGTTCATCCATGTTGCTGCAAATGGCATTATTTCATTCTTTTTTATGGCTGAGTAATATTCCATTGTGTGTGTGGGTACACACACTCACACACACACACACAGACGCACACACACATATATATGTACCCCATCTTTATCCATTCATCTGTAGATGGACACTTAGGTCATTTCCATGTCTTGGCTATTGTAAATAGTGTTGCTATGAACATTGGGGGTGCATGTATCTTTTCCAGTTAGCACACTTGTGAACTTTTATCACACCTTCTCTGCAGCTATTACACATAAAGCTCTTGCTTTGCTGGAGGAGATTTTTTGTGGACTTAATCTCGTGTCTTCGGTTATAGAGTTATTGGTGATGTCTAATCCCATGGGAGGGGTTGCCAGGGTAGAAGTGCTGAGGTTTGCTGCCTGGCTTTGGCTTTCACCAGATTCTCCTTTCATCTTCAGGCCCCTTGGAGCTCAGTCCACAGAGGTGGAGGCATGACGCTGTTCTTGGAGAAGTATTTTGTAGACAACTAGCAGCTTTGGGCTCTGCAGGCACGTGGTGGAGAAGGGAGACTCTTAGGAATATACAGAGAAGCAGAATGCAAAGATGCTTGGCTCTCTGCTCCTTCTGTCTCCTTTCACTTCTCACCAAATTCTCCTGTGTAGACTTAAAATGTTAGCAAACCAGAGACTGTGGGATGCATTATTTTTTTAAACTTTCTATTTTATACTGGAGTACAGCTGATTAACAATGTTGTGATAGTTTCAGGTGCACAGCAAAGGGACTCAGCCATACATGTACATGTATCCATTCTTCCCCAAACTCCCCTCCCATCCAGGCTGCCACATAACATTGAGCAGAGTTCCCTGTGCTATACAGTAGGTCCTTGTTGGTTATCCATTTTAAATATAGCAGTGTGTACATGTCGATCTGTGGGATGCATTATTGAATGCTACCTCTGTTGGTCAGGATATAAATATCTCTTAATTCCTTCGTGTGTTCAGCAAACATTCTGAAGCGCCAGGCTCCGTGCTCAGGCTCACATCCCTGCCATTAAGAAGTCCCCAGCCTCGTGGGGAGGTAGAATGAATTGTTGAGGGATTTCTGACTGAGGGATGTGTAAGATGATATGATGATGATGAGGATGATGATTTGGAAGGAATGTATAGGCGTTATTGCCATGGGTACCCCTTGCCCCAGGGATGGGGTGGAGGGCTGGTGAGAATTCGTGCCATCCAGGGGTGATGGATGTACTGGCATTTACTGAGTTTCTGTTGTGCACAAAGATTATCCTCTTGTCTGTTCTAGGAGGAGTGTACTATTGCCTCCCATTTTGCTGGTGAGGAAACTGAGGAATGAGGGGTTTCTGGTAAGTGGAAGAGGCAGAATTCAGACCCAGGATAGTTACCAGCTAATAGTCAGTTTCATCTGGGAGGCACCAGGCTTTCCTTTCTCAGAGCTGGTCCCCCTTTAGTGAGTCCTGAAGGAGAAATGTCCCGAGGGATAACCTAGGGTGGAGTGCGCTTAGCTCGGGGAAAGCTGGGATGAGTTATCATTGATGTTTCAGTGGAAGGAGAGGGGGAGTGAGATTAGAGTCAGGTTCTGCTGGACCACTCTGGGAGGGTGTAGGGCGCTGGCCATGGATGCTTCATCTTCCTGTTAGGGGATTTCACGTGACCTGTGAATGCAGTCTATGCCTCTTGACAGCCGGGGACATCTATGAAGTCCTGTTTAGAAGCACTTGTGAGGCAGGGTCAACAGGGGCAGGTCCAGGAGGTTTTGTAGAAGTGTACATGATGGAGGGTACTCTTTTTTTTTTTAAATTTTTTTTCTTCTTTTTTTTTTTATTAGCACATTTTAATTATTATTTATTTATTTATTTATTTATTTGGCTGTGTTGGGTCTTCATTTCTGCGTGAGGGCTTCCTATAGTTGCGGCAAGCGGGGGCCACTCTTCAACGCGGTGCGCGGGCCTCTCACTATCGCGGCCTCTCTTGTTGCGGAGCACAGGCTCCAGACGCGCAGGCTCAGTAATTGTGGCTCACGGGCCCAGTTGCTCCGCGGCATGTGGAATCTTCCCAGACCAGGCCTCGAACCCGTGTTCCCTGCATTGGCAGGCAGATTCTCAACCACTGCACCACCAGGGAAGCCCGGAGGGTACTCTTTAAATACAAAATCAGATACAGGGACTTGAAAGGGAAGGTGCACATGAGGGATCCTGAAGTGTCAGCTCTGTTAGCACCATGTAAATCTGCCCCAGACGGTCTTTCATTGACGTTGTTTCTGATCATTATTTCAGAAATTATTTCTGAATGAGTGCAGAAAAAACAATTCATGTTTTTTTATTTTAAGTCCGGAACCGAGGACCAGTCATTTATTTTGTCATGACATCCACTGTATTTGGAGGGTGGCCTAACCACAGTCTCTTACCAGGATGTCCCCTAGGATGGACTGTTGCACAGCTGTGGCCAGTCTGAACACAGCGTCATCTTATGCATGCAGATATGGCCTCCTCGTACATCTTTTGTTTTTTTTTTTTTCATTGCAGAGTGTCTAGAGATGGTTGATAATTCAGGACCTAATTCCCCGAGCGTTCCTGCCTTGCTAAATTTCAGTTTGTATGTCTTTCGTCAAATATTTGGCTTAGCTGGGGCCGGTTGGCATATTGTGTTAGCTCAAAGTGATTTATTGTCTCAGTGTCATCCATTCAATACAGAGAGGTAATATTTAGTGTGTCAGTGGGGATTATGTTGTAATCTCAAGAAAAATATAGGAAGTTGGGTAGAGAAAAAAATCCAAGAAGAAGAACCAAGCGGTTACTAAAATAGACTTTTCTAATACATGTTCATTTGCGGAGAGTTATATCCATAACTTCATTTCTCATCAAAAAGTCTCAAAGAGCCAATTTCCAATAGTTATTATCCTTCTTTGCAGCTGAATATTTGGGGGTATTTTAAAGTGATATCATAAAATAGATTGGAAATGAAGTCCTATAAATGATCTTTAATCAACAGGCTCTGTTGCTTTATGGGACAGAAAACAGTGAACAAAAGACTATGATTTTAATTCAAGGAAAGAGAGTTATTTATTTTAAGTATTTCTGCAGAATGACAGAAGTAATTTATTCAGTTACAATTAGACACATTGTAAAACGAACGATTGTGAAGAGAGTGGTTCTCACTGGCTTCTGTGAGTTGGGGAAGGTTCTTCTGTATGATTCTCTGTTAATCTGGCCGTAGATCCCGGTGCTAGGAATTAATCTACAAACCAGGGCAGAACCAGAGAAAAATGGAAGCTGAAACTGTTTGTTTTCCCTTTTTCATCCTGAAAATGGGTTTCCCTTCCTTCTGTCTCGATAAGAAACTCCTCCAGCAAGTATTTAAATAAGAGGATTGTTTGGGTATGAGATGGAGAAGACCTGGTTTAACAGTAGGTAATGGAAGAAGTCTCAAGGTGTTCAGTCAAGGGGAAATTATATGTGCATCTTCAGTGAACCATGGCAACTTCAAAAAAAAAAACCATTTTATTTGGGACAGTATTAATAGAAGTATAGGGACTAGACCATTGGAGGTGATTGATAGATGGAAATGCTCCTTTCTTTCAACAAGTATCAATATTAACAGAGGGCTTCTTATGGGTCAGGAATAGGGAGACATTGGTGAACAACATAGACATGTTTCCTTGGAGATTGGAGACTTCGGAAGGAGATAGGTAAATGGACAGATAATTACGAAACAGCAAGAGAAACTATGAGAGACGTCCAGCATTGTGTGTAGAAGCAGGGGGTGGGGATGAGGCGAGGAAACAGCCTTTGCATTGGCTCAGAGGGGAGCCATCATGACACTTCAGGGGAGGAGAATGCTCACTGTGGTTGGAGCATAGAGTTGGAGGGTCCAGTAGAGTAAGAGGTGAGGCCAAAGAGGTATACAGGCAGATCTTGCAGAGAAATGCAGACCATGGGGGTAAGTTATGACTGTATCTCGAGAGCAATGGGAGTCACTAATGAGTTTAAGCAGTGATGTGTTGTGACCAGCTTTGCCTTTAAAAGCATCACTTCTACTTCTGTGTCACTAAAATGGATGCAGAGGGCAATATGGTGGAATGGAGATAACTTAGGAAACATCTCTGAGAGAGAGAGAGAGAGAGAGAGAAAATGGTGGCCTCACCTGGAGTCATGGCAGTGAGGATGGAGGGGCCTAGGTGGATGGACCTGAGAACCATCGAGTAGGAAGAAACAACAGCACGTGATTACCTGGATGTTTGAGGAGAAAGAATGAAAGTTGATGCCCAGTTGGAAACTGGGTAGGATACATCCTCCATTGCAGAGTGTTTGAATGTCGTGGGGACAAGATCACAAGTTCAGATTTGTGTGCATTCAGAGTGGGAGTGCCCATGGGGTATTGCAGTGGGGGTGTCTGGCAAGCAGTTGAGTATTTGAGTCCGAATTTTGGAGAGAGCCTGGAATTTTAGATCTTGGAGCCACTGGCACACAGATGGTCATTGAATCCTGGGAGTGATGGATACCTGTGTGGTAGAAATGCGGGAAGAACTGAGGGTTGCAACACCAACATAGTTGCATTGGAGATATGGTAGCCTATCCTGGACCCTTGCTCTGGACAGCTGTAGATGGCAGAACCAGAGTCCAAAAGTTCCAGTAGGCAGATTATCACTTGGCAGTAAGGACTTTCACATGATTGCAAATGCTCAGAAATGCTCGGGTTCCTTGGAAGGTGGTGAGTTTCCTGTTACCAGATATATTCAAGCAGAACCCCATGACCACTTGCCCAGGATTCTGTAGAAGGCATTCATGCATCAGGTGACTTCTAGATACCACCCTGGTCGAATTCCTCCAATCAGTCGAATTGCTATTTTGGATGGAGGTGCCTATGGCAAGATCCTTATGTGCAGTTTGCTGTCTGTCTGCCTCCTTTGGTGATCACTTCCTTCAAAAGTCTGTGTAGATTTTGGGCTTCCCTGCTGGCACAGTGGTTGAGAATCCGCCTGCCAATGCAGGGGACATGGGTTTGAGCCCTGGTCCTGGAAGATCCCACATGCCGCGGAGCAACTAAGCCCGTGAGCCACAACGACTGAGCCCGCGTGCCACAACTACTGAAGCCCATGCGCCTAGTGCCCACGCTCCGTAACAAGAGAAGCCATCGCAATGAGAAGCCCGCGCACCACAATGAAGAGTAGCCCCTGCTCGCCACAACTAGAGAGAAGCCTGTGCGCAGCAACAAAGACCCAACACAGCCAAAAAAATAGAAATAGATAAATAAAATAAATGTATTAAAAAAGAAAAGTCTGTGTAGATTTCATAGTCATCACATGTGCCATTCTCCTTCTTGGAACCCCACCCAGTTTCCTTCCCTCTGTCTCTGCATTGAGCCCAACACCGGAACAAATCCAGCTCTTTTTATTTTCTCTCTTTTATCGGGATGCTGCTGGGGGAAAATTCCTTAAATCTTAAAAATGTATCTTCTATGTAAGTATGGTGCTCTGCCTCATCTGGACATGCAGGTTGGTTTCATAACTTTTCCCTGGCTCTGGTCAACTTCTTCCCAGTCTCCTCTGTAGCCTGCCATGTCCTTCTCCATTTCCAGCGAAGTTCTCTTCTCTTCCCAGAGAAAATTTCAGTCATCAGATGGGAGCCCCCTTCGCTCTGGTGCTCTCTGGGCTCCTGGCGCCCGAAGCCCCCTTTAGCTTCACAGGGCATGGTACCCCACCTGCTTTGTAAAACTTGCCCTCCCTGGGAACCTGAATTTCAGGAGTCTACCCACCACTCCCTAACTTATAAGACTGTGACCAAGTGTTTGAAGAAACAGTGTGGCTTCTGCTGAGCCCTGCTTTCCCTCTGGGAGTCTGGAATTTAGGAATATGCTAGGCAGAGGGTGCTGACATGACCAGCCCCCAGGAAGAACATTGGGTGCTGAGTCTCTAATGAGCCTTCCTCATAGACGGCACTTCCCACGCGTTGTCACATGCGTCCTGAGTGACTCCACTGGGAGGGGACCCTGGGAGTTAGTGCTTGGTTTCCTCCAGACTTCACCCCATGCACCGTTTTCCTTTGCTGATGTGCTTGGTTTCCTTTTGCTGTAATAAATCATGGCCATGAGTATGACTGCTGAATCCTCCAGCACTGAACCGTTGAACCCAGGGGTGGTCTTGGAGATCCCTGAGACACCTTCCTCCCAGCATGTATACATGCTCAACTAACTCATCTTAGCAAATAAAGAAATGAGCACAAAGCCATGCCCCTCCCGTGACCCCACGTCTTCCCCCAGCCATGCCCCACAGCCTTTGATGCTACTGGCCTGTCGCCCCTCCTCCTCTGGCTTCTTTGGCCTGGGGGGACTCTGGAAGCTCTTTCCTTTCCAGCCTCCTCTGTGGGCTTGTTCTCTTGGTTGAAGTTGATGGGATCCCATCCCAGGTTCACTTCTCCCTGTCTACTTTGCACGTGCCAGTGGTTCTTAGTGAGCTGAGATGGGGAAATTGTCTGGGGAATCTTTGCAAGCTGACATGTGCCCGGTTCCTGCCTTGGGAGGCAGACCAGAATCTCTAGGGACGGGAACCTGCACAAAGCTTCCCAAGGAGTTTGGGCTACATTTTGCCTCTCAGTTGAGAGCTGTCGCCCTCTGTGGTGTCACCCACACCTACTACCTTTACAGGACAGGGCCTCCCGAGTCTGCGCCTCCAGCCGAGACTCCTGAGATTTGGACCCACGCCAGAACAGGCCCTGCCCACTCTTCTCCATCCCTCTCATTGCTCTCTTTGTCCAGGCTGGCACCTCTTGGGCCCCATCCCCGTCTCCCACGTTGGCCGCAGTGGCCTTTCTCCGTGTAAAACTCTCGAGCGTATCCTCGGGGCTGTCACGTGGTGGGCCCTTGGTGAGTTTTGTTGAATGAACGAGTGAGTGCACGAACGTGTAAGTGTTAGATTTTATTCAAGTGCCAAGTTAGCAACCCCATGAGCCCTTTAGGCAGATCCAGAGCCAGAGCTGAGATTTAGAGCCAGTGAGCTGTTGAATGTATATTAGATCAATTTGCTGAAGACTCTGGAAAGTCGAAAGGAGGAGGGGGAGGGGGAGCAGTAATGGGTGCCCCTTGCCTTTGTCCAGGGGTCATAGGAAGAGAAAGGTGGAGGGCATTGTTGAGAATAACTCATAGTGAGAGGGAGGGGAAGCTTCGGAGCCCACGGGGAACCCTTCAGTGCTCCACAGGACCCCCCGATTGGGAGAAGAGGAGTTCTTGCCAAGGCAGGATCTCCCAGAAGGTGTGGTGCTCCCTGGTTTGAATCTGGCTCTGCCACATGCTGGCGGTGTGCTCCCGGACAAATTTTCTGTGCCTCAGTTTACTTATTTGTAAAGCGGAGATCAAGGTGCCTACCTCCAGGGGTACTCATGGGAATCTTTGAGAAAATGAGTCTGTAGGTAAAGAAAATGTGATCCTTCAGAAAAGCTAGGTGATATCTTTTGTTGGCGGCAGCAGTGGTAGCATTAGCGACTGTGATCGGGCAGGCACCGTACCTGGCACTTAGCATCACTGCCTCTCCAGCCCCTTGGGTGGAATCTAGTACATAATAGGTGCTCAACGAAGCCACTGAATGGATATTTGTGGCCCGGATGCTGATTATTTAATGTAGGTGGTTGACTGGCAGTATCTGCCGTATGGCTGATATGCAACACATTGTAGCTATCGCTCTTGTTATTTACCCGGAAATATAAAAAGTGGTTGTGATAGGGGTTTATTTTCTATTGTAAAGCGGAAGCAGCAGGATTCCTTTAGGTCTTTAATGGACCCACGTGTAGGCACATGCTTTTCTTTCATCCGGTAGGGCTGTTTTCCTAGCAAGGATACTGCTGGTGAGCCCGGGGACTCACTCTCCTTTGGAGAAGGAACAGGGGCAATACCTGTCTGTTTCCATGGAGGGAGCAGAGAACACACACTTCTGCCATCTTCAGAATTTCAAATCCTGCCTGGGGTGCAGCCCTGTGGCCACAACACTTGTTCCGTTTCCCTTCAATGCTATCTTAGAGCCTTGGTCTTCCTTCCAGCCTCCTGGTCACATCCATCATTTTTGTTTGGCTGATCAAGTCCTTGGAGAACTTTGGGCCTGATTCGCTGTTTCGAGGTCTCCTCTGCACAACACCGGGCCCTTCAGGTGCCTGGAGCTCAGGCACAGGTGTTTTCATTTGCACCCTTCCAGCAGTTCTTTACATTGGTCCTGCCATCCCTGTCGGCAGAGGAGGGAAGGGATGGCGCATACAATTGAAACAACTTGCTTTGAGAGCTGAGGTTAAGCTTGAGGCTTCTGTACTCCATGTTGGCTGATCTGTCCTCTGTGCCATGGTTGCCTTGAGGAAAGCCTTTCAAGAGTCTGCCACATCTGGATCAAGGGTCCCTGAATGCTAACTTCTAGGATGACTTGGAGCGGTTCTATGGATACCTAACTGTTGGCCTTGGATGTCTCTCCAGTGGTTGCTTTTATGTGGATCTTGTTTCAAGAAACTGTTGTAGGAATACAGTCAGTGAGATTGAAAGCAGCTCTGTATTGCAGAGCCTTACACAAATATTATTTAAGTTTGATGAGTTTGTAAACAGTTGATGTGGTCATTTGTAAAAATGGCCATCAATTCTCCCGTTACCTGTATCCGGGCACTTGCAGTGAGATTACACCTCCTCCCATGAAGAAAGGAGTCTCTTTTTCCACTGTTTGAAACTGGGCTTGGTCATGTGACTCATTTTGGCTAATGAGATGGTAGTAAATGTGACACAGGCTGAGGTTTGAAAAGAACCTGAGCACTGGGTCGTGTTTTCTTCTGCTCCTGGGATCCCTGCTACTGCCTCTAGGTGAGGAAGCCTGTGCTAGCCTGCTGGGTGATCACATACCCATGACCCAGTGGTCCCCATCACCCCAGCTAACCTAGAAGCAGAGCTCCCTAGCTGAGCAGCTGCTGATCACAGATGCATGACTGAGTCTGGCCTAGATCAGCCAAGCCTAGATCAAAGTCCTGCCCCATACACTCATGGGGTAATACATAACTGGTGTGGTTTGAAGCCACTGAAATTTGGGGGTAGTTTGTTATACAGGGAAAGCTAACTATCTAACTGATAGAGTTGACTTAATAGCCAGTGCTTTTTTTTATTAGCCAAAAGAATTTAAGGAAAAAATTACAAATGGATTTCCTACAGGATTTCTTTTTTTTTTTTTTTGCCAATGGTAATGGATATGTAAGGTTATTGACAACAACATTGGAATAGCAGAGGAATTGAAAATGCTATACATTGATCAATGGGAAACTAGCTAAATTAATTATATTGCATATACACAATAAAATACCATGAAGAAAGCAAACACATATGTAGTCTTTGGTTGAACCATATACCATTCTAAGTGCTCTACATTACATATACTATCTCACATAATTTCCCAACAATACTACTACTATCCCATTTTACATATGAGACAAGAAGGTAAGTAACATGCCGAAGATGACACACATATATATATTGTTTCTATGTCATAGTACTGACATTCAGTCCAGTAATCCTCCACTGTAACAGCTCCTTTACTTTGCAGTGAAAATTGATTTGTATATTTTTTGACTCTGAGTCCTTGTGGGATTTTTTTTTTAATTCAAACAGGAAGTCACAAAAATTAAAATCATCTTCATCAGTTCACTCAGTCCCATGTAATTAATTTTTTTTCATCTTGATCTTTTGTTAGCACTTTTATGAATTCATCAGTTTTCCATTAGAGTTCTGAAAATGCTTCTTCATTCAGTTTAGCAGTATAGTCGGTTACCAGAAACCTGTACTTGTCAGAGTCTTTTCCATGAATTCCTTGAAGATGAAACCCTTTTATAGGAACATTTTTGCAAAAGCATCAGAGTGCACCCAGAACTGTCTGTAAATGGCAAAAGACTTAAAAATGACCACGGTTAAAGATTTGATGAAAGTTCATAATAATGCAATTGACAAGGAAATTTAGTTATTTCTGAGATATACATTTTAAAGTAATAACTAGAATTATGACTTATAACATTATACCAGAACATAGAAGATTTTTAGAAATTTCATGTAATGTCTGAAACATTTATATTAACATATTTCCATACAAATGACCCAAAGAAAGTTTAGTATTAGTTGTTTTTTTTGTTAGTTAGTTTGTTTTTTTATACTGCAGGTTCTTATTAGTCATCAATTTTATACACATCAGTGTATACATGTCAATCCCAATCGCCCAATTCAGCACACCACCATCCACACCCCACCGCGGTTTTCCCCCCTTGGTGTCCATACGTTTGTTCTTTACATCTCTGTCTCAAATTCTGCCCTGCAAACTGGTTCATCTGTACCATTTTTCTAGGTTCCACATACATGCATTAATATACGATATTTGTTTTTCTCTTTCTGACTTACTTCACTCTGTATGACAGTCTTTAGATCCATCCACGTCTCAACAAATGGCTCAATTTCGTTCCTTTTTATGGCTGAGTAATATTCCATTGTATATATGTACCACATCTTCTTTATCCATTCGTCTGTTGATGGGCATTTAGGTTGCTTCCATGACCTGGCTATTGTAAATAGTGCTGCAATGAACATTGGGGTGCATGTATCTTTTTGAATTATGGTTTTCTCTGGGTATACGCCCAGCAGTGGGATTGCTGGATCATATGGTAATTCTATTTTCAGTTTTTTAAGGAACCTCCATACTGTTCTCCATAGTGGCTGTATCAATTTACATTCCCACCAACAGTGCAAGAGGGTTCCCTTTTCTCCACACCCTCTCCAGCATTTGTTGTTTGTAGATTTTCTGATGATGCCCATTCTAACTGGTGTGAGGTGATACCTCATTGTAGTTTGGATTTGCATTTCTCTAATAATTAGTGATGTTAAGCAGCTTTTCATGTGCTTCTTGGCCATCTGTATGTCTTCTTTGGAGAAATGTCTATTTAGGTCTTCTGCCCATTTTTGGATTGGGTTGTTTGTTTCTTTAATACTGAGCTGCATGAGCTGTTTATATATTTTGGAGATTAATCCTTTGTCCATTGATTTGTTTGCAAATATTTTCTCCTATCCTGAGGGTTGTCTTTTTGTCTTGTTTATGGTTTCCTTTGCTGTGCAAAAGCTTTGAAGTTTCATTAGGTCCCATTGGTTTATTTTTGTTTTTATTTCCATTACTCTAGGAGGTAGATCAAAAAAGATCTTGCTGTGATTTATGTCAAAGAGTGTTCTGCCTAGGTTTTCCTCTAAGAGTTTTATAGTGTCCGGTCATGCATTTAGGTCTCAAATCCATTTTGAGTTTATTTTTGTGTATGGTGTTAGGGAGTGTTCTAATTTCATTCTTTTACATGTAGCTGTCCAGTTTTCCCAGCACCACTTATTGAAGAGACTGTCTTTTCTCCATTGTATGTACTTGCCTCCTTTGTCATAGATTACTTGACCATAGGTGCGTGGGTTTATCTCTGGGCTTTCTGTCTTGTTCCATTGATCTGTGTTTCTGTTGTTGTGCTAGTACCATATTGTCTTGATTACTGTAGCTTTGTAGTGTACTCTGAAGTCAGGGAGTCTGATTCCTCCAGCTCCGTTTTTTTCCCCCAAGACTGCTTTGGCTATTTGCGGTCTTTTGTGTCTCCATACAAATTTTAAGATGATTTGTTCTAGTTCCGTAAAAAATGCCATTGGTAATTTGATAGGGATTGCATTGAATCTGTAGATTGCTTTGGATAGTATAGTCATTTTCACAATATTGATTCTTCCAATCCAAGAACATGGTATATCTCTCCATCTGTTGGTATCATCTTTAATTTCTTTCATCAGTGTCTTATAGTTTTCTGCATGCAGGTCTTTTGTCTCCCTAGGTAGGTTTATTCCCAGGTATTTTATTCTTTTTGTTGCAGTGGTAAATGGGAGTGTTTCCATAATTTCTCTTTCAGATTTTTCATCATAAGTGTATAGGAATGCAAGAGATTTCTGTGCATTAATTTTGTGTCCTGCAACTTTACCAAATTCATTGGTTAGCTCTAGTAGTATTCTGGTGGCATTTTTAGGATTCTCTATGTATAGCACCATGTCATCTGCAAACAGTGACAGTTTTACTTCTTCTTTTCCAATTTGTATTCCTTTTCTTTCTTTTTCTTCTCTGATTGCCATGGCTAGGACTTCCAAAACTATGTTGAGTAATAGTGGTGAGAGTGGACAGCCTTGTCTTGTTCCTGATCTTAGAGGAAATGCTTTCAGTTTTTCACCATTGGGAATGATGTTTGCTGTGGGTTTGTCATATATGGCCTTTATTATGTGGAGGTAGATTCCCTCTGTGCCCACTTTCTGGAGCGTTTTTATCATAAATGGGTGTTGAATTTTGTCAAAAGCTTTTTCTGCATCTATTGAGATGATCATATGGATTTTAGTCTTCAATTTGTTTATATGGTGTATCACATTGATTGATTTGCATATATTGAAGAATCCTTGCATCCCTGGGATAAATCCCACTTGATCATGGTGTATGATCCTTTTAATGTGTTGTTGCATTCTGTTTGCTAGTATTTTGTTGAGGAGTTTTGCATCTATATTCATGAGTGATATTGGTCTGTAATTTTCTTTTTTTGTAGTATCTTTGTCTGGTTTTGGTATCAGGGTGATGGTGGCCTCATAGAATGAGTTTGGGAGTGTTCCTTCCTCTGCAATTTTTTGGAAGAGTTTGAGAAGGATGGGTGTTAGCTCTTCTCTAAATGTTTGGTAGAATTCACCTGTGAAGCCATCTAGTCCTGGACTTTTGTTTGTTGAAAGATTTTTTTGTTTGTTTGTTGAAAGATTTTTAATCAGAGTTTCAATTTCATTACTTGTCATTGGTCTGTTCATATTTTCTGTTTCTTCCTGGTTCAGTCTTGGAAGGTTATACCTTTCTAAGAATTTGTCCATTTCTTCCAGGTTGTCCATTTTATTGGCATAGAGTTGCTTGTAGTAGTCTCTTAGGATGCTTTGTATTTCTGCGGTGTTTGCTGTAACTTCTCCTTTTTCATTTCTAATTTTATTGATTTGAGCCCTCTTCCCTCTTTTTCTTGATGAGTCTGGCTAATGGTTTATCAATTTTGTTTATCTTCTCAAGGGAACCAGCTTTTAGTTTTATTGATCCTTGCTATTGTTTTCTTTGTTTCTATTTCATTTATTTCTGCTCTGATCTTTATGATTTCTTTCCTTCTGCTAACTTTGGGTTTTGTTTGTTCTTCTTTCTCAAGTTCCTTTAGGTGTAAGGTTAGATTATTTATTTGAGATTTTTCTTGTTTCTTGAGGTAGGCTTGTATAGCTATAAACTTCCCTCATAGAACTGCTTTTGCTGCATCCCATAGGTTTTGGATCGTCGTGTTTTCATTGTCGTTTCTCTCTAGGTATTTTTTGATTTCCTATTTGATTTCTTCAGTTATCTCTTGGCTATTTAGTAACGTATTGTTTAGCCTCCATGTGTTTGTGTTTTTTTACGTTTTTTCCCCCTGTATTTCATTTCTAATCTCATAGCATTGTGGTGAGAAAAGATGCTTGATATGATTTCAATTTTCTTAAATTTACTGAGGCTTGATTTGTGACCCAAGATGTTATCTATCCCGGAGAATGTTCCATGCGCACTTGAGAAGAAAGTGTAATCTGCTGTTTTTGGGTGGAATGTCCTATAAATATCAATTAAATCTATCTGGTCTGTTGTGTCATTTAAAGCTTCTGTTTCCTTATTTATTTTCATTTTGGATGATCCTTCCATTGGTGTATGTGAGGTGTTAGTGTCCCCCACTATTATTGTGTTACTGTCGACTTCCTCTTTTACAGCTGTTAGCAGTTGCCTTATGTATTGAGGTGCTCCTATGTTGGGTGCATATATATCTATAATTGTTATATCTTCTTCTTGGATTGATCCCTGGATCATTATGTAATGTCCTTCCTTGTCTCTTGTAACATTCTTTATTTTAAAGTCTATTTTATCTGATATGAGTATTGCTACTCCAGCTTTCTTTTGATTTCCTTTTGCATGGAACATCTTTTTCCATCCCCTCACTTTCAGTCTGTATGTGTCTCTAGGTCTGAAGTGGGTCTCTTGTAGACAGCATATATATGGGTCTTGTTTTTGTATCCATTCAGCAAGCCTGTGTCTTTTGGTTGGAGCATTTAATCCATTCACGTTTAAGGTAATTATCGATATGTATGTTCCTATGACCATTTTCTTAATTGTTTTGGGTTTGTTTTTGTAGGTCCTTTTCTTCTCTTGTGTTTCCCACTTAGAGAAGTTCCTTTATCATTTGTTGTAGAGCTGGTTTGGTGGTGCTGAATTCTCTTAGCTTTTGCTTGTCTATAAAGCTTTTGATTTCTCCATTGAATCTGAATGAGATCCTTGCCAGGTAGAGTAATCTTGGTTGTAGGTTCTTCCCTTTCGTCACTTTAAGTATATCATGCCACTCCGTTCTGACTTGTAGAGTTTCTGCTGAGAAATCAGCTGTTAACCTTATGGGAGTTCCCTTGTATGTTATTTGTCGTTTTTCTCTTGCTGCTTTCAATAATTTTTCTTTGTCTTTAATTTTTGCCAGTTTGATTACTATGTGTCTTGGCGTGTTTCTCCTTGGGTTTACCCTACCTGGGAGTCTCTGTGCTTCCTGGACTCGGGTGGGTATTTCCTTTCCCATTTTAGGAAAGTTTTCGACTATAATCTCTTCAGATATTTTCTCTGGCCCTTTCTCTCTCTCTTTTCCTTCTGGGACCCCTGAAATGCATATGTTGTTGTGTTTAATGTTGTCCCAGAGGTCTCTTAAGCTGTCTTCACTTCTTTTCATTCTTTTTTCTTTATTCTGTTCCACAGCAGTGCATTCTACCATTCTGTCTTCCAGGTCACTTGTCCGTTCTTCTGCCTCAGTTATTCTGCTATTGATTCCTTCTAGTGTAGTTTTCATTTCAGTTATTGTATTGTTCATCTCTGTTTGTTTGTTCTTTAATTCCTCTAGGTCTTTGTTGAATATTTCTTGCATCTTCTCGATCTTTGCCTCCATTGTTTTTCTGAGGTCCTGGATCATCTTCACTATCATTATTCTGAATTCTTTTTCTGGAAGGTTGCCTATGTCCACTTCATTTAGTTGTTTTTCTGGGGTTTTATCTTGTTCCTTCATCTGGTACATAGCCCTCTGCCTTTTCATGTTGTCTATCTTCTGTGAATGTGGTTTTTGTTCCACAGGCTGCAGGATTGTAGTTCTTCTTGCTTCTGCTGTCTGCCCTCTGTTGGATGAGGCTATCTAAGAGACTTGATGGGAGGGACTGGTGGTGGGTAGAGCTGACTGTTGCTCTGCTGGGCAGAGCTCAGTAAAACTTTAATCCACTTGTCTGCTGATGGGTGGGGCTGGGTTCCCTCCCTGCTGGTTGTTTTGCCTGAGGCAACCCAACACTGGAGCCTACCTGGGCTCTTTGCTGGGGCTAATGGCAGACTCTGGGAGGGCTCACACCAAGGAGTACTTCCCAGAACTTCTGCTGCCAGTGTCGTTTTCCCCACGGTTAGCCACAGCCACCCCCTGCCTCTGCAGGAGACCCTCCAACACTAGTAGGTAGGTCTGTTTCAGTCTCCCCTGGGGTCACTGCTCCTTCCCCTGGGTCCCGATGCGCACACTACTTTGTGTGTGCCCTCCAAGAGTGGAGTCTCTGTTTCCCCCAGTCCTGTCAAAGTCCTGCAATCAATTCCCACTAGGTTTCAAAGTCTGATTCTCTAGGAATTCCTCCTCCCGTTGCTGGACCCCCAGGTTGGGAAGCCTGACGTGGGGCTCAGAACCTTCACTCCAGTGGGTGGACTTCTGTGGTGTAAGTGTTCTCCAGTCTGTGAGTCACCCACCCAGCAGTTATGGGATTTGATTTTACTGTGATTGCGCCCCCTCCTCCCATCTCATTGTGGCTTCTCCTTTGTCTTTGGATGTGGGGTATCTTTTTTGGTGAGTTCCAGTGTCTTCTTGTCGATGATTGTCCAGCAGCTAGTTGTGATGCTGGTGTTCTCGCAAGAGGCAGTGAGAGCACGTCCTTCTACTCCGCCATCTTGGTTCCTATTCTTTTTTAACGTCTGTATTGGAGTATAATTGCTTTACAATGTTGTGTTAGTTGCTGCTGTATAACAAAGTGAATGAGGTATATGTATACATATATCCCCATATCCGCTCCCTCTTGCGTCTCCCTCACACCCTCCCTTTCCCACCCCTCTAGGTGGTTCCAAAGCACTGATCTGATCTCCCTTCTATGTGGCTGCTTCCCACTAGCTAGGTATTTTACATTTGGTAGTGTATATATGTCCATGCCACTCTCTCAGTTCGTCGCAGCTTACCCTTCCCCCTCCCTGTGTCCTCAAGTCCATTCTCTAAGTCTGTGTCTTTATTCCTGTCCTGCCCCTAGGTTCTTCATAACCTTTTTTTTTAGATTCCATGTATGTGTGTTAGCATATGGTATTTGTTTTTCTCTTTCTGACTTACTTCACTCTGTATGACAGACTCTAGGTCCATCCACCTCCCTGCAAATAACTCAATTTCGTTTCTTTTTATGGCTGAGTAATATTCCATTGTATATATGTGCCACATCTTCTTTATCCATTTGTCTGTCGATGGACACTTAGGTTGCTTCCATGTCCTGGCTATTGTAAACAAAGCTGCAATGAACATTGTGGTACATGACTCTTTTTGAATTACGGTTTTCTCAGGGTATATGCCCAGTAGTGGGATTGCAGGGTCGTATGGTAGTTCTATTTTTAGTTTTTTAAGGAATGTCCATACTGTTCTCCATAGTGGCTGTATCAATTTACATTCCTACAGGATTTCTTAAAAGGTAGCTCTTTATCAGGGTCCGTGAAATATCACCCAGTTTATCAGCCCGGAATTTATGCTAAAATTTTGCAGAACACATGTGACTTTTGAGTATGGATTTCCAAGTTTGAAGAGAATCTTTGGCTTGAGTGTGAGTCCAAATAAGTGACCTTACCAGACACCAGGGTTAGTCGTGTCTGAGAATTCATGATCCAAGATGTAAGAAATTTAGCCAGAAGTATCCTGAGCATAGCTCTGGCAGTTGGGAGTAATTGACTGAAAAATATAAACTGCTTGGATTCAGCATTGTAAAAGATAATTTCACACACGGTGGTTCTGTAAGGGTATTAAGCCTCAAAAACGTAAACTGGATTACGAAGGCCTAGTGAACATGAAACACTGAATGGAGGCATTAATAACCAAAACTGTGGATGAAATTGAGGAACAACAGACTCAAAGAGAAGCAGATGAAGTGAAATCAAATGAGTTCCAATTTGGCTCTAATATTCTACAACCAGAAGATCTCATCCCATTGTATTAATGAAATAAAAAAAGACCAACACACCATACACTGCACATATCACACACACACACACACACACACATACACATATGCATACCCAGAGATTTGCTAACTCTTCTACATTGAAAAGTAATTCCACTTCTAGGAATTCTACCTGATGCATTGTGTGTGTGTGTGTGTGTGTGTGTGTGTGTGTGTGTGTGTTGGTTGTTGTTGTGCAGGAAGTGTATATAATAGGATGTTTATTGTAGCTTTCCTTGTACTTGTAAAAGACTGGACATAATGTAAATGTCCATACTGTGGAGTACTATTAAGGAGAAAGAACAAGATCTGCAAGTATTAATATTGAACAGGATCCAAGACCTATCAGTTGAAAAAAAGCATAGAACTTTGTCTAGTGGTTTAGCAGTTGTGTAACAAAGGGACACACAAAACACACTTGCGCACATGTTTGTATAAACATCATAGACTTACATGCATAGCTTACTGCCAGAGGGAAATGCAAGAAAGTGCTAATCGTCAGTGCCTGGGGCGGGAACCGGGTGGCCTGTGGTTGCCGGTAGGAGGGAGCCTTCATTGTGTCCTCTTGTGTTTATTTTTCAGTGTATTTCTGGATTATTTTCATGGAAGTCTTCTAAAGCATATTTAAAATATTGCTGCTGTTCCATGTTAAGCCCCTTGAAGGTTTTCATGTCCTCATCCTGACATGAGTCCGTGGCACTCTGATCCCTGGAGGTGGTGAGGGAAGCAGCCCCTGGGGCAGAGGAGGTGGCAAGGCCAGCTTTGGAGTCTTTCTGGCTTCTGGGCCTGGTGTGGCCTTTGTCGATCTTGGACCATCGTGGACCCTTTGCACTTGGATTCCTCCTCTGTGATAGGCAGTGAACAAAAGCACATGCTCTGAGTCTGGTTGACTCTCAGGCTCCCCTGGCACTGCCTCCTGTGGGCCCTGCTGCTGAGTCTTCATGCCGGGGGTGTCCACGCCCTCGTGGGCTCAGGTGGGGTGCTGGGTGAGGCCACGATGTCTCCTGGGGCCTCTCTCAGCAGCATCACCCCTAGCGTTCTCCCTGTTCCGTGATTCTAATCCAGGAGAAATCACACAGACCCAGAAGCTGAGGAGTGCGGAGAGGCGCCAGGGCAACACCGTTGTTCCCTGTAAGCAAAAACAGAGAACGTAAAGATTTAAAAATAATTTCATGGGGAGAAGGACACGAGAAAAAAAGATCAGAGATACAAAGGAGCCAGGATATCGATGAATTCGCGGGATCCAGCTGAGTTCCTTAGCAGCGTTACTGGCAAAGCAACACCTCTTGCTGTCCCACCGCATCGCTCTATTAGATAAAAATGGATTTATTTTGGTGGAAATTGGCATTGGAGTTAGCAAAGTATAGTGGGCGACTTTTCTCACAGCTTCAGAGTAGAACCTCTGCAGTGATTCACAAGATGGAAGGGACTTGATAAATAACTGATCTGAATCATGAGTTTTACAAATGCCTGAGTTTGTGCCCAGAGAGGGTGAGTGGCTCTCCCATGGTCCACACGGGGAAGAAGCCGGAGCCAGCACTGGGCCTCCTCGGCATGTCTGCTGCCCAATCTCTGCTCTTGCTGTTTTGCGTGACAGTGGCTCCGTGTCCAGCCGGTGGTGGCCTGGTGTTGTGTTGACATAACTCTGGCACGTGATAGCAGTATTGATGGCAAGGTGTGGCCGTGAGGCTGTGTGGGGCTGTGGCTGGGGACAGGGCCTGAGACGGGGATGGGAAAGGAAGGGAAGGGGGATCCGCTTTGAATGAGCCTCTGGGGCTGCGGGGAGCAGGAGAAGGTACTGGTGCCCCGTCCCAGGCGAGGGGGCTTTATGGCCCGGACAGAAGGTGGAATTGTTAAGGTAAATGACAGCAGCAATGACTCATCTATGGAGGGGAACCCCCTGACCCCAGTACTAAGGTTCAGGGATTCCATGTCTGTGAGTCCTCACAGGGGGCGTGTAGGGTAAAGGCTATTGTCTGTTTACAAATGAGGAAGCAGGCTCAGGGAGACCGCATGGTTTGTAAGTCTCAGGACTAGGGAAGGAGGAGCTCAAGTCGGCTTGACTCCAGTGCCCACCATACTCACAGCTGCCACATCGTCGATCCCTGTCTTCCCGGCCAAATAGGGCGGCCCGTGTGACATGTTCTGGCCTTACTCCGTTGTCTTTCTGCTGTGCATTTCTGAGCATTGCCCTTGGAATGCAAGAAGCCTGCTTCAGACCCTGAGCTTCAGAGGCTCTTCTGGATACTAGAATGTTGACTCGCCTGAGTCACGTCCAGATATGCGACGCAGTCCTTCCAGAGCTTCTCACCAGCACCTGACTCAGCGCTTGCTCTGTGGCTGACACTGCGCTGGGAACTCCACATGTGCTGTGTCATTGAATCCTCACAACTGTAGACACCTTTATTTTATTGATGAGAAGCCCTGTGCTCAGAGAAAGTAAATAACTCCAGGTCACCGGGCGGGTGAGGGCTGTAGATGGGACTTGAATCCAGGCAGCCTGACCTCCAGAAACAGGGTTTGTTTTTTTGTGTGTGTGAACAGGAAAAGTCTCCCTCCCCTTGGGCATGTCCCATGCCTCTTGGTCTTTCCCATGCTAGGGACTGGAGGCTCTCTTTTGTGGCAGCCTGTGGTTAGTATTCCAGACCTACTTACGGAGACCACAGCACGCTTGGAACTCAGTGTGTGTGTGTGGACAGCCAAAGGTGCTTGACAGTGGGTGGGGCTGAATCTCTGCAAAGGCATCTATCAAGATGCCAAGGGTAGCCTGGGCGAAGAGATGTCAGAGAGATGACTGGTTCTGCCTCGAGGGGGCCCCCCTTGGGGAGCTGGTCACCTTTGAGGAGACTAGCAAAGTGATCAGCTGACCTTCCATGGGGTGTCTGCATTGACCTTTCCCTCCTACTTTCCAGTTCTTTTTGAACCCTCTAGCAGGGATCAGTCAATTTTTTCTGTAAATAGTGAGATAGTAAATATTTTAGGCTTGCAGTTCGACAGTCTGTCACAACTAGTCAGCCCTGCTGTCATAGTGGAAACTAGTCATAGAAAATATGGAAATGAATGTGCATGCATGTGTTCCAATAAAACTTTATTGACAAAAAAAGCAGAGGGCCAGATGTAGCTCATAGGGGTTATTAGTTTGCTGACCCCTGCTCTAGAGAAAGAAAACTGGGCTCTTGGGGGTCAGGAGACCTTGGGCACGGTCCTTGCACTGCCCCTCACTCATTAGGTCACCCCTGACATGCTGCTTCTGAGCCTCAGTTCCCCCTTCTCCTTGGGAGGAAGTTGGACTAGATCTTTAAGGGGTGGTTAGGAGAGGATTTGGGGGTGACATCATGGGGACCCTGAGTGGGTATTGACAGAAGGCTGGAAGACAGGAAAAAAAGGGGATTGTTTAGCCAAGAGTTGGCCTTGATTCCAGAATCTGATGCCATTTCTCACACCAAACACTGGAGTGAATTGAGCAGAAAGTGTCTGGGAGTAGCAGCAAAATCCCCCGTGTGCTGCTGAGGACCTGGGGAAGGCCAGGCGGCCATGTCTTCAAATAAGCTCAGGAGCCTTTGTGGACGCAATGAAGAAGTCTGCAGCTAGAGGGAATTCAGAAGCAGCTCTAGGTGTAGATGTTACTTACGCTACTTCATGAATTTGCTTCTGGAAATAAATTAGTTTTATTAGGAAGACAATGAGATTGTGCACAGACGGGACGGAGGCACAAGGAGTAAATGGAAAGTATCACCAGGGCCGAGGGTGTGGAGGTGTCTGGGGTTGTGGCAGAGTGGTGTGTGTGCGCACACACGTGTGTGTATGTGCGTGTCCGTAGTACAGGGGAGGGCACCTGTTTTAACATCTTCATTAATCCGCTGGAAGCGGGGGTAAACAGCATGTTAATGACTCAGACTCCTGATAATTCAGACCATTTGGTGGTCTTAGAAATAATCGATGTTCCCTGAGAAGGCCAGAAGTCGGGAAAAGGGAGGGAAGTGCAGTTAAGTCATTCTTTCCAGTAATTATTTATTGAGCACCTCCTATGCAGCAGTTCCTCTTCTAGGCACCAGGGACACAGCAGGTACGAAAGCAAAGTTTTTGTCTTTATGGGCTTTACATTCTAGTGGAAGGGAATGACTGTGAAGGTGGAGGTGCTTTTACATCATACTGTGGGAGGGTTGGAGACAGAAAGGCATCTGAAATTTAGGCCAGATACTGCAGAAGGAATCATAGCATCGGGAACTCTGGCTTACGGTTAATTACTTGTGCCAAAGTCAGGCTGCAGCCACTCAGGTGAGCCAAAGTAACAGGTGATTAAATAGCAAATAATTTATATTTGGCGCTGAAAAGCAGAAGAGCTAAACCTCTGCTACTCAGAACCTTTGGGGCGTGAGTCTAGCTTAATAGCTGAGTTTTCCACTTGGCTATGGATTTAAGCATCAATGAGATTATTTTAAAAACTTTAAACATTTGCCTGGCAGGGAAAGTACCATTCTCTGTTTAGAGAAAAGGCTTTCTAAAATTTATTCCATGTGACTCTGCTTTCTGAAACAGGGGAGATCAAATGAAATTGAGATGCCCAAGGTCAGTATCAGGAAACACACATACACACACACAGGTGTGGCAGTGAACTTGCTTTAATGCAACATTTCCTTAGGGACTATGAGGTATCTTTGCCCCTGTATTCAATGGCTCCCTGATTGTTGTACTTTTTGAAATTTCGTGTTTGCTTTGAAGTCTTTTTATTTTTTTCCTTGCCTGCATTGTACCTCTCCACAGCAATCCCTTTCTTCTTTATTAGTCCTCATTTTATGTGTTTGTTTACATGGAATCATATGTATATGCTCATGTGGAGTGCTTTGAAAACTACAAATTGGAGGAAGAGAATTATTACCCACAATTCCACCACCTGGAGACCATTAATGTGAATATTTTGATCCATATTCTGAGTGTCTCTCTTTCTCTTTTTTATCAAAATGAGGTCACAGTGTACATATTGCCTGGTGCTGTGCTTTTTTCCATTTAATATGAGGAACATTTGTCAGAAATGTGTTTCTGTGGTATTACTTTATGTATGTGCATGTGTTCTTGCAAAAAACTTTACATCAGAAGTGTTCAAATATATATTAAAGTTTAGGGACTAGAGTAATGATACCCATGTACTCACTACCCAGCTGCAGCACTGGTCACATACTGCCGTTCTAGCGACATCTCACCCCACTCCCCATAGTTTTTTCTAGAGTATTAAAAAAAAAAATACAAACCTCAGGCATATCACTTCACTTGTAGATCCTTCAGAAGATGTATGAACACGGAAGTTCTCAACTGGGGGCAGTTTTGCCCTCCAGGGGACAATCCCTGGAGGCAGTTTGGGTTGTCACAGCTGGGGGTGGTGATGCTTCTGGCCTCTAGCAGATAGAGGCCGGGCTTGCAGCTGCACAGCCCACAGTGCACAGGACAGCCCTCCAGAACAAAGCATTATCTGGCCCCAGATGTCAACAGTGCCAAGGCTAAGAAACTCTGGTCTAACACAGCAGGACTTCAAAAATATAAGCATAATTCTGTTACCACATCCAACAAAACTGATGACAATTCTTTAATGTCACCAAATTTTCTTTAACTTCTAATTAAAAAGAATAGGTATAGCTAGTTTAAATCAGTATCCCCAAAGGCCTTTTAATTTCTTTTAATCTCTGACAGTTCCCCCTTTGCTTTTCTTCATGACAGTTATTTGTTGAAGACTCTGGGTCATTTTTTTTCTCTAGATTTTCCCATACACTGGATGCAGCTGCTTGCGTCTTTATGGTATTGTGTATCGTGTCTCTCTAATCCCCCATTTCCTTGTAAATTGAAGTTCAGATTAATTAGCAGATTCAGGCGTCATGAGCCGGATGTATCCATTATAAATGTCCCCATCAACCTTTTGTCTAAAGCACTGGTGTTCACAGTGTGGTCCCTTAATTAGCAGCACCAATATCACCTAGGACCTTGTGGGAAATTCTAATTCTTGCACCCTACCCCAGATCTATTGAATCAGAAACTAGAGGGGTAGGACCCAGCAATTTGTGTTTTTCCAAGCTCTTCAGTTGTATCAGAGTTCTCCAGAGAAACAGAACATGTAAACAGAAGGAGAGGGAAGAGGGATCTGTGATAAGGAATTGGCTCGTTCAGTTAGGGAGGCTGGCCGGTCCAGAATCTGCAGGATAGATTGGCAGACTTGAGACCCAGAGAGAGCTGATGCCACGGCTGCAGTCCAAGTGCTGATGTTGCAGATGAAGCCCAAAGGCTGTCTGCTTTAGAACCAGGAAGACCCAGCACTACAGAATTCCTCCTGCTTGTGGGGAGGGGCGCGGGGGAGGGGGAGGTCAGCCTTTTGTTCTGTTCAGACCTTCAGCTGATTGGATGAAGCCCACTCACATTACGGAGGCGATCTGCTTGACTTCAGCCTACTGCTGTAAATGTTACTCTCATCCAAAAAACACCCTCACAAAGATGTTTGACCAAACATCTTGGGTACCCTGTGGCCAATCAAGTTGACACCTAAAATGAATCATCACACCAAGTGGTGCTGATGCACACTAGAGTTTGAGAACCACCGTGCTCATGGTTTTAACAGACGTTGATGGACATTTTTCTTCTTTCTTAAAATTTTTATTGGAGTATAGTTACTTTACAGTGTTGTGTGAGTTTCTTCTCTACAGCAAAGTGAATCAGTTACACGTATACATATATCCACTCTCTTTTAGATTTCCTTCTTGATGGATATTTTCTAGAACAGTTTATTTCACTAGGGATGGCAGAATGGTGTTTCTAATTCTTTCGTTCGTTTTGCACTTCACTGTAACTTTTGGATGAAGAAGAATTTTCCCTCATTAAGTCTTTGCTTACCCTGAAATACAGTATTTACAGGAAAGACAGGATAAATGCTTGATTTATTCCCTATATTACTATTTCTTTTTTATTGAGGCATAACTTACACAGGATAACATGCATAATTCTTAACTGTACAGCTCAATGAATTTTACACATGCATACACCCATGCCGCCATCATCCAGACCAAGATATAAAACATTTCCAGAATCCCACTCCCCCATACCGCCTTCTAGTTGGTGCCCAATCCCCGCTCTCCAGGGTAAACAGTTGTGTTTAAACTGTATTTATGCTGTCCTTTTCCGCACAGTTTATTTTTTATGTAATCAAAATAGTCATTTGTTTTATTCACGGTTTCTGGATTTGGTTTCATGTTAAGAAATGCATGATCCAACCTACGATAATAAAATACTTTACCTTTCCTCTAGTCTTTTGTTTTTTAATTAATTAATATTTTGGCTGTGCCACGTGGCATGCGGGAAATTAGTTCACTGACCAGGGGTTGAACCCACGCCCCCTGCAGTGGAAGCAGGGAGTCTTAACCACTGGACCACCAGGGAAGTCCCCCTCTAGTCTTAATTAATATGCGCACACACACACACACACACACACACACACACTTTTGATCCAAGTTTTCCAAGTGACCAGCTAGTTGTCCTAACATCATTTATTGAATCCTATGTATCTTCCTTACTCATTTGAAATGCCTCTTTTATCTTAAATTTCCATCTAAACTTGGGTCTGTGTCTGGATGTTCTATTCTGTTATATTTCTCTGTCTCTTCCTGCATTATAGTGTTCCAATACGTTTTACTATCTGGCAGTCTAAGTCACCCCAAATCTTCACAGTCACCACATTTTCAGATTTTTTTTTCTGACTATTCTTGCTGAGTTTATTCTTCCAGATAAATTTTGGGGTCATGTCGCCAAGGTTCATATATCGGGGTTTTTGACTGGAATTACGTCTTCATTTTCACAAAATTGGGTATCACAAAGTTTCCAAGCACAACATTGTTGGTGGATTCAGTAGCTTTTTTGTCCTCCGGTAAAACCCTCCAGGGTTTTGTATGTTCGTATAAAATCCATTCCTAGATATTTTGTTTTGTTTATTCTTATTATTTTGAGAAGTATCTTTTCTCATTTTTTCCTATATAGTTATTCTTAGTGTAAAAAGCTATTGATTTTTTTAATGTTTGTTTTTTAATCCAACTTTCTCAGTGAAATCTCTGTTTTTTCTATGAGCTTTTCAGTTGATTCTTTTGGGTTTTTCAGGTATGCAATCAGCTACAAATAAATATGATTTTACTGTCTCTTTTCAAATATACTATTATTTTGTTCTTTCCTAATCGCATCCTAATCGTAGCACATAGAATACAGTTAAGTAACAATGGTGAAAATGGGCATCCTTGTTTTTACTGTTCCCTAATGGAAACACTTATAGGGTTCCCCTTAGATACTCTGTTGATTATTTTGTGGTGTGATAGTGGTGGTGGTGGTGATGGTGGGGTGGGGTGTGTGTGTGTTAATTTTTCATTGAGTTAAGCAAGCGTTGTGTTCTAATTTATCAAGGTTCCTTTTATTTTTTCTTATTAACTCAGGCGTAAGTGAAGAATTTGATTAAATGCTTTTTTGTAACTATTGAATTCACCATAAAATGTTTACTCTTTAATGTATTAACATGGTGATTATTTGTAATGGGCCCTGTTCTTGGGATGAACCCTATTAGGACATGGTGTGTTATTTTTAAGAATGTTTTTCTAGTTTGATAAGTGCTTAATTGGGATTTTCATTTATGTTCGTAAGTTAGATATTTTGAGTTCTTTTTTCTGGTCTTTCTCAAATTGTTATCAGTATTATACTGACTTTGTTTTAAAAATAAGCTTGTCTAAATAAATCGCCTCTGAATCCATCTAAGTTTAAATGTTTCTTTGAGGGATAATTCTTTGACAAGAGGGAGGATATTTTTATTTTATTTTTAATAAGTCACTTTAAAAAACAAACTTGGTTAAGGGAAATTGTTTTATTTTTTGCCAAGTTAGTTTTAAAAATTATTATAGAAACAATATGCAATCATTACAGAACAATTTGAAAATTCCAGAAAGCGAAAAGAATATAAAAGTCATTTTACTGATGTCTGTAAGATACTGGAGAAAAGCAGGACTGCCCTGGAACAAGCATAGCACACTGGAGGTGGGGCTAGAGGTGTTATTTCCAATTTTGGCATAAATGATGTAAAGCATGATGAACAGATCTCTGAAATTTTCTTCTGGATCCTATAGTAGATTATTTTCAGAGGTGTATACTTCCAAGGTCTCTTGATGCTGTTCTCTTTTTTGTTTTGTAGTATGTAAATAATAAGTCCCATCTTTTTTCTTTCTATTCTTCTGTTTAGAAGCCGTGTTTATTGAGAAATGGGAAGCGGCAAATGCATTGTTCATGCGTGTGGTTGTCGAACGTTCTCTTTGATCCTGTGGCTACTGGATAGGTCCATAGGTTTGGCTTTTAAACCATTCTTGCATTGGTACCAAGCTTCTTTTTTATTTCTGCTCCTATCTGTTTTTATGATGTTTTTATTCCAGGGACGGGGGATGGGGTAAGGGAAAAGCAATATATTCCAGTGTTTTTTTGTCTTTCCCCCAATATTTGTCTTGTTTTCTGGTATTTGCACTCTCTCTGGAATCAGTGAAATAGAACCTTTAGGAACCTGCCAACCCATGTGGTTTAGTCTCTGAATGACAATCATGTTCAAGGAGCACGAAGATAGTTAAAAGAGCATTTACTTATTTACTTACATCTATTAAAGGCTAGTAGTGGGAATCCGAATATATGTTTTGCAACTTGATTATCTCCTTTTCTTCCTGTCTCTGCCCCACTTGTTATTAAGTCTTTGTAACATAGATCAGCTTAGTTTTTTGGCCTAAATTCTTCCCTTTTGTCTTCTGCCTCTCTATTTCTGTTTTTCTGTGTCCTCTTGATTCTGTATCACAAAATCCCCCAAAAAGAACTCTTGGGAGTAGGGAAAGGGAAGTGACGATGGGGGAGCAGCTGAGCAGCTGAGGGCAGCTTTCTGTTTGGTAAGACAGGGAAGGGCGGAAGTTGGCAAAGAACCAGTCCCTTTTCCCCATCAGAGTAGAAAGATGATAGGGTCAGAAAAAGGGCACTGAGGCAGGGCTCAGCTAGCATGTGGTCGTGCACATTAGAAAAAAAGCAGCTCCTTGTGGCTGAGTGCATGGAGGGTGGGTGGGGGTTGTTAGACCCCCTGCCCTTTTGCAGGGAACATCACGGAGAATCAGGAGGAGTGGCCCTGACATGAGAGATCAGAGCTCTGCCTTCCCTCCTCACACAGGGAAGGGTAGAGCCTATTTTATTTTATTTTATTTTATTTATTTATTTTTTTTTTAAAAAGTGACTTTTTTTTTTTTAATTTTATTTATTTATTTATTTATTTATTTATTTATTTTTGGCTGTGCTGGGTCTTTGGTTCGTGCGAGGGCTTTCTCCAGTTGCGGCAAGTGGGGGCCACTCTTCATCGCGGTGCGGGGACCGCTCTTCATCGCGGTGCGCGGGCCTTTCACTATCGCGGCCCCTCCCGTCGCGGGGCACAGGCTCCAGAAGCGCAGGCTCAGCAGCCGTGGCTCACGGGCCCAGCCGCTCCGCGGCATGTGGGATCCTCCCAGACCAGGGCTCGAACCCGTGTCTCCTGCATTAGCAGGCAGATTCTCAACCACTGCGCCACCAGGGAAGCCCTTATTTTATTTTTAAATTATTTATTTATTTAAAAAATTTTTATTGATGTATAGTTGATTTACAGTGTTGTGTTAGTTTCAGGTGTACAGCAAAGTGAATCAGTTACACGTATACATATATCCACTCTTTTTTAGATTCTTTTCCCACATAGGCCATTACAGAGTATTGAGTAGAGTTCCCTGTGCTATACAGTAGGTCCTTATTAGTTATCTATTTTATATATAGCAGTGTGTATATGTCAATCCCAATCTCCCAGTTTATCCCCCCCCAAATTCCCCCCTGATAACCATAAGTTTATTTTCTACATCTGTGACTCTATTTCTGTTTTGTAAATAAGTTCATTTGTATCATTTTTTTAGATTCCAGCTGTAAGTGATATCGTATGATATTTGTCTTTCTCTGGGTAGAGCCTAGTTGAAAGGCTGGGGAAGCCCCTACACATTCAACCTCTACACCTGCCCCCTTTAGCCAGAGTCAGTTGCAGTGATTCATTGAAATAATTTATGACTGACCTGGCTAGGCTCGGGGCTAGGTGGGAGTGAGTAAAACAAGCACACAAACAGGGCCCTTGGGGAGGCCCCTCATGGAGCTTACAGCTTTGTAGGGCAGATGGACAGAAGACATAATGCTACACACACACACATACATAGGTACTATATATTTGTCTATATAAACTGACATATCTCATTAAATTTTATTTATATATATTTAAAATTGTGATGAAGCGACACTTATCCTGCTATGGTATTGTGATATGCATAGTTTGAGAATGCACTGGGGCCTCTATCCTAGGCTTCCAGCATGGGAGCTGTGGGAGAAAGATACTGATAATTCCCTGACTTTGAAACCCATCACCCCAGCCAGGTCTGAACTGCAGGCAGAGGGGGCTTACAGCTGGTAGCCTGCAGTCTGATTTTTGGTTTTCTTCCAAATGTGCTGCAGGCCAATGAAGCCAAGAGTTTGGAGCTCCTGGGAGCGTAAAGCCCAGATCCATTTATTCAGGTGCAGTGGTAGAAGTGGGGTCTCTTGAGGTCCTATATCCCTTCTCTCATTTCTTGACATTAGAGAAGTCTCTTCATATTGCTGGAACTTTCTTTGGTGCCATATCCAGTGGAGGTGCTGTTCTGCCTATTGTCCTTTCCTATTTTGCGATCCCCATGTGGTTGTGCTGGGACAGGCTGGCAGGAGTGGGTTGGCAAGCCCAAGATTGTCAAGAGCAATAATCCATCTGATTTGTTGTAGGAGCTTGAAGCTTCAGATCTCTGCATTTTGTCTTCTGTGATAGGATAGATGTAGCAGTTGGTCCAAGACAAGACTGAATGCAGATCAGCCAACAGTTGGTCATTTCTTCATCTTCCATTGTTAAAAATTCTCTGACCCCATTTGAATCTATTTGTCCTTTTATGTGGCTGCCCACGAAAGTGTCCAGTTGAATACCCTCCTCACTGGCCCAGTGGAGGGCCTCGGGCTGTCTTCACCTGCCTCTGACATGTTTACCCGATACGGACTTTCTCTGCTTCTCACCATTTGTATGGTAGGCATCTTTGTCTTCTTCATACACATTGCATCTAACTACCGTTGCTTTTCTTTGTTCAATGCTTGAAAATACAGTATAATTCTTATCAGGGTTATCACCATTACAGTGGAAAGAATGAAACTCTTCCTAAGCTCATATTGTTCCATGGCAGTTGTCAGCATGGGAGATCTAGCAATATCTTAAAAGTATCCAGATTTGCAGCTATGGGAAGAAAATTGGGAAATCAATCAAAGTGAGACCCATCAAAACCGAGTGAGAAGTGGAGGTTAGCCCAAGTCTGGCATGCAAAGAATGGGCCTCACCTGCCATCAGAAATAGAGCAAGGCCCCAGTCTCTCTCAGATCAGACACTATATCCTCCCACGGGGAAATTCTCTTTGGAATGCCAAGCTAGAAAGTGTCCATGACCCCCCACCCTGGACCTTGAACCTCTTTCTGGACCTAGCTTGGCCACAGGAAGCCACAGCTGCACTGAGTGATGCCTTAGTGTAATGGCCTGGGCTTTCTGCTTTATCACCCCTTCTGGGTGTTGCTTGTGGCTGCAGTAAGATGGCTAGGGAATGGCCAAGGGACTTGCTAGGAGGGATGGGCCCTCCAATCTTCTTTGGCTTTTACTAATGCCAGTAGGTGCATTAGGGTGTTGATGTGTCCTGGCAGTGTCTTGTGATTAGCCTTTTTTTGTGACTGCAATTTTTTTCTCATCTAGGGTTAAGGAGAAATCCAAAGGAAGGAGAAATAGTTCATAACCATAAGTAATTTTGCCATACAGCTATTTCGCCGTTGCCATATTTCATTTTCTGTTGCGTAGAGAAGGAATGAAAATCATAATCATCCCTTGTTCATGCAAAACCCAGTGTGGTTGTAGCAGGTTGGGTGGTTCTCCTGGGAGACCCTCCTTTAAGTGATGGTTCTGGGACCCAGCTCAGAAGCTGCACTCCATGGATGTTTATTACTACTAGTAAACACCACTGCTGTGTGGCGTATTCCTACTCTTCCTGCTGCTACTATTACTATTACAAGGTGCCTCCATCTCCTGCTGAGAGTGGAAGGGAGATTGGGGATGAAATGGAGGGGTCGGTGTCATTCTTAGAACACAAGTTTATTTTTAGGGTTTAAGTCATACAGTGATTCTAAAATCTGTGCTCTGACTTTTGCAACATCTTTCCATATTGTTGGGAAGTATTGGCATCTCTGTTGAAAAGGAACAGCCCAAGAAAGTGACAGCATTCAGGTGAAATCTTTTTCTTTCTCTTGTGAGCTCTTTCACTGAACATTATATAGAGAGAGATACAGGATTGTTCAGTCAGGCATGACCAGACTAGTGGGCGAGCCCATTTTACAGATACAACAAAAGTTCCTTTCCCTCATATTTGGTCAGATTCCAAATCTTCAGCTCCTTTTCAGCTTTGAGCAACACATAAACAATGACTAGCTACACAGTTTTCAAATGGTTAAATCCATTTTTGACAAACCTTCTCCCCACTGCCTTTCACTTTTTAAATCAATTACCCTATCCACAATGCCTCTCTAACCTATGTCATTAAATTGCCATCTTTCTATGGCTTTTCTTTTCAACAACATAATTTGCCTTTAATAATTAATATAAAAGAATTCAAAATGTAATCACTGCACTCACTTAAAAGCTCTCTAATCAATTACCAGAATCTGTGGTTCTGTGACAGAGGTCTCCCCAAGGGTTTCAGAATCCCCTTTTACCAAGCTTAGTTCCAATAGAAGCCAAATTTATAATGCATTCTCCTGTAGCTGGCCGGCCCTATGAAGACAAAGAAAGGGTTTCAAATGAACAGTGATCCACACAATTGCTTTAAGGTTCTTTCAGAGTGAAAATAATACCAGTGTTTATCACATGGAAATTAAAATGGAAATTTTGCTTAAGCCAAGTCTAGATTTAAGCATGGTGATGCGGATGGGTGCCAGTGTCCAGTCTAGCTACAGGGCATTCTTTTAATCTTAGCCTTATTTTCTGAGTTGAGTCTCTAATTGACATGGGGGGTGTTATTAACAAGGATTTCTGTTCTGCAGTCAGCGAGAAATGAGGTCCGAGTTGCTTGTGTAGGTTTGGTCATTTATCCGCTCATTCAGTGTGAGGGGTGGGAAGAGGGCAGAATTGGGCATCAGGTAGGTCTGAATTCAAATCCCAAATCCAACTTAGTTTCTCATTTTGAGCAAGTTACTTCTCCTCTTTGAACCCTTATTTATAATTTCCTTAATTGTAAAATTAGGATAATACTTATCTTATAAATTTCTCTTCATAGCATTTATGACTGCCCAGCACTCTGTGTTAGCTCACAAATATCATATCTTTATTTCTAAAAGTCAGTTGATGTTCAGCCCAGTTTAATTTGCTTATTTATGTTGATTATCATTTATTGTTCATTGCACCTTCTTCTCACCCTCTAGGAGGGCAGGTGCCTTTGTTTCCTACACTAATGTAGGATGGTGCTGGACATACAGTAGGTGCTCAATTACTGTTTGTTGGATGGATGAATGCGTAAGTGACTATCTCTATTGCCCACACATTGTACAGCATCTCTTTGAATTGGGCTGTGAGGTTTTCCTTCCAGGTGATTTATCTTCTGAATTATGCTTTGTGTGAACGCTCATTAAGTTTAGACTCGGCACAGCCTGAGTGATGAGTGAAATAGAGTCTAAATTCATGGTCGGGGGAAGCCAGCCTGGGATTAATCCCTGGCCTTGGTTACTCCTCAGAAGAGACAAAACCTGTGTGGAGATGGTGCCAGATTGTTATGTGTGCAGAATCTAATTTATAGTTGTCCAGGGTCTCCTGAGCAGAACGTGCATTTATATCATTGCTAAACAGTAATTGATTACAAAGCTCGGTTGTGAAATTTACAATTATTGAATTACTCTACGTTAGCGCATAAATTTCAAATCTTTATTTCTAAAAGTCAATTGGTATTCAGCCCAATAAATATTTCATTTAGATGTAATAATGGTGTTAGAGCAAAATTAAGTTCTCATTTGGAAAATAAAGAATGACCTGGATGGGATTGTGGGAGGTGACGTGGCAGAGGTAAGCAGAGAAACCGTTGTTCTGATTCAGCTCCCTTCTCCTTAATTAGGAGAGACTTCTCATACATGGCTTTCTCCTATTTTATTTTCTCTTTAAAAAGTTGTCTTGTTTGTAGGAAATGAAAGTCCTTTATATATTTGTAGGGCTTTATATTTCATAAAGCATATTTCAGCTAGGCCTCACAAAAGCCTTTTGAAGTAGTTACAACATTCTTTTTTCTTCCTGTTTTACAGATGGGGAAACCAAGGTGCAGGGAATTGAAGTGACTTGCTTAGGGCATACTACAAGAGAGGGAGGCTAAACTGGGTCCAGTAGTCTTTCAGCTGGCTCATAGTGCCTGTTAATATCTAGGTACTAGTTAGGATTAACTTCAGCTGCATAAAAGAGAAGCCTCAAAATAACTGTGACTTAAACAAGATGAAAATTGATTCCCACCTCTTGTAAAAGCTGTCACAGAGGAAGCAAGTTTGCTGGTCTAGTGGTACTACAAAGTTAAACGAGTCATTGGCTCATTCCAGTTTATCTCTCTACCATTCACATGGTCTGTGGCCCTGAGCCTCATAATCTAGGGTGGCTGCTTGAGTTCCAGCCATTGCATTTGGAGTAGCAAGATGGAGAAAGAGATACAGAAGGGCATATTCCCTCTCTTTTAAGAAGACTTCCTGGAAGGTCTGCCTCTGCTTGTGTCTTATTGCTCAGAATTTAATCATGTGGGTATATCAAAATGCAAGGGAGGCTGAAAAATAGCCTTTTATCTGGACATTGTAGTGCTTGGCTAAAAACTGTGGTGCTGTTACTTAATGAGAAAAGGAAGAATAGATCTGATAGCTGACAGTTTCTGCCACAACTAAAAGCCCTAGTGTAGAAAGTGCAGTAAGCAAGGGAGTGGGCACATTTGCTTGAATATAGTCAGTTACAACTGTCCCCAGTTACCAGAACCATCCTGAGTACTGGAGGCTCTGGATACACAATGGCCTGGATGCAACGTACACCCAGGAAACAGTTTTACTCTTCCGCCTGTGTTGACTTTTCTAAATACTGATTAAAAGAAAGTGGGGGAGGGCTTCCCTGGTGGCACAGTGGTTGAGAATCCGCCTGCCAGTGCAGGGGACACGAGTTTGATCCCTGGTCCGGGAAGATCCCACATGCCACGGAGCAACTAAGCCCCGTGTGCCACAACTACTGAGCCTGTGCTCTAGAGCCTGTAAGCCACAACTACTGAGCCTGCGTGCTGCAACTACTGAAGCCCACGCGCCAAGAGCCCGTGCTCCGCAACAAGAGAAGCCACCGCAAGGAGAAGCCCGCGCACCACAACGAAGAGCAGCCCCTGCTCGACGCAGCTAGAGAAAGCCCGCGTGCAGCAACGAAGACCCAATGCAGCCAGAAATAAATAAATAAAATAAATAAATTTATTAAAAAAAAAAAGTGGGAGAAATCTGTGAAGTCACTTGCCCCCTTCATGTTTGTCAACAGGCATTTCTAAAACAGAGCTCTTTGTTACTTTTCTCTTGGCTCTCATCAAGTCAGAGGGGTCACAGGGTTCACTTACAATGGCCTGCAGCAGCCTGAGAGACATGGCTTTCTGTGCTAGCATGGAGGGCCAAGCAGGGATAGGAATCATTCAATAATCATTTACGTGTCTGAGGTTTGCCAGGCACTGGGCCAGGGCCTTTGGATAATGGAGAAAAGTCAGACATGATCGCCATCTTCTAGAACAGGGGTTCTCAAAGTGTGACCCCACTGGCATCATTTGGGCACTTGTTAGAAATGCAGATTCTCAGGCCCTACCCCAGACCTACTGAATCAGGAACTCTGAGGGTCAGACCCAGCAGTCTGTTTTAATAAACCCTCCAGGGGGTTCTGAAGCATGCTAAAGTTTGGAATCTACTGAATCTTAAAATGATGAGGAATAGCTTGGTGATCAAGAGCACAGGTTTTGGAGCCCCCAGACTAGGTTTGAATTTGGTTTAGTCACTTGGTAGGTGTGTATTGTTGGGCAAGTTATTCAACCTCTCTGAACCTCAGTTTCCTCATCTGTAAAAAGGGGATTGTAGCCCTGCACTCATATAATATGTATAAGATTTATGTGAGATGACAAATAAAGGGCTTGGCGTAAGTAAGTGCTTGGTAAATGACAGCTCTCATTACTATCTTTCTAGCTTCTCTATGGATGGTATTGTTATTGTGAATTCAGAAAGTTTAAGGAAATTCATATTCAAGTGCCGGAGTAAAAACTGAAACCAAAAGACAAATTTAAATGATTTTTTCAAAACGTCTACCAATTTTTATTTTCTCTGCCACTCCTTCCTGTCTTGGCATGGATAAATCATGAATTGCTTCTAAAATAGAAAGCAGTGCGGTCGAAGGACTTGAAGAGGTATTTTACCAGAGAGGATATGGACACTATGCATATATGCAAAGGTGCTGAATCTTGTTAATCATCCAGAAATGCAAATGAAACTACAACGAAATTTCACTACACCCTCACTAGGTTTACTAAATGTTAAAGACATGATGTCAGATGTTGGTGAGGATGTGAAGCAACTGGAACTCTCCTACACTGCTCCTGGAAGTAAAATTTGGCAGATCTGAAAAAGCTAATATTTGCATAATTTATGAGATGCCATTTCACTTTTAGGTATATACCTAACAGAAGTGGGTCAACACATTTACTCATAGCAATATACATAAATGTTTTCAGCAGCATTATTTGTAAGAACCAAGAAAGACTGGAAACAACCCAGATAGCCATGGTAGAATGGATAAATCGTGATATATTTATACAAAGGGATACTATCCAGCAAAGATAATGAACTGCTTTATACAACAAAGTAGGTGAATCTCAGCCATCTTTGGGTACTAGAAGCCAGACACAGATGATAAAATAGTGTATGATCCCATTAGTGAGTATTTCAAAAACAGGTAAAACTAATGTATTGTGATAGAAATCAAACAGTAGTTACCTTGGGGGTATCGGGGTGTTGATTGAGAAGGGTCACGAAGGGTGCTTCTGTGATGTTGGTAATATTTTCTTTCTTGGTCTGGTCGGCAGTTATCTAAGTGTGTTGTGAAAATTTATTAAGCAATCTATGATTTGTACACTTTTCTGTATATATTCTTATATTAGTACAAAAATGTACTTAAAATAGCTATGCAATAATGTGCAAAATGTTTAGAAAAACAAAAAGCATGATTGAGGGAAGCAATAGGAGTAGTGCCAGCTAGAAGAATATGTTAACCATTTTCACGTACACTTGACTCCCATTTACGTACAGCTGAGTTAAACAAGGATAACCAAAACACACACACACACACACAGAGACACACACAGCAACAGGCATATACACAATGACTTCCTCTGGTAGAGAAGAAGGTAACCAGTTTCCAAGAAAAGTATTTTTAAAAATCTGGATCTGAAAGTGGCAGGTAAAGAACACATACCCAGTATTATTGCTGGCAGTAATGGCAGGAACACCCTTTAGATACTTAATGTAGTTTTTCACTGTTTTCTCCTTAGATCCTCATGACTCTGTGGTGGGTGTTGAAAGTGTGGTTACTATTCCTAGTTTAAGAACGAGCATGCTAAGCTGATGAGTTTGTGACGTGCCGTGGGACACTCAGCTTTCAGGTGACCTTGCTGGGGACTCAAGTCTGGTTCTTCTGGACCTGATTTCCTGACATTGCTATTAAACGGTGCCACTTCCTCAGTTCTTGGAGGAAACTTCTGATTCATTGCTTGTCTCGGAGGCAATATAAAAAAACCACACCGAACCCATTAGGCACATTGCAAATGGTACTGGGATATTATGCCTAATATTAGTGGTAATTTTTTTTTTTTTTTGCCATTAACCATAGAAAGGATGAATGTTGAAACAAGAAGGTTTCTTTTCACTCAAAAGGGCTTGTAAATACGACTGGATTCAGGTACATATGTGATTTTGGGGATGGTTCCGGACATTTGAAGGACCACTGCTTCATCCTTTTAAAGATTATATAGATGTAAACCCAGGTGTACGTTGCAGCCTATTGTTAAGGACTGTACACAGGATTCTCCCATGAATCTAGAGGATGGAATGGTTGCTTTTTAAATTTTTGTTTATGAAAAACTTTCCCATAAGAAGAGAATAAATAGAAGAGAACAATAGAAGAGGGAATAGAAAATAATTATGGTTAAATTGCCTTTTTTTCCTTCATTTTCTAAAATTGAAGTATAGTTGATTAACAGTGTTGTGTTAATTTCAGGTGTACAGCACAGTGATCCAGTTATACATACACACACACACATATATATATATACACAGACACACACACACATACCTTTTCAGATTCTTTTCCCTTATATGTTATTACAAAATATTGAGTTTAGTTCCCTGTGCTATACAGTAGGCCCTTGTTGGTTATCTATTTTATATATAGTAGTGTGTATATGTTAATCCCAACCTCCTAATTTATCTCTCTGCCCACCACCTTTCCCTTTTGGTAACCATAATTTTGTTTTCCATGTGAGTCTCTGTCTTGTAAATAAGTTCATTTGTATCATTTTTTTTTTTTTAGATTCCAAATGTAAGTGCTATCATGTGATATTTGTCTTTCTCTGTCTGGCATACTTCCCTTAATATGATAATCTGTAGGACCATTCATGTTGCTGCAGATGGCATTATTTCATTCTTTTTTATGGCTGAGTAATATTCCATTGTGTGTGTGCGTGTGTGTGTGTGTGTGTGTATGTACATATATATATATATATACACACACACCACATCTTCTAAGGATAAATTCCTTTAAAAAACCATATTTCTCTGATGATAAAAGTCTAGTACGTACATTAAATAAAGTTTGACAAAACCAGGAAAGTTCAAAGAATAAAATAAAATTACCTACTATCCCGAAACCAGGGAGAGCCAAATGATCATCAACAATTAGAGTGTTGCTTTCCAGAGCTTTCTGTATGTATAATATACATGCTAAAACAGTGGGGTCCTGCTTTAGCCACTGTGTTGCTTTGGTTTTTTTCACATAACATTATTGTGAACATTTTCCAATATCATTACATATTCTTATGAACATTATTTTTGATATCTCCATCATAATTTGTTAAACTTCCCATTTAATATTGGACATTTAGAGTGTTTCCAATTTGGTAGTATCGTAAAAATAGCTTTAATGAACATCTTACTTGTAAACTATAAATCACTGATAATTTTTTTAGAATAAAAGTGGCATTTTCTGATCATTCTTTGTAACCATTTTAAGGCTCGGGATGCATGATGTTAACACACAGTAATGCTGGAAAATAACTGAATTAAAATGAACACAGATCTTGGTTGAGATCCTGGCTTTATGCATCCTAGGTGTGTGATCTTGGGTAGGGCTCTAAGCTCAGTGAGCCTCAGTATTTTCATCTGCAAAATGGGAATATAATTTTCCATCTCATCAACCTATAAGGAGGATTAAATGAGTAGCTAGGTATTGCTTAAATCAGACTCTGCCAAAGGGTGACCTAAATTTTATACATTTTCTTTGGCTTCTTGGAGATGTTGACCAATTTTCTAGAAGTTTAGCCAAATATATTCTTACTCTTTTCAATCAAGGGTCAAAAATATGGCGCATGGGTCAAAGTCATCTAACCCCCTGTTTTTATGAATAAAGTTTTGTTGGGACACAACCACTCTCATTCATTTATGATTATAGTCTGTGGCTACTTCTGTCATGCGGAGGCAGAGCTGAAAATATTTATTACCTGGCCCTTTACAGAAAAACTTTGCCGACTTCTGATGAAGCACAAAATATTTCTTTCTGAAGTCATGATAGAAATATGCATTGAACATCTAAAATCAAAATATTTCTATGAGAAACAGACTCACAGACATAGAGAACAGACCTGTGGTTGCCAAGGGGGACAGAGTGGGAGTTTGGGGTTAGCAGATACTAACTATTATAGAGAATGGATAAACAACAAGGTCCTACTGTATAGCACAGGGAACTATATTCAATATCCTGTGATAAACCATAATAGAAAAGAATATAAAAAAGAATGTATGTACGTATAACTGAACCACTTTGCTGTACAGCAGAAATTAACACAACATTGCAAATCAACTATATTGCAATTAAAAAACTCACAAAAGATAATGAAAATAAGACAAAAGCTATGGGGGATTTACCCAATTAAAAAGAACACTTTGTGAACTAAGTTAATATTCAGTAATATATTTCCTCTGTTTGGCATGTTAAGATTGTTAAGATTTTTACATATTAAACATTTTACTAAGGGGGGTGCACCTAAAAAATACTTCTGTGATAGGGGATAGACCTCAGCAAGCTATGTAGGTATGTGTGGCTGAGCTGACTCTTGTATCTATGGAATGTGGATGCTGCATAGTTACAAAAGGAACTAGAAGATTCTGTCCTCTAACTTTGATTGACACACAGATCTTTTAAGATTTCCCCGGGAAAAAGCCAGTTTGACCTCAAATGAGAGTGAGATGCTTCTAATCTATGTTATCTGTGTTTTAGAGCAAAACCTGGCTTGGTCAGGAATGTTTTGGAAGCATTTGTTATAAGAGTGCAGTCACTCTTGTCACTAAAATGAACCTATTTTTCTGAAACTGATTCTGGGTCAGAATGCCTCGAACAGAGCTCACAGGGTGTCCAAGAGGTTCTGTCACCCTGCCCTTTTGGTGTGTGGATGGGAATAGAGCTTGGGGATGTGATGAGTTCACGAAACTGGCTGTTGACTGTTTCTCCACCTTGTCTTCATAGTTCTTCTGACTGTATCACACTGCTTCCAAAATACTTCAGAAATTAAGTTTGGGTAGGAAAATATCACTGGAGGAGGGCTTCTGGGATCATATTTTCTACCTTGACTTGGTCTTGTTGGGGAGCAGTAGGTGTGGGGGGCTTTGGTGTGAGACAGACTTTGGTTTGTGTTCATCATTACTCCTCTCCAGTTGTGTGACCTTGTGCTGATTAATAACCTGTGGGCACCATGGTAGACACTGGAATGGAATAATGCAGGCCCTAACTCCTGATAGTTAGGATAGGGTGGGATAACATTTCATAACTACACACAGATTCTAGGAGTAGGTAAGAACTGCCCTCTGCTTTGGGTGCAAGAGTTCCCATGGTAGACTGGATTGGTGCTCCGAGTTCTTCATCCCACCCTGTGTCCACATGTCTTTGCACTTCCTCCCGGTAGAGACGTGGCCTACTTCCCCACCCAGTAAGCTTGGCATCGTCCATATGACTTGCTTAAGCCAATAAAATATGGGTGGAGAGCTGTGCTGAAGCCCCAAGAAGCACCACATGTTTCTGTTCACCCCTCTTGTGTCCAGTCATTGCCATGAGAAGAACATGGGTGGCTAGTCTGCTGGTCCAAGGAGGATGAGAGTCACGTGGAACAAACCTGGACCCAAGCTGAAGCCCAGGCCAAGCCCACTGAGCCACACCCAGATCAGCTGACCCCCAGACCATCTATAGATCCATTATCACAGAGTAATGATTTCTGCTTTAAGCCACTTAGTTTGGGGCCAGTGTTTTTGTGGCAAGAGCTATCTGATACATCCACGTCTCAACCCACGTGGAATCCACGCTGGGTGGCTAGTCAGTGGCATGTACTAGCCCCATGCCACAGCTGCAAACAGACATGAACAAAAATACATTCCCTGCCATTGGGAGCCCACAAACTTGTAATGGAAAAAGAAAAAAAAGACAATTACAGTAAAGTAAGAAGGCAGTTGTGATGGTGATAGGTAAGCCCAATGAATTGCCAAGAACACAGAATGGCAGTGATATCTGGAGTCACGTAGGGCCTCCTGGGTGAGATCACGTGTGAGCTAAGAGGCATGAGTAGGTCTGACCTGGGTGAATAAGACAGGTGGGGTGAGCATTGCCCCATTATTTATTATCACATAGGTGAGTCTGGTAAATAACTGTTGGACTTTGGTGCAGTCCTATTATGTCATTAATTTCATGACATTAATATTAACTACAGGGCTTCCCTGGTGGCGCAGTGGTTGAGAATCTGCCTGCTAATGCAGGGGACACGGGTTCGAGCCCTGGTCTGGGAAGATCCCACATGCCACGGAGCAGCTGGGCCCATGAGCCACAATTGCTGAGCCTGCGCGTCTGGAGCCTGTGCCCCGCAACGGGAGGGGCCGCGATGGAGAAAGGCCCGCGCACCGCGATGAAGAGCAGTCCCCGCACCGCGATGAAGAGTGGCCCCCGCTTGCCGCAACTGGAGAAAGCCCTCGCACGAACCGAAGACCCAATACAGACAAAAATAAATAAATTAATTAATTAAAAAGAAAATCCTTAAAAAAAAAAAAATATTAACTACATTTTGTGAACACTGATTAAGAAAAGCTCTTGAGTGCTTTGCTAGCCTTATCTCATTTAATCCCCTACCACCTGTGTGTTCTGGTTTATGGGACATGGGGGCCCGGTGGGAATACCCGGGAGTCAGATAGTTGAGACTCCTAATTCCAGAGGCCTGGTCCTGTGCTCAGCGTGCTCTGCTTGTGTTGTCAGTTGCTGAATGTTAAGTGGAAATAATGATTCTTTGGTACCTTCTTTTGGCCAGCTCAGTAGATTCTTCTGTGCTGCTAATGAGGCCAAAGTCATGAGTTCAGTCCCCTGCATGGATCAGTTAGAGTCATCGTTTGAAACTCATTACCCAAAGGTAAGGTTTGCAGCTAGTACCTAGAGGTGATACTGACAGAAAGTGGATTACATGATTTCTATGAGGACAAACCCATGATAATAATAGCCGCAGTTTGCCGAGTTCACAGGGCTGTGCTAGGGAATTTTTCACATGACTTTATCAGGCTCTTATTTTGTAGATGAGAAAAGTGAGGCTCAGTGATTGTTATTTACCCAAGGCTCTTTGACTGTTGTAATAGAGCCATGGCCAGGCCTGTCTGGACCCCAAACCTGTGCTATTTGCAAGCCATTCAGGGGCAGGGGTTTTCATCCTGGGTTGAAATTGGAAATTGAATTGACATTTTAGGCTGGGCAGTTCTTTGCTGTGGGGAGCTGTCCTGTGCGTTGTAGGATCTCTGACAGCATCTCTGACCTCTACTCACTAGATGCCAGTAGGAGCTCTTCCCTTCCCAGTTGTGACAACCAAAAATGTCTTCAGATATTGCCAACAGTCCCCTGGGGGACAAAATCACCCCTGGGTGAGAGCCATAGTCTATGGCATCATTGATGGGGTAACCAAGGGACACCAGGATCTCTGATTCAGGGACATGGACAGAGTAGACAGCATTCTGTGATGGGGCTTTGGATTTAAATGCCTGTGTGTTCTCCAGCCTTGACGATCTGGACACACAGGCCCATGGGAGGACCTTGGCCCCCAATTTAAGGGCTGAACTAGGCGTCATCCGTCTGCTTGGCACCTTCTGTCTCCTGGGTACCTTCTCAGCTCCTGCATGACCTTCTGCGGCAGGGATATTGGAATTGGGCATCTCCTTCGAAGAAGTGTCCAACTGTCCTGCTCAGGGCACTGGCCGCAGGAGCTGAGTAATTGGGGAAAGGAGATGTAAGAGCAGTAATGTAAGAGCAGTAATCCAGAGAGGAGAGGACCACCAGTGTGCTCGCCTTTGCCCATGTCACATGCAATGAGATAGTGCATGTGACCCGCTGAGCATAGTGCCTGGCATGTGGAAAATGCTTAATAAATACGGGCCATTATTACTGGTATTATTAATACTATTTATAACTATGACTCTTTTTTGTAAAATAAATAAATAACTAGTTTCTGGAACACGCTCCCCCAGGCTTCCCGCTCCATTAATATTCAACTTACTTATTTAAATTTAATTTTTTCAAGGTCCTCTGTTTAATTTTTTAAAAACCTAGTGAATTATTAGCATTTTAATGAATAATGACATTTAATAAATAATAACACTAGTGAGGGCTCAAAATATAAGGCATTTAATTTAACCCCTACTTATGTTTTCTCAAAAAAGAAACAGAAAAAAATACCTACAAGAAATTCTTCACTGTGACCCAATGTTCTCTGTAATTTGAGCTTCTGGATTTTTTTTTTTTTTTTTTTTTGTACTGTTATCAGTGGGATAATGGCCTTGCAGCATTCTCAGTTCTACATATTTTAGAGGGAGAAGTGCCTACCTAGAGTTAATTTTATTTAGGAATAACAGAGCATGTACTATGTACCAAGCATTGTTCTAAGGGCTTTAGAGATATTAATTCATTTAATTCTCATAACAACCCTATGAAGTAGGTACTATTATTGTTCCCATTTTTTAGTTGAGTAAACTGAGGCACAGCGAGGTTCAATAACTTGCCCAAAGGCACACAGCTGGTAAGTACAGAGCTGGGATTCAGACCCAGGCAGTTTGGCTCTAGAACTTGTTTTCTTATCCATATGCCTGTTGCCTCTTCATGTACTAAGGAGGTGGTACAGGAAACGGTTTCCCCTCAGGTGTTAGGGGAAAGCTAATGAGTCTCTGCTTCCTCCTGCAGCTTTTTCTCCAGATATTTCTCCACGGTGATCTTAACTGCGAAATAGTTTTACCCCACGTTAGATCTTGGAGGAGCAGAGAAAGTGGCATATCAACAATAATCTAATCTCTTATATTTTATAGGGAAGAATCAAAATGCCTCTGTATAAACACATTTTATTTTATGTGGAATTTGTGTGTGTGGGTATGTATGCATATTTATTTGATCCGTAGTTTGGAGTATATAGCCCTTCACATTAATTATATACATATAAACTTACGTGTACAGAAATGCAAAGAGCATGCAAATGAAATATCATTTGATATTTTTACATTTTACTGTAGTGGTTATAGTAACAATTCTACACAGAAATGAAATGCGATTCAGTGTGTGTTGTTTCTTAAAAAGAGGTTCAGGAATGTTCTATGCTACATCAGTTATGAAAAAAGACATTGTTGTGGGTGTCATGGTGTGCTTCTCTTCCTACCACATCCAACCCCGCCAGTAACTCCAAGCCTTCAGTCTTTCTGCTGGAAGCTTGAAGTCCACTGTGGTTCATCCTTGAGTTTTGCCTCTTCTTGGAAAATGACATCAGAAGCACTCATCCTTTGGAGGTTCTTTCAAGGACAGAAGAGTGCATGGCTATGTAGCTGACCCAAGATACTATTTCTGGGCTTTCCAAGGGTGACAGTTCTAAACCTTGTCACACAGAGATGGGAGAAGAGTGGCTCATTTAATAAAAATGTTATCAGATTAAAAACCAAGCAGGATCCAATGTGAGCTCTTCTATAAATAACTTACGAAAAGTGAAAAGATGTTTCTGTTAGCAAATTTAAAATAATCGTTAGAACCCTTCAACAGATTGCTGCTAATTAGATTGAGAATTAAACAGCTTTGTGTGAGTGTAGAGTTAATTAATAGCTCATTACTTTTTTAATAAGTCAAATTCATTTGGAAACAGAAGAGAGACAGCAGAGTTCAACATGGATGAGATGTTAGATTGGGATTATTTTCCCTTCCCTTGATGAGTGAAGGAGTTTAATTAAAGCAGGAGACACATTTGTGTAATAAATGAGTTGTCTCCAGAATCCCAAGATTCAAGGATGGAGGAAGCATCAACTGTCCTTATTTCGAAAGCCTCCTTGGACCATATGGGGTTAATAAAAGTTGTGCATGAGTCTCCCTGTTCAACTTTTGAGTTTCAGTTCACTTCATGAAGTAATCCTTTTTGAAGCTGGATAGAGTCATCCAAAAGAGTGGAACTTTCTTGTACTCCATATTGATTTTATTTTCATTCCAGATGCAGTAGGATCTTACTTTGAAAGCAATCCTGCATTTCCCTGACTTTCTTTCTTTTCACCCCTATCCTTTCTTTTCCACACAGCCTCAAATTTCATTATTTCTTCATCTAGTTTTCTGACCCTTAGAGGCCCTTTATCTTATATAACACGGAACAGAACAGAATGGAAAGAAATGAGCAGTTTCTGATTTCTAAGACAAGTATATTCTCATTATCTCATAGGGAAATGTTCTGTTCCACTATTTGCAAGTTTAGAGGAGCCCCATTTCTACATTTCTACATTACCCTTCAGTAGTTCCTGGAACTCTTTGGTGTTGGATAGATTGAATTTGTCTTCCAGGATGGGTACATGTTTGTTGAAGGGCTGCTTGCAAGCGTTCCCACCATTTTGCCTTCCAGCCAATCAAATAAAAATCATCCACTCATAGATTTGAAAGAGATATTAGATGTCTTCATCTCATATGCTACTAGAATGTGCTGGTCCTCTATTATCAGAGTGTGGGTCTAGTTTCCGTTCAATCAGTAGATATCATTTGGATTTCTTTGTTGCATCCTCATCTACACGTGAGGACATGTTTCCATCCAAGTGGATTAGAGACTTCCCATCTGGATTGGAAGCGAGGTCAGAAGAGAATGTCTTTTTCAAGGAAATGTTAAATATTTTGGCTGGTGATGAGACGATGTCCCCTGGGCATTGAACTGTGACATGCAAATGAGTTTTTATTTTTTAAACAGATGCTATGGCTGACTTTGTTAAGCATGAAAGTCTGATAACTAGGAGCTCATTTCAAGAGCTGTTTGCCCACTCCAGGAATAATTAGCCTGACCTGTTTCTCAAGGTGATTAATTCTCAGAGTACAAATTTTTCTCAAGATCAATTTATTCTTTTCCTTTCCAAATGAGAACTTGCACTCTCCAGCTCTCTGCTCTTAAGGTCCTAGCTCTCACTGGATTGTTTTTTTCTTCTTTAAACAGTCTACTGTTTAAAGCAGAACACAGAACTGAGATCTCTAGCAAAGGACTAAAAGATGCGGACCTATTGATCTTCAGCAAAGAACCGAAGCAGTCCCATTGTGGGACCGCTCCCCAGGAGTGGTCAAACAGAACAGTGTGAACAGGGAGTCACTCCTGTGGCTTGTGTGGGTACCCTTGGTGCCCTGACTACATGGAGGGTCTCAGTTACCTGCTAACTCTGGTCCCCATGTGCCTTCTCTACCTCTTACCCTGACTCACCCCATCCACGTTGTAACTTGTGCTCCTCTGCCCTCCTCAGCTTTCTGTTTCTTCTTTTCCAGCCATTCCCAACAACTGAGACATAGTAGGTGCTTCATAAATATTTGATGGATTTGTTGTTGGATAAACATTTGTGTCTCTCGTGTTACTGAATTTCTCCCCTGCCACTCTTGTCGGTCTTGATCTGGGGGGCACTGCCCAGGGTGGGGCTTGAGTCCCTGGGGTCAGTGCAGGAGTGGAGTGTGTTTCCCGGATGCCAGGAGACATGAAGTCAGAAAAGGAGGCCCTGCACGTCTGAAGGCAGGTGTCTCTCCACTGCTCCCAGCCCCACCCAAAGCACCCTCACTTCTCACCCCCAGGTGTCTACACAGGTTTCCTAACTGACCTCCCCACCTCTTCTCTTGCTGCTCTAAAATCACTTCTTGGGAGAACCCAGAGTGATTTTTTTTATAAATGTTTTCTTGAAATATGCTATATATACAGAAATGGACGTGTCTCTTAAATACACAGCTTGATGGATTTTCACAAACTGAAGACAGCCACATAAACAGCACCCTGGTGAAGAAATAGGATGTTGTCAGCAGGCTAGATGCTCCTGTCTGTCCCTTACTAGTCACTATTCCCCCTAAGGGTAACCACTGTCCTAACTGTGGGATGACTTTTAAACTAATCAACCAGATGTAGTCACTTTCCTACTTAAAACTCTCCAATAACTTCCTGTTGCTACTGAGCGAAAAGTCAAACTTTTTACCGTTCTGTATAAGACCCTTGCCTTCATTCCCAACTCATCTCCCACCTTTCTCCTCCTTCTGTCTCTATTATCCAGCCACTGGTCTCCCTTTAAATTCCTAGAAAGTGCCAAGTTCCTTTTTAGCCTCAGGGCCTTTGCACATGCTAAGCTCTCTGCCTGGAATGTTGTTGCTCCAAGTCCCTTGCCTTTCAGTCCTTAGCCTAAATGCCATCACCTTAGTGAGGTCTTCCCCAACCTCCTAACCTAAACCGGCCTTTCTCCACTCCCCCTCTGTCACATCTTCTGTCTTTTCCTATACTGACTTATCACTGTCTGTAACATCTTGGATTTTTTGCTTGTTACTTGTCTTTTCCGCTTAAACGTCTGCCCAAGTGAAGGGAGGGACCAGGTCTGGCTTGTTCATTGCTGTATCCTCAGCTTCCAGCCCAGAAGGTGATTAATAAATATTGGATGAAAAGAATTAGCACAAATATACTGAGTAGGAATGCTGAGTCTTGAGGGACCCAAGGCAGGGAGTGAAGGAAGGTCCCATAGGTAAGAGCTCAGAGGTGAGATTCCCTGCCAGGCTCCTGGTGGGCACCTGTGGTTCCTGAGCCCTGGATGTGTTTGAGACCTTCATGTCTGGCCCGTTTCGAATAGCATGGGCTACCCATTTCCATCTAAGCAATCAGCAAGAGGACTGGGCCCCAGATCCATTTTGCCGTGTGGGAGGTTCATCTGGCCACAGTCTGCTCTGTGTGTGTGTGTTTAATTGAAGAATAGTTGATTTACAATGTTGTGTTAATTTCTGCTGTACAGCAAAGTGACTCAGTTATATATATACACACACATATATATTCTTTTAAATATTCTTTTCCATTATGGTTTATCCCAGGACATTGAATATAGTTCCCTGTGCTATGCTGTAGGACCTTGTTGTCCATCCATTGTATATGTAATAGTTTGCATCTACTAACCCCAAACTCCCAGCCCACCCTTGGCAACCACAAGTCTGTTCTCTACGTCTGAGAGTCTATATCTGCTTCGTGGACAGTCTGCTGTGTTCATCATCTTCCTCTATAAGGCACTTTGGGCCCTTTCCCATACTGTCCTGATGTTGTCATTCACAGGACTACAGTTCCTGCATAATGACACTTGCTTCCTACCATTGCTTTCTTGTGTACCGAAGAGTAAGGAAAACAGCAGAGAAAGGGAAAGAAAAAAAAAAAAGGAAATAGAAAAACTCATTGAGGGCTTGACTTCCTTAGCTAATTCCTCAGGTATGGCCATTCAGTTACTGTGGGGTGGTGAGGTCTGGCCTTGGAATTTACGTGACTTTATCCTAGATTGGTGCCAGAGGCAGTGCATATGGCTAATGCATTTCTTATTACTTTAAAATAGAGACTTAAAGAAGATAAGGTTATTTGCATTTCTTAGAAGGCTTTTTAGATTTTAGACCTTAAAAATTCTGTTTTGATTGTCCCATTGCATGGCTCAGAGCAGTGATTTTAGCACCCTTAAAATGGTGCGTATGGTAAGATGTCTATTTTGTTTTTTACACCGTTGGCTTCAAGTACATTGTACCATCCCCCATGTCCCCAGAATGCTGTGGAGTTTGGAGTGTTTTTTTTCTTTTTTTGAAGAGGTCTTCATAAGCAGATATTGGCATCTCTTACAGGACCCTCAGGAGAGGAGATTTCTGATCTGTCCTTAAACCCTCACCCCAACTCTGTCAAGTCAAGGTTTTGGTTAGCCAGTGCTGTGTAACAAATCCTTCCAGAATTTAATGACTTAACAGCAATGTATTATCGTCTCTCACGGTGCCGTGGGTTGACTGGACTCCGCTGGGCTGAGTCCTTCTTCAGGCCTGTTCTGAGATGATAGTCAAATGGTGTTGGGACTGGAGCCATTGGAAGACTCAGCTGGGCTGGCTGTCCAAGATGGCTCCCTCCCATGAAGGGCAGTTGATATTGGACATTAACTTCAGATTATCCAGAGTCCCCACAAGCAGCTTCTCTGTGTGGCTCAAGCTTCTCACTGCCTGTGACCGAGACACCAGTGTTCCCCGAGGCAGGGAACACAAGATGCCAGACCAGTTAGGAGCTGTGCCTGGAGCCAGCACACGTTCCTTCTGCCATATTCTACTGGTCAAAGTAGTCAGAGGGTCCCCCCTCTTAGATTCAAAGGGTGGAGGTATGGACTCTGCCTCTTGATGGGGGAGTGTCAGGATCGCATTGCAGAAGGTCATGTGACACAGGAGAGATGGTTGCAGCCTTCTTCGCAGAGTACAGTCTGCCACACTTCCTTGACCATTTCTTCAGCTTTCCCTGCCTGCAGTTCATCCAAAAGACAGTCGGCCTTGAGAATGATTCTTTATATGGAGCAGTTGCTAAGGACCCCTGACATTTAAAAAAAATTAATTAATTAATTTTATTTGTTGTTTATTTATTTATTTATGGCTGTGTTGGGTCTTCGTTGCTGTGCGCCAGCTTTCTCTAGTTGTGGCGAGCGGGGGCTACTCTTCGTTGCGGTGTGTGGGCTCTAGGCGTGCGGGCTTCAGTACTTGTGGTGCATGGGCTTTGTTGCTCCGCAGCATGTGGGATCTTCCTGGACCAGGGCTCGAACCCATGTCCCCTGCCTTGGCAGGTGGATTCTTAACCACTGTGCCACCAGGGAAGCCCCCTGACATTTTTAAGGTATTATATAAACAAATATAAAAGATGACAGATTAAGATGCCATTTCTTTCCATACTTCACACACACACACGCACACGCACACGCACACGCACACACACACACACACACCCTCCCCCAATGTTAAGAGTTCTAAAATGTTTTTCTGGAGTTTTGTAACCACTGTGTAGGAACCGAGTTCCTGAAGATCCTTCCCTTTACTCTTTGCATTTAGATAATCCTCCTGAGTAAACCTGTTTTCATTTCTGCTGGCATCATGTAATTGTGACATTGATCCTTTAGGTTGAGAACAAAGTGCCTGTTAATGCAGCTGAGTCCATCTGCCTGTTGAGACATTAACCATGAACTTGATGTTAAATGACGGTCGTTTTTATTTTTTCTATGACATCATTTATTCCAACTTAAAAAAAAAACAACCCAATGGAAGATGGTGCCTTGTATTTTACTTTATTCTTTTAGTCAGACGATGTGGAACTCTTCAGGCTGTATTGCTGTGTTAGCTCTCAGGAGAGGTTAGTCAAGCGGATTGGTAAATGCATGTTTTTCTTCTTTTCCTTGCTGCCTTTTTCTTTCAGCAAACTTTTCTAAAGATGATGAATAGCTGGGAAGATGAAATGTCCACCCTCTGCAGACTAGCTGTCTCCCTCACACCCCTCCCTGCATATCAATCTGAGACTATTTTCCCCACTGGCTTGACCCTGCCTGAGGTTTTGAGCCCTCTGTTGGCATCTTCTTTTCACTTGAAAATCCTTTAAAGCAGCCTGCTTCCCTTTCCCCCTTGAAGTTGAAACAGAAAGGTTAAAATAAAAAATTAAAAAAGTATATTTTAAATTTAATTTTAATTTTCACTGTCTCCACACATATATCTCTTTCTTAACTGGAAGAAATCTTGGGGGGAGGAATGTTAACCCTTTATCTCCTTTTTAAAGAATTTTAAATTTTTATTGGAGTAGAGTTGATTTACAATGTTGTATTAGTTTCTGCTGTACAGCAAAGTGAATCAGTTATACATATACATATATCCACTTCTTTTTAGGTTCTTTTCCCATATAGGTCATTACAGAGTATTGAGTAGAGTTCCCTGTGCTATATAGTAGGTCCTTATTAGTTGTCTATTTTATATATAGTAGCGTGTATATGTCAATCCCAGTCTCCCAGTTCATCCCTCCCCTTTCCCTCCGGTAACCATAAGTTTATTTTCTACATCTGTGACTCTATTTCTGTTGTGTAAATAAGTTCATTTGTACCACTTTTTTAGATTCCACATATAAGCAATATCATATGATATTTGCCTTTCTCTGTCTGACTTCACTCAGTATGACAATCTCTAGGTCCATCCATGTCATTGCAAATGGCATTATTTCCTTCTTTTTTATGGCTGAGTAATGTTCCATTGTATGTGTGTACCACATCTCCTTTATCCATTCATCCTGGCTATTGTAAATAGTGCTGCAGTGAACATTGGGGTGCATGTATCTTTTCAAATTATGGTTTTCTCCAGATATATGCCCAGGAGTGGGATTGCTGGATCATGTGGTAGTTGGTTTTTATTTTTTCAAGGAACCTCCGTACTGTTCTCCATAGCATTTATTGTTGGTAGATTTTTTGATGATGGCCATTCTGACTGGTGTGAGGTGATACCTCTTTGAAGTTTTGATTTACATTTCTCTAATAATTAGTGACCTTTATCTCCTTTTTGATGTTGTACAAAACATGTGGGCTCAGAAGCATGGGGCTGGAAGGGATCTTGGGAGAACCAGTCTCAGCTTTGATTTGATTGACGAGGCCCAGAGAGAGCAGGTGTTGGCTTAGGGTTGCCCAGCCATTTAGCAGCTGTCATGCTGTGTCCGCTGCACGAGGCTACTGTGTTACCCTGTCTCTTGTCTGGTCTGGGGCAGCCTTGGCTTACCCAGGCGCATTCTGTCTGGGATGGCTTCTCCACTGACCTGCGTCTCTTTTCTGGTTCTGTAACATCTTTGTGAACAGAGGACCTCACTTATATCCAGTGCCCTGGACGTTAGAAACTAGCACCTGGTGTGCTAAAAAATGAGTTAGTTTGAAGCTAGACTTTCTCGTAAGAATAGAGTCCTTTCCATCCAGGGTCAAAGAAAGGAACAGCTGTAACTGAAATCCTGCCATGAGCCATGGTTTTATGCTATCTTATTTAACATTTATTTTCACTTTGCCCCTTTGCATTACTTAAAGGATGCAAACATCAAGAATGAGGTTTGGGCTTCCCTGGTGGCGCAGTGGTTGAGAATCTGCCTGCCGATGCAGGGGACACGGGTTCGAGCCCTGGTCTGGGAGGATCCCACATGCCGTGGAGCAACTAGGCCTGTGAGCCACAATTACTGAGCCTGCGCGTCTGGAGCCTGTGCTCCGCAGCAAGAGAGGCTGCGATAGTGAGAGGCCCGCGCACCGCGATGAAGAGTGGCCCCCACTTGCCGCAACTAGAGAAAGCCCTCGCACAGAGACGAGGACCCAACACAGCCATAAATAAATAAATAAATAAAACCCCAAAAGTTAAAAAAAAAAAAAAAAGAATGAGGTTTAACGGGAGTCTGTAAGAAAGGGCAGAGAAGAGAATGAACTCCTGGTAGGATCAGTTATACTACTGGCCCTCTTGAAGGGAGGTGAGTAGGAGGGATATGAGGCTGGAAGCATCTGGTTCCGTCTGTATAGACCAGAGGGACAAACTTAGCGTGCGTTGGAATCATCTGGAGGGTTCATGAAACCAGATTTTTGGGTTCCACTGCCAGGGTTCCTGATTCAGTAGACTTGAGATGGGGCCTGAGAAAGTGCATTTCTAACATGCTTCTACTGCAGGCTTTGAAAAGGGGGTCAAGCCCCTTTTCCTGTGGCCTTGACCACACCCTCCTTTCCTCTGGTCACCTGGCAGAGTTCTCAGACCTCAGATGGCTGGATGCAAGTTTCTCTTGCAATGCCTGCTTTTCTTCTTGGTAAGAGGGCCTTGGAAATGAGGGCCTCCTTTGATGTTTTGCGTCCCTGAATGGCCAGGTACTTGAAAATAGTACTGCATGGGAGAAACAATTAGAGGATGATTTGAAGTAGGATGTAATTAATCTGCAGAAGCCACCACACTCTCTATGGGGCATCTGCTGTGTGCATCACGTGCGTTATCTATTTAATACTAACAGCAACCTTGCAAGGTGGATGTTGTTATGTTGCCCACGTTTTACAGATGAGGGAAATGAATTCTGTGAAGAGTCTGCCTTAGTGAGTTATAGAGCTGGGATGAGACTCCGTCAGACTGTCTGCCATGTTAGGCTTCTCAGTGATACCCTGCAACCGTTCTAGAAGCCCAGAGGGTAAAGGCATCCCCGGTGTCAGTGACAGCAGCAGTAGTAGCAAGCCCCATCTTTTGAACGCCTACTCCGTGCCCCACCCTGTGCTAAGCATTTTACGTATCTCACTGTGTTTAAGCCCCATCACCACTCTGCGAGGAAGGCAGCTATTATTTCTGTTTTGCAGGTGGATAGGGTAGCTTGCCTGAGGTTGGTAAGTGGCAAAGTTGTTTCGACCTGGGTGTAGCAGATTTCAAAGCCTGGGCTCTTAGCTGTTTTGTTACATCGACTGGCTGGGTCACACCTACACCCAAGATTTACGCCTGGGACCTTAGGGAATAGTGATGTAGCTGGCGGCCCTGGGGGATTAGGAAGAGTTGAGTTCAGTTTGGACATGCTGAGTTTAGGGAAATTCACCAAAATCTCATCAAAGGCCCTACTGTGTCTTGTGCCAGCAGTTGTGTTCGAGATGATGGTGGGAAAGGGTCAGACTCCTAATACTGACATTTTTAGAGCTTTATTCTGTGACCCGGGACTGGCCATTTAAACGGTAGATCTTAGCATTGACTTCAAAATGACGAGCATCTTTCTTTATTTCTGATGCCTCACTGCAGAGCAGTGAAGTTTAAGTTAACCTCTGGAATTTATGAAAAGTGCTAGAAAAGTCACAGAGTGTCATTATGTGTGGCGAACACACGTGTTGTTTAAAGCGTCTACTTTCCATGCATTGCTGTGATGTTTGTTTTCTACAGGATATTAGATGAGAGATAGGAGTTAAATTCTTACTGTGGTGGATGTTATTTCCTAAGAGGAGTTGAAAATAAATCCAGAATAGGCTTTTCATCATTATATCACTGTTTCTTAAGCGTTTTCCCCCCATTATTACTCTCCTAAGGAGCCTTTTCAGATTTTTTTTTTTTTAACCAATCCCCCTTCTCCATGAAATTAAATGGAATAAGATTTTGAGCTTTGGAAGAGCCACAAATTCTTGTAATATCTAAGACTATTTAGATAGTATTAGACTATCTAATAGTCTAATTAGACTTTGGGGGTGACACTGTCCCCCCACTGAGGGTGCAGGATTTGCACAAACCTTGTAAAATTAAAGAATGGAGTGTCCAGGTTGGGATTTCAGGGCAGGAGTGGAAATCATTCTTTCCCATGCTTTGTTTAGCCTTTGCTTTCATCTCAAAAGGCTCTCGGTAAGGCTTCTGAAATTTGCTTCTTGCTGTCCCAACCAGGGCATCTTTATCAAGAGAGTGGGTACCTGCTGCAACTACACTCCTGGAGTGTTTAACTCCACAGGGCCGATTATCTGACTCAGAGTCTCCACCCAGTGACTTTGTAGGAAGGTGGGCCCTGATTGGTGGTGGAGGGAGGGGTGGGCTCTAGATGGTGAGAGCCATGGGGCCAGACCCTGTCCTCTGTGTTGGCTGCTGGACCCGGTCCCAGTGACAAGAGGCCAGTGTTGACTACCACCGGTGGGGACGGAGGGATGTGCAAGCCTTTTGGGGGGGAGGCACGAATTTGTGGGGTTGGTGGTTTGCCAGGCTGGCATGGGTGAGGGGGCAGTCAATAGGGGCCGCTTGGTCGAGGAAGCTGACATTTCCTCTCTGGTCTTTCCTTTCTCCCATTCAGTCCTAATTTCATCTCCCCTTTCCCTCCAGCTTTACCTTCCCTTCAGTTACCTTCTTCCCCTTGCCATCATGCCGCCTTCTATGTTGTCTTCGAATTTTTCTCTCTTTGTCTTAGCTTGGTTTTCCCCAAAGCACGCCTGGAGACAAGGATCCAGGTACAAGTAGTTTATTCCAGAGGTGATCCCAGGAAGCACCTGATAGAGCCAGGGGTCAGGAGACAGAGAAGCGAGGAAAGCCCATGAAGAGTGGGTTAACGAGTGGGTTCCTGGTGTGGGCAACTGGAGGGCAGTGCTACTGAAGGCTTTCCAAGAGACTGTGTCACACACACCATCATTACCCAGCAAGGGACGGGGACGCTGCGATGTTTCTGCATCAGCTCTCAGTTCCGACCTGCTCTGCCCCTATGGTCAGATGCGGGTTGCCATTGGTGTAGACAGGAGGTTTCTGCAGGTGGTGACCTCTGGGGAGCACCAGAGGGAGGTGGGCGGCTGGCTGACACTGCCTGCCATCCTCTGTTCCTCTCTTTTTTTTTCTTTTTTAATTATTTTATTTATTTATTTTTGGCTGCGTTGGGTCTTCGTTGCGGTGAGTGGGCTTCTCATTGTGGTGGCTTCTCTTGTTGCAGAGCACGGGCTCTAGGCATGTGGGCTTCAGTAGTTGTGTCATGCGAGCTCAGTAGTTGTGGCTTGCAGACTCAGTAGTTGTGGCTCGCTGGCTCTAGAGCACAGGCTCAGTAATTGTGGCGCATGGACTTAGTTGCTCCGCGGCATGTGGGATCTTCCCGGACCAGGGATCGAACCCGTGTCCCCTGCATTGGCAGGCGGATTCTCAACCACTGCACCACCAGGGAAGCCCTGTTCCTCTCTTTTTTTTTTTTTTTTTTTTTTAAGGATTTTCTTTTTAATTAATTAATTTATTTATTTTTGTCTGTATTGGGTCTTCGGTTCGTGCGAGGGCTTTCTCCAGTTGCGGCAAGCGGGGGCCACTCTTCATCGCGGTGCGCGGGCCTTTCTCCATCGCGGCCCCTCCCGTTGCGGGGCACAGGCTCCAGACGCGCAGGCTCAGCAATTGTGGCTCACGGGCCCAGCTGCTCCGTGGCATGTGGGATCTTCCCAGACCAGGGCTCGAACCCGTGTCCCCTGCATTAGCAGGCAGATTCTCAACCACTGCGCCACCAGGGAAGCCCCCTGTTCCTCTCTTTATCTGACTCATTACGTCTTCATGTTGGAACAAAGTAAGTATTTTGTTGGATTTATTGAAAATATACGGATGTCTCCTATTCCCAATGTAAAAATTAGGTCAGCTGAATATTTCATTTTCCAGCACTAGTTATACACATTTAAAAAATTGTCTGGGGTCTCACATGGGATGTGTGTGTGCATGTGTTTTATGTGTTTGTGTGTCAATGACCTCCAATGAAAAGCTGGTTATTTTCCAAATTTAAGTATATTAGATATATAATCTGAGACACCTAGCTTGCAACTTTGATACTTTTTTCTCTCCTGAGAATTGCCCCTACTCCCATGGCACTTCCAGGCTGCCAGGGGCAACTGTTACCCAGAGTCAGCCCTATGTAGGCAGTTACATTGAATAATCAGACCCAGAATTCTGAAGCCAGAATTCTCATATTGTGCTCTTCCCCTACTTCCAACACCTAGGTGTCCTTGAACCTGTAGATTGTGAACTCAGTTTTCTAACCCACCTTTGAAATAGACAAACTATTTGGCAAAAGTAACAGTACCAGTAATGCTTCACCATATAACTTCCTTTCATCATTAGAACTATGAGGTCTGCATTAGAATCCCCATTTTACAGTGTAGGAGACTGAGGCTTAGAAAGGCTACGTAGCTTTGTCTAAGGTCATAGCCAGTAAGAGGTGGAGCTAAGATCGGAACCCACATCTGCAGACTCCAGTGCCCCACCCCCCCGTAATGCTATGCTGATTCCCACCATTAAAGTTACAAGTAATCAAGAGCCTGCTATGTGGTTTTTAACGCAGAGTGTTTTGGGTACATTATCTCATGGAATGTACCCATAGCAGATCCTGCGAGGTCTGTTTTATCCTTGTATTATTGAGAAAACTGAGGTTAGGAGAACTTGGATTTTCTTACCTTTGTGTCCTCTAGAGGTAATGATATGTAAATCAGCTTTAAACTTGGTAATGAGTATGCATGCTTATGTGGCATCAAAACATTCTGATGAAAAGTTAGCCAACGTGTTTTGTCTCTCTGTCACCAGAAATTCCTTCAACCATGTATATTATCTGAACTAGGGGTAAAATTCTTTGGATAATTGGTTGAATCTTTTGCTTTGTCCGGAAATTTCAGTACTGCATCCTTTAACACATTCAGATGCTACTAACTCCATCCAAGCACACACACACACACACACACACACACACACACACACGCGCACACACACACACGAGTCACATGTATATAGACTTGCATGGTAAATGCCATCCTTTTCATATTTTAGCCCATCCTCTCCCTCCTGGAAACCTTCCCGTTTTGTGCTCTTGTGTTGCCTAGATGTGCACCATTTGAGTGCTTTTGTATTGTTTTGTCGTTGTCTGGTTGTGGGTCTTTTTTCCCTCCTAGGCTGTGAGCTACCTCAGGTCAGGGCCTGGGACGAGAGCCCTGTCTATCCTTGATAGTAACTCAGGACCTGGAATGAAAGAGATATTTTGTGATGATTTTGGAAAGAAAACTGTGGATGCAGCCCCGAGGCCTGGGGGGAACCTTCAGGTTGTATTTCAAGGTCTGATGTTTTGATGATGCTTGAACTTGCCTCCTTAGTGACTTTTGTTTTAATTCACAGACAGATTCAGGCATTGCCTGCGTTGAAGGCAACTCCATGCGGACCCAGTGCAACGATTTTGCAGTCTGTCTGTATTCTTGAATTTCTAAGGGGGTTGTCCTCACACAGGTAAACCTCTGTGTGATACACATGGGTCTTCCAGGATTGATGCAACTAATGCATAGATACTGAGTCCCTACTATGGACCAGGCACCGTGTGAGGCCTGTGGGAGCTTGCAAGGTGGGCACACCTTGATTCTTGTCTTTAAGGTGCCCCAGGCTCATGGAAGATAAGTCCCAAGACCAGAAATAACGACCCAGTGAGGAAGGATCAAGTTCTATGGGGATACGGAGAGGGGCGGCGTGTCCTGTGGCTGCTGTTGTCTGGGTGAGGGCGGTCAGAGAGTGTTCTTGACTAAGAGCTGTTTGAGCTGGGCCTGGGAGGATTGGATTTGCAAAAATGAGAATGAGACTTTTCGAGCAGGGCAGTTGGGAAACGCTATTTGTGAAGGGGAAGGTTGGGAGGTAGGGATGGAAAATGAATTTAGGCAAACTGTGGGTGTCTCTGAAGGGGTGGGGATGGCTGGGGAAACAAGTTGTCCTGTCACCCGACCCTCCTGGTGCCTTCAGGAAATAAGCCCAGAGCAGGGAGGAGAAAGGCCAGGGGGAGCATCAGACTGGCGTGGGCAGACTAATGTATGAGGTCCATCCCTCCTCCCAACTTGCTGTGTGTCCTTCATGAAATGGCTTCCCCTCTCTGATCCATACTTCCTTCGTCTGCGGCTGACAGGACACCATTTTTGACCTACTGACCACACTGGGTGTCACGGCATTCAAAGCAGATGGTGGGGCTGAAATTATCTTGTGAACTCTAAGGTTCCACATGCATACAGGAAATCATTACTGTTGTTTTATTGGACCTGGGGTAGAGAGGATAGATTTAATCATACTTCTCTGCTCGTGGTGTAAAGACTTGTGTGTGTGTGTGTGTGTGTGTGTGTGTGTGGCGGGGGAATGCTGTCATGCTGTCTTCACCCAGGACAGACATGGTGCGAAGGAAGGAGAGGTTTGCGCTGTCTGATTTGGGGACCTTTCAAAGAGCTGGTATAAATCCTGCTTATGCCAGAGTTCAGCTCGTGAAGGATGCGGCAGGGCTGAATATTAGTGGGTAGCAAGAAAAATACCTGTCAGGATGCATGTAGCCAGTTCCCACTACAAGCAGGCCACTGGGTAGGGGAGGGGAATCAAAATACAAAACCACTTAAAAGTTTCTGAAAGCTGGGTGTGCCGTTACGGAGCATCTAATGTGCTGCTCAGCCCAGGGACCCAGAGTGTGAATACTTAAAACATGGCCTTTGGATACAGTTGCTGTGCTTAGCATTTTCCCTTGAAGTAATTTTTTTGCTTAAACATATAATTTGGTTTGCTTCAAACTGTGGGGTCAGCTTCAGCAGTATTAAGTCGGTTCTTCATCCTCCGAAGGACATATTCCATCAGGTTAGGGACAGATGCTGAGGCTTCAAGGCAGTCTTTGAAGATGCTTGCCCCATAGGGCAAGGGGGCCCTCAAAAAAGGAAAAAAGTCACCTTTTTGAAGAATGGACTGACAGATCATGGAGAGCTTTCTATTTAACGAATGCTTATATTATACCCATGGCGGGAGAATATCCTATATGCTGTGTTCATATGAATCCATGTGAGCTTTAAAATAACCCTATGAAGTCAGTGCAGTTATCTCCATTTTACAGATGAGGAAACTGAGGCAGAGAGGTTGACTAACGAGGCCAAGGTTTGCCGCTTGAGACTGGAACCCAGGAAGTCTGGGTCCAAGGTCTGAGTTTATAACTGTTGTGCTGGCTCTCCATGGCTGTAAACAAAAGGAGTCTTTAACTGCACGTGAAAGATTTGATTTTGGCCATCATGGGTCTGTGATAAAGTCCCAAATTTCAGTTTGTCATCAGACTCCTTGGGGCTTCTTTCCAGCATGGAGGATGGGTGGACTGGCTGTTTCTGCCCCTGGCTCCGGAATCCCGGAGGGCCCTGCTGTCTTGACCTTCCTCATGTGGCTGGTGGTGGGGAGAGGGGGCCTGGAGGCCAGTCTGGGGGTTGTCTTCAGAAGCCTCCTGGCTCACTGTGCACAGCCCATCACTGCACTGCACCTACATCTTGCATGAATATTAATGTGAGCTAATTTTCATGCGAGAAATTCGGGGGCTGTTCAAGCCACACAGAAGACACTTAGAATCACAAAGAGTCCCGTGCTTTTTGCTCTCAGGAGCTGTGGTGTGGCTTTGGCCATCCAGTCACTGTCTGGCAGTGTGTCGGAGCTATTCTCTTGCCCTCTGGGCTTAGGTGTCTCCCTCTTTGAAATGAATGTGGGGAAAATGATCCTTGCATTCCTTCTGACTCTCAAATTCTGAGAGTCAGGGGAGTTCAGTGTTTACTATCCTGGAGCAGGCTGGCTGCCTGGGGTTTGAATCCCAGCACTGCCCATAACCAGCTGTGTGTCCTTGGGCAGGTTGCTCAGCTTCTCTGTGCCTCGGCTTCTCCAAATTCAAATGGAACCCTGATGGCGTCTTGTCATAGAATTAGCATGAAGATTGAAAGGACGGTGTCTGGTACAGAGTGGGTGTCTTGCATTCTCTCTCATTAATGTTCATCCTGTGGCCATTAATTTTAATTTCTTACATCATCATCAACTTTGTTGTCATGGCTACCATTTTGAGTGGTGCTTGTGGGGCAGGCGCTCACAGTGACTCTGCAAGATCCCTCTGGTTTAACCTCATTTGCTGAGCCAGGAAAGGGAGCTTAGGCGACCTGCCTGAGGTCACACAGCCTGTAAGCCACGGAGCTGGGGTCAGGGCTGGCCTTTTCCTGACCCACAGCCCACATGCTCTTCATCTCAGCCTTCCTTTCCCGAGGTGCCCCGTGGCCCCCTTAGCGGGCTTTGCTTGGAACCAGGGCCCTCCGAGGCCTCTGGGCTGCTGAATCGCATCCTTACGGAGGCCAGAGTTCATCAGTCACTTAGAGAAAGCTGGCTTGCCTGGTGTTCGCTGAGATCCTCCGCAGGCGGGTTTATGGTTGTCAAGGCCTCCTGGCTTGGAAGCTTTGGCTTTGTAATGGAATCTCCTCCAAACTTGCCTCGGGCCTTCGTGCTGATGTATGCCGTCAGGAAGGGGAGCCTGGTACCTCCAGCCTCCTGCCCTCATCCCTGTCCTGCGGGGGCAGGGACCTCACCTGGTGCCCGCCTGCGGGCCGAGCCATGAGGAGCCGGCCTGCCCGGTTGATGCCTTGGATTCCAGCCCCCGGGGTCTGTGAGGGATTGTCTGGCCTTCTCGGTGCGTCTGGAAGGACCCCTGTTAACGCTCTGGGCAGGCGGAGCTGTGGCTGGGGGAGACTGCCGGGCTGGCGGCAGGCCAGGAGTGGAGGAAGGAAGCCCTCTGTGTGGAGCTCCCGGGAGGAGGGATGGGGAGCAGGGCCCCCAGTGAGAGGATAAGGCTTCAGTTACCGAGAGGCTCTTCCCGGTGGGCCAGCTCCTCGGCTGTCACTTGTGCCGTCACTCTGGGAATTACAGCCCTTCCTCACACGCTGTCGGCTGGTGGTTTGGCTCACCTGAGGAAGGAGTTTACAGACCTTGCTGGTGGTGTCCGGAAGAGGAGGCCAGTGGTCTGTTCTCCTGCCTGAAGTCAGGTGGGAGGAAGTTTTGAATCTAAAGAGCCAAAAAGGTTTAGGAAAAGAGGAAGAGAGAGAGAAAGGGGGAAAGAGAGAGAGACGGGGGGAGGGGGGAGGGAAAGGAGAGTGACAGCCGGGAGCCTGGAGGGTTTTCAGGGGTGAGGGTGGGGGAACCACACCTACACATCCAGGGCCTCCTGGCCTCAGAGCCCAGAAACGAGAAGGCTGTGGGCCCCGGGCTGTGCGTGTGACCGCAGGTGCTGAATTCTAATCCTGTCTGTCTGGCCACTGCCTTTGACAGTCGCTCAGTCTCCGTGCTCCTCAGTTCTCGGCTGTAGAGCTGAAAAATAATAACAGTGATTCACCTCTCAGAGCTGGTGGGAGAGATCAGAGTGGCAGGTGACAGGGTGAAAGTACAAGGTATCACGGGGTGTAAATCTGCTTGATAACAGGCCAGTGGGACGGGAGCCGGAGCCTCAGGTGCGTTGGCCGGGCTCCTGTGTGAAACCGGCTTTATCCCTCCCCCAAGCAGAAGCAGTTGGCGGGAACGTTCTCTCCCCCAGCTCCTGAGTTGAGGGGGGGACGTCATCTCCAAGGTGCAGAGAGGATGAGACCAATTCTGGGCCTCTTGGCACCCTGCGCCCCCCACGAGCTGGCCCTGCTCCCGACTCTGCGAGCTTCCAGGCTGCGGGGCTTCTGCACACCCCGTTTCCCTTGCCTGTTACACCGTCCACCCTCAAGTCCTGACTGCCCCTCAGAGCATGCCTCCAGCTTCTCCTTCTGGAAGTCGCCCCTGATGACCTGCTCTCCTCTTCCTCGGTGCTTGCTGTACCCTTCTGTTGGCCTGTTCACAGCTGGTAGATGACCTGCCTGTAACATTCATTCATCAAACATGTATTAAGCATTTATTGTGTGCAGACCCTGTTCTAAATGCTGGAGGTGCAGCCACGAACTAGACAAAGACCTCAGGCAATAAACACCTAAAAAGATAAATAAGCAAAAGAACTAGGGTTGCAGTGAATTCTCTGAAGGAAAGGAACACATGATGGGAGAATCCTGAGGATGGGACTCCTTTTGGATGGTGGTGTTTGGGGAGGGCTTCACTGCAGAAGTGGCATTTAGGCTGAATCCTGAAGGATGAGAAGGAGGAAGGATTGCTAAGAGTCTGAACAACATTCCAGGAAGGGGGAACAGCAAGCACGGGGGCCCTGAGGTGGAAGAATAGCTTGGTGTGTTCAAGGGCCAAAGAGGAAGGTCATCATGGCTGGTGTGTAATGGGTCAGTGGGAGAGCTGGACAGGGACCTAGCAGGCTATGGTTAGGTGTTTTGATTTCATTCCTTAAATGCACTGGGAAGTCATCGGAGTGCTGAAGCAGGGAAGTTATCTGAACCGTGAGAACTTCCTAAGGATCCTTCTGGCCGCTGTTAGGAAAATAGACTAGAGGCTCATGAAAGAAATTGGGTGACTGGTTCCAGAACTGATTTTAAAAATACTGACCTGTCATGTGTGTTGTGTTGCTTGTGTGTGTGTGTGTGTGTGTGTGTGTGTGTGTGTGTGTGTGTGTCGGGGGGGGCGGTGATGTGAGCATGCGTAGGTACATGCACAAGTCTTCATGTTGTTGAATTCTGGAAGCTGGATTTTCTAAGATTCTCTTTTGGGAAAAAGTAATCCCTATCAGCCAAAGCTGTACATGTTACTGGGAGATTTGGAAGTAGTGGGTAGAAACAGCCCAGGGTACCTGAAAACTTTCCTGGATGTTTGGAAGACTTGCAGAATACTCGAATCATAAAGCTGCCATAAACTTCCCAGCATTTAGAACCCTCCCTCCCCTGCCCTGATATCAAAAGATTTGCATATTTTATCAAGTGGAAAAGGTACAGGAGTTTAGCCTTCATAATAAGCACAAAGCAAAAATGTCCTGCCCGCCAATCTCTCTTCCTAGATTCTGCACTTTTGCTCACTTGAGTTTTTCTTTTAATGTTTGTTTTCCATAAATAATACATGCTCATTATGTAAAATTTAGAAAGAGAAACTGGAAGAACTTTTCTTGGAAATCTGTCAACTGAGTGCAAACACTGTTAGTGCTTGGTATGCTGTCATCCCCTCTTTTCTTATATATAGGTTTATTTTTTATGTACAGTGTAACCATTGTGTGTGTGTGTGTGTAAAATTTTGTAAGCTGGTTTACTCCCACAACATTATAAAGCCTTTACTCACTGTATCAGTCAGGAAGGGCTAGGTTAGGCTGCAGTAACAAGTAATCCCCAGATCTCAATGGTTTTGAACAACAAAAGCTTATTTCTCTTTCACTTTTATGTCTGTTATGGTGGATAGGAGCCTCTGGGCTGGGTCCTCTTTACTAGGCAGCTCGTAGAAACGGAGATACTATTATCTGCAGTGTTGGTGTTCCTTACAGCAGATGGAAAGAAAGCTGTGGAGTGTCTTGCATCAGCATTTACATGTCCTGAATGGAAGTGGGATATCCTTTCAGTTAAATTCACTGACCAGAACTAAATCACATGGTCCCACTCAACCATCAAGGAGCCAAAGAGCGTGTTTCCATCTTAAGCTCTGAAGGCTGAGAGCCAAAAATATTTGGTGAGCAGTGCTGATGTCTACATACTATTTATGTCTCTCATTTACACAGTCATTATTACAAAATATTACATGCACATGGAAAATACAGTTTTACATAGTGCACTGTGTATTTCTCATTCTCTGTCCTGGGACTTTTCTGCTGCTGCATCTGGGAAGTGTCCTGCTCAGCCATTCTGATGTAGATACACATCTGGAAATGCCAGGCCCCTGGGGGCAGCCCTTGATCAGTGGCAATGGAAGTCAGTGGGTAGATATTCCCATCTTCTTTCCCCAAGCAGATAATTCTCAGAGGGTCCTCAGTGGGATGGAGTCTGGGTTGTTCCAGTGGTGATCAGCTCTGTCGTATATGCTTGACTTGACTTTCTCTCCATCCTTGTTCAACTCTTCCCAGCCCTCCACTCCTGTCACCTGGGATCACTTCCCAAAATAAACTACCTCGTCACATGCTCCCGTCTTACGCTTTGTGTTTTGGGAAAACCTGGGCAAGAGAGGCATGGATACCTCTGCAGTTAGAACTATGTCCCTCAAAAGTTCCAGGCACCAAGGTCAGATGAATTTGCTTTCTTTACCATTCCATCAGTTGCTACAGTCATGGCATGTTGTATTTTGACTATGTTGAAATCTGACTGTCTTGCAACAGCTTTTTGTTTTCTGTCTTTCATTTTTCTTGGTGGACGAAGCAGATGCCTTCTTCACTGCATCCCTAATACCTTCCAAGTGTTCCGTCAAACTCTTTGTGATGTGCTCTAATATGTGCCACTTTCCTTGGGGGCCTGCTGCTCTGCCATCTTCCTGGAGTTTTTGTTTCTTGTTCCTCTGGAATTCTGCTCTTTCTGGAATTCCCAATCTTCTTTTTTCTCCTGTATTTCTTTTCATTTTGTTTCTCTATATTCCTAATGAACTTTTTGTAAATGGATAAGTGTATGGAAAACTTTTGGTTATTGAGGATTGAAAAAAAATCTTTTTAAACTTTACACTGTGGGAGATATGTGTGTGTGTATGACTCTAGAAACTTAGAATAATTTGCTCTGTAACATTTCAAAATATGTTCAGCTGTCCCCTAATATTCAGTATCGCTAATTAGTGCAACACATAAAATCCTCCTTCCTTTATGGATAATCTGTTTTGTTTTGTCCACACCCCACCTCCCCTAACGTATAGGCCCTGGAAGATTTTAGGATGTTTTCTTTATGATATTTTCCATTTATCCTATTTGGCACTTGATGGGCCCTTTCAATCTGATTTCTTTCTTCAGTTCTGTGAAATTTATCTTTAGCATTTTCGTCATTATTTCCTTCTCGCCATTTTCTTTACTATCTCTCCAAGGAACTTCCTAGTAGATGGATATTTACTTTATGGAATGGCCTTCCATATCTCTTACTTTGTTTTTCATTTTCCAAATAGTTCTCTCTTTGCTCTCTATTCTCAGAGATTTCCTTAAGTTTTTCTTCTAATTTTCCTATTAATTTTTGGGGGGTTCCTTTTAGCATGTTCTTAATTTCCTTCCATAAACTCATTTCTTTTGGTTCTTTGATTGCTTTTTTAAAAAAGTAGCCAGCTGTTTTTTTTTGTGTTATGTATTAATATCTTTTTCAGTGTCTTAAAAAATATTATTAAGGATTCTTTGAAAGTTCTTGTCTGTTTCTGAGTTATCTCTGTTTTCCTTGGAGTCAGTTCCATTGGTTCAGCTTACTCCTTTCTTTGGTAGTGTTTTTCTCCCCAAGTGTATGACGATTCTGGTTGTCCATTCGTTCTAGGAATGCAGGGCTAGGGTGATTGATACACGTAGCTGGAGTGGTTTTGGTTGTCCACCACCAAGTACATGGGCAGCTGAGTTGATTAGCAGACGTTTATGGGACAAAAGCAGACAGGTTGTGGCACTCCACTCCCCGCATGCTTAGCTGAAGAAGAACATATTCTGGGGTGATAATCCCCACTCTGGAAGCTTACATACCTCTTTGGAGATTGCTAAGTATCCTTAGAATTTATATGTCCTCTTTCAGCCTGGGAAAACTCATTCGTTGCTCTTGGGTAAGGAGGTGAGTGGTGATGGGTGAGTAGATGGCTCAAAACCAGCACGTGTAACCTTCCTGCAGACAGTTGTCACTCATTCCTACCCTTCCTGGTATCCGTATCTATTCATCTGGGGGCTTCCATCATGGGAGGCATCTTCTCCTTCCTTTTTCTCGCTCCTTCTCCCCTCTCTGTGTGCCCTGGTTCTGCTACCAGCACTGTTGCACCTGCCTTCTGGTTTTCATAAGTTCACCCAGAGTTCACAGTGCTTTTATGACATTGTCCTATTTGTACTTATTTACTGTAATATCAGTGGGCTTTGGGGAGAGAGGCGGAGGTGAACACATTGCTTCACCTGGCCTTCATAAACCATTGATTGTAATGATTTAAATGATTTAAAAATGTTAGTCATGACTGGTTGTTGGTTGTAACTCTTTTTCTGATTTTCTCCTCAAACCACGAGGAGCATCTTTATGGATGAAACTTTTAAACCATTATTATTTCCTTGGGACTGATTGCCAGAAATGGAATGAGGTTAAATGTAATGGTAAAGAGAATGTTCACATCCTCTCTGTACCATTTACTAGCTGGCAGTTGTGAGCAAGTTGCTCAGCGTCTCTGAGCCTTCCTTTCCTCACTTATTAGTTGGGGATAAAAATATTCTTATCTCTTAGGATTGGGCACGTGGATTAAAATAAATAATGAAAGTAATGCATGTTCCATGGTATTTGTCCCTTAAATAGGCTTTCGAATAATAACGTTTGATATTATTGTTATTATCCATTATTTAATTCTGCAGCAGGGAGGGATTGATTATTAACTTGATCTTAAAGATGAGAAAAACAAAATTGAGAGAATTTGTCACCTTCTCAAGCTGTCGCTCCCCTTCTCCTAAATGGTTACTTGTGTATGAATAAGAGATAGGGTTGTTCTAAAAGCTAGACTGCTTCAGAGTAAGATGTTCTTTCCCTAGGTAATGGGAGAATCAAATTATTATTCAGTGAAAATTCTGTGAGAAGACATGTTTGGAAGGTCCCCCAAACCCACTGGTACCAAGCTGGATGCCTGGAACCAGGGCATGGGCATAGCAGTGTATGCCTTAGTGGGTTGGAGAGTGAGCGCCTGATTTGAACACCTCGGCCATCAAACTTAATCTGGGTGACCTTTCTGGGGTATCTCTAGAGGGCAGAAGGCTGGAGGTAAAGGGCCAAAAAAGGAGGAATCTGAACTCAGCACCATCTTCACTGAGAGTCTGTACTCTCTGGCTGGCTGTGTAGGAGCAGAATCCCTCCTGCGATGAGCACGGTGTCATCACCAGGGGGCACTTCGTAAATATTTGTAGAATGTGCAGGTGCAGGAGCAAGTACGTGATGGTGGAACCGGGGACTCTGGAATGGGATGTGCTGGGGGGCGGGGAAGGTGAGGGGAGCCCCTCCCTCTGGTAACCTGGGGAACCATCTGAGCAGGCTCTGCTGGACTCTCCATTTCTGCTCCGTTTATCAGGATACTTGTTGCCCTTCAAGTGTTACCTGAGGCTCCCGATCACGCATTCCAAAAGTACTGCCTTTGCCCAGAGCACTTTTGGACATTCTACTTTTGGAAATGTTTTCAGACACAGACACACAGACACACACACACACACACACACACACACACACACACACTCTCTCTCTCTCTCTCTCTCTCTCTCACAAATCAAAACAAAGTAAAATAATCTGTCATTTCTTGAGAAATTCACCCAGCAGGATTGTTTTATTTTTGAGAGAAAATAGTATTATCCAAGTTGACCACTGATTATTTTGCAGTTCAGGTGAGTTAACCAGTAGGTTTTGTGCCCCTGGTGGGCTGGGGTCACAGAGTTCCATAGGCCAAGTTTGTGTCCTTGAGTAAAAGCTTTGCTCTTTGAAAACATTGCCCAGATCTCAAAAAATGAATATTTGTTCCACCTTTAACATATGAAGAAGAAGGTATCAGGTTGCTCAGAAAGCCCCCTGCAAAGGAATTTCATACCTTGTGAACAGTGACAAAGAGGCTGGTATGAGGCCACTAGTATCCATTGGGACATCCCAGCCCTACTTTTGTTAAAAAACAAAAGTCAATGGAACAGCATAGACAACTCTTTAAAAAAAAAATTTTATAAACGTATAGTTGATTTACAATGTTGTGTTAATTTCTGCTGTACAGCAGTGACTCAGTTATACATGTATGTGTCCTTTTTCATATTTCTTTTCCATTATGGTTTATCACAGGATATTGAATATAGTTCCCTGTGCTGTACAGTAGGACCTGTTGTTTATCCATCCTATATACAATAATTTGCACAGCATAGATAACTCTTAAAAGATTATACTAAGTGAAAGAAGCTGGACTCTAAAGCTATATACTGTATGATTACACTTATATGACATTCTGGAAAAAGGTAAAACTATAGGAACAGAAACTAGATTCATGATTGCCAGGGATTAGGGGAAGGGAGAAGGGGTTCACTGTAAAATGGCATGAAGGAATTTTGGGGGAATGATGAACATATTCTGTATCTTGGTTGTCGTGGTGCTTACACGATTGTATAAGTTTGTCAAAATTCATAAAATGATATACTTATATAGGGTGAATTTTGACACCTGCAGTAAACCTGGAATCAATTAAAATAAAACCAGTGACATTCCCTAACAGGCACACCTGCTATACCCGATTCTGGCGGCATTTACCTTACATTTACTATTAGAAGAGCCATTCTTTTTAGCTTCGAATAGGATTAGTAAGCTCTAGGCCTGCTGGGTTTTATTGAATAACTTTGTATGGATGTGACAACCTAGAGTTATGGTCCTCATTCACAATTTAAAGTGTTTCCAGGCATTCTGAATCCTCAAAGGAAGATTATGTTCAGAATAGTTTTAAGGCTGGATGTACTTTATTATTTTTTTAGTCTTTTGAAAATTAGTAATTCACGCTTGGTGGCTTGGATGACTCCCCATTACTGCGTGCAAATTATTCATCAGGCCAAAAAAAAAACACATTTCCCTCTAGTGGAAGGTTTTGTTTTGGCTCTTGATATTAAAGTCACTTCTGAAATTATTCAACAAAGTAGGATCTTTAGCATAAAATGGTGGCATGTGACGTGCAGTTAAGTGATTCTTTTGTCGAATGTTATATTCTTCAAAGGATGGAGAGCTTGTAAGTGCCATATTGTGATGAAGGATAAGCACAACTCTGGTTGGTACTTTCTGGAGTTTTCTCATTTTGGACAAGTTGAATTAGAGAGTCCTTGCCTGGCTGCGTTTAAATTGTTGCTGAAGCCATCAATTTAAAGCAGGGTAGCTGGCCTTTGTATGGGTGTCTGGAGGGAGGTAAGAAATTTGGTGGTGACTGTGAATGAAGAGCAGAGAAGAGCGTTTGAGAGGGAAACTGGGTGCAGAGAAGCGGGGTGGAGCCCCTTCCATGGTCTCGCCTCCTAAATGCTTGTCTTGGGGTCATCATGGAGTTCCTGGACCTCTGAGTTCCATATTCAACTGATACCCCAGACTCACAGGTGACTTTTTCCTAGAAGTGTCTTTCATTTCTCAGTTAGAAAAAATATATTCCTTTTCCAAAATCCTGTAGACCCTTCTGTGTGTTTGTCCTTTTGGACCTTTAGTGCCCTGTACTTTGAAAGGTACATGGTTCGTTATTGGATTGTAATCTCAAGGGGGTGCAGTAAGGTGTCTTATGCATAGTTGATGCTCAGTTACTGCTTGATGGATGAATGCTTCGGCAAGATTTCTAGTTTATGTGCTAACCAAGCAACATTTACCTTTATGTATAATGAGGCGGTTTTTGCAGTCAATGGCTAAACATAGAACTGTTTAATACCATGCATCTGGTAGAGTTTGGTGTAAGAGCCAAATGAGGGATGGGGAGAGCGTGGATGATCACAGGATGCTTGTAAAGGAACGAGATGTTTCTGAGTAGCTGAGGTCCCAGTGTTCTGATGCTGGCACAGAAAAAGCATTGTGGGATCGATTGTGGCAACAGCTGGATATCGAGGCCTCTTAGCTAACTTGAGAGAGGACCATGGAAGCTCTGTAGTTCTCTGGAGCTTAACAAAATCAACAGCTTCTCTGCAAGTCAGTCGGAGGCTGAAGGGAAACTTCAGCATCTAATTGTCATTGTTGGGAACTGTTAAGTAGGAAAAATAAGGTTATAATAGCTGTAAAACACCTCAAGTTATTTATTATTTTACTAAAGTGAATTTTTTACATTATAAAAGTAAATACCTGTTCTTTATTGAAAAGAAAGATACAGGAAGGTAGAAAGAAGAAACGCCCATAATCTTGTCATCCAGAGGCAGTTATGTTCACGATTTTGGTGTACTTCCTTTTAATATATTTTGCTCTTTTTTTCCCCCTTAACTTCATTAACATCATAGTACATTGAGACAATTTTCATATACTCATCCAAGTGCTTATTTTTCTGATTATAAAAATAATGTGTACCAACCAGAATGAGTGTAATAAAAAAGACACAATAGCAAGTGTTGGCAAGGATGTGGAGAAACTGAAACCCTCATACTTGGCTGGCGGGTATGTAAAATGGTACAGATACTTTGGAAAAACAGTTTGGCAGTTTCTTAGGAAAGTTACATGATTTAGGATATGACCGAGCAATTCCACTCCTAGGTAGCTACCCAAGAGAAATGAAACTTATATGAAAATGTTCATAGGAATATTATTCAGAATACTTCCGCCCCCAAAATGGAAACAATTAAAATGTCCAGAAGCAAAATCAGGGACATAGAGAATAGACTGGCAGTTGCCAAGGGGGAGGGGGATGGGAGAGGGTAGGAGTGGGAATTTGGGATTAGCAGATGTGAACTGGTATATATAGAATGGATAAACAATAACGTCCTACTGTGTAGCACAGGGAAATATATTCAGTATCCTGTGATAAACCATAATGGAAAAGAATATGAAAAAGAATGTGTGTGTGTATATGTATATATATATATATATATATGTATATATATATATATATATATAAAACTGAGTCACTTTGCTGTACAGCAGTAATTAACACAACATTGTAAATCAACTATACTTCAATAAAAAATAAATTTAAAAATGTCCAGAAACTGGGATAAACAAAATGTGGTACATCCTTATAATACAATACTACTCAGCAATACAATGAAATGAAGTACTAATACAGGTAACAGCATGGATGAACCTCAAAGACATTATGTGCAGCAAAAGCAGCCAGACAGAAAGACCATGTATCAGATGATTACATTTATATGGACTGTTCAGAAAACAGCAAATCAGTGGAGACAGAAAATAGATTAGTGGTTGTCTGAGTCTGGAGGTGGGAACAGAGTTTGACTGCAGAGAGGCATGAGGTATTTTTTTAGGGTGATGGAAGTGTTTAAAACTAGTGTAGTGATGGTAGCACAACTCTGTAGACAAAATCATAATCATTGAATCATATACTTAAAATGGGTGAATTTTATGGTATGTAAATTGTACCTCAATAAAGCTATTAAAATAAGAATATTTGTAGGAACACTATTCTTTTTAAAAAATTTTTATTGGAGTATAGTTGATTTAAAATATTGTGCTTCTGCTGTACACCAAAGTGAATCAGTTATACATATACAAATATCCACTCTTTTTTAGATTCTTTTCCCATACAGGTCATTACAGAGCATTGAGAAGAGTTCCCTGTGCTACACAGTAGGTCCTTATTAGTTATCTATTAGGTTGGCCAGGAGGTTTGTTTTTTTATCCATAAGGTGGCTCTAGTAGTGCTTAGTTGTCTTTAACTTCATTTGAAACAATTTTGTTAGATTGTATTGTGACAGCTGTCATATCAGCGTGCATTTAAAAAAAACACATCAAAACTGGTGAATTTTTGTGTAGCCATTTTAATATTGAAGATGGAGGAAAAAAAGCAACATTTTTGGCATATTATGCTTTATTATTTCAAGAAAGGTAAAAATGCAACTGAAACACACAAGAAGATTTGTGCAGCGTATGGAGAAGGTGCTGTGACTGATCGAACGTGTCAAAAGTGGTTTTCAAAGTTTTGTGCTGGAGATTTCTCACTGGACAGTGCTCCACGGTTGGGTAGACCAGTTGAAGTTGATAGCAATCGAATCAAGACATTCATTGAGAACAATCAATGTTATACCACGTGGGAGATAGCCTACATACTCAAAATGTCCATATCAAGTCTTGAAAATGATTTGCACCAGCTTGGTTATATGAATCGCTTTGATGTTTGGGTTCTGTATAAGTTAAGTGCAAAAAACCTTCTTGACCATATTTCTGCATGCGATTTTCTACTTAAACGTAACGAAAACATTCTGTTTTTAAAACAAATTGTGACAGGCAATGAAAAGTGGATACTGTACAATAATGTGGAACGGAGGAGATCGTGGGGCAAGCGAAATGAACCACCACCAACCACACCAAAGGCTGGTCTTCATCCAAAGAAGGTGATGTGTATATGGTGGGACTGGAAGGGAGTCCTCTATTATGAGCTCCTTCAGGACAACCAAACGATTAACTCCAACAAGTACTGCTCCCAGTTAGACCAACTGAAAGCAGCACTCGATGAAAAGCGTTCTGGAATTAGTCAACAGAAAATGCATAATCTTCCATAAGGATACCGGAAGACCTCATGTTTCCTTGATGACCAGGCAAAAACTGTTACAGCTTGGCTGGGAAGTTCTGATTCATCCGCCGTATTCACTAGACATTGCACCTTCGCATTTCCATTTATTACGGTCTTTACAAAATTGTCTTAATGGAAAAAATTTCAATTTCCTGGAAGACTGTAAAAGGCACCTGGACCAGTTCTTTGCTCAAAAAGATAAAAAGTTTTGGGAAGATGGAATTATGAAGTTGCCTGAAAAATGGCAGAAGGTAGTAGAACAAAATGGTGACTACATTGTTCAATAAAGTTGTTGGTGAAAATGAAAAATGTCTTTTATGTTTACTTAAAAACCAAAGGAACTTTTTGGCCATCCCAATATTTTATCTATAGTAGTGTGTATATGTCAATCCCAGTCTCCCAATTTATCCCCCCCTACCAGGAGCACTATTCTTAATTGCCCTACCAAAAAATAATAATAAACCAAGAGAAGAATTCTGGTTCTAATCAGTGTGATAAATAAAGCATGATTGGGCTCTTCCTCTGCTCAGGGTTCTGGATATGCCAGAAGAAAACAGGGACAGGGGTCCCATAACCAATCTGGAACTAAATTTCCAGGCAGTGCCAACATAGGAAATGAAATGTGTGTATGAAAGAACAGAGGTAGGGGAAGCAGTATTGTGAGGAGGATGTGGTCATGGGTAGGTAATCTTTAGATATTAAGAGGAAAAATAAGTATAAATGTGGGTCTTACTTCAAAAGTTAGGGACAACCAAGAAAATAATTAAAGAACATGTTGTATAGATTTCAAACTAACAGTAGGAAAAATAAAGACGATTGAATCAATTCATCAAGAGATAGGAAACTAGGAAGAAAAAAAGGGTAAATAGAAAACACAAAATAGGATGAAGAAATCCATCCTACAGTGTCAGTGATTACAGTTTAAATGAGTTTATCTCACTGATTAAGACATAGGGACCCTTAGATTAGGTTACAAAAAGGATCCAGCAATATGTGGTTTTAAGAGAGTCACATAAATGAAAACATAGAGCCAGGCTGAAAATAAAGGGATAAAAATGGCATTCCAGGAAAATAACCAAATAACGCTATGCTAGCAATTTCAGTATCAGATGAAGTAGAATTTAAGGTGAACAACATGAAAAGAGATGAAAGTGATTGTTTATTCTGAAAATGCCACAATGCCACAATATTCCAAGAAGATATAATAGTCATGAACAAATATAACCGACACAGCCTCAAACTATACAAAGAAAAAACTGGCAGAATTACAGTAATACATAGATAAAGCCACCATTGTAGATAGGGATTTTAATATATTCTTCTTGGAAACAGATCAGACAGACAAAAATAAGAATATAAAGGATCTATATAGCATGATTAATAAGCTTGCACCCAGAAGATGCTAAATACGTATTATTTTTGAGCACACGTATGTTCACAAAAATGGATCAAATTATAGACCCGAACGTCAGTCTCAGATTTCTAAGAATTGATATCATTCAGATCATATTCTCTGACCCAATGAAACCAGAAGGATCAAAAGAATAAGATAGGGTAGAAATCAATAAAAGAGGGATAGAAAAAATAACAGTGATTCAGAAAACCAAATATTAGTTCTTTGAAAAGATTAGAAAGATGGACAAGTCTATGGTGAGATTCATCAAGGAATAAGGAGAGAAGGTGCACGTAAAATAACCACAGATAGGGCTTCCCTGGTGGCGCAGTGGTTGAGAATCTGCCTGCTAATGCAGGGGACACGGGTTCGAGCCCTGGTCTGGGAAGATCCCACATGCCACGGAGCAGCTGGGCCCGTGAGCCACAACTACTGAGCCTGCGCGTCTGGAGCCTGTGCCCCGCAACGGGAGGGGCCGCGATAGTGAAAGGCCCGCGCACCGCGATGAAGAGCGGTCCCCGCACCGCTATGAAGAGTGGCCCCCACTTGCCGTAGCCGGAGAAAGCCCTCGCACGAACCGAAGACCCAACACAGCCAAAAATAAATAAATAAATAAATAAAGTAGCTATAAAAATTGTATAAGTTTAAAAAAAATTAAAAAAAAAAAATAACCACAGATATGAAAGCAACTTAGATTTCATAAGTGAATTGGATGAGCAGCTGTACACAAATAACTGTGAAATGCCATATGAAATGAATAGGTTTATGGAAAAAATATGAGATTCCAAAGTTGGCCTGTTATCAAATGGAAAACTTGACTAGAACAATCACTGCTGAAGAAGTTGAAATAGTGGTGAAAACTTCCTCCTCCTCCCAAAATCTTAAGTCCCACACAGTTTTATACGAATAGAGAGACCCTGCCTTGTACAAGTTGTTCCAGAGACATATAAAAATGGGACAGGGACTTCCCTGGTGGTGCAGTGGTTAAGAATCCGCCTGCCAATGCAGGGGACACGGGTTCGATCCCTGGTCTGGGAAGGTCCCACATGCCATGGAGCAACTAAGCCCGTGCGCCACAACTACTGAGCCTGCGCTCTGGAGCCTGTGAGCCACAGCTACTGAGCCCACGTGCCACAACTACTGAAGCCCACGCACCTAGAGCCCTTGCTCCACAACTAGAGAAGCCACTTCAATGAGGAGCCCACGCACCGCAATGAAGAGTAGCCCCCACTCGCCGCAACTAGAGAAAGCCCGCGTGCAGCAATGAAGACCCAATGTAACCAAAAAAAAAAAAAAAAAAGTAAAAAATAAAAATGGGACAGCGGCTCTCGTTGCTTTCTGTGCTTAATACCAAATTTATATCCTCAGTATTAAAACTGAATGAAAAAGGTACCAGAGAAGGGAAATGACAAGTCAGTTTCAGTTAAAATCTGCAATAAAATGTTATTCTAAATCTAACATCATATTAAAAAATCATATATCATTAGTTTTATCCCTGGAGTGCAAGGATGGTGTATTAGGGTAGCACCAGCTGCTCTAACAAATAAACTTCCTATACACAGAGGTTTATTTCTTGCTCACAAAGTCATACAGCAGTTGGAACATGGCCCATGTGACGATTGTGGTGATTCAAGGACCCAGGCTTCTTTTTTTTGTTTAAATACCTTTTTATCATTTCTTTTTCTTTTTATAAATTTATTTATTTTTTGTTTATTTATTTTTGGCTGTGTTGGGTCTTTGTTGCTGCACGTGGGCTTTCTCTAGTTGCGGTGAGCGGGAGCTACTTTTTGTTGTGGTGCGCGGGCTTCTCATTGCGGTGGCTTCTCTTGTTGCGGAGCACAGGCTCTAGGCACATGGGCTTCAGTAGTTGTGGCTCGCAGGCTCTAGAGCGCAGGCTCAGTAGTTGTGGCGCACGGGCTTAGTTGCTCCGCGGCATGTGGGATCTTCCCGGACCAGGGCTCGAACCCGTGTCACCTGCATTGGCAGGCGGATTCTTAACCACTGCGCCACCAGGGAAACCCTCAGGTTCCCAGGATTCTTATATCTTTTGGTTCAACCACTGTCTAAGGCCCCAGAGTCCCGAGAGAGTGTGGAGAATCTCCACCTGCTTTATCAGAGCTTTGGGCCTGTAAGGGATACATAGCATTTCTACTCATGTTCTACTGGTGAGAACTAGTCCCATGGTCACCCCTGCATGCTGGTAAGTGTAGTTCCAGGCTGGGCAGCCATCTCCCAGTGACAGTGCCCCACTATAGAAGGAGTAGCACTCATCTTTGTTTTTGATGGGATAGCTAATGTCTGCTACAGATTTAACGTCAGAAAACCTATCAGTAGAAATCATTACATTAACAGATTAAAGGAGAATCACCATAGGATGATCTCAAAGGAGATTAAAAAGACACCTATTTATGACAGAAGCCTAAAGAAAAATAGGAATAGATGGTATAGGAATCAGCTTTTGCTAGGTTATACTGCAGTAACAGACAACCGCAAAATGTCAGTGTCTTATGACAACAAAGGTTGATTTCTTGTTCGCATTACATGCTGGCTGTAAGTTGGTTGTCTCTGCTCTCTGTATTCTTCATTCTGGATCCCAGCCTGGAGGAGCAGCCCTATCTGGGATGTGGTGATCCGTTAGCAGACGGAGTGAGCAGTAGAAGCGCCAAGTGATGGCTGCAAATGTCGCCTTTCACAGTCCATTGGCTGAAGAAAGTCACATGACCAAGCCTGATGTCAGTGTGATGGGATCTGTACTTTGCCCTGTGAAAATGGGTCTGGTAGAAAGGGCACCAAATAATTGGGAACAACAACACAGTCTATTATGGAAGGGATGCCCTTAACCTGATAAAGGATTTCCTCCAAAATCCTATTGCAAACATTATGTTTAATGGATACATTTTAGGAGCATTCTCTTTCAAGGTTAGAAAGAAGTAAGGATTACTTACTCCTTACTGTAAGGATTACTGATTACTGCTGTCACATACTAAAGAAGGTTTTGGATAATGCATTAAAACAGATAAAAAGAAAGTCAGAAGGATTGGAAGGGAAGAGACAAATTGTCATTATTTGCATACAATATCATTTACTTGAAGAAAAAATAATTAACAAACCAATCATCAGTAGTAGTGAGTTCAATAAGTTTGTCAGACGATATTAACATACAAGTATCAGTAGTTTTTCTCTGCACCACAATAATACATTAAGAAAATATAATGGAAGGTGTCATTTATAATAGCAACAACAAGTATAATGTATCTAGGAATTAATCTAACTCATAGAGTGAGGAACTGTAAAGGGCATGAAAAACCCTAAAGGGAGAAACTCTAAAGGGCATGAAAGAAGGCCTAAGTAAGTGGAGAGAGATACTGTGTTTATGAATGTGAAGGAAGACAGTGTTGTCAAGATGTCATTCATTTCAAATTAATCTGTAAACTTAATGTAGATGCAGTAACATCACAGCATTTACAGAGGCGATTGGGCAAACAGATCTTAACATTTGTAGGGAAGGAGAAATACTCATTAATAGCTAATTAAGGGGAAAGAATAGAACATGTGGGGATTTGTCCTAGTGTCTCTAATGTGATTGTAGCATCTGAGAGTTGGTTGTTTGGACTTTCTCGTGAATAGCAGTTCACTGATTCCCAAGTCTGCTCCCTTTATTAGAAACTTCTCTCTTATAGTGAATAAAATCCTACTATCTAAGCATTCATTGAACGTTGATTTGGTGCCGGCCATTGGGGAAATGAAGAGGAATAAGGTATGGACTCTGCCTTCTAGGAGTTCACGGTTCAGGAGGCGAGGCAGAACACAACCGCGACTTAGCATGTTTGGTGCGAGATTATTGGCAGAGGAGGGGGAGAAGGAGAGGGAGAGAAGGAAACTGTGAATAAGAAAGTAAAGATGGCAGTTGTGCTTAAGAAGTAACTCTTAATTTCGAGGGGAGGTCTGTGTTCAAAGCATACAAAACTGGCACAGAGTGAAAAATGGGCCCAGAACAGAACCGCAGAGCACTCTGCAAAGATGGAAATATGATGTGGGGGAAGCAGAGTGGCTTGCGTATTTATGTGTGTCTGGTGCTAGCAGGAGGATGGCTAGCGAGCTGCCAGTGAGAAGAGCAGCTTTCCTTTGATCATTTGGAAGCATCGTTTATTTCCCGATTGTTGGCTCTGCCCTTCCTCTGCCACTCAAACTTTATTGGGAAATGGATTCTCTTGCTAAAAGAATATGATTAATACTGCAACTGGTTGTGGGCTTAACAACTGATTGACGGTTATATTTTTTAAGGGGAGCCTGCTTACAGTTTATGTCACCGTGGTATGTTGCATTTATCATCCGTAAGTGGAAGAGGACTGTTTAAGTTAGATTTTCCTTCCTGTTCACCGGCCCTCCCTGCCACCTTGCATTTGTCATTTGATTTCAGAGAGTAAGTGTGCCTGGAACAGGAGCTATCACACCAAAGTTGATGTGTGTGTAGCATTATCTGCAAGTAATGTGTCCACCACCACTGGACACAGTTTTCTGGGTGCTAGAGATGAGATGGGACTATTAGAGACAAAGGCTGCCTGCATGCCCAAGCTGGGCCTGGTGGGTCACCAAGATCTGGGTCCAATTCCTCATTCTCACAGGCCCCCAGACTCATTGGCTCAGGGCCTCCCAAGGGCTCAGTTTCAGGGAGACTGGCTCCCTGACTGAATCCACAAGACACTGGTGCTAAAACCAGATAGGGAACTTGTTAATTCATAATGACAAATATGAATTTGTTAGGAAGACTGAAATTCTAACTCATTCATTCATTTGTTCAACAAAGATTTATTGAGCATTGCTTTTGTTGTGGTCATCCATGTACAATGCTTGGTGTCAGTCTATCTATCTCTTGTAAAAATAAAATACAGTGTGTGTGTGTGGAAAAAAAAAAAAAAAAAAAAAAAAAAAAAAAAGATTTATTGAGCATTTATTGTATGCTTCAGCTAAGCTAGGAAGATGGAGTGGCCATTAATTAGGCCAAAGGGTGGGGGTTGTGAATGGGGAGGAGCAGTTCGGGAAGAGAGAACAGAGTGGGCAAAGGCCCTGAGGTCTACTGCCTTGTATATGCTCACTTTCATAGGTTTCTCAACACTGAAAGCCAACAAGGGATAGGAATGGTGCTTGGTGAGCATGGGCCCATCAAAAGGGTTACTAGGAGGTGGAATCCTTCAGTGTATTTTCTCCCTCTGCATATACTCAGGGATGATTGGGAAAGGGAATTGGAGTGGGTGCATTTTTTTTTTTAATTGAAGTATAGTTGATTTACAGTGTTGTGCTAATTTCTGCTCTACAGCAAAGTGACTCAGTTTTACCCATATAGACATTCTTTTTTAAATATTCTTTTCCATTATGGTTTATCCCAGGAGATTATTCCAGGTATATCCCTGTGCTATACAGTAGGACCTTGTTTATCCATTCTAAATGTAATAGTTTGCATCTACCAACCCCGAATTCCCAGTCCATCTCTCTCCTTGCTGCTTGGCAACCACAAGTCTGATTTCTATGTGAGGCTGTTTCTGTCTTGTAGATATGTTCATTTGTGCCATGCTTTAGAATCCACATATAAGTGATATCATATGGTATTTGTCTTTCTCTTTCTGACTGACTTCACTTAGTATGATAATCTCTCGTTGCATCCATGTTGCTGTAAATGGCATTATTTTGTTCTTTTCTGTGGCTGAGTAGTATTCCATTGTATACATGTACCACATCTTCTTTATCCATTCATCTGTCGATGGACATTTACGTTGTTTCCATGTCTTGGCTATTGTGAATAGTGCTGCTATGAACATAGGGGTGCATGTATCTTTTTGAATTATAGTTTTGTCTGGGTATATGCCCAGGAGTGGGATTGCTGGATCATATGGTAATTCAATTTTTAGCTTTCTGAGGAACCTCCATACTGTTTTCCATAGTGGCTGCACCAACTTACATTCCCACCAACAATGTAGGAGGGTTCCCATTTCTCCACATGGAATGGATGCATTTTAAATTGCATGCATGGGTTCAGCCTGGCCTCCTCCACTTTAGTTGGAGACTTCCCGATGTCTTCTGGACCTTCTCAAAACCAAACTCTTAGTTTCAGCAAGGGGCTTCCCCGCACACATTTGGGGGTTTAACTGAAGTGGGTATCATGAGTAGTGCCTTGGTATTTGCAATAAAATTTTGATCCACACCACCAGGTCCAGGTCCCGGTCCCCCATACCATCAGTGTTGACATCATATGGCAGACAGTGTGGCACAGTGGGGAAGGATGTGGGCTCTGTCACCTCTGCCTCTGCTACTTAATGAGCTGTGCAGCCTGTTTCCTGATTGACAAATAGCATAAAAATACCTGCCTTCTTGTTATGGAGAAGATTAAGTGAGATAATACACATAAAGCCTTTGGCACTACTCCCTAGAAGAAGCATTTTGTAGATTGGATGTGATTGCTGTTATTATCTTTCACTCCTTTTCTTCAATACCTCAGTCTCTGTATTCATCAAGTCCCACTGAACCTCTCCATTAATGGAGTGGAGTTGGAACCAGAAGGTGATCTGGACCAGATCACGTTGGCCCTCATAGTCATGCTTGGCCTCTGAACCTTATCCGTTGGCCGTGGGGATCCAGCCCATGTTTTCCCAGCAGGGGCTGATGTGATCCCATGTGTGGTTTAGAACCATCACTCTGGGGACCCTGGGGAGGGAGGACCAGAAGTCCCATTTGGAGGTTGGTTGGGATGGTGAGATGTACAGCTGAGATGTACAGAGGGCTTAAATGAAGGCTATGGCTTGTAGAGGAGAGGAGAGGAGGGGATGGTGATTAGAAATGTTTAAGAGGTACGGTCATGGGGATCAAATGATGTGGGAGGTGTGAGGCAGAGAAGAATCAAGCTGTCCCCGGGACCTGTGTTGTGGATCTGTACCAGGCGGACAGCAGCACCATCACAGAGTGAAGGGAGGAGAGTGGGTGGAGGTGGTGGTGAGGGCTACTACGGATTTTTGTCTCCTCTTGGTCTCAACCAGCAGGTAGCTCCTGGGTTCTGGGGTTGGGAGTATAATCCCTTGGGATCTTTTTTAGGGGACCCGAGAAGACTCTTGAGAACATTTTTTCTCTTCTCCAATTAAGACCATATATTTACAGTAAAAGGTCAACTGAAGACCACATCAAAGTAAAAAGCAGCCACATTAGTAGTGTTCTTCTTTTCTAAGAGTGTTTTTTTTTTCATTTGGTTTGCATTTAAAATCAAGGATAATGAGATCAAATCCTATTAAACATATCACATAACATTTTATTTTAATTTCATGTTGTGCATAGTTAAGGAGACTTATGATGTCCCAGGTGAATCAGAGAATGTAGTGCTAGATTCCAGGAATCTTAGCCCTGGACCCCAGGAATCATGAGAAAACTGAGAAGGTAGAGATTTTCTTGGAAATATAGGAGGGAAAGATGTGCACAGAAGAAAAAGGCATTATCTGCCCACCCAAGAGGAATTTAGTTATACTCTGACCACTGTTGGGTTAAAAAAAACTCTATTGTATTTTTCCCAGTTAAAATAGTGGAAATGATTTTTAAATAGGGGATTTAAGATCACTGATAGAAGTGGATGTTTAGAAAACTTGCTGAGGGCCAGATAAAACTAAGCCTCTGGCCAGAGGTTCTTCCACTCTGTAATTCATGGGATTCTGGAGTTGGGGTGAGTGAAAAAGGGGTTTCAGTGCTTCGAGACCTGAGAACGTACAACTCTTGCTTTGCAAGTGAGCATAAAGCTAACATCACTGCCTTATGCAAAGGCTTGCAAAATCCTAACTGTGCGCGCACCTGTTCTGTTAGCAGTGTAGGTTCTGCACATTTATTTGTCTTCCACATTCAAAGACGTGCTTTCCATTTCAGATTTTATTTGCTTTTGGGTCTTCCCTGGGTCCATGCAGATTTAGCCCACAATGTAGCTGTAGATTAGTCAGGGGAATGACCCAAGTTGCCTGCCCAAAGTCAGAGAGGATTTATTGTGCTTTTACCTTTAAATTGAGTTGTTCACGTGAAATGAGAATGATTTCCAGTTGGGCAACACATTTCACGTTTCCCTTCTGCTGGGGCACATCTGCGCAGGGATCCTGACTCTGTCATAGAGATGCAGCAACCAGTGGGATGGAAACTGACACATGTATATTACAGCAGAGCCTGGCTGCAAAATGAATTGCAATAGAAGAAATGCAACCAGCCATCCGGCCTTTCCAAGTGCATGCTGCCTTTCAGCTCCTTGTTAAGCTCCCAATATCTGGGTGTGTGTCTGGACAGGGGAGCATTCCTCACGGTGCCAGATACATCAGGAAAGATAGAGCGGGCCATATGCGCTTGAGACGATGCCATCCAAGGATACCTTCTAAAATATGCGTGTTCTTTCAGCTTAGGGATGCTCACGCTTTGCTGAGGAATCCCATGAGGGCTCGTAGTTCTTAAAACTTTCTTTTAATTAGATAGTGGTCTTATGATGCTGATACATCTCAGCTCTTCAGTGTGAAAAAGCAGGACGATGGCCTGAAGGAAAACAAAACACTGTTCATTAAGGGCTGGATATTTATCTTCTCACATCCATGCTGAGCTCTCCCCAGAGGCTCTGTGCTGGAAGTGAGCCTGAAAAAAAAGCTGGGGAGGGGCAGAGCAAGATGGGTGCTTTCAGAGTTGAAGTCAGCACAACCCTTCTGGAAAGCTTTGGCTCTGCGGGCGGAACCTCAATGGTGAGGACATATTACCTTCAAAATATGGCAGGAGGGTAGAAAAAAGAATGCTGCTGTTCCATTTTCTGGTGGTTTTGACAGCCTGGTGTTTGACCTGTGGACACAAACGCTTAGCTACTTGATTATCTGGAAGCCTGGAATTGCAAGCCCCAATTAGAAATCAAGTCCAACCCTCTCATTTTAAAGATGGAGAAACTAAGTTCTAGAAAGTTCCAAGAGCAACTTCACTAAGGTTCTGTGGGACTGTGGAAAGAGGACTGATGTTAGGACCATATCTGGGCTTTGTCTCTGGTAAATGTATGACTTTGAGCAAGAACTTAAGTAAAAATTGGAGTCAGTGCACAGGCAAACTTTGTGGAGTTCTGCTGAGGATTCCCGGAGGCTTTATTCAGCGTTACTTTCCTTCCTGCTGAGTTGAGTTAAATGGTGGACATATGGAACTTGGGAAGTCCTTACCCAGATTGCCAACAAGTAGATCAGTTTTCATTTTCCCTGCTTTAATGACTCAGATTGTTGGAGGTCCAAATCATAGGGAAACATATCTTTTACACTGAAAAAGAACATATGGTCATTAGCAGACGTTATAAAATTTTGTTTAGTTTTTGCTGTTAGTTAACAGTCTAATATCAAGCAGTAGTTTGTGTGTGTTGGCAGGTTTTTGAGAGGATTGGTGAAGTCACTTATATTCTAGTCATTTTCTACAGAGTTCCTCAACCTTTTTTTCCATGATCATCCCCCTAAGGAGCCTTTTAGACATGTTCCCCCTAATTACCACTGCTATATACAGATTTAATACGACAGATATACTGTATGTATGTACGTCTGTGCTTTATACATAAAAAGAATAAGATATTTTCGCTGCCACCCCCCACCCCCTGCAAGATTTGAGAATACTTGATCTGGAGGGAAAGCCCAGAAAGGACTGAAGTCAACCTCATCAAGTTCTTATTCTTGCTGGAATAAGAAAGAGACACATGCAGACAATTTTGAACAATATGGGAAAATGTTGTACTCAGTGAGGGAAATGAGGGAAACGGACACAAAATATGATCTACACTGTAAGATATCCATTGTATATTCAGCATTAAAAAAATGGAAGTCTATGTTAAGAGTAGTTATCACTAGGTAGCTGATTTTATTCTTTTCTGCATTATATTAATCTGTATTCCCCCCACCCCACATTTTCTACAGTGAGCATGGTTTCCCTTTACAATAAGACAACTATCATTTTGCAAAGTAAACAAGTAGTATTTGCTCCTCTTTGTGGACTTGAAAGGATCTTAGTTGGTGGCAAAAAGGCTGCCTGGAATCTAGGCTGTAGGCTGATGCCTTTTTGAACACACAGATGGTCTTTTATTCCTCTTGACTTCTTCACATCTGCTTCTGCCTTGATCTTATGGGAAGGGACCACACCTGGACCATTTTTTGAGCTTGGTGGAAACTTAAAAGGATGTGGGCTTAAGAAGATACAAATTCCAGAATTAAGTACTAATTAAGTTCTTGGCCACAAGTCACTTCACACACTCCACTTCGAGGATTTGTTTAATTGACTGAGGAAATAGTTTGAAGGGAAAGAGCATTTTTTTTCATTAGTGTTCAAGTGAAGTGCAAATTATAGAACTTGGGCTCCATATTTCCTAAAGATAGAAGCTTTGGAGAAAGGAAGAAAAATTAGGAATGGAACTTAGTTTAAAATCAGAAACAAATGCATTCCGGGTAGAAAAGTTTGGGCAATTTTCTACATGGGTAATTTGAGAGCAGGCAGCTAGTGCTGGGTTGGAAATGACTTTTTGTTTTCTTCCAGAGCTCGGGTTTGCAGCCAGATTTTATTTTGTGTTTGTTTTATTTCATATTAAACTTGATTCTTTAATAAAAAATGTCTCTCTGGGCTAAGAAGACACTGTGAATATTTGAACCACGTGTTAGGGGCCTGCAAACCTACTTTGAGGAATTAGATGTTAAATGAGTAAAGATGGCACCTGCAATTACATGAACTGGGGTGAAATTACAAGGGTTATTAATCTGCATGCTTCGGGGCTTAGGATGACTACCAGGTGACTCAGTAACCAGTTTCTCCTGCATATTGCATCCTTACACAGCTAGAGCCAATGCATAACTATAATGTCTATAAGGTCATTATATTAATTTGTCTCAGGAATTGTTTCTTGGGTTCTTAATTGCATGAACGTTGCCTCGGAGTCTCAGAAATGTTGGCCAGTTTCAACAGACAGCATTGGTTCAGTTCACTTGAACTCAGTAGAAATAAATGAGTGCGAGCTATGTGCCAGGCTATGAGGATACAGAGAGGAGAAAGGCAAGTCCTGGTCTCAAGGAGCTTATAGTCTAGAGAACTAGATCAGATGTCCAGACGGACCCACACAGACCAGACCAGTAGGTGTGAGATAGGCTGGGGATAAACCAATGGAGATCCATGGTGACTGTTTCAATGGGGCAGCAACTCTTCCAGGTCAGCTGATGGTTTCCCTGTGGGAAAGGAGCAATTTTCAACAGGAGCTGGAAAGAACAGATTTTTTTTTTAATGTGAACTTTCCTGTTTGGGGTTGGGTTCCCTAGAAGCAGACCCAAGATGGGGGCCCATGTGAAGGTAACTTAGTTGAGGACACACTCCAAGGCTGTGCTTTTCAAACCTTAGCATACATAAGAATCTTGGGATTGGCTTGTTTATTTTTTAAATTAATTTTTATTGGAGTATATAGTTGATTTACATGTTGTGTTAGTTTCTGCTCTACAGCAAAGTGAATCAGTTATACATATACATATATCCACTCTTTTTTAGATTCTTTTCCCACATAGGCCATTGCAGAGTATTGAGAAGAGTTCCCTGTGCTATACAGTAGGTCCTTATTAGTTATCTATTTTATATATAGTAGTGTGTATATGTCAATCCCAATCTCCCAATTTATCCCTCCCCCCTCCCTCCTTGGTAACCATAAGTTTGTCTTCTACATCTGTGACTCTCTTTTGTAAATAAGTTCATTTGTACCATTTTTTTAGATTCCACATATAAGTGATATCATATTATATTTGTCTTTCTCTGTCTGACTTCACTCAGTATGACAATCTCTAGATGGGAATGACTTGTTTAAACCCAAATTGCTAGTCTCAACCCCCAGAGTTTCTGAATCGGAACGTCTCCAGTGGGACTTGAGATGTGCTTGTCTCAGAAGTTCCCAGGAGATGCTGACGTTGTTGGTCTGGGGACTGTACTTTGAGAACCACTGCTCTGCGGAGAAGGGAGGTGAAGGAAACAGGACTGACGGGGTAGGAGCAAAGCAAGGATGCAACCTTGGCTGGTGTCCAACTTCAGCCTGACCCTCCCAGGGCCTCCGGAACACAAACTGTGGTGAACTTGGTCCCACCTCGAGGTGATGTGGGCAGTGGGCAGGCCTTTTGTCCCCCTACATCCTCATGTTTGTCAGTCATGGGCCGCTGCTCTGTGGTGGCTTTGGGTGGCCCTAGTTTAGTGGAGGTCAATTTGGAGAAGGTGGCATCTGTGTACCATTCATATCTGGGGAATGGTCCCCTCCTGGTGAAGAGGATCTGGGCAGTGGTGCCCCAGCACCGGCAGCATCCACTGTATCTCTCAAGTTTGAAGGGTTGGGAACACATTCAGATATTTAAGAAAAAAAAAAAACCAAAACACTAAAAAACTAGACAGGGCTACTAAAACACAGCCGTAGCCCAGGTATGATCTGGCATATAGGCTGCCGTTGGTCACTTCTGGGCTAAAGGTTTTTCTAAAAATTTTTTCTAAGAAGACATATTCACATATTTGGTGAATTTCTTCCAAATAGCTACCTGAAGTTAGCTTGAAGTGTGCACCTTAAGGGCCCACGATGAGCTTGGTTCCCCAGAACATTTTCCCTGGCAAAATAGGATGCTTTTCTAACTGATATTGTAGAAATCACAGGAAGGCTGTCCCAAATCTTCCAAACTGGAGGAACCATTATGCAAGTTGTCATACGTGACTAACCCATTTTTATAGCCCCAGAGAAACTGAGGGACTCCCACCTCATTTCTGGGGGAGCCCAGTTCACACCTGAATAGCTCTTATTTTAAAAAGTCAGCCCAATCCTCATTACAAACTTGACTTTGCTAAAAGACATCCCACTACTTCTACTTAAGCGCCTCCTTCCACCAACAAAGTCCCTTCCTTGTCAGACCAGAAATAATTCTTCCTCCTCATGGGGCTTACCTCTTTAGTTAATGTTATAAAGGAGGGATCAAGGGTGGATAAATAGAATGTAGTTATTTATTATAGCCTCTTTGGACTCCCACTTATGATAATAATGGCAAGTAAAATTCATTTTGTTTCTAAGGAATCAGTTTGCTATTATATGCCAAATGTCATAATTTTGAAGTTAATGTAATATTGTAGATGATTTGTTGCTGCAAATAGAAACAGTTATAGCACCGTCTAGTCGGTAGCTGCTGATGCCAGAAGGGTAGTGGTAACATCAAGCCATGACTATGGAGTATACCAGCTGGATTTACCTGTTCACCCAGGGGCCCTGTGGTACATTGAGTGTGCCAGGGTTAGAGAGGTCCTATGCTTTGGGGGTGAATTCAGTCTTGCAGCTGGGGCCCTAGTTGGGACCAAGCATGTGCTGGAGGCTGCCTGTGCCGTCCCTCTCAACATGGAGCTGAGGGTCAGGGGAGGGCAGAGCTTACAGCCTTGGAGTCTTATTTCCCTTTGGGTGCTAAGCTGCATCCTCGTCATTTATTCTTATTCATAGCCTGGTTATGTGTGGCTAACTTACCCAGCAACCTCAGTTTCTCAGAAGAAAAATTGAGAATCAGAGTTTTGAGCAGTACTGCTACGCTGCAACTCCAGTGATCTTTCACCTCTTCCCCCTCCTCCCCCTCACTTTAACTGCATTTGGGGCCACCAATTGCACCCTTTCCATGGCTCTTCTCACCTGGCCTTCTCCTGACCCTCTGCCCACACCTCTTTGATATTATTTCTGGCTGCGCTTTATCCCCCTGCCCTGTAAATATCTAGATTCTCCCATGTTTGCCCTGGTCCTTTCTCCTCTCTTCTCTCCTGGCAACACCACCACCTAAGGATGACCCCCCGTATCTCTTTCTCTGGCCTTGATCTTGCTCTTAAATCCCAGTCCAGCACTGATAACTTCCTGTTAGGATTCCTCCCCCTTGTCTCACAGGTACCCAAACTCAACAGGTCGCAAACAGAGAGCCTGCTTTCGTAGTTTGCTGCTTCTCCTTCATTTCTAACTGTTAGTGGTGGTGCCCTCTTCCAAGGTACTCAAGGGGAAACTGAGGACTTCCCTTTTTATAAATATTGCTAGAGTTGTTGCCTGGAAGCAAATCTCAGATCATGTCACTCCGCTGTTCCAAAATCTCCTGACTCCTTCAAAAAAAAAAAATGTTTTTTTGAATTTAAAACATTTATTGAGGTGAAATTCCCACAACCCAAAATAACCATCTTAAAATCAGCCATTGAGTGGCATTTAATACGTTCACAGTGTTATTAACCACTACTCTGTATAGTTCCAAAACCTCTCCATCACCCTGAAAGGAAATCTTGTACCCGTTAAGCAGTTTTTCCAATCATTTCGCCTTTTCCCAGCCCCTGGCAACCACCATTCTGCATTCTGTCTCTATGGATTTACCCATTCTGGATATTTCATATAAATGGAATCATAAAATATATGACCTTTTCCATCTGGCTTCTTTCACTTAACATGATGTTTTTGAAGTTCATTCACATTACAGCATGTATCAGTACTTTATTCCTTTCTTATGGCTGAATAATATTCCTCTGTATGTATATACCACAGTTTGTTTATCCATTCATCCTTTGATGGACATCTGGGCTATTTCCACCTTTTGGCTATTGTGGATGGTACTTCTGTGAACATGTATGTATATGGATTTGTCTGAGTAGACACTGACTATTGCCGTAGAACTCAGTGTTAGGGCTTAACAGATATTTCTGTGAATGGCCAGATAGTAAATATTTTAGGTTTTGGGGGCCATAGGAGGTCTCTGTCTCAACTACTCAGCTCTGCCATTGTAGCGCAAAAGTGGCCATGGAAAATATGTAAACAAATGGGCTTGGCTGTATTCCAATAAAACTTCATTTATCAAAAGAGATGATGGGCTAGATTTGGCCCACACGTTGTAGTTTTCTGATCTCTGCTGTAGAACAAAATGAAGCCCCTCACACTAGAATTCAAAGTCTGTCCTGATTCTGTACCCTCCGCAACTTTCCACCACTCTCTGCCAAGTCCCATGGTTCAGATGGAACAGGGTAGAAATGACCACAGGAGTGGAGGGTGGGTGGACAAGAGGAAAGTGTGATTGATTGAAGTATGAAGGGGCCAGAAAGAACCCCAGGAGGAAACTCTGCTTTCAGCCCCTGAGGGCTTGAGTGCCAGGTTGATCAATTCTTATGAATTGTGCTTGTCTGTTATCCTTCTTCAGGCAGAACATGGGCTTCCAAGCTATCTCAGATGGGTAAAATGGTATGGAGATATTCCCACACCAGTGGGAATAAGAGAAAAGCTGCTGCTGCTTCTTTTTTTTTTTTTTTTAACAACTTTACTTGAGTATAATTGCTTTACAATGATGTGTTAGTTTCTGCTGTGTAACAAAGTGAATCAGCTATACATATACATATATCCCCATATCTCCTCCCTCTTGTGTCTCCCTCCCACCCTCCCTATCCCACCCCTCTAGGTGGTCACAAAGCACCGAGCTGATCTCCCTCTGCTATGGAAACGCTTCTTATTGGAAGCCCTTCACAGAGCCTCTGCAGTGTTCTTGGGTTAATCTCATTTTAAAAGGTGGAAGGAAAAGAGTTCATTGTCTGGAACATCTCCTCGAAAAGAGTTGTAATTCCCCAAGCTTGCAGAGGAGTGCTCCTGTAGGTGACAGGAAGGCCTCCGAGGACAAATAAAGAAGCGTTTATAGGTGGAAACTGAGCTGAGTCCTTCTTGCATGAGCAGAAAGCCATCTGGGTGCCACAGGCACCTGCCGCGCGTACAGTTGATGTAATTTTGGAAGGAGAGACTTTGGAAGAACAAAATGTCAGGATGGGGGAAACATGGTTTCCAGAGATCTTTTGTTTGAGAGAATCTTCTGGCTAGTCGTATTTGTTTTTAAGGCCCCCACTTTGGCAGATAAAGGGATATATAGACAACTGACAAGGTGGACTTTTTTTTCCTGCTGGCTAGACTGGAAATGCTTTACCTCTCTGAACGCCTCTGTAAGTGAGAGGTCCCCTGCTCTGAGCCCTTTGATGTCTGTGAAACCATGAGTCTGCTGGTCCCAACCAGCTGGAATATCTGAGTCAACACAAGCTGTTTTCCACCTTCGGACCTTCTTGGCCCACTTTGTACACACATAGCCCCTCCACTCAGATACCTTGCTCGCAACATGTGTGAGTTCCCACCTCACATCGGGCTCAGGCTGGTGGACATCAGCCTGGTTTATTGTGCAAAAGTAACATCTCTTTTTTTGCATAGCTCTGGGAAGTACCATTTTCCTCTCAGCAGATCTTTGGATTAAGTCCTTGAAGGCTGGCTAACTGCCTTCTGGGAGACAGTCTCTTCCCCCACTGGGTTGTATACAGCTATGGGATCACCAAAATCCATTTCCTTTTTCCTTTTGAGCCACAGTTGTTAGTTGTGGTCTAGTCATTTCCTAGTCCCTCTTGTCGTTAGATGTGGGCCTGTATTGAATTCTGGCCAGTGGAATGTGGATGACCATGACGTATGTTTACCACTTTCAGGCCTGGCCCATAAATCCCTACCACATATGACTTTTGTTCTCTTCCCTTGTCTGTGGAAGACTGAGGCCATAGGACTTGATGGAACTATAGGAGCCTGGGTCCGTGAATCTTTGTTATACTGTTGCATGAGTGCAAAGAAGATGTTCTTGTTATAAGCTACCAAAATGTTGAGATTATTCGATATAGCAGCTCGCGCCCATGCTGACTAGTACACCTAGTGCTGGGGATGCAGAAGGGAAAGAGGTGATTTCTCCCTTTGGAGGTGCCCCCAGTCTAGAGCATGGCTCTTCGGAGATGGCTTGGAGGAAGTCTTGGCCCTGGGTGGAAGGATCTTCTTCAGCAATGAAGACAAGCCATGTCAGCATGAGAGGAAGAAGCAAATGTGAAGACAGGAGAGAGCCAGGGTGATGTATGCTAGCTTCCAGAGCCATGACTGAGTCTAGAAATAAACTCTTCTGTTTTCTCAACTGAGTGCTGAGATTTTCCTGCCTATTGGCTCCTGACACATCCCATTAACCTTTTCTTGGGAGACAGTGGAAAAAGCTGTACTGAGAACCTTATGATGAGTAGGTGGTGGGTTATTGAAGTGTTACCAGGGGCAGCCTGAGCCATGTGGGCTTGCTGTTCGACACCAGCCAGCTCCTGTGAGCTCTTGACTTCTAGAAGACTTACTTGAACTTGATGTTTGTGGGGAGTCTGGCATGAGGACACCGTAGACCGTTCAGAGCCTGAAGCTGCAGCTCGCAGGCCGACTTAGGGTGGGATTTGATCAAGTACTGTTTGTCCTACATAAGCTAGATGTCAGCATCCTTTTGTTGTTGTTGTTTTTCGATTTGAAATCATTTAATGGAGGTTTTGAGGGGATAACTATATAGGAGGAAGGTGTGTTTAGTCAGGACAGGATGACTCTTGGACCAGTCAACCTCAGCATGTCGTTGCCTTGAGACAATACAAATTTGCTTTTTTCACCCCATCCTGTGTGGGTCAACAGAGGAGCTGTGTTCCTCACAGTCATTCAGGACTAAGGATTTTTTCATCTTGGGGCTCTTCTATCTTCTAGGCCCATGGAATCCTTTCCATTCAATTGGTGGATGGGAAGAGAGAGGGTGTAGGATGGTGTGGGAGGTTTTTATGGACCAGGCCTAAGAATTGCTATTGTTATATCTATCTGCAGTTCATTGGGCAGCATTCAGTTACATGGCTGCACCTAAGTGCCTGACTGCAAGGGATCCTGGGAAATGCGGTCTCACTCTGTGCCCAGGAAGAGGAGGAAACGGGGTAGGATGAACACGTAGCAGTCTCTGCCATAGCAGGGAAGTCATTTTTAAGAGTTGTCTGGGCCTCTTGAAAAGCTGTGGTTCACAGGTAAATACAAGGAAAGCCAAATCATAAAACAAAAGTATCATGTGTCAACAAGTTGATTTCCTGAAGAGTCCACGTGGGGCTATGAGCCAGTGAATCTTTATTCCCCGAGACCTCTGGACAGTTAGGACCTGACTCGGGCTGGTGATGGGGCATAACACCTGTTGTCTTGCATAGTTTGTTCTTGGGTTGAAGAGCCATGTTTCAGTGGCCCCTGTCTGGGTAATAACTGCTTCCTTCTTTCTCTGGAGCCTTCCATAGGTCTTTAGAAGGCCCTCGATCCCCCAGTTTTCCTTATGGCATGATGGCACTGAGGGATTTCTACCAAAAGGGAGACAGGTCATGACATTGAGCTGATCTGTCCTAAGACTGGCACAGTGTTTATCAACAGAAGTTGGCTCTTCGGCTGGCTAGAGGCGGGACAAGGACGTTCCCCAGATGAAGGGTGGTTGGAGGCCTTTACTGGAAGATGGGTTGACTGACACCTTTGCAACTCTGAGCACATCACTGTGTGGCCTCTTTCATTTCACGTAGAATCACTATTATTGCTCAGTCTTCTGCAGCCTCACACTGAGAGTCTCCATTCTCCTGAGGCTCTGTAAACTTTCTAATTCACCTTTGCTCCAGCTCCAGGGAAGTTATTTGTAAACCTAAATAGCACTAACAGTTTCCTGCAAAGCGATTTCCTGAAGGTGGAAGGAGGTGACCAAAAAACAAGGTGATGTGCGCACAGCTTCTAGCTTTAAAACCCACCGAAACCAGATTGCTGTACATTTGAAATTTGCCATGCTGACCTCTGTCTCGTCCCTAAAGAAAAGACACTCTCAGGAAGAAACTAAAACAAAAGGACTGTAGAGTCCAGAATTCTTTTTTTTTTTTTTTTTTTCCCTAATGACCTTATTAGAGAAATTACACCCTGGATAACAATATAGTAGAAAACTCCCCATGGAATGACTTAGAATGAAAATCTGATTCCTTGGAAAGAAAATGATAACTGTCAGCAATGTTCAGGTTTGAATTAATCTAAGATTCCATGGCCCACATTCATATATAAACATGAATTCTTTCATCTACATACATTTGGTATTCATTCTTGGTTCTCTCTCCTGGCATAACATTAAAATGATTGCATGCCACAAAAGAGTGTGTGTTGGTTTTTAGTGAGAGCTAATAGCAAGGAACATTTAGCAGTTTGAGATCCACCCAGCAAAGTGCAGTAGAGAATTGAAGCTGTTACTCAGATTATTACTTCTCATTATTATTAATTAACGGTAATAATAGAAACTGCAGTTTATTTAAGGCCTACTCTTTTCCCAGATGTTTGGCATGTATTATCTCCAACCCTGACAGCAGCCTGAAATCAAGGTTCAGATGTGTTAAGTGACTTGTCCGAGGTCACCAGCCAGGAAGAGACAAAGGGAGATTGAAAGCAAGGGCTGTTGGCTCCAGAGACTTTTCTTTGCTTTTGCATAAAAATATCAGCTTTAGTCACATACAGTACATGCACACTTTCAAAGGGTACAGATTGAATTTTGACAAGTGTGTACACCCATGTAACCACTGCTGGGATCGGTGTCCTACACTGCTGGTGTAGGACATTTTCATCACCTAGAAATTTCCCTCATGCCCCTTTATAGTCTTTCCTCTCACTCCCAGCCCCAGGCAACTGATGACCTGATTTTTGTCACCGTAGATTATGTTTGTATTTCTAGAACTTCATAGAAATAGAATCCTATAGTATCTACTCTTTTATGTTCATCTCCTTTTGTTTTGCAAATTGCTTTAAAGCATCACCCGTGTCGTTCTGTGTATCAGTTGTTTGTTCATCCAAGGCTCCACTGTCAAGCTTTAAATTGAGCTCCTGTTCTGTATATATTGGACAAGAGTTGTTCTTCCCGAGTTGTGACAGCTCCTTTACAGTGAAGGGTGGGACAAAGATGTGGAGATCGGATTTGCAGATGGGATTTTGTGGGATCTGAAAAGACTTGGGTGAAGGGGTACCTTGAAGTTCTGCTAGCTCATCTGTAAAACAGTGCTATGGATAGACTTCTTTATGGATTTATTGTGAGGACTAAAGGAATGAAAATATGTAGCAGCTAGAACAGTGCTGGGCATGTAGTAAATGCTCAGTAGATATTAGCCGTTATTGTGTTCCAAACTGAAGGCATGAGCTCAAGATGGCGGACACCACTTCACCAAGGCCCATGAGTTGAGTGGTGCGTCCAGGACACACCCTCAACAGATGACAGCTGGCAGACCGTCTGGGCTCATGGTCCAAGGAAGCATTGAGTGTGACTAGTACAGTGAAGGACTTAGAGGTGCTTAGATGGAGGCAGAGTAAGTTTGATGGTCAGGACCTCTGGGCTCTGTCATGAAGAGGAGATGGGCAGATTTCATCTGCCTGGCCCCTTGGGTGGGAGTGTCAGGGACCAGGATTCAGGAAGAGAGAAGGAAGCAGTTTCAGAACTGGCTGTGCCATGCATGCCACCGTAGCATGGGTGGTCTCTGGAGGGGAAAGAGTGGGAATGTTCATGTTGATTCCAGAATTCCACACACATATATTGAGCCCTTAGCATGAGCTACGTGCTGTGTAAGGTACTTTCACTGGTTTCTCTCTCTCTGTCCCCACACTTTCTCTGTAGCTGTTTAACTGCTAGCTGTCTAGATATGTAAATATTATTTTATAATTAAAAATGTTTTGACGTATAATTTATATACTGCAAAGTGCATGGATATTAAGCATATGATTCAATAAGTTTGCACAAATGCATACAATCCTGTAAAACCTGTATCTTATCAAGATACAGAACATTTCCATCACCCCAGAAAGTTCCCTTATGCCCCTTTGCACTCAGTCCCCCTCCTTCCAGGAAACGGTTCATCTGATTTCTCTCTGATACGTTATGTCTATTCTAGAACATCATAGGAATAGAATCATAGAGTGTATACTGTTTTTGTGTCTAGCTTCTGGGGAGAACTTGGAAGCCCTTGCTAAGTACTGAATGCATGGTGGGTACTGTGCTGGTGAAATTTGTATTGATTATTTCATTGAATCTTCACAATAACCTCACAAAGTATGTGTTTTTGCCCTTGAATTGCACATGAGGATGCGGAGGTTCAAAGATATTAAATAACTTGGCCATGGTCACACAGATGAAAAGTGGCAGAGCCTGAATGCAAATTTGGATCTGTTGGCTACACAAGCTTTGCTGTTTCTGTAATAATACAACCCAGGTTTTCTCAGTCTTGGTGTATTGCAGTTTACACTCTATCATGTTGTACTGCAAACTGCAGCACCTTCTCAAGAGATAAAAAGAACCTCTGATCACGGTCGGATAACTGGAGCATGGCAAGTGTGGAGCACAGTTTCCCATGGTTATTCCTAATTTACATCTCATTGCTGACCATTTTTTTTGTTTTGTTTGCATGAAGTATTTATTACTTAATGATAGCTTGTTCACATTGCAGTACCATTTCACAGCAAAGGCCTGGGTCTATGGAGTATGGCCATGTTGAAATTTGGAATCTGTTCAGTGTCACTCTCTGTGTCGAGGCAGATTTTCTCTTTCCTTCCCTTCTCTCCCATGCCCCTCTCCCCTCTCCCCTCCCCCATCCCCTCTTCCCTCTCCCATCCTCCTCTCCCATCCTCCTCTCCCATCCTCCTCTCCCATCCTCCTCTCCCATCCTCCTCTCCCATCCTCCTCTCCCATCCTCCTCTCCCATCCCCTCTCCCATCCTCTTTCTCCCTTTTCCCCTCTGTCCCTCCCTTGCTCTTGTTCTCTTTCCCTTGACCTCTCTCCCCCCCTCTGTTTCTCCCTCCTTCTCTCTCACTGTCACTTCTCTTGCCCTTGTTCTTATTCTCTCATTTCTTCTCTCGTGCTCCTACTCTTTATCTCCCTGCCCTTAACTCTTATTTCCTAAGATAAAGCAGCTATCAGATATCTGAGCTGTCGAGAGACATATGGTGCTATGGAAAGGCCATCAAACCCTCCAGAGCCCTGAGGATTTTGCACCCATTCTGCCACTCTCCAGCTGTGTGCAAGAGGGTGGGGCACTGGAGCCTCTGCACACCACTGTTTCTTTGCAAAACGTGGGTAATGATTCCTTTCTCGCCTGTTGCTTCATTCATTCATTCAGTCATTCACACAACAGAGATTTACTGAGAGTGTTCTTTGTACCAGATGGTAGGTTAGGCATTGAGTGGGGAACAAAACAGACATGGTCTCTGACATTTATATTCTAGAAGGGAGACAAAGAATAAATAGATGATCATCCAGGTAAAGGTGAGAGTCCTATAACTAGCTCCTAAACTCTCTGCAGGTATCACACTCATGTTGCCCAATCATGATGCCTATTTCCTGACTCAGAACTTCATAGTCCAGAACTTAGGCTATCACTTAAAAAATTTTTTTAACTTTTAATTTTGAAGTAGTTTAAGATGTATAGGAAGTTGCAAAAATAGTATAGAGAGTTCCCTGTATCCTTTGTCCAGCTTCCCCCAAAGGTAATATCTTATGTTACCTTAGTACATTGTCAAAACCAGGACATTTTTAGTTCATGGAAAGACCTTATTCAGACTTTACCAGTGTTGACGTGCGTTCTTTTCTCCTCCTCCTCCTCTTCTTCCCCCTCCTTCTCCTTCCCCTACCCTTCTTCTTCTCCTTCTCTACTTTTTCCTCTCCTTCCTCCTCTTCCTCATTCTTTTCGAGTATAGTTCTGTGAAATTTTATCACATGTGTAGATTCAAGTGACCATCCGTCCCCACAGTCAGGAAGCAGAACTGTTCCAAAACCACAAGGAAATTCCCTTGAGTTACTCCTTAATAGGGACACTCTTCCCCCACCCCTAACCTGTGGCAACTACTTATCCATTCTCCATCTGTAATTTTGTCATCTCAAGAATGTTATATAAAAGGAATCAGACAGTGTGTAACCTTTTGAGGTTGGCCTTTTTTTCCCCTCCGCATGATGCCCTGGAGATCCATCAAAGTTGTTGTGTGTATCAGTAGTTCATTTTGTCATCACTTTTAAGATAAAAGTACTCATTTTGTTTTCAAGGCTAACCTTTACTAGGTTCTTTTCCGCCTCAGAGACCTGGAACAGTTAATCTATTTGAGTCTGATTAGCAAGTTGGCAAGTTTTTAGATGATTAACTTTATTATTAGATTTGTAAATGTTTTTCCCACTCTTACAAGTTTTTTTCATGGGCCCTAGGTTTTGCTTTGATCTTTATGTATTGGAGAAACTCCCTTCAACTATAAAGTGTTCCTTGTACTTTTGAGGTTAATGCTAGGTGCTGTAACGAACAAACCCCCGAAGTTCAGTAGCTTTACACAGTAAAATTTTATATCTCACTCCAGCAACAGACCATGTATGGTTGCCTTGTCTTTAAAATGCTTTTCTCCATAAGATGATTTGGAGACCTAGGTCACTTGTGTCATGAACCTCTGCTATCGCTTAAGACCTTGAAGTCCCCTGGATCCAGCCATCAGATAGAGGCAGAGCCGTGGAGGTCCACCAGATTGCAGGTTTGCATAGGTCATGCTTGGATGTGGTGTCCTCCATCTCATCCATTCCCGTGTCCTTGACTAGAACGCAGCCCGATGGCTGGACTCAGCCGCTAGGTAGTAGAATACGAGCAGATGGAAGGATGGGAAGATGTAACTCCTGGTGGCAGCCACATCTTAAGGCAGCACTACACCCTGGAAGAGGGAAACCACAGTTGTTGGTGGACGGCTGTCTCTGCCTCCATCCCCAGTTAAAGACCCCATTTCAGGTTAACAATACCAACAGCAGCGTAATGGGTGGGGAATCTAAGAATTCAAGTTCTAGATCTGACTCTTCTTGAGCAACCAAACAAATCATTTCCCCTCTCTGGATCTCAGTTTTCTTATCTACAAACCATGGGTTAAGTTAGATAATTCCAAAGGTTCCTCTCTCACATGTAATGGTTTTACCATTTATTGGTCTTGGACACATTTGAAAAATCTCTCTGAGATCTTGGCTGAAGGGGGAGGTTCAGTAAACCTGAGCTAGTCTGTTCCACCAACCCCATGTTTACCTCCATCCACTCATCTTTAACCTACAGGCCGAGGGAAACATAAGAAACCCTGGGACCACACAGCACAACTGCTATTGGAAACGGGAGGGTTTTGACAGTTTAGTCATGAGGGCAGTAAATTCAGCTCCTGATAAATAATTTACTTTGAGGACAGGGAAGCTGGTCTCACTGTGCTTGCCTAGCTCGCTGCTTGAGAAATAACAAACAATTCTGGTCATGCCAGGAAGGAAAGAAAAATAAAATTGATCTTCTTTGGTGCCTGACGGCCTATCCTCCGTGCTTCTACCACCATTTCAGAGGAAGCCAGAGATCGCCCTTTGTGAGAGCAGCGAACATCTCACGTTTCCAGTTGGCCTGTCTCTGCCCAGCCCGCAATCACCCATGGCTCAATCCCTCAAGAGTCACAAGAGAGACTTCGTATTAGTGGCAATTGTGCTGATCGATACTGTGTTTACGTCTGGGTGAAAAAGATGAGGAAGAGCTAAAGTCAAAGTGCTTCCTGGACAATTCCCCTCCCCCTTAATGGACAGGATCTGGAGGAGGCGTGGCCGCACTTGTATGTTTCCAAGTCAGGTTGCATTCTGGGCTGTACATTTCGTTTCTTTCATGTCTCTGAAGTTGCTTTTCTGCATGCCTGGGGAACAGAGCAGCTCGCATTTAGTTCTCTTGCTGTCTGGGTTTTCAGGGGTGGATGAAACTTAGATGCTCATTAAGATTACTGCGCCTCATCATTTTTAATGTGAGGCCCAAGGTAATATTTAATGAGGCTGAAAAGTATATTAATAAAATTGCTTGTAGTAATTAGCAGGAAATTATAATGGTAGGGTGATGGGGAGATTTTAGAAATCAGTTAGGAGTGATCAAGACCAATCTCGAACGTCACTGCTTATTATTTTTTGCTTTTAATCATCATGAACTACACCTTTGCATTTTTACCTTTGAAAGGAAAGTCTTTGATGGGGCTCATGCATATTGTTATTATTTCATGTTATTTTGTTCCTTGCTGAGTATCATAGAGAGAGCTAGCAGGGTCTTTAGAATTACTTGTAAACCGTCGTATTGCCCCCTAGAGGCAAATGAGAGCTCTATTATTTCTGCCTTTAAGGCATCTTACCTGAAAGAGAGGCTATCCAGAGACCAGAGTCCACAAGGCCTTCATTGAACATGAGATGAGAGCAAGAGTCAGCTGTGGGGCTTATCAACCCAGAAAATGTAAATGAAGGCAAAAACCAAAAAGCTCACAGATTTGGGAGGAAGATTAAGATCGAGGTCCCGAAAGCTCTGTAACATCTTCAGGTTTGACTGTTGTTTAACCCTTCTCTACCAGTCCCTATTTTGTTTTACAAGTAGGTTTGGAGGTAAAACTTCTAAAATGAACAAGATTCCAGGAAGGCAGGTCTTCTCATGATTACCCTGACTGGGGTTTGAGCTGGGGTGTGTTGGGGGGTTTCCTTGTTGATGCTATTGTTGTTATCAACTCTGGTCTTTTATTTTATTCTTACTCAGTCTTGGAGGATCTGGGGAACACACCTAAAGAGGGCAGAAGCTTCTAATATCTGAGACAGTAGTTATTTGTTAATTCATAAAATAGGTACCTAGAGTACTGAGATCTATGTATTCCTTTCCTCTGTCCCTTTCTCCCTCTCCTTCTGCAACACATTTTTTGTTGCGAACCTACTGTGTGCCAGGCAGGCTGGGTGCTGGTTCCTGGAAATATGGCAGGGAGCGGATACAGCTCCTGTCTTTCGGATGTTCACCCAGCAGTGGTCAACGAACAGTCCTCTAATGGCGTGAGGGCGTGAAGGTCGTGAAGGTGTTGGACAAATCATTGTTGGAGGAAGAGTGGGAAGGCTCGGACTGTGTGGAACATGGAATGCTGTTTCTGGGCAAGAAGGGTAAGGGCAGGCATTCCAGGCAGGAGAAGGAGCGCAAACAGGGGCGGGGACAGAGGTGTGTGAAAGAGTGCAGCATCCAAGGAGCTTTGCATTTCTGGGTAATGTTCGATCCCTGGGTATCTGTAGTGTAAATGCTGGGTGATGGAGCCTGGGAGTTTGTGTGGGATGCCAAGGGGGTTGCCTTAGTGTGATTGATGATGGGGATGCGTCTGAAGGGTTTTAATCAGCTTGGCCAGATGTATGTTTAGAAAGACCATGCTGGCAGCTGGTGCATGGGATGGGTTGGAGGGGAAAGCCCAGGACCAGGGGACCAAGGAGGAGGCTATAGCAGTCATCAAAGTGAGAGCCATACTGAGTGGCCCTGAGGATAGAAGGGAGGGGGTGGGTGTGAGACATTGGGGATGGGTGGATGCTGGGGTTGAATGGAAGGGGACACAGGAAGATAACTTCTAAGTCAAAAGGAAGTCGATATAAATGGAATCATATAATATGTGGTCTTTTGTGACTGGTTCCTTTCACTCAGCATGTTTTCAGGGTTCATCCATGCTGTAGCCTGGATAATTTCCTTTTTTTTTTTTTTAAACTGATTCTTGTACTTTATTTTTTTCCCCATGGAAAGGCATTTTATTTTATTTTTTATTTTTAAAAAATTTTTTATTGGAGTATAGTTGATTTACAATGTGTTAGTTTCAGATGTATAGCAAAGTGAATTAGTTATACATATATCCACTCTTTTTTGTTTTTAGATTCTTTTCCCATATAGTCCATTATAGAGTATTGAGTAGATTTCCCTGTGTTATACAGCAGGTTCTTGTTAGTTATATATTTTATATATGGTAGTGTGTATATGTCAGTCCCAGTCTCCCAATTTATCCCTCCCCCCGCCTTATCCCCTGGTAACCATAAGTTTGTTTTTTGTTTTTAATTTTTAACTGTTTTGGGTCTTCATTGCTACCTGCGGGCTTTCTCTAGTTGCGGCGAGCGGGACCTATTCTTCGTTGCAGTGCGCGGGCTTCTCTTTGCGGTGGCTTCTCTTGTTGCGAAGCACGAGCTTTAGGCGCACGGGCTTCAGTAGTTGTGGCACACGGGCTCAGTAGTTGTGGCTCACGGGCTCTAGAGAGCAGGCTCAGTAATTGTGGCACAGGGGCTTAGTTGCTCCTCGGCATGTGGGATCTTCCCGGACCAGAGATTGAACCTGTGTCCCTTGCATTGGCAGGTGGATTCTTAACCACTGCACCACCAGGGTAGTCCCATAAGTTTGTTTTCTACATCTGTGACTCTATTTCTGTCTTGTAAATAAGTTCATTTGTACCCCCCTTTTTTTTTAGATTCCACATATATAAGTGAGATCATATGATATTTGTCTTTCTGTGTCTAATTTACTTCACTCAGTATGACAATCTCCAGGTCCATCCATGTTGCTGCAAATGGCATTATTTTGTTCTTTTTTATGGCTGAGTAATATTCCATTGTATATATGCACCACATCTTCTTTACCCATTCCTCTGTTGATGGACATTTAGGTTGCTTCCATGTCTTGGCTATTGTAAATAGTGCTGCAGTGAACATTGGGGTGCATGTATCTTTTTTAAAAAATATATTTGTTTATTTATTTATTTATGGCTGTGTTGGGTTTTTCTTGCTGCGCATGCGGCTTTCTCTGGTTGCGGCGAGCAGGGTCTACTCTTGGTTGCGGTGCGCGGGCTTCTCACTGCAGTGGCTTCTCTTGTTGCGAAGCATGGGCTCTAGGTGTGCAGGCTTCAGTAGTTGTGGCACACAGGCTCAGTAGTTGTGGCTCGTGGGCTCTAGAGCGCAGGCTCAGTAGTTGTGGCTCACATGCTTAGTTGGTCCGTGGCATGTGGGATCTTCCTGGACCAGGGCTTGAACCCGTGTCCCCTGCATTGGCAGGCAGACTCTCAACCACTGTGCCACCAAGGAAGTCCCTGCATGTCTCTTTTTGAATTATGGTTTTCTCAGAGTATATGCCCAGTAGTGGGATTACTGGGTCATATGGTAGTTCTATTTTTAGTTTTTTAAGGAACCTTCATACTGTTCGCCATAGTGGCTGTATCAATTTACATTCCCACCAACAATGTAGGAAGGTTCCCTTTTCTCTACACCCTCTTCAGCGTTTATTGTTTGCAGATTTTTTGATGATGGCCATTCTGACTGGTGTGAGGTGATATCTCATTATAGTTTTTTTTTTTTTCATTATAGTTTTGATTTGCATTTCTCTAATAATTAGTGATGTTGAGCATCTTTTCATGTGGGATCATTTCTTTTTATGGCTGAATAATGTTCCATTGTATGGATGTACCACATTTTGTTTATTTGTTCTTCCACTGATGGACATTTGGGTTGTTTCCACCTTTTGGCAGTTGTGAATAGTGCTGCCATGAGGATTTCGTGTACGGGTTTTTCTTTGAACATCTATCTTCATTTCTTTTGGGTATATACCTAGGAGTGGAATTTGTGGGTGATATGGTAATTCTATGTTTAACTTACTGAGTAACTGCCAGAAGAGTCAAATCTATAGCAACACAAAGTATATTAATTGTTGCTTAGGATTGGGGGAGTGGGGGGGATTGGAGAGTGATAGCTAATGGTTACAGGGTTTCTCTTTGTGGTGATGAAAATGTTCTCAAATTAACTGTGGTGACCACTGCACATATCTGGGAATATACTGAAAGTCATTGAACAGTACAGTTTAAATTAGTGAATTGTGTGGTATGTGAATTACATCTTAATAAATCTGTTTAAGAAAAGAAATAGAAGGATTTCATCCTTTTTGAAGTTCCTCCCAGGGCGTTAATGAACTTGGAGATTCAAATGTAAAAACACCCATTGCAGTTCAAAATTATACAGTTGTTTGCACACGTTTGTTGTACCATGAGATTGAAAGCTCCATGAGGTCAGGGATCACACCTAGCTTTGTACTGCGTCTCCAGCCACTTGTATGGTGCTTGGCACATGCTAAATACCCAGTAAACATCTGCTGAGTCAGTGAATGACCTACTTTTGTAGTCCAGGGAACTGGTTTATTACATAAGCACATGATGCTTTTTTTTTTTTTTTTTTTTTTTAAACAGAGTAGCCAGTTTCCCTGGGCTTTGGGTTCAGTAAATGTGTTCCTTTGTTCATTTATGCTACATTACCCTGTTGTGTTTCCATATTTCCTGCCAACTTGACCACTGTAAAGCCAATGGCTTTGACCTCGTGCCAGTAAGGGAGGTGAGGCTGCCGAAGACTGGGCTTCCGGAAGGGACATTGGGGATCCGATGAGGGGGACCCAGGACTCTTGTATTATATGTACTCTGTTTAGCTCACCTCTTATTATTTTGTTTCCAGTAGACCATTTGTCCAAGTAGCAAAAGAAATTCCAGGGATTTTTCACTCATTCATATTTATTCTTTAAAATATAAAATCAGAGTTACCTTTAAATCTTTAGTTTTTTTAAAAAGTTCACTACGTTTCATGTAAAATATTTTTGGGTAATTTTTTTATTCTGCTGGAGGCATATAATTCCAACTTGATGAAAAAAGTCATTAGTGAATAGGACATATAGATTGATTTTAGTTATGTATATTTATGTAAGTATACATATCTCTGTATCTGTGTCTATGTATTGATATATAAAAATTTTCCTTTAACTGTTTGGTTGTTTTAAAATTTGCTAAGTTTTATGGTAAAATATTGTCTTTAATAATTTTTCCCCCCTAGGGAGATATAGCTGCAGTTTAATCGGAGTTGCTTGAGAAATTGCATTTGAAACACAGGAATTGGATTTATTTTTAAAAAGTAGTAGTCATTTTCTCTTTGATAGAGTGGCTGGAAGGACCATAAGTGACCAAGGACTGGGGCAGTTTCTTGGAACAGGTGCATTGTCTTACTCTTTCAACTGAATGACTTAGTTGTGTCTGTTAATAATATCTTGATGGCAGTTTAGGTTTCTACAGATATTTTATAGTTATTACTGGTTCTCAAATGTCATCCACATTTTCCCAGGACAAGGAACCTGCAACAAAAGGAAGGGAAGGAGCATTTATTGAAAATGCACAATGTGTAGTGGCCTTGCCACTTAATTGGGTCTCACTTAATCCTAGCAAAGTTGTCTTTCAGGACTTTGTTGCAAATGTCACACACTCAATTCAGACTGAAATTAGCAAAATAAGGGCACTATTATTGGTACACGTATCTAGGAAGTTTAAGTAGTGGCTTTGGTTTCAGGCATAGCTGGATCCAGGAGCTCAAAGAATGTCACTAGGAGATACAGACATTCTTTCTGCTTCTCTCCACCTCTTCATGTCTTGGTTCTATTATATTTTCTCTCTGTTGAGTGTATTCTCTAGCAATTTCTATACATACTTGTGTCACTTGTCAGTTTGTCATCCCAGAGAAGAGAGCTACTCTGTCCTGATAACTTCAAAAAAGTGCCCTGGGAGGATTCACACTGAGGGAAGTTGGGTCATTTGCTCATCACTGAATGTCTCAGTGTAGTTAGGGGATGAAATATGCTCTGATTGGTCAAGGATGATGCCTGTGCTCCTGCCAGGGGTAGGAGTGGAGGAAAGGAGTTAGACCTACCTGTATCCTATGGGATGAGTTCCCACAGCAGAGGGGGTTCTGTTACCAGAAGGAGTGAGTGCATAGTTTGCTATTGAGATGAATCTTTTGGTTGTAAGAGTCGTATGATTCCCATTTTACAAATGGGGTTCAGAGAATCTAGACCCAGGATCAAAGCTTAAGCCTCCCTAGTGTCAAAGGTCAAGCACCCCACCATTATTGGTTTTCTATAATGGATTTGGACCCCCTATTATGAGAGAAAATCCACCAGCACGGGGCTGGGCCTGTCAATGGGCAGAAATGCAGTGACTGGGAGAGCTGGCCTCATATGTCCTGTGAATGCCCTGCTAGGGTGACCACGACCTCAGCAGTGATTGTGTGGGCCAGACCTCTGTACCTACAGTTTCCCTCTGCCTGGACCTCCTTTCCTATCCTCTTCTCCGGCTGAAATTCTGCCTGAACTTTGTGAAGCAGCTCAGTGCCATCCCTGGCCGTGGTCTTTCTTGTTAGCACAATCCTCCTGGAAGCCAGAGACTCGCTTTCTCTCCCGGTTCTCAACGGGGTCAATGCAGTGCCTGCCGTGTGGTCAGGGCTGAATGAACCGGCCCCACTGTGGGCTGCTTGTTAACTTGTGCCTGGTGCTCTGCAGCTCAGGGGCTGCCGCGAGGACGCCTGGGCTCAGCTTTCCAGCTCTCCCACTCATCAGCCTCCCTTTCCTCACCCACAAATTGGGAATCATCAGAGATCGGGAGGATTGGCTGAATTAACCTGTGTAAAATGCTTAGCAGAAAGCCAGTGACACAGAAGTAACTCAGTAAATATTAGCAATTATTGTTATCTGTAGACACTGGCTCAGGGAGATTTCATGACTAGTCTAAGTTCATACCATCAGATAGCAGGTCTTCTGGCTCCTGTCTCACTTAGCAGATAGGCGTGTTAGTTAACAGGCCTCGTGGTGCTACCTAAAGCATATTTAAATCCAAAAGAAGGTGCCAGTTGCTCCCAGGAGAGTGAAGCTTACTTGTCAGAGAGATTTTCCCAGAACACACTTGGGCAGAGGATACATAGGTTGTGAGAGCTGAAATCCTCATGCCAGTGGTATAATTTAGGGTTTAAACACAGATCCAGTCTGGCGTTGATTGTCTGTGGCCCTGCTGGCTCTGGCGGGAATTCAGTTCCTCATGAAAAGCACGTTCTGCAAAGCTCTAGGTTTACCTGTGTCTGCGATGGTTGGATGCAAAATGATACCCGGGCTGCATACTGCTGTTGATACTCCTATTACCGACTTCATTCCTCTTGGGAAATACATTGAAAAGATAATTTTTTTAGACACTGAAGTAGAGAGATGGGTTTGTGTTCTGAAATTTCAAGGTATTAATGTGTATAGTATGTATGCATCTCTAATTTTTACCAGGCCTTTCATGAATTATAGAGATCGTCAATTAGACATATAAATGGATTCTTCTTTTTCCAAAGAATATTCCTCTCTTCTCGTTGCAAGACGGATGGAGAGGGAGCTGTGACTCTTAGAAATTTGGATGTTAACCCTACCACCTGCTCTGTCACCGGGGCGTTTGGTAGGAGCGGAGAGGCGAATGGTTGTCTTTCCCGTGTTCCTGGGATTGAGGGGAAGACAGGACACACACAGGGTGAAGGCCTGGGCGGCAGAGCAGCTACTGAATATTCAAGCCTTGTTTCTTTCTCTTGTTCAGCCATCAGGTATCAGTGTTGACGGCTGCCTCTGACCCTCCCCCTGCTCTGTGGAGTCCTGCCGGTGGTGTTGCAGGGGAGCAGCAAGGGCAGGGGTATCACCTGCAAGGGGAGGGTTTATGGCTGGGCAGAGGGGAGCCGGTCCCTCAGAGAGGGTCCCTTGCAGGAAGACTGCTGTTGGTCAGTACCCCCTCTCCCACTCCCCCGCCCTGCACTGTGGAGTCAAGACTGGGACGGGGCTTTTCGGCATGTCACCCACTTTGTCACTTCGTTGATCTTGTATCCCTCTCACTTGTAGAGCAGAGGGCAAAAATACATTAGGAACTCACCATCACCAGAAAAAGAAAAGTAGAAACATTTTTTCCCCCAGGAGAATTTGGAGAAATAATGGCAAATATTCCTAAATGCCTCTGTGGGCGTCGCCAGCACCTGCTGTTTCTACCTCCTAATGTCTCTCAAATACCTGCTGTTTCCTCCCCCCCCCCCCCCCCCCCGGCCATTGCAGAGGGTCAAGCCCTCATCCTCTCAAGCCTGTCCAGACACCCATCAAACTACCTCCCAGGTGGGCTCCTCTCCCTGCATCCCAGATCCTAGCTGTGGGCTCACAGCTGCCACAAGGCTGCCTCCAAATTCTGTGGCTGGCTGTGCCACTCTGGTGCTCACACCCTTCCCTGGCTCTCCATGACCCATCATCCTTAGCCTCCCTGATAGGGTCGTCATGATTGGTTGGCACCTGCCGGCTCCCCAGCCAGCCTCCTGGACCATCTGTCCACCTACTGCTGGCCCAACCTCTTCTGCATATTTATGCTTCCCCAGGGACGGCTCACTGTCTCAGGGTACCCCCTCGCCACTTCCTTTCCTCTGTCTGGAGCCCCCTTTCTCTGCAACCCCACCCCGTCTGCCTCGCCAGCTCCCACGAGTTCTTTACTCCCTTCTGGGAGTGCATCCTCACGTATCCTCCACTTCCAGACTGAGCCCAGGACCTGCCTCTGAATTCCCAGATTCTCCTTCATTGCTTTTCGCAAATGATTCACACCATCGATTACTTGTCTGTTTTGCCCAATACACACAGTAAGTTCCTTGCCTCTGTACCTCTGAGAAAAAGAAGCAGTATGTCATGGTAGTGGTGAGACAATCTTGAGTTCCAATTGCACTTATGTCTGAGTGACTTTGGCTAATTTGGTAACTTTTCTCAGTAGTTCTGCAGTAGGGATGAAACAGCCACTGTTTTACAGAGTTACAGTGGGGCTTAATTAAGGTAATGCTCGTAGAACTATACCTGGCACAGAGTAAGTGAGCTAAGTAAATGCTAGATGCCATTATTACTATTATTATCGTCATCATCATGATTAATACTAGCTTCTGGAAAATGCTGGATACTTGTTGAATAGAAGGACTAAACAGATGAGTGAGACGAATCATTTTGTTGAATTCTGACTTTATCTGAAATGGATTTAATGAAAGAATATTAATTCTCTCATGTCTCTTTTCTCTCTAAAGTTTATTTTTCTTTCCCCCCAAGAGTGAAGTTTTCTCAGACGTTAGCAAAACACTTTAACTCGCTTAAGCGACCCAAGGATGCTTGGAAGAGAGCGATTTTGCCCAGCAAGCTGATAGCTTGAGTCAGGATTCATCTCCCTGCTGGTTGAGTGACAACCCATTTTCCCCTCTTAAAAGAACTAAATCACCTATATTTCTTTTTTAAATTAAAGTGAATGAAAACGAATTTCACAGCTCCCCTGGAGGGGCCTGGAGACACACTGGAATGTCAAATTAAAAAGTTGGGAATTGCTGTGCTCAAGCACATCCGGTCCTCGTGGGCTCCCCAGAAAGACGAAACCAAGAAGCATCAGCATGCAGGAGGAAGGCAAAGGGAGAATCAAGGAAAACAGCGAGATTATGAGGCATTATGTGGGGGGAGGAGGGAGGGGAGGAAGGAGGGAGGATTGTATTGAAAAGAAGTTGTTGAGTGACTGATCTTTAACTTCAGTGAAAAGAAGCAAAGCGCATCCAAGATGTGCTGAATAATTGCCCAAGAATTATTCCTGGCTACCTTAGAAATGATTCCTCACTATGCAAAAATATTGAAAGCAGAAGGGAAATGATTGTTTTGAGCTCGGAAATTTCTCACTTCTCTGACTTTGCTAACGAGATTTGAGCTCCATTATCCTTGTCTTGCTGTGAGCCTTCATCAATAGCAGAACTTGTATCTCCTAAGGGATTGTCTACTGAGTTCATTTCAGTTTAACAAGTGCTTATTGAGACCTGGGGTGTGTCTAGAGCTGGGACGGGGACCTCGCGGCATGCTGGATTTGTAATGACTGGTTCTGGCAGCCCGAGGGGATTCTGGGCAAGATGAGGGGAAACTTGGAGAATTGCATGTCCATGGGCCCCACCTCAGCCCCAGTGCCTGAGCCAAGCTCTTCCAGGGAGGATGTTTTCCAGTGGCTTTTGGAGGCCTTCTGGTGGGATGGACAAAGCAGGTTAACTGGTCCTGGCCCCTGAGCGCTTCTCCCTGCGTTCCCACCACCCCCTGCTTTCTTTGTTGCCAACTGCAGTGATCGCCTTAAATCATAAAACAGGACACATCACCCTGTTGACTCTGCCTTGCACCTGGCTTCCCTTTGCACCTGGAATAAAATCCAAACTCATTAGCATGACCCACGAGGGCTCTGTGTGACTTGGCCCCTAACCAACCCCTCATCCCCTGTTCTCCCCTGTTCCTGAATTCCACGTGGCGTGGTCCTCCTGAGCTCCCAGAGTTTGGCTTAGACAACATCTCTCAGCCCCAGAATCTAAATTTACCTCCCCTGGCACCTGCCCTCCTGTATTCTCTCTCTCATCTGTAATTGCTATTTGTAATGATTCTTTGTTTTCTTACTGTTTCTTCTCCCATGAAATTGTGAAGTCAAGTGGACAGGGCCTTTCTCTGTCTTGCTTGCTTCTTTGTCCCAGTGCCGGGCACACAGTAGATGCTCGATAAATACCTGACCTGCCTACAGCAGCTGAGCTGTAGCACTAATGAGATGAGAAGAGGGAGGGAATTTTAGGGGCAGGAGGTATTACAGAAGGAGTGCTATTAACTTGGGAGACTTGGACCACATCCCCTGGCCTCTTGGGACCTGGAGAGCCTTGTCTCTAAAAGAAATTATGCTCAAGGAGCCTCCCTTCTGGCTCTCAAAATTCGTTGAGTGTAAAAGCTCTGAGACAAAACAGTTTATTGATTGACAGCTCTTTGGCCTAAGCCTGCCCCAGAAACGTTTTCATGAAGAGACGTTGCTCACTGCCTGCCTGTCTCACGCTGACGTTTTCAGGCTTAATTAGAGGCTGTTACCTCTTCTTAAGCAGCCACATGCCAGACACGCCACATAACCTTAGCACCAAGTGCTGGAGTAGGAGAGTGGCATAACAATTTGATTTCAGGGAGTTTAAAGCCAAAGGGCTCTACCCACAGTTGTTGGCTTCTCTGCTTTAACAAGTTAAGTGAGTTCGGTATGAGATTTTTACATTTGTTCAATAATGTTTGATTGAGTCATCTACACTGGCTCGGACACAATGGGAGGTACCATTGAGAAAGACTCCCCACCACTTTGAGCGGTTGTTGAGAACACCTGGCCGAGCATTTTCCACCCTTTGCTGCATCTCATCCAACAACTCCAGGGGGCAGGTGCGGTCAGCATCTGAGTTTTACAGGTGGTGAAACGCAGATTTGGAGAGGCTGCCTCGGTGGTAAGGCCCCACGTCAAGGAGATGCAGGACTCGAATCTGGGTCCATGATTCCAGTGCCAACAACTCGTGAAAGAGGGGATTATTAGATGGTGTCTGCTTCCGAGGAATTGGCTACGTGCTGATTGTAGTAGGAGCGCCCCTCTGGAAAGAATTAGCAGCTGTGCGGCCCACTCTCTGCATCGCTCATGTTTTCCTCTCTGGAGGGTAAGACGGCAGCTTCCCCAGGCCAGTCTCCTTGACCGGCACTGTCACCTCCAGGCTGCAGGGACCACCCTATCCCCAGGGTCTTCAGGTCACCCCTGGTCAGCTGCCCTCCGGTCAGCCCTGCCTTCTTTATTCTCCTAGCCTCTGCCCGCCTGTGGGTGCACCCTTGTGCTGGGCTCCCTGGATGGATTTGCTTTCTGGTCTCCTGCCAGAATTAAAGGCTATTCTGGGCCCTGGATTCTGCCTGGGCCTTATCACACCCTGGCTCTGAGGTCTGGACACCTGCTGCTCTCCTGGGTCCTGCTCCAACCCCCATGGACCACCTGAGCCACAACGGTGCCATCTCTTAGGCGTTCCTGCTGGGCATCCTTTGAAAAGACCCCTAAGATCCCCTCAGCCCAGCATCGAAAGAGGCTAGACTTGGGCACATGAGTCGTTTTTGGGGATGGAATTAGTGGAGGAAGAAGGACGTGTGGGTCCTGAAACTTGAGGAGTTGTGAGTCTGACAGATCTTACCCACTTTCCAGCCGTGTGATGTGAAGGTGCTTTATAAAAACCACATTCTTTGCATTATTCGGGCCACTAACTCACTGGGTGACCCTGGGAAGGTCCTGTTCTCACCTGGCCCTCCGTGTACCCATTTGTTAAGTGGGAAGGCTGAACTGGATAATTTCACAAGTCTGTGGCCTGGGGTCTCAGTGACTGTTTTCTGGCCTCTGTCCTTGAACTCTCACAGACTGTCATGTAAAGGAACCTAGTAATTAGGATCATTTCGAGGCAGGGAGACTTGAGATGGGGTTGGCTGCCTGTAGGCTGACCTGAGGCCAGCCAGTTAATCTTGCCAAGCTTTGATTTCTCTATCTGTAAAATAGGGTCAACCCTGGAACCTTCCTCAAAGGTTATTTGTGAGGATTGAATAGGATAATCCAGACAAGTTACTCAGCTTGTCTAGCACACAACGAAATCTGATTAAAAATTAGCTAAATGTTAGATACTATTTCTTCTTTCTTTTTCCTTCTTGCCCTGATTCCTGACCTGCTTCCCTTTGGTTTCTCTGGATATGGAGCCCTTCACTGTTCTGTCTTTGACCTTGTGGGCTAAAAGGAATCAATCCATCACACAACTCTCCCAGTGCCTCCCGAGGCTGAGGGAAGGTGTCCATGGCTGACCTTTCAGACCTCTGCCAGGCACTCACTGTTGCCCTTTGCTGTCCGCACCAACCCTGGAGGTACCAGGTGCCTGGCAGCTGGCAGGCCTGGCTCTGGCAGGAGAAGGCTCACCTGTCACTAGGACCAGTGTCCTAGAGGTTAGAGGTACATGGGTTTATCCCTTACAGGATGTCGCCCTTCCTTGTGATTCCAATGGGCCACATGGGACCAAGGGCCACTGCCCAGCAGACCTGGCTTCAGGGTATTTGGCATTGATGATTGTATTAGTTTGCTAAGGCTGCCATAGCAAAGTACCACAAACTGAGTACCACCAATTTAAATAACAGAAAAGTATTCTCTCACCATTTTGGAGTCTAAGAAGTCCAAAGTCAAGTTGTCAGCAGGGTCACACTCCTTCTGAAGGCACTAGGCAAGGATCTGTTCCACGCCTCTCCCCTACGTTCCGGTGGTTTTCTGGTACCTTTGGCATTCCCTGGCTTGTAGAAGCATCACCCCAATCTCTGCTTTCATGCTCACTTTGTGTTCTCCCTGTGTGTGCCTGTCTCTGACCAGATTTCTCCTTTTTATTAGGATGGCAGTCACAGTGGACTAGGGCCCACCTTCATGACCTTGTTTTAACTTGATTGTCTCTGTAAAGGCCCTATTTCTAAATAAGGTCACATTCTGAGATACTGGGGGTTAGGACTCAAAACTATCTTTTTGCGGGGTGACACATTCAACCCATAACAATGACCAATGATTCCACATACGGATAGTAACATCACTGGGGTACAGGCAAATTAGGGGGAGAGACCAGCAAAAACTAGGCATAGAACACCCCATTGAGATGATCTGATAGGATAGAAGCTCAGACTGGAAGGAGGAAGGGAGTGGCTTGGACCATTGGAGTTTGAGAGACATGTAATCCCGGAGGCAGGAGCAATGGGCGGTCAAACGACTGTGTGGTCACTTGGGTGGAAGAATACCTCCCCCCTCCCCCACAACTACCTTGGCCCAAGGCAACTCTCCTTGTGTGGTTGTTCTGGTATTTGACCAAGAGGCAGATTTAGTTCTCAGTTCTCAGGCGGCTGAGGGTTATAAAACCTCCACTTGTGAAATATCCTAAGGTCACCAAGGGGGGCTCTTTCTGAGTCAGAGATTTCTGGGGACAGAGTGCTTTGTAGTTAGGGCGCTTTCTCTTTCCCTCCTGCAGCCAGGATCTGCTGTCCCTGGGAGCCCATTTTTCATTTCCAGGGCTGAGCTGACTGTTGGCTCTGGGCAGGACAGGCTTGGCTTAGGAGATGATGTATGCTATCTAAGTGTGCTGCCTGGTTAGTAAATTATCCCCGGGATCACTGGACCAGGAGACATTTTAAACCACAGCCTGCGGGCTTTGTGCAACCTCTGCCTTCTGAATTTGCAATTTGCAGTGGGAATTGGCCTTGGATGATTAGACAGTGTGCCTAAAATATTGAGGGACATATGGTTTCTGTCTCATGGACTCAACTTTGCCTTTGGATCATGAAAGCAGCATTGATAATACATCAACAAATAAGCTTAACTATGTTCCAATAAAACTTTATTTACAGAAACCACCAGTGGCCAGATTTGGCCTGTGGGCCACGGTTTGCCAACCCTTGCTTTAGAATATCTGGCATGACACTAAACACCTTATTGGCACAAGTAACCACGAGATAGTCAGGTTTACTTTTTAGAATGAAAATGATTCTCTTAGAAGAAGTACGTCTTTGTGCAGCCATCTGAGGGTCAAAGGAGGCAGGTGACATGTTACTGCCATCCCTCCAGGGTGATGAGGCTCTTTTAGGTGCTTTTTGACAACCACATGTTGCTGTTTTGTGGAAATGGGGAGACTTATCCCCATGGTCTAAACAGGAGGCTTATGGTGTAGATGAAGTTAAATTAGAGAGAGCAAGATTAGCCTAATTTTCTGCTCTGTTGTCATCTTCATAACTTTTGAAAAGTCAATTCTAAAGCTAATCATAGCAACATTTAGGAACATTGTCTTTTTAAAAGAAAACTTGTATTCACTGGCTTAATATCGAACGGGCAGTACATAAGGAGATGGTATAACAGAGTGTGTAAGAATATGGCTTTGTAATCAGAAAGATCTGAGTTCAAATCCCAGCCTGGCAACATACTAGCTGCCCTGAGCAGGTTAAGCTCTGAGTCTTGGTTTCCTCAACTGTTAAGTGGCTTGAGTGAGGTTCTTAATCTTTCACACGTTAGAATTACCTGGAGGGCTTGTTAAAGCACAGACTGGGGGCAGGGGTGGTCGGCTGTGCCCAGAGTTCCTGATTCAGTAGGTCTGGGGTTGGGGCAGAGCCAGGAATGCATCTCTAACAGGTTCCCAGGTGGTGCTGACGCTGCTAGCCCAGGGACCGCACTTTGAGAACCACTGGGTGAGAGGATTCTAAGTGTTCCGGATTCTGACTCCTGTCCAACAGACACGGGTTGTCAGAGGAGCATCTGAGTGGGATTGGGAAGTACAGAATTGACTCCTGCACCTTCAGGAAGCACAGGGCAGGGCATGGAGACCCTTCCAGCTTTTGAAGCAAAGTAAAACCACCCATGGCTACCTGGAGGTGGCCTTGCGCAGGCCCAGCTCTCAAAAGTTCCTTAAGAGAAGTTTCTTTGAAAGAAGCTTCTGGGAGGGTTGGGTATGGGAAGGAGAGAGGGACAGGGCTTTTTCTTCTGCCCTCTCCAGAGAGGGGGAGGAAATGAGAGTGGGAGTTTTTTTCTTTTAGGACCAAAGACAGGAAGGGAGACTGTTAACTCCCTGCAGAACTTGCCTCAGGGGTTATTGGATGGTGTTGATGACTAAGGTAAAGTGCTTCGTGTCACCGTGGCTGGTTCTCTGGGTTCCTCACCCAGGATATGGGCTGTGGGCGCACTGACTGTACTTGCCATTTTACATAAGGGATTTGAGCATTCTTGGATTTTGGTGTCCGTGGGGTGGTCCTGGAACTAATCCCCCATGGATACTGAGGCATGACTGCGTTAGCCATTATGATTTTGTGTATTGTAAAAAAAAAACTGTTGCTTCTGGGATTTCCCTGGTGGCGCAGTGGTTAAGAATCCGCCTGCCAGTGCAGGGGACACGGGTTTGATCCCTGGTCTGGGAAGATCCCACATGCCGCGGAGCAACTAAGCCCGTGTGCCACAACTACTGAGCCCGTGTGCCACAACTGCTGAGTCCGCGTGCCTAGAGCCTGTGCTCCACAACGAGAGGAGCCACTGCAGTGAGAAGCCCGTGCACTGCAATGAAGACCCAACGCAGCCAAAAATAAATAAATAAGTAAATAAAATTAAAAAGCAAAACCAAAAAACTATTGCTTCATAAATGTATATGTGAAAGATCCTCTCCTTCCTCCCCAGTTCTGTTTTGTATTGGTAACCACTATTGACAGATTGGGGTGTATCTTTCAGGCATATTTTTTATTGATACTCGTAATTCATAATTCTGAATAAGGCAAACAGCCATCTGAAAGAGTGGGCATTTTAATGCTCCCTTCCTAGTATGGTTGTCATCAGCCTTTTTGACCTTTTTATTGCATAGAGGAAAACATATTTTAAATTAGCATTCATTGAGTTATTCGTGAGATAGAAAAATATTTCCAAATATTTATTGAAGTTTTTCGCATTTTCTTCCCTTCCTGTGACTTGACTTAGCTGGTTATACCTTTCACACCTTTTCCTTTCAGGTGGTTTTCTTCTTTTTCATTTGTTTGTTAAGTGCTCTATGGATATCAGAAAGAGTAGTTCTTCCTGTATCTATGTTGAATTATTTTTTTCTAAGTTGTTTTCTTTTTACTTGGTTATGGGTTATGATTTTTTTTTATCAGACAGAAGTTTTTTTTATTGTTTGTTTTCTTAATTTGTAGGTGGTGAAATTGATCAGTATGCTGTTGTTTTTTGGTTTCCTGTCACCATCAGAAAGACTTGCCTCACTGTCATAAAGGAGATTTTCCTTTTTTCTCTGGTACCTTTATGGTTTCTTCTTCTTACCCTCTCTCCTTCCTTTTTTAAAAAATTCAAATCTTTAATATACCAGGCACTTATTTTGATGTAAAAGATGAGGTAGAGATCTTGCTTTATTATTATTTTATTGCATGATGACAGCTAGTTGTTTCAATATCTTTTATTGAATAATCCTTATGTTCCCTACTTGTAGGAAGTGCAACCTGAATAGCATATTCCCATGTATTTTGGAGTCTAATTAGCTTCTATTTATTTGCCTTCCTATTTATACAGTGGTACCATCTTGCTTTACTACTGTAACTGTTATATGTTTTAATATCAGAGAGGATTATTCCCCCCATTACCCTGAAATATCAAAAGTTTTCCAGGTATTTTTGCATGTTTATTCTATTGGAAACATTTTAGAATAATTTTGTCAAATGGTCCTTGTAAGATCCTGTTTGGCTTTTTGTTGGCTCTGCATTGGATTTATAGATTAATTTAGAGACCACAGACGTTTTTACATTGTGCAGTCCTCTTATCTAAGCATAAGATAAGTTTCACCACTTACTCACATCTCTTGCATCTCTTGTCCCTCAGTGGAGTTCTGTAGTTTCATCTTTTAGGTCTTGCACATTTCTTGTTTATCCCTACATCTTTGTTTCTTTTGTGTATGGGATAAATGTTTCTATTGTTTTTTAATTGGCTATTGCTGGTATGAAAAGATATGTTTTTTTAGGCATGTATTTTGCATCTGGCTCCCAAACCAAAACTCTCCTATCAGTTTTAATAGTTTTCTGTTATGCCCCCAGGTTTTAAGGTAGACAATAATATCATCTACAAACAATGGTGCTTCTGTTGTCTCCCTTTTAATACTTAATTGCTCTGACTTTTAATTTTTTTTTGCTTGTGCTAGAAATTCCAGAATGAGGTTCAGTAATAATGATAATAGCAGATATCCATTTTCTTTTTCCTGATTCAGTTACAGTACTTTCTGGGTTTTATTAAGTATGATGACTTTTTTTGAGGTAAATGTTCTTTATCATTTTAAGAAACCAGCATTCTATTATTAAGAGTTATTTTTTTGTATCAGGAATAAGTGTTGAGATCATCTGTGGTTTCTACCTCATTGACCTATTATTTTAGAAAACTGTATGACTAAATTTCCAAATATGAAACCATTATTATAATTAACTTTAATTGGTTATGGTTTATTATTCCTTTCATATAGACCTGGATTTGATTTGCTAGTATTTTATACAGCACCATAATCCCTTATCTAAAACCCTTTGGGTGAAATGTGTTTGCAATTCGTATTTTATTAGATTTGAGGAAGGTAATATGATGCATATACTGTGAATGTTATGTAATAACCCCAGGGGAGTGTGGGGAAGTACCCCTTAATCAAACACATTAATATTTATGCAGCCAAACATAGGAATGCAAAACTAAGTCAGATAAATAAATGCTAGAAATAGTCTCAGGTCAAGAGTGGCTGCAAAGAGGTTGAGGTCAGGTTTTCTGTCTTAGGATGGGTTCCCCAGCAGTGGACCCCCAGACAATGGATCAGGAAGTTTTCCCAGGAAAAACAGATGGACGAGTGGACAAGTGTGACCAGAAAGAGAAGGAGGCCAGTGACGTCCTTGGGGGGGGTGACTCTGGCTCCATTTCTCAGGGGAGTTCTGGAAACCGGGACTCTTGAGCTGCCCCCATGGGCCAAGGGACGTACCCTACAGTCAACAGTGTGCCCTCAAATGGATGAGGGTCACAAGGAAGGGAAGGGAGTTTTGACAGCACTCTCTACTGCCACCAAATGAGTTAAAAAAAAAACAGGTTTCAGAACTTTTTCACTTTCAGAATTCTAGATGAGACATTGTTGACTTGTATTCGATTTTGGCCTCAGTATCCCCAAGTGATGCCGTTTTGTTGTTTTTAAGCTTGGTAGCCGGGTCTTCCCAGCTGCTTAAGATGCACGGGGAACCCTTCTCCCTTTATCTGGGCTGTGGAGTAGTTGATAAAGCATTGGAATCATCCATTCTCTGAAGGCTTTTCAGAACTAGCCTGCGAAGCCAACTATCACGACACAGGTTTTGGAGGTAAATTTTGACAAATAGTGAAGTTTTAAAGTACGTGTTATTGATTTAGTCAAACTAGTTCTTGACTTTATATTCTCCTGAAAAATAATGCCTTTCATTGCGATTTGGTTTCCTGGTGTCGTTTCACAGAGTATAGTCTCTCATAAAATTTGCATGTTTTTCATAACATACCATCAATGCAATTACTTCTCTCTTCTCCTTTATAGTGAGTTAAGTTGAAGCAGAGATTTTGTGTAATTCATTGTTGTGTCACCAATTCCTGACATTTAATAAGGTCTCAATGAATATTTGCTGAATGAAAGAATCTATGAATGAGGTATATTCACTCTCTCAATTCCTAATTTTGCATATTTATCTTTTTTCCTCTTGCCAAAAGTTTATTTTAGGGTCTTTGAAAAGAACCAGATACTACTTTGATCAATCCTATCATTTTAAAAATTTTCTAGTTCATTAAATACTTCTTTTATGTTATTAATTCATTGTTCTTTTTTTGAACTTATAAGTTGATTTATAACTTAATAGGAAAATTCAAGGTATGCATTTTCGTTTGAATACAGCTTTGGCTTCATCCTGAAAATTTTAAAAGGTAGTTATTTTTTTTCTATTTTTCTAATTAGCCTATACTTATATTTTACTTCCTCTTTAATGTAATAGTTTAGCATATTATTTTAAAATTTTTGAATAGTTGAGTTTTTAAATATTTTATATTTCATAACTTCAGATTTTATTTCACTGTGATCATAGACTATGACTGTATGATTTACTCTTTGGGAGTTATTTTTATGTTTAGTTCTTGTAAGTTCTTAAAAACAAAGGTAATTTTTCTCTTCCTTTTTCCTCTTTTATCTCTACCACACACCTACAAAAGTGTATGAGAAATTGGAGAAGAGTTATTCCTCCCACCAAAATTGAACAACATGGATTAGTTTGCATTTATTTAATTATTATGTGCCAGATTCTGTTATTCTTGTTTTTCCTTTCCTTTTTGGGGGGGCAATATAAAAATAACATAACACGCGATCCACCTTGACCAGCTTATTCAATTTTGTAATACAGGTTATGGCATGAAGTATCAATATAATGTCCTCTTTTCTTCGCCAACTCTGAAGGAAGCATTCTAGGAGAAGCTTTTTCTCCTAGCCCCATTTACCTTTGTCCTTGGGGTCAAGCCCCTTACTGGATGTTGGGACAGACCCACTGGAACTCACAGGAATGGGAATTACTGACCTGTAATCACTGGTCCAGAGGTAGCACTCATTGTACATTTACGGTTCTGAGCAGACCTTTTCCACCCTCAGCTTCCAGACGTGAGCATGAATGTTACTCCCTTAAGTTATGGTGATGCCATGTAAATTTTCAATAAATATGCCTTATCTGGACTTTCTCTCAGCTCGGCAGCCTGCTGTGAGTGTGGAAAAGAGAGATCTGACACAGGAGAGCAATTAACCTTGTTCAGTGGACTTCAAATTCAGTTTTCTTGAACTGTTATAAGCTTCTTTGCACTCAGTCATTGGGTTTCAGCATCCAGGCCCACACCTAAAGATGCATCAGGCCTTATCAGCTATCTTCATTTATTTATTACCCAAAACAGAGTTCTGTCCATTATAAGAATATCATGTATTCTAACAATAATTAATCATTTTAAATTTATTATTATTATTATTTTTTACCTTTTAATCAGTTGAAGCAGTTATCTTTAATCATCCAGTTCTTGACCACAAATTCCCCCCATCTTTCCATAGAGGGTCATGGAGCACCTGCAATGTTTAGAGGCAAAAACAGGGATGAATCAGACAGAACCCTTGTCCTCTAGAACAGGGACCAGAAAATTACAGCCTAAGGGTCAGGTTCAGCCCTGGGGCCATATCGGCTTAGCCACCTGAAGTTTTATTGGAACACACCCATTCGTCTGTATATTGTCTGTGTCTTCTATGCCACAAGGGCAGAGTCTCGAGCAGCTGCCACAGAGACCATCTGGTCCACAAACTCTAAAATATTTACTATCCGGTCCTTTGAAGAAACAGTTTGCTGACCCCTGATGTAAAAGTCAAGGCAGAACTTACAACAGCCAGGACATGGAAGCAACCTAAGTGTCCATCAGCAGATGAATGGATAAAGAAGATGTGGCACACATATACAATGGAATAGCACTCAGCCATAAAAAGAAACGAAATTGAGTTATTTGTAGTGAGGTGGATGGACCTAGAGTCTGTCCTACAGAGTGAAGTAAGTCAGAAAGAGAAAAACAAATACCGTATGCTAACACATATATATGGAATCTAAGAAAAAAAAAAAGGTCACGAAGAACCTAGGGGCAGGACGGGAATAAAGATGCAGACCTACTAGAGAATGGATTTGAGGATATGGGGAGGGGGAAGGGTAAGCTGGGACAAAGTGGGAGAGTGGCATGGACATATATACACTACGAAACGTAAAATAGATAGCTAGTGGGAAGCAGCCGCATAGCACAGGGAGATCAGCTCGGTGCTTTGTGACCACCTAGAGGGGTGGGATAGGGAGGGTGGGAGGGAGGGAGACGCAAGAGGGAAGAGATATGGGGATATATGTGTATGTTTAACTGATTCACTTTGTTATAAAGCAGAAACTAACACACCATTGTAAAGCAATTATACTCCAATAAAGATGTTAAAAAAAAAAAAAAAAAAGAATGCCATGCCAAATGAATACAAAAAAAAAAAAAAAGTCAAGGCAGAGAGAGAACACAGCTCCCAGAAGCACTAACGTGCCTGGAAGCTCCACGTGCTCTTAGAGAGGGTTGGGCCCACCTCCTGGGTGATTTGGAGCAGGAGGTATTCTTGCTGCCTCTTGGGCTTTGTTCCCAGGGTGACGCGCTGGAACAGCCTGCTCTGGTCTGGATAGCGGGAGGGCAGGGGTACCCCACGGAGCCTGCTCTCACTTTTCAGGGGCCTCAGGGCTGCAGTTGGGTGCCTAAGCCCAGCCAACCAGAGAGTGGTACTCTGCTTTCCGTTGCCCGTACTGATATTTGCAAAATATCAGTGCCTGTTCTAAGCACAGAGGTAGGGCTATGTGAAGCAAGTGAAAGTCTTCGAGGCCCATGGGGGCCATGGCAGAGGCCAGTGGCAGCCTCGTGTGCCCCCTTTCTTGCCCAGACTTAGGGGATCTCTTCCAGCAAACCCCACCCTGTGCCAGCCCACTTGGCCTCCTCTGGCGGCAAGTGAGGGCACGTGGGATGGTCAGTGACCAGCTTTTCCTCCTCTTCCTTCTAGTCTGCTGCTTTAGCTATGGGGCTGGGTCCATCTGCCTCGTACAGCTTGATGACCTTGAACAATAACACTGGTAAAATGGTAATAATAATAGTAACAACAACAACAGTAGTAGCATAATTATTATGAGAGTAGCTATTATTCATTGAGGCTTAGTATGTGCCACTTACTTTGCCTCCATCAGGGGTTGGCCTGCAGGCCACATTCAGCCCATTGCCTATTTTTTATATAACATTTTATCAGAGCACAGCCATGAGGAGCCTGTGGCTGATTTCATGCTACTGGGGCAGAGTCAGGTCATTGTGACAGAGACCGTATAGCCTGCAGAACCTGAAGTCGTTACTACCAGGGCCTTTACAGAAAAAGCTTACTGACCCTTGGCCTACATTATCTCATTTAATTACCCCCCCCCCCTGCCCCACACCCTCTGTGAGGTAGTACTGCCCTCGGCCCATTTTACAGATAGGAAAGCGAGGTGCAGAGGTTAAATGGCTGGCCCGCGTCATAGAAACTCAGGGTCTTCATCTCTAAAGTGGGTATGAAACTCTCTCTCCTTTCCAGGTTGCTCAGGGTGTGGAGGTGTCTTGGGAGGAGCGTGGCACAGGCAGAGGGAGGGACACTGAAGGGAAGGGTCAGGTTGTGGAGGTATCTGGCCCCTGTGTAGCTGTTGCCTCACACTGTGATGATTTTTGGCACCATGAGTGGGCCAGGCTTGGGGAGCTCAAAGCCCTTCCCTTGCTGACAGGCTGGAGTTTCAAGCCAGGGGCCGGGGAGCGCCTGAGCTCTGGAAGGAGGGTCAGCAAAGCGGAGGCCCATCTAAAGATGGTGTGGTGGGTGTGCCCCAGGCAGCCTGTGGTTTCGGGGGCAGAGCTCAGAAGTCTGGTCTTGAATCTCCTTTCCCCTCTTCCAGGCTGAGGCCTTGGGCGTGTTCCCTACCTCCTGTTGTGAGCCTCAGTTTCATGCTTTGTAGAATGGGGAGTGTCGGGAGGGGGACATTTCCCCTTCTACCCATCTTGAGTTCTTTTGGTTGGACTAATAATAAAACTAACAAAAGACAGATTCACAGGAGAAAAAGGAATGCATTTCAATTCATGAGCATGGAGGTCTCATGGAAATGGGAAGTCTTCATAACAAGTGGCCAAAGCAGGCAACTTTTATACCAAACAGTAAATTTGGGAGGAATTGACAGGACAAAGAAACTTAGGTCGTGGGTGCTCAATGAGTAAAGAATCTGAACAGAGTTTGGGTTTCGGGTAGTAAATTAAAGAAATAACAAGGTGTATTATGTAGGCTTCTAGGCCCAAATTCCTTGTCTCTGGCGATAAGGCTGTCCTACCTCCAGATGCAGGGATAATACCTTTTTCTTTTTCCTTATTTTTTGTTCTTGTGACTTTTTAAATTTATTTATTTTACTGAAGTGTACTTGATGTACAATATTATATGTTACAGGTGTACAATATAGTGATTCGCAGTTTTTGAAAGTTATACTCCATTTATGGTTATTATAAAATATTGGCTATATTCCTCGTGTTATGCACTGTATCCTTGTAGCTTATTTTATACCTAATAGTTTGTACCTCTTAGTCCTCTACCCCTATATTGCCCCTTCCCCCTTCCCTCTCCCCACTGGTAACCACTAGTTTGTTCTCTGATTTGTGAGTCTGCTTCTTTTTTGTTATATTCACTAGTTTGTTGTATTTTTTAGATCCCACATACAGGTGATATCATACAGTATTTGTCTTTCTTTGTCTGACTTATTTCAAGTCCATCCATATTGCTGTAAATGGCAAGATTTCATTCCTTTTTTTATGGCTGAGTAGTATTCCATTGTGTGTGTGTGTGTGTGTGTGTGTGTGTGTGTGTGTGTGTGTGTGTGTGTGTATACACTACATCTTCTTTATCCATTCATCTGTTGGTGGACACTTAGGTTGCTTCCATATCTTGACAATTGTAAATAATGCTGCCGTGAACATTGGGGTGCATGTATCTTTTCAAATTAGTGTTTTTGTTTCTTCTGGATACATACCCAGGAGTGAAACTGCTGGATCATGTGATAGTTCTATTTTTAGTTTTTTGAGAAACCTCCATACTGTTTTCCACAGTGGCTGCACCTTTCACGTGAGATGTATTTCCTGCTTTCAGGGAGACAGGATGGTCAGAGTGTCCTTCTTGCATTGGCTGTTGCTTAAGTAACTTTAATTCAAAATAATCAATATGTCACTGTGGCATATTTTGGGGCAGCCCGCCCTGAGCCCCAGCAGGAAATTGGTATGAAAGCCGTCTTTCCTTTCCCTGGCCTTCTGCAGGTCCAGGGAGAGGTTAGTCCTTCACGCAAACAAGGCACCCTGAATCCTCCCTGCAGGTTCACAGGGAGGACTGTCCTGCTCAGGTGGCAGGGCGTGGGTGAGGCAGGGGTTGGGTGGCAAGTCTGAGGGGTACCCTGGGATCCTGCCCAGGGACCAGCAGGTGAAATGGTACCCTCTGTGTATTTGTTCCAACACCTGGCTCTCAACCGCTAGGGAAAACTACTGGAGACCAGGAGGGGAATGCAGACGCCCTCCCTCAGCCTTCCCTTACATGTGCTGCATCTGCTGAGCTCTTTGTAGATTTGGGGGTAAAATTACCTTAATAATCTTTCTTTTGTCAATACCACTGTGAAAGAAGGGGATTTTGCATTCACTCATCTTTCCATTATTACGGTAATAGCTTTCAATTTATAACTAATTAATGCTGCTCCTTCTTAACCCGACCTTTATTAGGAGAAGCCAGGAGTGGATTCCAGCAGGTGGGAGTCTGGGTGTGGGTGATGGCGTAGTTCCCTGAGGCAGCTTCTGAGGGTGTGACCCAGATGCCTTTGTTTATGGGTCCTGGTGGCATGGGGGTCTGTTCCCATCCACCTGCAGGCTGGGGTTCAGGCTTGGCTGTCCATCTCTCAGGAGGAGATTGGCACAGGGGTAGAAGACAGCCAGGGCAGGGGAGCAGGGAAACATCCCGAAGCCACCCTTGAGAGGACCAGGAGAGAGATCTGGAGACATTCCAAAGGGGAAAAGGAAGGCTCAAGGGGACATAACTCATGTCTTCAGAATAACTGCCATGTGAATCTGGACATGTTCTCTGGGTCCCCAAGGAGAGACCCAAGAGAAATGGGCAGTGGTTACAAGGAGGCAGGCTTGGATATGGTGTAAGAAGCGTGCCCATGTTGTGACATTCATAGGTATCTGAAAATAGAGCTGTCTTCTTTGGGAGGTCTCAGGTGGCCCTCTGCACACACCCAAACATGCACTACTAGAGACATTCCATTTAGTTCAAGTTTGAAGACAGTGGCTTGGCATGAATTGTATAGATGCACAGTTGGATCAAGGCCTCTGTGATTCTGCACCACACACCAAGAATTTATGTTTGGGGGAAGGTGACTGGAAAGGGAGTTGGATATCTAGCTGTAGCTGTCTTGCTTTTATTTCTTGGTATCATTGTTGCATGAAAGCCTCGCTCTTTCCTGGCAGGCTAATGTAGGCCAGTCTTCGGAAATGAGAAGACTTGAAAACACAAGAGGAAAGGGGAGGAAATTTGGTAATGACATGCACGGATCCTCTTTGATCTCAGACGTGGTTCAGAGCACAGGCCCTCCTGCTCTGCAGAGGAGGCTCAGATAAGAGATTCCAATTTCCCTGTGGACTTTTCTGGAACTACAGTCATTAGCTTTTCCCTGTTTATCAAGTGAACATAAGTAGGTACAAAAAAGGTTTCCCTTCTCCCTTATGGATTAATTATATACATTCCCCACCCCCTTCAGATTCATTAGATTTATTTGCTACTGTTTTTTCCATGAAAAGATTTGGGACAGTGGGTGAGGGGCGTGGAGAACATTTGGATCATCGCTGAGGCCGCGTTGCTTCCTCCAGGGCTCCAAAGCAGCCCCCTTTCAGCACTGTGCAATGGAGTGTTCCACAATGATGGAAATACTCTACATCTGACCTACCCAATATGGTAGCCACCATAGCCACTAGCCACGTGTTAGTGGATGGGGTGGGGGGAAATAAAGCTGTACCAGGAAGTGTTTTGAACAATAATTAAAAAAATGCCACAGAATGAAAAGGGAAACACAAGTTAACTGCCCAAGGGTCCTGTGGAGTCAGTTAGCGGAATACATGGCCACTGAAGGTAGGAGAATAAAGGCCTACATGGTGCGTCTCATTTGTTTCTGGAAGCTGTCATTCTTGGGTGTGATGCCACAGCCTCCTCTGCTGACGCTAGTGATGACAGCCAAAGCACTTCTAATTACGGCTGCCCATTGGTGGCCTGTAGGCACGACTTAACTGTATCTCACAAGCAGTCAGTGGACCATGGAGACACTTGATGGATGGCTGCTCTATGTAATTTCTGGGCCTGTAACTTGTTGGGAGCCATCAGGGCCAAGACAGCATGATTACTGGACCATCATGACTTTGAAATATGCCCTTTTGAAGACTTGTTCTAATCAGCCACAGGATGCAATAAGTAGTGGCAGGAGCTGAGAATCCTGACAAGATAGATCTCATGGTCTGGAGATAGAATTCAAAGCTTGCACCTCTGTGTAGGCTGCTGAGAGGAGGGACTGATGGATGACTGCCCCACTCTCATCCTTTCCTTCTCTGACCTGAAGATGCACAGCTTTGTTGGTTGGGGGAATCAAAGGGGTGATGCATAGAGAAATGGCCATGAGATGCCTGATCCTATGTCTTCCTGTCTCTCTGCACCCTCTCACACCATCCATTGCCTCCCTCTTGTTCCATTTCACCTATTCCTTCTACCCTGGCCCCTGATTTCAGTTCTCTTCTTGCTCTCAGATTTGGCATTTGCTGGAGGTTTTCTCAGGCTTAGCCCTTGCTGCTTCTAAGGCATTTAGACCAGATGTGATTCCCTCTGCTTTCAGCCCCTAGGGATCCGTACCTTTCCTTGGGCTGTAGGATGCTGTAGCCAAAGGAAGGAGCACTCAGCATCCCCTTTGGTGGTCCAGGGCCTTTTACTGGCACTTCATCCTTAAGGACACTTCATGACCCCAACTTGGCTCCCCTGAAATATCAGACCTCTGGAGGGTAAGACCGTGGTGTGAAAGTTATTTTAAAAAGGGATCGATTTTATAGCACTGAATTCCTTCTTTCAGGGCTAGGATAAACCATGAGTGATGCCAGTGTGTACCAGATGGTGGAGGCTTCCAGAACTACGTTGAAGAAGAGAGGGTATTTTGCTTGTGACAGTTTAGGGGAGCTTGGGTGTGAGATTTGTTTCTAGGGAACTATTACAGTGCATCAAGTTCAAAGGGCAAAGCAAGGGCAAAAGGGAAAAATCTAAGAAGGGATGCCTGTGTCCTACAGCATCTGAAGGAGCGTGAGGTGGGCTCTGTGAGGAAGGACAGCAGCTCCTAACTTAAGTCCATGTGTGGTGACTATGGGGCATGACCTCTGTTCTCTATTAGACTTAATTGGCGCTGCAGGAACAGGGATGATAGTTTAAAGCACAGAAACAGTGACTCTTGTTGCTTCAGGGTTTGCTATTCTTGCTTCCCTTTTGTGTTGCTTTAAGAACAAAGATCTTAATTTGGAAAATTTTGGCCCAGATCACGTAAGGGACTTTCACTTTTTGTTTTAACAGAGAAATCACTGTTTCTTAAAGAGATGGACAAGATTGGAATGGAAATGATGATGGGGCTGTGTGCCATTCTTGGGAAGTTCAGAAAAGGAGCAGACCTGGCTCTGAGATTTATTCCAGAAAGCGTCTTGTCACTCATCTCTTGACTGGAGAAACTGGCAACTTAACATGCTTTTGGGGCTGAGTAGACAATATAAATGAGTTCTGTATGTAGTTAGTGTATGAATCTGCTAGGCCTGCCAAAATAAAATACCCCAGACTGGGTGGCTTAGACAACAGAAATGTATTTTCTCACCATTCTGGAGGGTAGAACTCTACAATCAAGGTATGGGGAGGTTTGGTGTCTCCTGAGGCCTCTCTCCTTGGCTTGCAGACGGCCACCTCTTCGCCCTGTGTCCTCACATGGCTCTCTGCTCTGTGTGCGTGCGCCCCTGGTGTCTCTCTTTGTGTCCTAATGTCCTCCTCTTATAAGGACACCAGTGAGATTGCATTACGTCCCACCATAACGGCCTTATATTTAATTTAGTCCTCTCTTAAAGGCCGTGTCTCCAAATACAGTCACATTCTGAGGTTCTGGGAGTTTGGGCCTCAATATATGAATTTCGGGAGACACAGTTCAGCCCCTAACAGTTAGGCAGTACCGAACTGTACTCTGGAGGACTGAAACACCCGCTGGAATGACACCTGTTCTCCTGGACAGGCTCCTACTGTATACAGTCTCCTTGGCATGGCTGGCATTCCCCCTAGGAGGGCAGCAGGGAGTCCTCCCAAGGGGCAGGTGCCAGAGTGGTGAGAGGACTGGGTCCCAGACAGAGGAGAGGACGCTGACGTGCTGGGTTGGGTCACGTCAAGGAGAGAAGGCTGAACAGGACATTGTCATTGTCAGTGGAATTTTGACAGGCTGCCACTAGAAACCTTTGTGTGTTCCCGATAGGAGAGAGTCCTGGGTAAAATCACCTTCTTGAGAAGCAAATTTTAACTCAGCCTAAGAAGGGAATGTTTGACTGGTCAGAGATCTCTAGAAATAGTACAGACAGAAGATAGGAAGTTTTGGGGCACAGGATGTATTCAGCCAAGGGGCTGAAGGACCCTGAGGTGGGGATTTTGCACAAGAGATTCCTGTCTCACCTGGGGAATTAGGCCAGGTGTTGCGAAGGTGTCTCCCCACCCTGGGAGTCTGTCTGTTTCCAGGTGCTTTGTAAACTAAGTACCACACAAGCCCAAGTGTTGCTAGGATTTTCACCATCAGTGTAAAAGGATGGGCTACTTTCTGCAAAATTATGTTCTCTTTCTAGTTTGCTGTTGCTTTCAGATAGTCATTCTGAGGCCGTGTGCAGGCATGCGCGTGTATGTACATGAGAATGAGATTTCTCTCTAATACTTCTTGCTTTCACTCAGCAAACCTCTGTAAAGTCTCTGAGAAGTGTCAGGCATGGTGAGCTGAGGATATAGCTCACTCGAGCCCCACTGCCTGACAGGAGAGCAGGTCACCTGTAATTGAGGTATCTGTCGATCCAGGTGCCAACAAAGGCTCTGGGAACACAGAAGGTTCTGGCTGTGTTGGTAGCAGTCAGGGAAGGCAGTGGAGAGGTGGTAGTGTTTGGATGATCTTCTAAAAAGGTTTTAAATTTTTAGGGTGGCAGGGAAGGACAAGAGAACAGCATGCACAAAAGGTCAGAGACAAGAATGTCTGTGTGAGGTTCTAGGTATGCAGAGCAGCCCTGTGAGGCTGCAGAATCGGTTCTCCTGGGAGTGGGCTGGGGACTGAAGCTGGAGCAGTTGGCAGGTGCGAAGCTGTGACGAGCCTTGTAAGTGCCAGTTTGAGAAATGGCCATGCAGACGTTCTGAGAGGAACCTCATTCCCAGCTCTTGGGATCTGACACTGGTGACACCGGACACTGGGCAGGTCCAGTGGCACAGAGGCCAAGCCAACATTTCTGTTAATGTCTATAATGTTATTATGAATACAAATTTACTTACGCATTTTCTTTTTTTTTTTTTTTTTTTTTAAACAATTGGTTTTTTGTTTTTTTTTTAATTTTATTTATTTATTTATGGCTGTGTTGGGTCTTCGTTTCTGTGCGAGGGCTTTCTCTAGTCGCGGCAAGTGGGGGCCACTCTTCATCGCGGTGCGCGGGCCTCTCACTATCGCGGCCTCTCTTGTTGCAGAGCACAGGCTCCAGACGCGCAGGCTCAGTAATTGTGGCTCACGGGCCTAGTTGCTCCGCGGCATGTGGGATCTTCCCAGACCAGGGCTCGAACCCGTGTCCCCTGCATTGGCAGGCAGATTCTCAACCACTGCGCCACCAGGGAAGCCCCTACTTACGCATTTTCAGTTGCATATTTGATTCACATGGGAATGCTTTGGGGGTGTTGTTTATTACCTATAGTAGTACTAATACTAATTCTAGTTACTCATACTAGCACTAATAGTGCTGAGATCATGTGCCAAGCACCGCGATGAATAATATCTACGCATTAGCTCATTTAATCTTCATGATAACCCTGTAAGGTTGCCCATCATACAGAGGCAGCCATCTTCAGAGAGGTTAATTAATTTGTCCACATTCTCACAGCCAGCTGTTGGCAGAGCTGGGCTTTGTAACCAGGCATTGGGGTCGTGACCACGCTGCTCACTCTCCGACTCCCTGCACCTTGTTGCTGCAAAGACTGTGGCTTGAGGAGCTTGCTGGCCCGCGGGGCCCTGTCTGCTGACAGGCAGCAGAGCTGAGATGCCAAGTGATCCAGGGGCATCAAGCATTCCTGAGGACAAAATGCCAGGAAAAAACGGTACTTAGCAGAATACTCGTCTCTGGGGGGAAGCTCTGTGGGGTTGGAAGGGGGCACTTTGATAAGACATCTGGGGTAGAGGGTGAGGCTGAGAGATGATCTCAAGTAAGAAGAAATAGCCTTTGAAGTTGCCTTTTAAGGAGAGGGGTCGGAGTAATTGCAGGGCTTGCTGTAGAGGGAGGGATGGGGGTTTGCGCTGGAGCCGAAGTGCTCTGGGGGGTGGGGGGAGACGGAGGAGAAGGAGCCTGTAGCCACCAGCTCCTTGCTCAGGTGGCTGTCTGCCTCTTCACTAAGTAAACGTAGACAGATACTTATAGAACATCAGTAAGAAGAGGTGCCAGGTAGCCAGTCGGCCTGGTGCCCACGTGTCTCTGTTCCACTCAGGAAGGCAGAGGATGCACTTGGGAAGTCAAATTGGCTTTCTGGGGCTGGCATGAGCAGGAAGGCAGGCAGTGCGGGCAGCCCGTTTGTCCCCCAGAGAAACGTCCCTCTGGTGGGTTTGTCAGAATGGGACGGGCACTTGGTTTTCTTCCATGCGGCTCAGTCTTGGATCTGGCACCTCTTCCCAGCGCACAGACGTGCCCAGAGCAGCACGAGCTGTGTGCTACAGCCTCCCCGGTGTGGGCCATTGCAGCTCTCCATCTGGAGCATGCAGCCAGCAAGCACTGGGGAGGACGCTTCAGGTTGCATCAAAGTCGCGATGCAAAGTAGGTCAAAGTTATTCAAGCAACAGACGCCGAGCGGTCGACCCTGTTTGGGAAGCTGGCTCCCGGCAGAGGTGTAGGGCAGTGTTCCCACAGGGCGGGCACTGGTCCTGCAGACTGCACTGGTCCACCTGCAGTGGCACTGGTCCACCTGCAGGTGGTGGAGATCTCGGTAATCGTCGGGCACAGAAGTGGTTCTCAGTGTGAGGTTGTTGACGTCAGGGTCAAAGTATCATTTCTCCTCCTTTCAGAAGGGACAGGCTGCAGGGTTGCAGAGACCCACCCTTTGCCGTGAGGGGCTATGCCTCTGTGCCATCTTGCTGTGGCTGGGCATCTTTAGTGCCCTTGGGCCACAGAGTCCAGTTATATCCTGGTCGTACCTTTAAGTAACCCCCGCCTGGGTCCTGTGATGCCATGTTGCCGACTCTTCCGAAACAGCCCTAGCCAGGCAGAAGTCAAACCCTGGAATTTCTTACCTCCTGGCATCTTTTCTCCCAACAGCTGGCCTCTTCTTCCCCTTCTAACCTGCCCTGATACCTACCCCAGTAGAGGCTTGATGCCACATAACTCTATTTATGCTCCTTGCTTCCAGACTGCTTCTTGATAGGATGGGACAACCCCTGCTTCTTCGGCAGGGCAGCGTGCTGCCTGTCCTCCCTGCCATGCCTCTATTGTGGCCAGCCAGTGAGATGCCCTGGCACAGACTCCCCTCTTTCCACTGGACTCTGCCCTAGGAAACGACTCCCCCTTCAGGCATAGGATAAGCCATCTGACCTACTCAATCCTTTGTAGGTTGCTGCTGCACCCTCACCTTAAGTGATCTTTGAACTTCAACTGAAGGAAATGTACTCAGTATTATCCTTCCTCAGTTCCTCCTCAGTATCCAGCCTTTAGGAGGACGAAGACAGACTGTTTGGGGAGACCACAGAAGCCAGAGCACAAGGTTTCCTTACCCTCCTTGTGTTGGAGGACTCTCATGAGATTTTCCTCCAGTGCAAATATTGAGCCCATGGCCCCCAGCTCTGAAACTTTCCGTGCTGTGTGCCACCCATTCCATCATTTGTGCACTGAGGAATTCACAAAGTTTATTTCCCTAAGTTATCTGATAAAGTAGACTCTGCTAGTTGCCTCCCCGATATCCATTCTTCTCTTACTCCTCACTAAAAAGTCCTAATGTGTTTAGCTTAAAAACTACATTTCCCAGCCTTCTTTGCAGGGGAGTGACCATGGGACCCAGCTCTGGCCAATGAGGTGGAAGGAGAAGCTGTTGGGAGAGGCTTCCAAGAGAGACCACTAAAAGGGAGGCCGGCTCAGCCAGCTCATGCAGCTTTTGTCCTGTGTCTGTTCCTTCTTCCTGAGTGGAACAGGAGCACCATGCTGGAGGCGGAGTGGTGCCCAGGGACAGTGAAGAAACCACAGGGATAAGAGAATTGCAGACATCTCAGCCTGACGACCTTAAGCCTTTGACTCAAAGGCAGCAGAAATTTTTTTCTACACTTTTCAGTATGGGAGAAAAATCAAACCCTGTTTAACAGGCCGCATTATTTTGGTTTGTGTTAAAACCTGAGTGCAGTTGTTGAGATTTATATCTAGTGACACTGCTTCTCTTATCTGAATCTCTTAACTGTGCATGTCTCCTCTGTTAGGCATAGATTTGAAAGGGCTCTGGCCAGGATGAGTTAGGACACCCCCCGCACCCCACCCCCGCCCCTGAGATGTGTCTCTGCACCCCTCACAGCCTTCTCACATCCATCCAGAAGGACCCAAGTAGAACCTACTCACCTGGTCCTGGTCCCCTGCCCTTCTGGGAGTTTGACTGACTCCATTCAGCTGAATTCAAATCTGTTCTTGGGTCACACGTGCTGGGTGGGCTTTAGGCAAAAGTGAGCAGGTTTTTGCCTTTGAGAGAAAAGTGTGGAATTTTCTGTAGACACAGGCTCGGCATTTACAGCCATGTTTTGTTTTTTTCTCTCAGCAAACTGAGCTAAAGTATTTTTAGTGAGGGTCCTCCTTAGGACCTCTTTCGTCAGCCTCTTGGCTCTGAACTTGGCAAAGGCATGGTGTGTGTGACAGGAGTGTTTTCTCTCTGTGGCTTACTTTGTCAGGATCTTACAGTTTCCTCCGAGTAGATATTTACTGTGTGTTCTTGATTTCAGTAGTACTCTGGGTGAGTGGCTTTTGCACAATATCCTTGAATCTGGTTCCGTCAGTGGCATATTTGGTCATCTTTAGGGCTCCCCAACAGACCTGGGTTCAACTCCCAGCTGTGTCACTTAACTCTGAGTGGCTGCCTAAGATTCTTCAGTAAAATAGACATCATCATCCTTTACAGGACTGTTGCAAGGACAGGAGAGGTAGAGACTTAAAAGCACAAAAATGAAGTAGGCATTCAGTACATAAATAGCAGACCCATCTAACTCTGGTTCAAAATGGGTCGTGGTTTCTTGAAAATCTCAAAACATAATTAAGCTTAATTTAATTATAAATAACTGTATGCCACGTGGGAATCTGCCTGCCTCAGACAGGCTACTCTCCTTGATCAGAGGGGATGGTGGAGCACAGCGGGGTTGAGGTGGGAAAGAGTGCTTTCTGTGTTCAAAACGGTCCTATTTCAAATCATGGTTGCTGAATACTTTTTTGGGGGTTGTTGTTGTTGTGGAAATATCTTTTTCTTCTATGAAAATAGAAGTAGCAGGTACTCACTGTTTGCAAGTCGTAGGAAAATGCCCGAAGGGAAAAGTGAGTCTTCTGTAATCTCTCCCTCTCCTAGTGCAACCACTGTGGCCTATTTATATCTGTACTTCCAATCCTCTTTCTCTCTATACAAATATACACTCACACACTCTCACACGAACAAACAGGCACATGCAGTCTTTTAAGGGATCATGATATCTGTATTTTCGACATTTTTTTCCTTTGGGTACCTTTCCACCATAGTTCATAGAGATCTGTTTCATTCTTTTTATTGGCTGTTGTCTTCCTTTGCTTGGAGGTGCTGTAATTTACTCAGTACCCAGTTGTAGGACATTTGGAATTTTTTTTTTTTTTTTTTTTTGCTCTTTCAAACAATGTGGTGATGAATAACCTTGTACTCATGTCTGTGTGCAGGTGTGCATGTATTTCTGTAGGATAAGTTCCTAATAGTGGAATTCATGGGTCAAAAGTAATGTGCATTTGCAATTTTGATAAGTATTCACAAATTTTTCAATAGGGGATTGTAACCATGTCCACTCATATCAGATCTGTAGGGAATTCTCAGCTCTTTAAACTCTTGATGACAATGGGTATTTAATCTTTGCTAATCTAACAGCTGATAAATGATGTTTCATAGTTTTAATTAAAATTTTGAATAGTTGAGGGTATTTTTTTGCCTTTTTTCTTGTTTGTCTTGTGTAAGTGCTTTTCCACTAATTGCTTGTTCAAGTTCTTTGTTGTATTTTCTTTTAGGTTAAGACTTTGTTGATTGACAGACATTCTTCACATTTTAAGGACATTAACCTTTTGTCATATAGATTGCAAATGTTTTCCCCATTTTTCATTTGTCTTTCAATTGTGTTTTGCAATACAAAACCTCTTTTTTTTTTTTTAAAGTGTGAAAACAATCAACCTTTGCCTGTGTGAGTTTCACGTCATACTCAAAATAGTCTCCCCATCCTTCAGATCAAAGGCATACTCTTGTATTTTCCTTCAGGAGCTTCATGTTTTTCTTCTTTGCATTTAATTTTTTAATCCATTTGTAATTTATTCTGAGTGTGGTGTGCTCTGGGGATTGACCTTGATTTTTATCCACATCATTTAGCCAACTGTGAATGCTTTCTGAAGAAGAATGGCCGTGGGACCATTGGTCTGCCTTTATTTCTTAGTCTTTGGTGTATGTGAGAGGAAGTCAGCTCTTTAAATAGATAAAGTGGTAGAAGGAAAGGACTCTGGACCAGGAGTTCAGTGTTCTACATTTGAATCAGGCTGTGAGCCCTTGGGCTAATCACGCAGCCTCTCTGAACGGCAGTTGCTTCAGTTGCAGAAGTAATCATACCTCAGGTGGAGAGTAGGATTAAATTCAATACAGAACGGGATGGTCCCTGGCACATCCAGAGATGTTAGGCAAATCCTTTCTGCTTCACTTTTCTAGCTGCTGTTCTGAGAAGGCCATGTGGAGAGTGAATTGCCCTGTCCCGGGGAATCTGGGTCCTCCCCAGCCTCAGTGTCTCCAATTCTGCCAGCAGGCTTCCTCTGCTGGTGTTTTGCCCCTCGCTGTGCTCCTGTCTCCATCCTCGGTTTGGGACTCTAGCATCAGCCAGCTGCCTACTCACCTATGTCTGGGACACAGGGCATTCATTGCTCAAGGTGGGTTTGACAGGAGTGCTGGCAGATGGCGACAGATCAGGAGGTCTGAGTTCAGAGCTCTTTGAGTCCTGCTTTCCTGCCAGGAGGAATCTTGTCTGTCCTTCCTTTGTACTCTTGGCAGTGTTCGGGCTTGATGGGTTGGCCACAGGTGCAGGCAAGATGAGGAGGGACGGGGAGAGTGGTAAGGGAAGGAGAGAGAGAAACTCAGAGAGACACAGGGTGAGATAGAGACAGAGAGGTCCAGGAAAGAAAGAGATGTGTGCAAACACGTGTCAGAGGAGGGGTGGGAGTGGGACAGAGACAGATACAGACAGACAGACAAAGAGACAGAGGGCAAGACTGGGGTGGACAGAAAGGGGGAGAGAGAGACAGTTCTACAGAAATAGAGAAAGGAAGAGGAGGGGAGAAGGATAAACACAGGGAAAAAGAGAGAGGAAGTGACAGAAAAGGAAATACATAGAAAGGAGCAGGCAGGACCCCAACAGAAACATTCCCAATCCAGGGCAACAGCATTTAAAGGGATGCACAAACCTTGATAATCAAATAAATAATATTTTAATGCAGTGTTTAAAAAAAAATCAAATTGGCAAATTCCAGCCCTCAGGTTGGCCACCTGTTCTTGTAAATCAGGTTTTAGAGCAGAGATGGGTGAAGGTGAGGCAAGGGAGGGGCGGTCCAAGTGCAGGGTCAGATTCTACCTTTATACAAATTTTTTTTATTCTTTCTTCAACATGGATATTTTTGGCATTCATTTGGATTTTTAATAATATTACACTAAGATAATATTTATTTTGATGACTGAGTTGTTTTTTGTTTGTTTGTTTATTTTTGGTACCTGCTTAAATTCGTGCCCTTTATGCTAGTCCCTGCCTTGAAAGAGAAAGGGAAATACATGGGGAGAACGGGAGAAAGTGAGAAAGCGTGTGAGAGCCTGATGGGAAGAGAGGAAGAGAGAGAACTATAAGAGGGGATATTGTAGGGAGAGCAGTCGAGTGATGAGAGAGACATAGGAGAGAGAGAGTGAGAGAGGAGGGAGGGTGGAGGGAGCCTGCGTTAAAGCAGTTGTAGAAATGAGCAGACAGAGAAGCCAAGCAAGGCAGAGCTGGGGAGGGGGAAGGGAGGGCAGGCTGACCTAGCCAGAGGGAAGGGAAAGGAAAGACTGATGTCAAACGAGAAAGGACAGAGACAGGGGAGATGGAAGGAGAGAGAGGCAGGGGAAGGAGAGGGAACACGTGTCCAGGAACATGTGGAGAAAAGGCTCGTGGGGGGCAGTGAAAAGAGGCTGAGGCTGGTGGCAGGGTAAGGGATGGTTCTCCTGGGCAGCGAAGCCAGCCAGCCTCTGGTTCAGCAGTGCCCCCAGGCTTTAGAGGAGACGCTGGGCAGGAGAAGGGGAGGCCATGAGGGCAGCTGTCCCAATGTGGCCCTTACCTCCCTCTCCCCCGACCCCTGGACACTTAGCTGATCTGCAGACCCCCTTGGACAGGAACTAAGAGAGAAGGGGATGGGGGGCTGTCAGGTCTGACAATCCTCAGGAGGGAACAGGGGGGCACTCTCAGCTGGGGGATGGGCTAGATTCTGGCAGAAGGGACATTTCTCAAGGCTGGTGTGCAATGACTTCTTTTCCTTCTGGGGGAATGTATAGTGTGCATGTATTTATTCTGTGAATCTTTCTGATTTGGGTGTCATTCCCCAGGCTTGTTCCCCTATCATATGTATTTATGTCCCCAAAGGAGTCTAGTGACAAGTGGCTTATAGGAGCTGCAAAGCTGGGGAGGTTGGTACAGTGGTTGTCCCCAGTTACAGGTGAGAAAACCAACGCCCTGCAAGTCACTTATAACTGGCAGAGCCTGGAGTCCAGCCCAGGAGGTCTGATTCCACAGCCCCACACCCAATTTTTACTTAGCGCTGGAGGTCTGCCAGGTTGTAGCGTATGCCTTATGCCAAGGGGAGCAAGCCAGAGAGCAGCGTAGTTCAAGACACTCGTGCTTATGTCTGTTCCCATCCCAGTATCTATCCTTGTCCCTAAACACCCCCTTTGGGGTCTTTTTGATTTGTGTCTTTCTTTTCCTGCAGACCTAGACCATAGAAAATTGGGTGTTGGGTTATTCATTGAATTATAGCATCCATAAAGTACTGCTTGGTCTTGCTTGATTTATTACTGCTCCCGGGAAAAGCAAAGAGAATGGAGGTAGCACTTTGGAATACCCACTATGTTCTGATACATAAGTTTGACCTAAGAGATAGGAATTATCACTCTATTTTGCAGATGTAGGAAATGAGGCTAGGAGAATTGGAGTAATTTGCAGTCAGTGAGAGGCAGGGCTGGGATTTGAACTCGGATCTATCAGATTTTGCATCCAGTGTTGGCTTCCCTCTACCTCTCTGTTTCCTAAGAACCAAACACTCCTGGGTCTTTGTGTACAAGTTCCAAGACCATGACCCTTATGGCCCCCAGTGTTCTTGTGGTAGTGTTACAGCGGGACCAGACAAGGAAAGCTTATGTAGGTTATAAAAGAGAAAAATTATATGGTCATAGTGGAGACCTATCATCGTTCCCTCACTGAGTAGGACACAGGTGACTGTGGAGGGATGTGTACTGTCAAAGTCTTGGGTAGGAAATGGAAAGTGGTCCCTTCCCTTTCAAAGATCTTAGGCCCTGTAACTTGTGTGCACATGCTATAAAATGCCTCTCTAGGCCCCCATTTCCACATCCCTTGTACTGTTTGACATGCAGAGTGTCATATTCAAAAGCAAATTAGTCTGAAATGAATCCTCTTTTACCCTTTTTATTTCCAAAATCCAGATTTAGAATTTAGGTTCATTAATATGCACAAACACTGCTTGGTTGAGCCTGTTTTAATTTCTCTCTGTGCTTTGTAAACAAGGATTACAAAGACGTTTGAATTTTCATGGCAGATTTTGGAGTAGTGTATACATTTGGGCCATTATCACATAATAAATAAATAACCCCCTGAAACTCAATGTTGATGATGCCATTCCCGGAATGTTGATTTTTTATTCTCCTCATGGGGTCCTGTGAATATGTGGCTTTGGCTTTAGGAGTCACGGGGGGGTGGGGGTGTCTGAATGGGGCTGAAAAAATACTGCTTTGCCCCTTGGTGTCCATTTGGCCGGCATATGCCAGTGTTAACACTGAGGGGAATGAAACCTCAGCTTGTCTCCTGAGGCTGGACTTGGAAAAACACCCCGTTTATGAAATCTTTCACTAAACGGTGACAGTGGTAGGCATTAGTTACTCATGGTGTCTGCCAAATGAGCTGGAAGTGTAAGCTTATCTTGTTCTGTGCAGATAACAGAGCCTTGTAGAGGGAGGTTCCAACCATCAGAGTGAGTGGCCAGGAGTCAGGATGGGGTAGTGCCCGCACAGAAACTGGGTCCTCAAAGAGAGCTCCTTTTCCAAAACTGAGAGGGACAAGGTGCATTTTCCCGTGATGCAGCATGGCACTAGGCTTTAATCATTCTCTCTGCACCCGGTTCTTGAGGGAAGGAAATGTGTCCAGTTGGTAACAAAAGAAGCAATAACTAGTATCTGTATGGAGCATTTTCTGTTAGACAGTGAGCTATTGCCTTATCTTCGTTATCTTAATCCTCGCAACAGCCCTTGAGATATTTGCTGTTACTCGCCTCACGTCACTGATAAGGAACATAAGGGCTTAAGGAACTTGCCCAAGATCACAAAGCCATGGAGAACTCAAACCCAGCTGCTCTGCCCGGAGCCCATTCTTCCAGCCCTCTCTCTTCCTGCGTTTATGTTATATCCCCAGGGTTGACGCAGTGGTAAGTGATGGGACATTGTTGCTGAGTGAACGAATGAATGAACAAATCAGAAAAAGCAGTAGATCCCCTTCTTTTCTTCCAGCCATGCTTACCCTATGATATCTCACTGAATTGATGTGTGTCTCCCTAGAGGGTCTGCAGGCTCCAGAAAGGGTAAGGGTCTCTGAGCAGGGTGACCCACTCCCAGGTATGTACCGTCACCTGCTTTAGGCATTATCTTAGCTCCTGCAGCACCTGTTTGTTTAACTCTTAGCCCGCACACGAGCAGACTCAAGAGTCTAACTTATTCATGATTTTTATCTATCTCCAGGATCTAGCATAGCTCCTGGGCACATAGGAGGTGGCAGATTGTATTTTTTCTTGCGCTAGCTGGGTTGAGGTTGCTTGTTGTGAATAAAATCCATTAACGGTAGCAGAAATCATTTCAAAGCACTCCATGCTTCGGGGGAGAATTTCCTATCCCACACATCAGTCACTTAGGTGTATCCACACTGTGTTAGGTCAGGTTTTCTAGAACATGCATTCTCAACAGGGGAGATCATGCCTCCGAGAGGGTGAAATGGGGTATTAGTGAAAAGTTCTTATTCTTTTTACGTAAAAGGCACAGATATACATACAGTACCTAAACAGATGTACAGTGTATCTGTGTTTTTAAAGTATCCTGGGGGTGATTAGGAAAAAAAAATATTGAAAAAGGCTCCTTAGTGGGCACTGTCATGCAAAAGAGTTTGAGAAGCTCTGTTCTACATGCAGAGCCTGAGATGGGTTCATGTGAAAGTGATTTATTGAGGGATGGCCCTCAGGAGAAGAATGAGGGAAATAGGATGGGGCAGGAAAGAAAGTTAAGCAAGGAGGTGTTCTTAGCTGGAGATCAGCCTCAGCCGATCCCACAGGGAGCCATGGAGTGTGAATTGTACCATGGAGTTGGTTCCACCTTGAGGCAAGTGGCCTTTTGTACCCCACATCACTCAGCCATTGACTGCTGGCTGTCTACATGGAGGTGGGTGGGTGAAGGAGTAATCTCTCAGCTACCCCTGCAGCCAAGGAAAGTTCTCTAGAGAAGGCAGCAGTGGTGGGCCTTTAGCAGCCAACCCATAGAGGCCAGGGGTGGAGTACCCCAGCCCAGTAGAGAGGATCTGGGCAAATGCCTCCAGCATCCTCTACAGCACAAAACCTTCCCCCCCATGGCACTGGAGAAGTCCTCTGATTTCTTCCTCTGATTTTTAAAGTAATCATTTTTAAAATAAACAGAAAATTTACCATTTTAACCATTAAGTGCACAGTTCCATGGCATTACGTACATTCCCATTGTTGTGCAACCGTCACTACTCTCTCTCCATTTCCAGAGCTTTTCTCATCCTCTCAGACTGAAACTCTGTCCATTAAACAATTCCTCATTTCTCCCGCTGCTGAGCCCCTGGCCACCATCGTTCTACTGTCCATCTCCATGAATCTGACTACTCCAGGTAACTCATAAGAATGCAATCATGTAGTATTTGTCCCTCTGTGTCTGGCTTATCTTACTTAGCATAATACCTTTAAGGTTTGTTCATGCCACAGTGTGTATCAGAACCTTCCTCCTTTTTAAGGCTGAATGATACTCCATTTTGTTTATCCATTTATCTATCGATAGACACTTAAGTTGCTTCCACCATTTGGCTATTATGAATAATGCTATGAACATGGATGTACAAGTATCTGTTTGCTTCCTCTCATTTTATGCTCAGATGCATTGTTGTCTTGGGTGGGGGTGGGGCGCGGTACAATTGGAGGCTCTGATTCATCGTTGCATCCTCACCCCAGGCATAAATCTCCACCTGTCATTGATGTCTTTGGTTGTGGAACATGATGACTTTGGCAGGGGTGGGTGGGGCCTTGCATTTAGATAGGAAAGACACCTGTTTGGGGGGATTAGCATTTTGGAAGTATTTATAGTAATTGAGTTGAATTTTTTATTCCATTTTGTAAACAACTGCAAGAGGAGAAAATTAAAATTGGTAAGGTTTTAGAAGCATTCTGTCTTCGTATTCAGCACTCAGGACAGACCCTGGCCATTTATTGCCTGGGGTATTTTCTTAGGAGGCTATACTTGACTCTCTGGCCCCTCTTATTCTGCAGAACCTGCTTGGCGTTTATAGGGTATGTGGGAACATAGGCTTAAGCAAAAGATTTTGAATGGATGAGTAAGTGAATGTATGAGCCTGAGAGTATGAGGAAGGTGACTACCCTGGATTTCAGCCAGCGCCTGTAGCACGCTCATTTGCTTTCAGAGTAAGCAAAGGGCATCTGCCCGAGGAATAAGCAGAAGGGTGGTCCATGCTTCTTTAATTCCCCAGGCCTGGGGAGAGGGCAGCCTCCAGCTCTAGGGACAGCTGCCTTGCATCTTGTCTCTGTCCTCACACAACCTGAGGACAATGGAAAAGAGATGCTTACCTGTTGCCTCTCTCTCAGGGGACTTGTGAAGCCAGGTGGAATGAGATCTTCTCAGCTTTTTAGTCTCTTAGCAAGAAAGGAATTTTATGAGGATAATCATATGCTGTCCTTGATACGTGAAAAACCGGCTCAGTACTCATGGTTAGTGGGGGCATTAATTTTGAAGAGTTTTTTGTTTTTTTTTTTGCTGTTTCTTTTTTTTTTTTTCTTCCTCCCTTGCAAGTGATGACTTATTCAACTCTGTGTTCCTAGCTGATGCGGTGCATTTGAAAATAAAGTTTGATGATGCTGATGATTGTTGATGATGATACTGTCCACCAATATACAGTGAGTGTAGCTAAATTTGAGTCTCTGTGCCAAATGCTTTACCTGCATGATCTCATTTAACCCTCATGACACTATGTGGTCAATGCTATAGTTATACCAATTGTATAAATGGGGAAACTGAAGTCCAAAGAGGTGAAGCGATTTGCTCAAGGTCAGGTGGCTGGTAAGGTGCAGAGTTTTACGTACATGGTTACAACCATGCTCACGATAAGAATACCGTAATGTAGATGTCAGCTGAGCTCTAACCAGTCATACAGGAAGGGAGTAGATTTCCAATGGCTTGTGACGAAGAAAGACCTTTTGGAAAGGGTGTCATTCGAGTCAGCCTTGAAGGGCTAAAGGATTTTAGGGGATGGAAAGATAGAGAAGGGCAAACCTGCATGCGTGTTGAGGTGGGAGGTGCAGGGTTTATTTGGGATTCAGATGTGGCTGGATATTCACATTTGTTAGGATGGGTGGGATGGTACAGTGGGTGGTGTGAGGATCATAAATGTAGAAAGGGAGGTTGGGGTAAAACGATGGAGAGTTGGAATACTGTGTATCTGTCTTCACTGGTGACTGCAGGTATTTGGGTAGTGGTGGCTGAAATTAGGAGGGAAGCTTGCGGACATAAAATAAAGCAATGATTAGCCTTGAAGAAGATTAACCAAACGCCTTCACTGACCCTCATTTGCAAGGGAAACACATCAGGAAGCTCATCAATTAGTAATTCACAGGTGATCAAACTTGTGGCCTTTGGAACCTACAGCCCCCAGAAACCCAGGACTGATGAGACGTGGCAGAGTGTTTATCAGAGGAATGGGAGAGCTCCACGGCTGCCTGCAGGAGCATGAGGGGTTTGACCTGGGCCTTTGGGGAAGGTCCCATTGAGTAGGTAAATGGACAAACACTGACAATTCTAGGTGGTGGCCCAGGGCACTGTGTATCTGTTTCCTAGGGCTGCCATAACAATGTCCCAGTTTCTGCATAGAACAATAGAAGTGTGTTCTCTCACAGTTCTGGAGATCAGGCCTGCGATCAAGATGTTGCCAGAGTAGGTTCCTTTCGCAAGCTCTGAGGGAGAATCTGTTTTATGACTTTCTCCCAGCTTCTGGTGGTTGCCGGCCATCCTTGGCAATCTTTGACATTCATTTGCATCCTTGCCTTTTAGACAACATGGCTCCAATCTGCACCTCCATGGTCACATAGCCATCTTCTTTTTCTTTGTGTGTCTTTGTCTCTCTTTGCTCTTCCTATAAGGCCAGCGGTCATTAGATGAGGACCCACCTTCATCCAGTGTGACCTCACCTGCACTGGTTACATCTGCAAAGACTATGTTTCCGAATAAGGTCACATTCTGAGGTTTGGGGGACACTATTTGACCCAGTCCACACTGTGAGCAGAGGCAGAGTAGGAAGTGCCAGGTGGCTTGGGTGGTTTATTCAACAGGAGGACTCAGCAAGGTGAGTGTGAGGAAGGAGTCGGTGCTGGAAGGCATCGCTGGGGCCCAGCTACCTTGGGCCTGAAGGTCTTACCAACGATGGTCAGTTCCACACGGCTGGGAGTTTGGAGTCGGGAGTGAGTTGGCAGGGAGTGAATTGGTAATGGGAGATGGGCTGACAAGAGGCGCGACGGGTGGCAGAGCGCCCAGGTGGGTCAGGGCGGTGAGAGGTCATGGGTGAGGTCACTGTGGTCTCTAGGGTAGGGGCCATGGGGCTGGGCGGGAAGTGGGGAGGTGGGGACATTTCTGAACGAAGACATAGCACGCCTTGGTGGGAGATAGGATGTATCGAGGAGTGAAAAGGAGTTATGGAACCTGGGTGACCAGAATGCTAAGAAAGAAGAGCCAGCTTTGTGGGAAAGATCATGCTTTCGGTCTCAGATGCGTTGCGTGGAGCTGCCTCTGGGAGGTGGATGGGAGATGGGTATCAGCAGCTGGAAATGTGGTCTGCAGCTGGGAGATGCTTTTCCTCTCCACTCATGTAAACCTGGAATAAAGGGGACTGAAGCCTAAGGAGCCTCTGCGCTCTGAGGGGGTCGGATGATCAGAATTTATGTAAATAGAGCCACAGTCACAGCTGCCCAGTGAATGGGATGAGTCAAGAGCGCACAAGAGGCAAAGATGGCTGGACGACCTTTCTAAAACACAAACCTGAGCATGTCACTCTCTTGCCTGCCCTCCAGGGGATGGTCCCAGTTGCCCTCAGGGTGACGTCCTGCCCCTTAGCTTGTGCACGAGGTCCCTTACACCATCATCTTACACCATTCTCCTATCTCCTCACCACAGCCTCTCTGGACCTTGTGCAATTGGAAGGATGCACGGTGCCCCCCTCCCTCTGCCATTCATACCTGCTGCTCCCCTTTCCTGGAGCCTCCTCTTCATCCCCCCCTCTCCTGTCCTTCAGCACCCCAGTCAGCATCTCATGGCCTGTAACACTCTGGGCTAAACGTGTCTCTTGACAGACCAGTCCTCCAATAACTTGTCGGTTCCCCAGGGACAAGGGATACCTCCTGGGCACCTCTGTGTCTCGCAAGGCTGGGCATGGGGTGTGCAGATGTCAGTGAATGAGTGACGAATGAATGGGTAGGTAAAGAGATGAAGTGCCATCTGTGTTTAGTCTTCTTTTCGCGACAGCTCTTCTCAAGTTCTAACTTTTTTTTTTTTTTGAAGGAATATTGGAGCTGCAGGAGATGAAAACATTCAGGGACCTTGAGGCAGTCTCTGCCCTCTCCCTGGCCTCTTGTTCTGCCTTGCCATCAGCTGTCCAAGGTATCAGGGTCACTAGCTCAATCACAAGATGCTCATGGGTCACCTGATAGGTTCCTGAGTGACTGGAGTAGCTTCCTGTTCCCTCTGACCATCACACCGCACAGGAAATGAGCAAGGCGCGGCGGCATGTGTGGTCAAGAGAGACGTCAGCCTTTGCTTCTTTGTTTGAATGTAGCCACGTGTTGACCCCGTGACCTCACCAAGAGACTGTATGGCCATCTCTCTGTCTTTAAGAAAAGTAATTCCTTAAGTCTTAAGAACATGACAAAGCTGTCACTGCAGCATTCTGCCTAAGGAAGTATAATCGACTAATATTTATTGAGTACTTATGTGCCAGGCGCTGGGCTAGGTCAGCACTTTTACTTGGATTATTGTATATCATACTCGTGACAGGTTCTATGTCTTCACCCATTTTACAGTTAAGGAAAGCCAGGCAAAGAGAGGTTATAATTTGGCCAAGGTAACACAGCTGCTAAGTGCAGATAAATCCCGAAGTATCAACCACTCTACTTAATACTTTTTTGAGCCTAAAGACTCAGAACTTTGCAAATTGGGTTGAGGAATGACTCTTCCTATACTTTATACAGAACATTTGATGCTAGTGTTAAAGTTACTAGACAATGTGCCAGGATGATAAACTGAGAAGCATTTATGATAAAAAAAAATCTTCGGTTGGTGCGTTTGGATGGCAAGTGGTTTTAAAGGTCTACAGAGTTCTGCCCAGATATTGTCCCTACCTGGTTCAAGTGGGGCAATTCTGTTGGATTCAGTTGGATAAGCAAAAATCCATAATGAAAAATATTAGTGTTTCTAGATCTTTATCGAAATCATAACATTTGGTACAGTGGCTTTAATTTACATATCAAAGTCGTTGAAAGTGAAATGATAAATAACTCATGAAGGCAAAAATGACTAAAGATAGAAGAATAATAAGATCTGATGCTGCATGTATTTAAAGTCCAGAAGCCAATATTTCCATGCTGAGAACTGTTAAAATTAGTTTCTCTGTTTCCAAGTAAAAGATCAGTTCACCCCCCCACCCCCCCGCCACCAGCAAATACTTTTTCTTTTTGAGATGTTGTTCCCTCCGAACACTTTAAATTGTCCAAGGGAAGAGCAGAAGTGCTTAGTAGCTAACAGACGTCTTTCACTTTTCCTCTGCTGGATGCTTTATTTTCTACTTAAGTGATGATGTTTCCAATCTTGTTTAACCTTTAGACTGACTGCATGATCTCATGAGCTGTAATCTGCTCTCTTTCTGGACTTCTCTTGACGCTGCTGTTGATGTCAGATTGTTCCAACTACTATGATCGTCTGAGCAAGACTCATCTGGGTTCAATTCATGCTGATATGCAAAGGATTTGTTCCCCTGCATTAGAATAAGATACTATTTTTGCGGCCTCCCAGGAGCTTCACACTTCACTGTGGTCTACAGATTTCTGGGCAGACTCTGAATTGCCAAACCACGCCTTACCTCACAGCTTTTTTCTTAAGATAAGTTTTAATCAGCTTATCATCAGTGTCTGCTTATGTGCCGAAGTGCTAGACTTCTCAGCAAGGGCGAGTCTCTCTTCCTGGGGGCCTCTCTTGAGGGGTGCTGATGGGCTACTGAAAGTCAATGACCTCCCGAAACAAAAATAATTTGATTTAGTTCTTTTTGAGGGAGATGTAAATAGATGATTTTGCTCCTCTGATTTTATTTTAATGGGAGGAAACCATGAGAGTTTAGTAAATGCTTCTCATATATTTTCATATTGTGGCCAATAAAGGAAAAAAAAAGTCGCCCTGGGGAGAATCAGGGTGACAAGAATGTCAAGTTCAAAGGGAAGTCGAGGGAAGCTGAGCATGAAACATACAAGCAAAGAGAGATGTAGATGGAGAAACCAGAGCATGGTGAAGGGATATTCTGAGCAGACAGTAAAAGGGGGATGGAGAGATGCAGGACTGAGAATTTCAGGATGTGGTGCGTTTCTGTAGATTTTGAGGTGGAAGAGTCCATATTAATGATTTTTTTTCCTTGGGTTTTAGGAATCAGAATAAATTATTTTATGCTGTTACCATGCTTTGCATGCTGATAGAATCTCACGCAATTTTAACTGGAGCAATCTTCCTTGATTGGGTATAGCCATTCTGCTGTCTCTTCGAGTGTATTTGACAGTAAAAGTTTTTCTTTTTTCTTTTGGTGGTGGTTGTTGTTTTCAGTTGTTTTTTTCTGAGTAGATATTATGTTTACAAATACATCGTGATACCAGTACAAAACTGAAAAGATACAGAAGGACTTAGAGTGAAAAAAGACTCCTCCCCTCCTCCTACCTGCCAGGACAGTAGATGTTGTGTGGTAGGCTTCACTCCACCCCCTTCCCCTTGCAGGACTGAGACTTTCCTTCTCAGAGCTGCTGGCAGTCTTGGCTGTTGACAGTTTCCTTTCCCATGAAACCTAAAGTTATACTCAGGGAGGAGCAACTTGTTTTTAAAAAAAAATTTTTTTTAAATGATGTTTACTTCACATTTCTGTTTTAAAAAGTGTATCCTGTTGCTCAATGTCAAAAATTAGAAAATATGTAGAATTAGAAAATGTAGGAAATAAATGGAAGAAAACAGTCATGACTCACGTTTTGGGCTATTTCCTCCATTTTACATATGGAACTGTGTGCTCTGTTTTTATAAATTTAGGGTTCAACTGTATATTGTTTCGTACTCTTCTTTAAAAATTGACCACATTATTGTATACTTTATAATTGACTTTCTCATTCCATATATTAACTTATTTAAATATTTCCCTCTTGCTGGGCATGTGGGTTGTTTCCAATTTTTGCTATTAGAAGAATGTTGTAATGAAAATCTTTGTGCACTTCACTGATTATATCCTAAGGATCGAGTCCCAGAAATAGAAAAAGAGAATCAAAAACATTTCTTTTAAACAGGTTTAAGGTTCCTGATGCACTGTTCAAAGCGGTGTTCACATTCATTTATTTATTTAACAGCATTTGAATGCTCTTAGAATGGTAGCTTCTGAGCTAGACTGCTGGGGATTCACTGAAGAGCAAAATAGACATAAGGTCTGCTTTCTGGAACATGCATTCCAATGGAGGAGACAGATAGTGAATAAGTAAACCAATAATTAATTTAAAAATTAGTCAGTTTCTTCCCCCTCCCCCCCCCCCCCCAATTGTGTTAAGTGTAGTGAAGGAGACAGGCAGAGAGTTGTAATACCTGATAATAAGAGGTCAGGTTAGTAGATGCTACTTGAAGGATGACAAAACCTGCTCTGAAAAGGAGGAGGGAGGAACATTCCAGGCAGTGGAGAACATCATGTGCCAAGGCTCTGAAGCGGGACAGAGCCTGGAAAGTTCTGGGAGTGATTAGAAGACCTGTGTGCCCAGAGCACAAGATGTGAAAGGAAAGATGGAATGAAATAGGGTTGGAGAATGGGCAGTGGCCTGTCACCACAATGCAGGGCTTTGTGGGCCATTTTTGTTGGGAGTTTGTATTTTTGTGGTAAGAGCACTGAGAAGCCAATTGGATTTAAGGCACATTTTTACAAAAGAGCCCTCTGGCTGCTGTGTGAATGGGGACTTAGGAGGATGTAGGTATCAGGAGGAACAGTGATAAAGGCACCTGGGCGACCACCTGTGTATTTGAGTATTGTCCTGAGGACTTTTGTACTAAAGCTGTCAGAGGCACCTAGGCCTTGGACCTCACTTTCAGAAAGCTTCGAGTGATATTTACATCCCTAAATCTGTGTGTATTTTACATACAGGACTGAATCCTCACATAAGTTATTCCATTATCATCATTTAAAATGTATTAGGGTTCCTGTTGCCCCTATATGTCTTGTCTTTATGCTGCAAAATAAATGAAATATTTCAAAATTACACTTTATTCTGCTATCGATATGATAAAAATAATACATGCATAATACATGAACAAATAATACATGAACAAATAATAACAAGCTATGTTATTTGACATTATTATGCCATTCTTCTGTTGATGGACATTTAGGTGTTTTCACTATTGTAAATAATGCTGTGATGAGGTCTTCATACGTATTTGTCCACTTCTTGTGGGTATATTCTGTTTAAAAGTATGCCTTAAAAAAAAAATTTGGCAAATTAAATGCCAGCAGAATTGTGTACTAGTTTAAACTCTGTGGTTGATATATGAGGGTATCCATTTCCTGACATCCTTGTCAACCCAAGATATTAACCTGTCTTTTTAATGTTTTCCTGTTATTTAGGTGAATATATGTCATTTGGCATTTCTTTGAGCATTTATTTGTTAAGATCATCTTGTAGGAAGTTACTTTGTTTCATTTGCTAGAACAGAACTTTGAATGTAGTGCACAAAGAGTAGTACTATGCTCATTTAAAGATTGTTGGTTGAGCAAATGAAGGCATAGACCTATTGTTTTGCTGTTTGCTTTTCTTTTGTGAACTGGTTAATATCCTTCATCCATTGTTTGTTGGAGTGGTTGTCTTTTTCTTGGTAAGTTTTAGCAACTCTTTATACATTGTAGATAATAACCCCTTGTCAGAGCTTCAAATATATTTTCTGAGTTAGTCATTTCTCTTTAAACCTTGTTGGTGATTTTAGTGATTTTTGCAATAGAGAATTAAAAAAAAACAGCTTTCATGCCATTGCCTTGATGGTTTCTGGTTTGGAAATCATATTCAGAAAAGCCTTCCCCAGCCTAAAATTATTTTTTAAATGTAAGTTCACCCATGTTTTTCTTTTCTGTTAATAGATTTAATAATAAGCTATTGTCATATTCCTGGAATGAGCTCCACTTCTTTGTTGTATGGTATTTATTTAACAAAATGTGGATTCTTTTTGTTAGAAATTTTATTTTAGAATTTTGAATCTATATAAATAAAATAATCTGTAGATTTTTTGTGTATTATCTTAAAGAATTGTACTGGTTTTCTAAACATATCTCTGAGAATTGTGATCTCTTTTCTCTAGATCTAAAGTCATGATGCTCAAGCTTTAACTTGCCTATGAATCACCTGAGGAGGTGGTTCAAATGTAGATTTAGTACATTTGGGGTCATCCTTTCCAATAAGCTTCCAGGTGGTACTATAAAAATTCACTGAGCTGTACCCTTAGGGTGTGTTTATCATTATATACATTATGCTTCAAAAAAAGTATACTTACAGAACAATAATAAGCAACATTTAGAAATATTTAATGTGTCTGGAGATATGCTAAGTGCTTTCATTTAAGCCTCTAACCTACTTCATGGAGTAGGAGGTTCTGTAATTACTCAAAGTGGGCTACACTTTGAGTAGCAAGACCCTAAGGGATTTAAAATACCAATGTTTGGATCCTGTGCTCTTTTAAGAGGTATATATATGCATGTTGTATATATTTAATTTTATTCAAGTTCTCAAATGTGTTGGCAGATGAATGAGTCTCTAACTTTTTTTTCTGTAACTGTATCTCCTCATTTCTGTTTTTTTCTCATTTTTATTTTTTCTTTGATTACACTATTTCATGGTTTATCTGGTTTATTGTCTTTTTCTCAAAGGAGCAGCTCTTGAATTTATTTATTAATTTTGGTGTTTTACTGTTTTTTAAAATGAATTGATTTCTACTTTTACCTTTATGAAGCCCACCTTGCTATTTCACTCAACTTTTTATTTTCTAGCTTCTTGAGTTGATTTCTTAAATAATTGATTTATTTCTTGCTCAGTTATTAAAGTACTTATGGCTATGAAATTTACTTTTAGAATACTGGCCACTTTCCATGTATTTTGATATGAGTTGGTTTCATTATTGCTATTCTCTAAAATTCTGTAATTGCTATTTTGGTTTTATTTTTGACCCAAGAATTATTTCCAACTGTTGGCATAATTATTTTGTTCTATTTGTGAGATTAATTTCCCGTTTATTATAGTCTGAGTAGAGAATATAATCTATATTATTAATTTCTTTTTGGGGCATTTAATGGGATTTTCTTGGTTGTTTAATATTGGTTGATTTTATAACTGTTTAATGGGCATTAGAAAAGGAACTAAATTCTTTATTTGTAGTATACAAAGTATGAATAAAGCTTTTACATTGACTTTAATAATATTAATCAAAGCCCCTACTTTCATACTAATAATAAGCCCCTACTTATTATCTTCCTGAATTAGTTGCTGTTATTTTCTTTAATCTCCAACAGTTTTTAAAAAGTAATATTTGATGCTGTTATTCAGACCATGGATGTTTTGACAGTTATAGTCAGCTCTCTGTATTCATGGGTTCTGCATCTGCAGATTCAACCAACTGTGGATTGAAAATATTCGAAAGAAATTCCAGAAAGTTACAGAAAGCAAAACTTGAATTTGCCAAGTGCAAGCAACTATTTACATAGCATTTATTAGGTATTATAAGTCATCTAGAAATGATTTAAAGTATACAGGATTTGCAGATATGTCATTTTATATAAAGGACTTGAGCATCCGTGGATTTCGGTATCCGTGGGGGTCCTGGATCCATCCCCCGGAACCAGTAAATCCAAAATTTAGCGTGGATTGTGCCCTTTGTCAATTTAAAAAATGAGTTTTTGGTACAAACTTTAATACTATTCCCTTCAGTGAATTCAACCCAGTTGTCTATAAATAGAGTAATCTCTGCTTTCATTTTCTTTGAATTTGCTTCTGGTATATTTTTGTCTTTCTATATATTTTTATCTTTATATTTTTGTCTGGTATATTTTCTATCTTTGAGTTACAGCTTAGTCTTCTTCCTGGTAAACATCATATACTTGTTTTTATTGGTTTTGGATTCATTTTTGAGAATCTCTTACTGCTGAGTTCATCCTTTCTGTGCTATTAGTTTTAATTGATGTCTTTGCCTTTAAATCTCTTTTCCATTTGTTGGGAGTATTCATCTTTGCTACAGGGAAGATCTATAATCTACTTTCATTTTCAACTACAGCTTATTTTTTATATTTTAAAAATAATAAAGTTTTGTGATTTAAAATGTGATAACTATATTTACCACAATTATTTAGACTTAATTCTATTTTTGTATTTCATCAAGAATTTAAAATACTTTCATATCACTACTCACTTATTTTTGAAATCTATATTTTGATCAAGATTTTGGTTGTTTAGAGCATGTCTTTGAGTTGTTCTTTTCTGCAGTGGTGTGTTAGTATGAGCCTTCTCGAGTTCTTGTGTGTTTGAGAATATCATGATTTTCCTCTTCGTCTCTGCATTTTCTTCTTTCCTCTCTCCTTCCTCTTTCTACATGATCATCTTTCTCCCTTTTGCTCCTCCTCCTTTTTCTCCCTTTACACATGAGTAACTGGTTGTTTGGGTGTAGAAGAATACCTTCTTCCTTGCATCTCTGTGGACATAGCTCCATTGTCTCCTGGAATCTATGATGCTAAGGAAAAGCCGTCCCCTTTTTTCCTTTGTATGTCACTCACTGGCCTGCATGCTTGTGCAATTCTGTCTTCATCCTTGATATGCAAGAATTTCACTAAGATACTTCTCCATGCTGGTCATTTTTTCAGTAATTTTTTTTCTAATGCTTGTGGGTCCTGTCAATAGTTGGGTTTTCTTTGAGATCATGAACTTTTTCCTCTGTCATATCACTGAATATAGTTTCTGTTTTGCTTCCTCAATTCTCTTTTGAGCCCACTCATCTAGATCCCTAGTGTTTGTCTTTCACATCTAACATTTTCTCCCTGATTGCTTTTATCAGTTTACCATGTACTTCTGTAGTGTGCATCCTTAATGATCTCAAGCTTATGTTTTTCCTTGTTGACTTGGTTCATTATGCTGCTTTTAATGCTATGGTGAACTTGTTTCTATAACTTGTTTTCTTAGCTCCATCATGTCACTTTATTGTCTTATGATTTCGTATTTTAGATTTAGATTTATTGTTTTTATATTTTTTTCAGTTTCTTTGAGAGTTCAAACTATTGCTGTCACAACATTTTTTTCTATTTCCTGGAGTAAATCTTCATAAGAAATTACCCTTAGAGATGCATACTTATAATTCATTTAAAATTTTTATTTACTTCTTTTTTAGGGTGCAGAAGTGTTGCATAAGTCTCTTCCCCACCTTTTGTTGCCTTTTAAACCCATTTTGCATCAGTATTTTCAGGCCTCCTGCTTACCCCCAAGTAGTCTGATTGATTTTCCATTGATATGCAACCTGTTTTCCTAGGTACCATCAAATTCTCCTGTAGAACCAGGGAGGAGGGCTGTGTCTGAGGTTTATATTCTGTTTTGAGTTGTTTAGCTCTTTACGAGATTGGGCAAGTAGAAGGAGTTGGGTCTGTGGTTTATTGCCACTAGTGAGTTTTGCCTTTGCAGGCTCCAAAAACTTTTTGTTTTTCTCTCTTCTCTAATCGTCTCTTCTCAAGTATTTCATCATGTCTCAAGTCACTCATTTGAGGGTATATCCTCGCTCACTGTGGGATGAGATTCCAAATTGCTCCCCATCCCACATCTCCTCAGAATTTACCTATACTGTTAAATAATTCCCTTAAAAAACAAACAAACCCACTGTACTATTTATGGCTTCTGTTAGATGTGGACTCAGAAGCATTTGTATTCCCCACCTCCCTACTACAGTTTGCTCTAGTTATACAAATGAGACTTTCAGTTACAAAAATAATACATTCTCATTGTATAAATCTCTGAAAGTCTTTAAAAATGCTGAGCGAGGAAAACAAAAACTCCTTATAACCCACTGTATGGAAAAAACCAGTGTTAACTTTTTGACACATACTTTTAGCCTTCTTGTCTATGTGTGTACATGTGTGTATATTAATATAGTGTGGATAATATACATGCATGGAAAACTTCTCTTTGCTTAGCAATATATTGTGGAAATTTTCTCATGTAGCTAAATATTCTTCTTCATCATTAATTTTAATGGCTGTGTGATGCTTTTATTTTCCTCAGGCTTACCTGTGTTTCTTAGTTGTCTATGAAGAGATGCTATGTATAGTAACTAAACAAAAGGCAAAATGACAGGAGGTACAAACTCTACTCAGGTATAAATTTGAAATGCGTCTAGAATTGATTTATTATAGGAAATGGTTGAGGACGTAGTGGGTGGCTGTAGCACTTCTCCTACAAATGCAGTCGTGTAGACACAGATATTCCCATCAGTGGGGTGCAGAGGGTGGGTGATACACCAGATGTCAGGAGTCCCAAGATGAGTCTTCCTCATCCCAGCCATGCGACTAGGGGCAAGTCATTTGGCCTCTTACCTTTATTTTCCTCATGTGTAAAATGGGGGATGGTAATACCTGCTTTTGCCTACTTTACAGACCTATTCTATTCCTAAATAAGATTGAAATGAGAAAATGTCTGTGCAATTGCTTATTGAGTGAATAATTCCCTCTGTGGCAGAAGGACATTCTTGGTGGCAAAAATTCATTTAATTCCACTAACATTTATTGAGCACCTACTCTGTTCAGAGGCCAATACAAGTAATCAATATAAGAGGTACCATCCGGGCTTCCCTGGTGGTGCAGTGGTTGAGAGTCTGCCTGCCAATGCAGGGGACGCGGGTTCGAGCCCTGGTCTGGGAAGATCCCACATGCCGCGGAGCAACTGGGCCCGTGAGCCACAATTACTGAGCCTGCGCGTCTGAAGCCTGTGCTCTGCAACAAGAGAGGCCGCGATAGTGAGAGGCCCACGCACCGCGATGAAGAGTGGCCCCCACTTGCCGCAACTGGGGAAAGCCCTCGCACAGAAACGAAGACCCAACGCAGCCATAAATACATAAATAAAATTAAAAAGAAAAAGTAATCATTAAAAAAAAAAAAAAAAAAAAAAAGAGGTACCATCCTATGCTGAAATGGCCTTGTTATGAATGTTTCATTTTTCTCAAATCAGTGATCTTCTGGGTGACAGTGCTGGCTTCTCATCACTTCGATATGATTAATTCATTCATCATGTTAGACTGATTTAATTATTTATTATGTCATGTTGTTTATTTAACTTGCATATCAATTGCCAGGGTGCTGCATATTTCAGCTTACTGCAGAATCATACAAGATTTTGATGCTGATGCAGCTTCCAGTGGTCTCCCCAGGGGCAAAAACTTTTCTGTAATTGAATACTTAGGTGCTGGGATGCAACAGCTAGAATTTTTTCTTTTTTTTTTTTTTTTTTTTACCTGAATTTCAACCTACTTCTTCCTACTTCTGTCCAGGGAGACAGTTAGTTGTGAATTATGCATTCTCATCTACCCTGTGGTCAGTGTTTGCATATTTTACTTTTCCATAGAGGGGACAGCTTTTCCCTCGAGAAACAAGTATTTCTAACTCTTGGTACTTGGCTTAAAGGAAAAGAAAGAAGGCTAGTCATTGTTCCCTTTCCCACTGTCTCCTGATTCTCTTTTTTCAACCCAGACCCTAGTGTAGAGGCCCCAAAGAGGTATTGCCTGTGTTCTCATGATTTTATTATTTCAGCCTTTCAGCTGGGAGCGGAAGGGGCATTTGAATCCTTGGACTGGATTTGTTGACCTTTCTGATCATCAGGGTAATACAAATTGAGACTGAAGGCTGGGATTGCATCCTGGTCATGATCCTCATTAGCTGTGTGACTTTGGGAAGCTACTGAACAATACCAACAGTGATATGTCTCATTTGCCCTACTGCCAAGTGGGTGCTGGTAGCTCAGCTGGGCTGTGGGATGGGGGGACTCGATTTCTCTCCACCTGTGCCTCCTCTTGCACTGCTTGGGGTTCCTCGCAGCATGGAGCCTGGGTCCCAGAGCGAGCATCCCAAGTAAACTGGGAAGAAGCTGCATGGCTTTTTCTAACCCATTCTCAGAAGTCACACAGCATCACTTCTGCTATATCCTGTTTGTGGGAAGGTTCACAGACCCACGCAGATTCAAGGGGAGGTGACTTAGTTTTCATGTATTCATGGAGCTGTTGCAAAGTCAATGTAAGAAGACCATGTGGCTGGGAAATACTGTTGCATCCGTCTTTGGAAAATGCAACCTGCCACCACTCCTCTGAGATGAAAGTTTCTCCCTCCTTTTTCAGAAGGGTTATGTAGGTTCTCTATGGTCACAAGCCTGTGGAATCGTTGAGTGGGTTTTGGATTCTGTCAGTCTGGCTCCAGAGCACACACTCTTCACCACTAATGAACATAACAGCAAACATTTATTGGGCTGTTACTGTATGCTAGCTAGTCTTTTAAGCACTTTAAATATACTGACTCATTTAACCCTTCTAACAAACTTTTGTGATGGATGCTATCATTATCTCCATTTTATAGATGGTGACACTGAGGCACATAGTTGTAATGCGCCTTGCTCAAGGTCATACAGGTAAGTGTCAGAGCTGAGATCAAAACTCAGCCTCCGAAGTCACCATGCTTAACAGTATTCTCTTCTGGTTCTCAAATAACCATGCAAATTGGTTTTAATGACCATTTTGTGCCCATCCCCCTCTCTTTCTGCAACAAAGATAGATGAGATTTTTTTCTAATAGCCTCACCACCCCCACATACACCCTTAATTGGAGTCATCGACTCTCTTTAGTAGCAGGAGGAGCTTGTGTAGCAAAGTGTACCCAACCTTGTGTACCATCAACACATCCCATCAAGAAGAGCTAAGTCCTCCTTTTAGTGCCATCCTTGGAGGAAACACTCATGCATACAGCTTCCTTGTGTTACTCCCTTCTTCCTTCTTTCCTTCTTTCCCTCTTTCCCTCAGCCGGGATTTGAGGTACTGGGTTCACATATGCCATTTAAATCCCACCTCTCACCTCCACTTGCTGGTGGGTATTGGCCAAGGTAGCTGCCCAGAGTGAGCTTCGCTGTTCTCACCTGTAACATGCGGTACTAATAGCACCTATTTCATAGGATTCTTATAAGGTTATAAAAACTGCACATCCAAGAAGCCAGACATATCGAAGTTGCTCACGTATGTGCTGGCTTTCCTCCTTCCTACTTCCTCCCTCCCTTCCTGATATTTCTTGAAGCACATTTCCTGCCGGAAGCTGTCCTCTTGCCCTTTTCACCAGGCAGTCAGGTTGTTACTCTTCCTAGGCTCACCCATGGCGAGCAAGAGGGGTTGAACTGCGTTAAGTGGGTGGCAGTGAGTTGAGTTGGACTGGAGTCACAACAGAAATAGATCCCCTTCCAAAAAAAAGGAAATAGGAAAAGAAAAATGAAATAAGCAAATGAGAGGCTCTGGCTTTGAGGAATGGGATTTCTGCTCTGTGTGGAAATGAAGTGCATAAGATGCCTGATTCTGACTCCTGGGTGTGTGTGGGAAGAAGACAGTCCTTCCCGTAGAGTCTCAGCAGGCCTGCTGTCTGTTCCCCATGCAGGGGACTCTTGTGCCTCCATTTATCACACCCAGCATCTTGGGATGGCCATTTGGGCCCCAGGACCCCCGAGTTTCAGAGCTGGGAAGGGGTTTAAGGATGATATGAGTCTTCAAGCGGGCACCCAGATTGGGTGAGCGCTCGGGCTGAGGGTCACACAAGGTTGTAAAGGTAGAGACCAGACTACAATGGGGTCTCCTGCTCCCCCCCCCAGCTCTGATTCTCTTCCTTTTTCTGCAGTGCTTTCAATATACGTTCTGACTTAGAATCAGTGGGTTTGTTTATTCATTAATCTTGACTGCATGCTCATGAAGGACACTACACTACAACCACCCATCTAAGCTGCTCCTGAATTCCTGATCAGAAGAAACTATGAGATAATGATTGTTTGTTGCTTTAAGCCCCTGAGATTTGAGATGATTTGTTATGCAGCAATAGCTAACTAATACAGCAGGGAATTCACATAGGCCAGAACCCTTTATAGGCTCTGTCCGCTTACCATGTCACTGAGTCCCCTTTCTCAGCCCTTTTTGTCCATTTGTTCTTTTTAAGGACCCTTCTCAAGAGATTGCTGGGCACTGCAAAATTCCTGTTATTTATCCCAATGAACAATTTTACCTCTTTTTAAAAAATATTTAAGTTTCTCTCTCATCCTGGCTGTGTCTAGGTAGGCCTCATCTTTTGTAAACACATTCAGGTGCTTCCCTAAACAAAGGGCTGTTGCTTTTCTATGACGAATTTTGCTGTTCTTCTAGGCCAGCTGGCCCAAATGGTAACCAACTTACCCAGTAACGGTGGTTCCCCCCGTCACATAATCTGAGGCTCAGAGAAGAGGAGTGACTTGCTCAGTGATTCAGTTAGGAAGTAATAGAACTGGGTTTCATCTGACTGCAGAGACTGTCTCTGCCGAATGCTTTAGGAAACATCAGATATTTCCATTGAAGTTTTCCTAATAGCAGAAGTGAATGTGTGTATGGTCCCTGGGGGTCTGGGGCATAGCCAGAGTAGCCTGCCTCAAGCAGGATATTTCTTTAAAGTTTCATGTTTTAACTTTAAAAATTCATGTGAATTTTTAATTCTGCTTATTAACATATTCATGTTGGTTTCAACATAATATCACGTGAGTCAGGCTTGTCTCAGTTATACTGCAATAACAAACTCCAAAAATCTCAGTGGCTTCCTTGATTGGGGAATGTGCCTGGCATCTAGTAGTTTTTCAGTGGATGAGATGGCCTCCGTACCAAAAAGTTGTATTGCTCCAAATTCCAGTAGCACCTCAGTTTTGGATTTCTTAATTTGGCTCTTACCTTTGGGGCAGGAAAGAAAAAAAAGATCTCAGTGGCTTAACGCATACACACGAAGGTGGTTTCTGATTCAAATCACATTTCATTGAGGGTTCTATGGCTCCTCCAAGTGGTCCTTTTATGTGGCCTCTGAGGTTAGCTTGGAATGAGGGAGCAGTTGTAGAGCATATGCAGGGTTTTTTGTTTTTTGTTTTTGTTTTTTTTAAAATTTGTATTGGAGTATAGTTGCTTTACAATGTTGTGTTAGTTTCTGCTGTACAGCAAAGTGAGTCAGCTATACGTATACATATATCCCCTCTTTTTTGGATTTCCTTTCTATTTAGGTCACCACAGAGCATTGAGTAGAGTTCCCTGTGCTAAACAGTAGGTTCTCATTAGTTATCTATTTTATACATAGTATCAGTAGTGTATATATGTCAATCCCCATCTCCCAATTCATCCCACCCCTTCCTTCCCCCCTTGGTATCCATACGTTTGTTCTCTAAGTCTGTGTCTCTATTTCTGCTTTACAAGTCAGTTCACCTGTATCATTTTTCTAGATTCCACATGTAAGAGATATTATACGATATTTGTTTTTCTCTTTCTGACTTATTTCACTCTGTATGACAGTCTCTGGGGGTTTTATGGTCAGGCTCGGAAGTGGTTTACAACTCATCCAGGTGGCTGGAACGCCATCACATGGTCCTGATGGACCTGTAAGAGAAGACGGGAATGACGTGGGCTGGGATGCCCAGGAAGAGATCATTTAAACAAGATTTGATAAATACATAGCATTACGTCTGCCACAAATAAATTACTGTCAAAAGAATAACATTGGAAAAGTTTTCTACTATTCCCATTATTTGATCGTGTTGCTCTGAGACTGTCACTTGGAAGATTATGTTGAGCAAGAGAGCTGACAATGTTTTGGGTTCTACGTCCAGGCAATTTCTCTTCTGTTTGTGTCCCAGTATCTCAACAGGCCTTACTCACATAAATTGGTTATTTCACTGTGTTACAAGCCATGTCAAGGCAATCACCAAGCAGACAGGTTCTGAATACTGCCAGACAGGTGGCATGATGTAATATTTTGAGCTAACATTGGTGGGTTCTGGTGATAAGTCTGGTTGCTTATGTCATATTGGTCACCATCCCTGGGAAATGCTGGTGAAAGGAGTTTGTGAACAAAGAAGGAGAATCAAGAATATTTTTTATCACTCATACTTTAGTTTTATTCATAGGTAAATAAGCTAACAATCTCAAATAAGCTTTAGTTCCTGTGGCAAATTATATATTTTAAAAAATGGCTGCAACAGTATTTCCTGTCCCATGTGCTTTTCCAGAATCTAGACATCCCCTCAGCACATCAAGTGGTCAGTCTGTGTCCCCCCTCCCCTTGATTAATAGAAGGAGGTGGGAATGACGCTGTGTGGCTTCCGAGGCTGGGCTAGAATAGGGCACACTCTTGCCCTTTTATCTCCTGGACACTCACCTTTGACCTCCATGTAACACACTCGAGGCAGCCATACAGGGGGGAAGCCCAAGCTAACCCACTTGGAAAGACCACACACAAAGAGACCTGAGACTACGTGGAGAGTGAGGGGTGCCTATCAACCCTCAGCTGCCCAGACCCTGTGTGACTGCGGTCACACTAGTGACCCCAAGCCAGAACTGCCCAGCCAAGCTGTTCCCAACTTCCTCACCCATAGAGACGACGAGAGATAATAAATGATTATTATTGTTTTAAAGCACTAATTTTGGGGTGACTTGTTACATGGCAACAGATAACTGGAACAGTTCCCCCTAATCAACTCTAACCATCCAATCCTCCAACTTCCTTTTTTGGCTCAGTTATCATGACATTTGTTATTAAAACACTGAGAGTTTTGCTTTGATTGCTGGACAAACACTGAGAGATTTGCTTTTCTGCTCCCTATCCTCCTGGGTGGCAGGTTGTTTGAGCCTGGTTGTAAAGCCATCCCCGTGGTACTTTTTATTCCATTAGGTGGAAGATATCACTGGGATCGCAATGGTGAGACATAGATGTTTGTAATAAGGCATCAGATGTGCGCACGTGTGCACGCGTGTGTGTGTACGTATATATTTTAATGTGTTTAAAGTTTTTATTGTAGTAAAATATACATAACATAAAATTTATTATTTTAACCTTTTTTATAGTTTCATCTTTTAGGTCTTACACATTCCTCATTTACTCCTATATCTTTGTTTCTTTTATATATGGGAGAAATGTTTCTATTTCTATTATTTTTTAATTGGCTATTGCTGGTAAAAAAAAAGATGTTTTTTTTAGGCATATATTGATATTTTATATCTGGCTTCCATACCAAAACTCTCCTATCAGTTCTAATAGTTTTCAGTTATGGCCCTGGGTTTTAACCAGACAATAATATCATCTACAAATAATGGTACTTCTGTCATCTCCCTTTTAGTACTTAATTGCTCTGATTTTTAGTTTTTTAACCATTTTATAATATGCAATTTTGTGGCATTAAGTACATTTGCAGTGGTATACAACCATCATCACTATCCATTTCTGGAACTTTTTCATCATCCCCCAAAACACTCTATACCCATTAAACAATGACTCCTCATTTCCCGTCATCTCTAGCTCCTGACACCTCCATTCTCCTTTCTGTCTCTGTGAATTTGCCTGTTTTTAGGTGCCTTATGTAAGTGGATTCATCCAATATTTCGGATAGCCTTTTTTTTTTTTTTTTTTTTTTTAAATAGATTTTCCAGCCCATTGATGGTGGATTTTTACAGTATGAAAGTAACTAAGACCTTTAACTCTGCTTGGTCAAATTCCTACTCTGAAAACAGTCTCCCTCATTTCTGTAGTTAAAAAATGCAAATCATTTCAGAGTTCTGCCTGCCTTCTCTCCTGGATTTGTTTCTGTCCACAAGATTTAACTGACCTGTAAAAGCTCTGCTTCAACCCTTGAATTTAGCAATTTAATGCCCTTTGTTTCTGCTTGATAATCTTTATTCTTTTCCCTTCAGTATACGAGAAACCCCTCTGATCAATACTGCCCACTTCACACAGTTGTTTTGCAGTTATGAAATAATATCTGCTAAATAATCTAACTTTGCAGGCTCTCCTTTTCATTTAGGTGAGTAATGAGTTAGTTTTCCTTATGTAGATTTTGACCTTTGTGTTATCATTTTATCCCCTGCGTGAAGAAGAATCACAGTTTGACTTGGAGTTCTACTACTGTGACAATACCTGTGTTTTCAAAGTCATTTCTTACTTTACTAGGCGTTTGTTTAAAAAGACAATTCAGATGGCCATTTTCCTTTATTTTTCCAAGGTTTATCATTTTAGCCATGCTCTTTGATGGGAAGTGATGTCTATAAATGACACAGAAGTTTCTAGGGCCTCGGGTTTACTGTGGCCTTGAGTCACGCTACAGCTCTCGGCAGTTTTGTCCATTATTGATCTGGGCACATTGGTGTGTAAGTACACACACTAAAAAAAATCAATTATTTTGCTCTCCTCGGACAACCCCAAATCCCATGTACCAGATGATTTTGCCATCAGTCACTTGCTGCTTAACATCTTCATGAAGATCAACATTATAAATATACTGAACGGAAACCTCAGTGAAATATCTCAATCAAGGGTTGATAAACATTTTTATAAAGGGAGAGCTAGTCAATATTTTTCTCACAAATTTTTCAAATAAAACTTTATTTACAAAAACAGGCAGCAGGCCCTAGCTTGCTTACCCTTGTTCTAAATCATTCATGATCTTTTTTTTTAACCTTTAAAATGTCTTTAAAAGTGCATATTAGTTTAAAGATCTCTGTGAAAAAGTGATGGCTTCATAAGGTGATAGATATTTTGTGCATCATTATCATGATACCTGGGTCCAGTTTTAGCTTCTGTGATAACCTGTAATAACCGATCTGTAATACCCAGGCATCTCACTGCATCCTCCTCCTGCTCCTTTGTACCGTGACTTCTGCTGCTTCCGTTCATTCAGTTGCCCCCCAAGGGCTCACGTTGTTGTGAGAAGTCCAAGTGACAACATTGTTGTCGTGTGACCTGTGATTGGAAGGTTTTCTGCGCTGCTCTCCTTGACTTTAAAATTCTCAGTGGTTTCGAGATGGCATCTTCCAATTTCAGTTTTTTTTTTTGTTTTTTTTAAAATTATTTATTTATTATTTATTTTTGGCTGTGTTGGGTCTTCGTTTCTGTGCTAGGGCTTTCTCTAGTTGCGGCGAGCGGGGGCCACTCTTCATCGCGGTGTGCGGGCCTCTCACTATCGTGGCCTCTCTTGTTGTGGAGCACAGGCTCCAGACGCGCAGGCTCAGTATTTGTGGCTCAGGGGCCCAGTTGCTCTGCGGCGTGTGGGATCTTCCCAGACCAGGCCTCGAACCCGTGTCCCCCGCATTGGCAGGCAGATTCTCAACCACTGCGCCACCAGGGAAGCCCCCCCAGTTTCAGTTTTTAATCACCAATTTTCCCAGTTGAAAAGACACTTAAGGAAGGTACATAGAGCAAAAATCACAAAATGCAGAAATCTGTCTACTCTTCTGCTGTTAAGGAATTCGTTGAGGGAGGGAGGAGGATATGGCTGGGGAAGTAAAACTGAGCGTCTGTGAATAATAAAAGCAAGCGGAAAGAATTTGTGTTGATTTGTGGGAGCCTGTGGGGTTTTGTGTAATAAGAAACAGGCACTTGTTTCCAGGGAGGCACACCCCCTCCTCCCATTCCATCTGGATGTTCCCTGTCAGCCTCACTGGGAAAGCCAGCCTCCCAGCTCACCTGCTTGGACTCAGAAGGGCACTAGCCAAAGGCCAAGGTGTGCGCTGAGGACTCTGGCAAATGACTAAGTTGATACCCCTGGGCCATCCTCCCAAACCACAAAACTGTCAAGTTTTCTCATCTCTTACTGCCCACAAATGTTTTCTGGTCTCTGTATTTTCATGAAGAATCATGTCATAGAGCATGCATATTGGAGGAAATCTACTAATTGTGCTTGCACCCGTGTGCAAGCCATTTAAAGGTGTGGTGTAATGTGAAAAGTGTCTTGGAATCAGACAGTTGAAGGTTCAAACCGAGCTCTACTCAATATAGCCCACGTGACTTTGAGCAACTATATGGACCTTAGTTTTCTATTCTGTAAAATGGGCATAATAATAACCATCTCATGGTATTCACCCACTCACTAATTCATTTACACAGTGGTTCCAGAGGACCTACTGGATGCCAGACACTGGGGGATGATGTCCTGAGATCTTATGGCACATGACAGATGTGGGCTTACTGTCTAGTAGGTGTTGCAGGGATTAGGGATAAAGGATATACAGGGCCCGAATGCATTAGGTGCTTCATACATGGTAGCTTGCTACTATTCCATTGGGATTATGCTCACTGGCAATCCCAGGTCACAGGGGACACGGTTGCCTTGTTAGAGGGCTGCCCTCATTCCTAACACGTCCTGCCAGTTGACCCTTTTACCTTTTACCCGCTCCAGTGATTGACCCGATCGCAGGTTCTGACCAGGGGCTCCTGTTTCCCTGCAGCCACTGTCTCTCCCGGTTTATTGCCTGGGAGAAGCATTTAATAAAAAGTCAATGGCTCTGCTGGTCTTTTGTGAGTGTGTGCTTCCCTGCTGCATGGGACATAGAATTTCACTGACCGTCATGAACCTTTCTGTCCCTGTGTGATGTAAGGCAGGGCTGCTGGCAGCACCTGGGCACTGGGAACCCTGGACTAGACTGAAGTCAGAGGGAGGGAAGCCTCGTATGTTCTTCCCACCCCAGACCCTGTCCCTGAGAGAGCAGCCCTGTGGACCAGAGATCCACACCCCTTCATCTTCATGTCACCAGTGTAACTGAGAGCAGCACAAGCTCAGAGACTGTGCCGTCAAAATGGATGTTGTAGAAGGGAAGGAACATGAAATTTTTTTCAGGCCTGATTACTTGGTTTTGTAGATGAGGTAAGAGAAGGACACTCAGTCGTTCTGTTCTTCATATTTATGGAGCACTTAGTCTGATACCCAGCACTCTGGGGACACGGTGACAAGTAGCACACAAAGCCTGTGGTAGCCAGTCTCCAAGATGGCTCCCAAGGACCGTTGCCTTCTGGTCTTCGTATCCTCGTGTGGTCTCTTCCCACACTGTTGCAGGCCTGGTGTGCGTAACTGATGGAATTCGGTACAAGTGATGAGATGCCACTTCCAAGATTCAGTTGTAGTAAAAGATTCTGCAGCTTGCATCTTGGCCTCCCTCTCTGTCAGATCCCTTGCTCTGAGGGAAGCCAGCTGCCATGTTACGAACCGTCACATGAAGAAGCCCACGTGACTTGCAGCCAACAGTCACATACGTGCTCTTGGAAGACAGGCCCCGGCACTAGTCAGGCTTTCAGATGGCTGCTGCCTTCTGATGTGACAAACATAGCAAGTGCCATGAAAGGAGAGACAGGCAAGAAGGAGAGATTAGAATAAATGCTGTGATTATGTGTGTGTGCATATATATGTATATATGTAAATTTAGGTTTTGGTGGGGTGTCAGGAATGATGCCTTGGAGGAAACGAAGTTCGAAGCAGCTCCTGCAGGATATGGAGCAGTTAGCCTAAGGAGACATTACAGGGAGGGGCAGACCCCAAGGTGGGCAAGAGTGCGGTATGTTTAAGGAACTGGAGAAAGGACAGGTAGCTGGAGTGTGACAAATGGGACAAATGTTCCATCAGAGGAAGTTGGAGGGGCGAGCAGGGGCCAGACCCCGTGCGCCTTGTAGGCCTTGGTGAGGAGGTGGGATTTTACTATGTAATCCAGCTCTGCCTGGTAGAAAGTTTTGTGCTCATGGCCATATTCTGCATCTGCACTGACCAATAGGATAGCCACTAACCGTAGGTGGCTGTTTTGCACTTGAAATGTGGCCGGTGCAACCGAGGCACTGAATTTTTAATTTTATTTAATATCATTGGACTTAAGGTAAGCCACATGTGGCAGGTGGATATAGTGGAGAAAGTGCAAAGAAAGGGGAGGTTTCCAGCGGGGCAGTGATGTGATTTGAGAGGAGCCTGTAGGACGAGCTCACTGGCTGTCCTGGGGAGAATGGATGGAAAGTGGGCACAGGGAGGAGTGAGGAGGCAGATGCAGGGGTCCAGGTGACAGGTGGTGGTTGCCTCACCTGCCCCCCTAGGCTCTGTGGCCTTTCGTGTCCTCTTGTAGCCTCAGGACTACAGGGGGTTGGAGACACCGAAGCTGGGGTGTCATTGTGGGATCTTTCCCACCTCATCTAGTCTGATGCAGGGTCATGGCCTTCAAGACACCTGTGTCTTAGATGCTACAGAGGACAGACAGGTTGCTCTCACAGAGAGGGTCTGTCCCCAGGCCCTGGCTCCTGCAGAAGTCCCTGTTGTACAGCTCTCTTTCCAAGGCTCAAGCATCTTTAGGTGTCTGCATAGTCCTCCATTGCAGGCTACTTATTTTCTGTGCTTTAGTTTCTTCATCTGCAAAATGGGATACTAATACTGTCTGTCTTTAGGCATCTCAGGAGCCTCAAATGAGATTAAATCCATGTAAACCACTTACCTCCGTGAGTGGTACATTTTGGACAGGAATTGATACCTGTTTGTGTTGTGTTGTTTGCCTTATCACCTGTGTCTTCTCTGAATTAGGCATCTCTAGCTCCATGTGCTAATCTCATCTGACCTCCTGTGAGCCCTAAGGCTGGACAGGGCCTGATTCAGAAATTGTCTCTTGAGCTGTTATTAAGGGGGCTTCTGGGATTGGACTCAAGGGTCTGCTGCAGAGGGGAACAGATGACCCAGGATGAGCTCAGGTGGTGGGGAGATACCTGAATGTTCTGGTCCATTTTCATCAAATGCCGGTCATTGTCCTGAAATGGACAGGTGGAAGTCCCAGGAAGCTGGCTGGCTTTGGGGACAATGGATGCTCTTTAGTGAACCACAGAGGAGCCGGGAACCCCCAGGTCTGTGCCCTCACAGGTTCATGCCTGTGATGCTTTCAGGACTCCAAGCATAACAAGAGGGCAAGCCCCAAGCACGGGTACTTTTAAAAGCCTCTGCTTGCAGCATGTTTGCTGGTGTCTTACTGGCCAAAGCAATTCACACGGCCAAGCCCACAGTCATTGTGGAAGGGAATGACCCAAGAGTGTGGTTACAGGGAGGTAGATCTTGCAAACAGTTTACCACTCTGGTTTATGGCAGGTAGTTGCATGCGCGATTTGATTCGTTTCTCGAAGATCTCATTCACTTCTTAAAATAAGGAGTTTCATTGTTGTTTGTCTTTCAGGGATAGAGTCTCTGAGGTTCAGGGAAGTTGAAGGAGGTGCATTCACACAGTTGGAACTAAGTATACATTGCACTGGATGAAGTTAAACAGTCAAGGAAGACATTATTCAAGACTATTGCAATCAGGGAGAGAGACTGAACTCAATGCTGAAGGGCTGGAGAATTTTTATGAGCTGAAATGGGGGAATTGTTAGGCTATCTGTGTTCGCTAATTGGTCTTACCAACTGAAAAGTAAGCTTTCTTGCATCTTCACAACAGGAGGTAGTTTTATGAGTTGGAGCAAGGTGCCCACTGAAGTTAGGCTCCTATATTCCCTCAGAGACTGGGAGAGAGGGGCTTATCTCCTTTGCTGCTTACATTTCAAGGAGATGGTTCCCATGTCCTTGAGAAAGACGTTCTGTTTCTTGGGTTGTAAAACTGGTAAGACCCTGGGAGAAAATTTCCATGCATTTCAAAGAGGCAGAGAAAGAATTTAAAAATTACAAGTTTTCTAAAGTAAATGCTCTAGGGAAAGGGAGATGGGAGGCATATAGTCACTAAGAAACTTGTATAAAATTCAGTCAAATCCAGGATAACATTAAGACCATCTGGGTCAGAACTGACATTTGAACCCTGGTCCATCTGATTCCCGCACTTATGCTCTTTCCCCCGTAATTCACGGTGACCACACACAATACAGACTGTAGTTTAAGAGGTAAACTTGTCACCATTTAGAGGCAGCTTGGGCAGCTTCTGAAGAATTTGAATAAGAGAATGTATTTAACACATCGATGGCTCCTATAAAATTGCAGATGCAACATATAGAACAAGGAGATCTTAAAATAGCTGTACAATTCAGATCTACATTGTCAGAGCCCAGAGGGCTCAGGAATACAAGGTAATCCATTCTCCTGGCAGCACAGGTGGGAGAAGAGGTCTTGCCCAAGGTCACAGAGTGAGCAGGGGTCAGACCTGAGACTGTGCGTCCAGATCTCCTGACTCCCAGTCCCCAACGCCGAGTTCTTTTGGCCCCATCCTCCAACGCTTTGCACCAGCGGCTTTTCCTGGTTTTTTTTCCTTTCATTTCTTTTTAAAAGCTCACTGGCAGCTACTGCTCCAAGGCAGAAAATGTATTCATTTAAATGACTTGGTGTGGAAATAGAAGCTTGAATAATGATGTTACCATTTATAATTGCTCTGATTAACCACACCACGTTTTGCAGTTCAGAATAAAAAAAGCCTCCTTCCTTTTGTGATGTGAATTTTAATTGCTTTCTTTCAGGAAGACCCCTCCAGGCTTACCTGCCCGTTCCCCAGCTCTTGGAACCTCAGAAGGACCCCTCTAGGCATACCTCTAGGCTCCCTGGGTTCTCTGGTGGAGATTTGGGGCTGGGCACAGAGCAGATAACTCTGGGAATACCTGGTTGGTTTGAGATTTGGGGACAGAAACTACCTGCTTCCACACTGGAATGAAGTTTTATACTCCCTTGGGGGATCACAGCATTAGGAACCTCCCCAAGGCCCAGATTGAAGATCAGGGATAAGGGAGCTTCTCTAAGGTGTTTGATGCTCCCTGTGGTTGTCATTCCTGAGATCACAAAGGGGAGAGAATCATCCATAATTTATCTGCCAGTGAATGTGTCTTTTCAGATGGATTTACTTTTTTTTTTTTTTTACCTTAAGGATATTTTCACTTATTTTTCTATTCTTATTTGAGATTTCACCCATATGAAATAAGAACCAGCACAGTGCAGTGGAAAAGGAAAGAGTTTAAGAAAATATAGGTGAATATTTATTTGATCTTAGGAGGAACAAGGGCTTTCCAAGTGTCAGAGCCAAGAAGTGAACTATAAGGGGAAAGAATGATCGATTGGGTTACATAAAAGTCATAAACATTTTTAAGTAAAAATAAAATGACAAAAAAGTTAAAAGACAAACGGCCTGGGGAAAATATTAACAACATATATGATTCACAGCGGTCAACTATCTTTAATATATAAAGAACACTAATAATCAACAACAAAAAAATGGTTTCTTGGTAGAAAAAGAACAAAAGGATGTGACTGGACAATTAATGTAGGAAAAATTGCCACAGTCAATAAAAATATGAAAAAAAAATGAGCTTCACTTGTAGTTACTGAAATATAAATTAATACAGAATAAAGGTACCATTTTTCTCTATTTACATTGACAACAATTTAAACAGGGATATTGGTGAGGATGAGATGATATAGTTGTCAAAAGAGTATAAATTTCTGCAGTCTTTCTGGAGAGTGGTTTGCAATGTGGTTTGAGAATCTTAGATAGGCATACCCTTTGGACTTGTAATTCCATTCCCAGGAATTTATTACTTCAGAGAAATAATTAGAGATGTACATAAAAGATAAGAGGATTTTTATCAGAATGTTATTTGGGCTGGAGAAGAATGAAGAAAACAAATTTAAATGCCCAGTAATAGAAAGTAGCTAAAATAATTATGTGACTTTTATGTAATGGAATTATCTGTAGACATAAAAGAAATGATAGTATCAAGTACTCTTGAATGCCATGTGAAAAGTCTTACACTAATGGTAGTCCTAGATTACTTACTGATTTAAAAAACAACCAAAACCCACAGAAAAATAGTAAAATATAAAAAATTAATGTTTTATAGAGCCTGGGAAAAAGAATTTTCAACAAAGTACAAAAATTTAAATCATTCTTTTAAAATTTTAAAGCATAACTAACCTTCATATGCACTCTATTAATGATTTTATTTAAATTATATATATTAGTCCTACATAAATGAATGGAAGAAAATGAACCCAAGTGTAGGCAATTCTTGTGTTTGAGTGATAGATTGTGGGCAATTCTTAATTTCTTCTTTAAAAGAACTTCCAAACTCTTTTTAAAATTTACTGTAGTAAACAAGTGTTTCTTTTAAAATCTGAGAACCTAATAATTGATATGAAAATCACTAAAATAAAAACAGAATGAGAAAGAATCAAGAAATTTAGGGTAGATAGGTTTGGGTTTAAATCTGAACTTTGGATTGAGTAGCTGGTTGGCCTTGTGGATATTTATGAACCTTTTTTTCCCTGTCTAGAATGAGGATAAATGAAGTTCTGCAAAAGTTGGTTCTAAGGGCTAATTCAGAATATAAGTAAAGAACGTGGTACTGAATAGACTCTTAGTAAATGTTACCTAGGGTCCTCCATTCTTTCTGTTGGTCTGTTTGGCATTTTGGATTTGATCTAGGGTCTGGGTTGGTCTTTGAACTCTCCTCTAATTTTGGGTTTCCGAATTTAACCACAGGCACTTTTTTCCTTTTCCCAAAAGAGGACTAAATTGGGCTGGTTGTCTAGCCTTGACATTGCTGTGGCTGAAAATTTGAATGGGCATGTTTAGATTCTATCATGCTAGGATACGGACTCTGACATTTCTTTCTGCTTTCTCTCGTTAGTTTGACAGAGTATTCTAAAATTGTAATTCCCAGTGGTGGCAAAGATGTGACTAAATGGTTATTTGTATACCATGTTCATTGATGTGTAAACTCATACAACCTTTTTAAAGGAATTTTTGGGAATATATATCAAGAGCCTTTAAGCAACTTCCTATCTTTTGATTTATTATTTCCATGTTTAGGAAATATTGTTTTAAGATAATAAACAGATACACAGCATAATTTATAATTCATTCTCACCCTGTGTCTGAGGGGATAAGGCATAAATCTGGATGCTTGTGTTCATGAAACCCATAGAGTTTGGGTCCCTTTGGCAGGAGGCACCATGCCGGTGGTGTGCAGGGTTCCATGTATCAGACACAGTTCTTTTAATCATTTCAGTCTCGATAAAAGAAGCCGTGTGGGGTAGTGCAAAAGGTCTGATCATTGGCATCAGCAAACATGGATTTGCATCCAGACATTGATAGATGACTGACTTGGGACCTTGAGTAAGGTGCCTTCCGTTTCTGTGTGTCCATTTTCCTCACCTGTGAAATGGGTATGATAATGTTAGCCTTGCAGGGATTTTGTGTGTAGGGGAGAAGAGAATGCATGCATTGCGGGGCAGGAAAGACCAAGTGCTTTATGATCATATCTAAGTCAGTCCCCAACCCTTTTTTGGTGAATTAGACTGATAACTGTGGGTACGGTAGCTTTCTGTGTTGATTCCCTCGGGCTCCCTGGGGAACAGGCAGGCTGCCAGACTCCCCAGTCGTCTGTAGCCCCCATGAAGTAGTAGCTGGATCCTTAGCCAACTCTCCTAGAAATTGGGGGTGAGTATTGGCCTGGGTGCAATTCTGTCTTCTTTCCTCAAACATCATAATGTCACAAGGACGCTTTAAGACAGAAGCTTTTGTAGAAAATGTTTTCACAAAATCAAAGGAGTTTACACATTTTAGATAAACTGTATTTTAAAATAAATATTTGCTGGATGAAAACATTTTGTTAAAAAATCATATGTACCGACTACACAAAGTTTGGAAAATACAGAAGAGTAGAAGGATTAGGAAAAGAAGGACGCATATATTTTCTAACTACCCAAAGATAACCATTGTTAGTATTTTCATGTACCTCCCTGTTGGGTTGTCTGTGCATTTTCACATAATTGAAATCATGCTGTATGTTTTGTCATGCATCTTCCTTTCTTTTTTCGTTTGACCCTATAATAAGCACTTTCCTCACGTTATTAAAAAACTCTTTGTAAAAATAGCTCTGAATAGCTGCATCTTATTCAGTGGATATTAGATAGAACAATTATTCATTTCAGTTATTTTCAAATCAATGGCAAACAATATTGTTTTCCATATCTGATGTTTTCTGTCTCTTATCCTTTATTCTGTATCAGATATTCCTCAAATTATTTCCTTGTTCGAAATGTCTGTATATCAGGCTCAGGGCTGGCAGAATTACACCTTCTTTCAATGTCTGTAATGACTCACCATTAAATCTTTAATACATTCTAGCTGTTTCTTTAATGTTGTCTGTAATTTCCATTGGAAATCGAGATGTTGCAGCTGCTCTGAGGAGGAATAATGCTTCAAAAAGTGAAGAGAATGGTGCATTCCTGATTTGGAGTGATTGCTGATGGCAGATAGAAAGTGACCATTTGTGCCAGGAATAGCTTTTGTTTTAATTTTTGTGAAGAATTGGAATTAGTGAGAAAAACGAGAGTCTTGTTCCATTTTGTGGGTAATGTGAATACAGTCAAAATTGAACAGATTTTTCTCCTCTCTGTCTCCAGCCTTAGTGGAACTTGTACTAATTTTCTGGAGTTGCTCACCCGGCGCTTAGGATTGCTTTTAGCAGAAACAATCTCATTTCGGGAGCCTGTGAAGAGGAAAAGGAAATGTGTTCTCACGACTGTGAGTCAGTGTAGAGTGAAAGAAGCTGCAGAGAGCTCTGCATGTGTCTGTGGGTGTGGAATTGTGTGTGAGTGTGTGTGTTGGGTTGCAGAGAGAATGAAGTCTGTGAGGAAAGGAGAACGTGGGAAATAATGACCAAGTTGTGTGCAACTCCTGCTTGCCGTACTGCAGTGGGAAAATGTGAAGATCTACTCCAGGGTTCAAAAGTTTTGGGGTTATATGGCTTACCTGGGGTTGGTGAGAAAATATCTAGAGGTCTTGGTTGACAAGGATTGCAGGGTCACCTGGCGTATGCAGTGCAGGGGGTTGGGGAATGGAGACCAGAGAGGCTACTTGACTTTGTCAGGATTGCACAGCTCAGTTCAAATCAATATCTGCTTAATTGCAGTACTCCCCCCGCCCTCACCCCCGACCACTGCACCCTGCCAGGTAGCACCTGTTCAGCCAGGATACAATCTGCCGCTGATTGACGGGATGTAGGTGGGCAATGATGATGGATCCTGCTCCTAAGGACACTCTGAACTTTAAAAAATGGCAGCCCGGATTTACCCTGTTTTCATTTTCCACACCCTCTGCCCTCTCCCCAATAACTCTTGAAGAGAAACAAGACTACAGAACTGGGAATCATGTCCAGATAAGCTGCTCACTTTTGCACCTGTCAGAGGAGGTGGATCGTTACCTGGAAATTATACTCAGTTTTCTGTATGAAAGGAATACCGGTAAATAACCCCAAATGGAATTTATCCGGTTATACCTGGGGCAGGTGTGTGAGTACACGTTGTTTTCTACTATTTGATGTTGTATAAATTCACACTGCAAATGTACCTTTCTGTGACTTCGGCCCTGTTTTTCGTTTTTTGCAAGATAAAGATATTTGTCTCTTGAATTAATTCAACACTTATTGAAGTACCTGCTGTTTGCCAGGTGCCATTCCAGGCAAGTGTGTGGGATGAGGACCCATGAGAAGAGAGTTTACAGTTTAGAGAAGAGGGAGGCAATGCTTCGGTCAAATGATCAAATAATTGTACATAGTAAGTGCGGAGAAGAAGGCGCCAGGTCCGTATGAGAGAGAGAGTGATGTGGTGAAGGGGTGGGGTGGGTGCTGTGTGCAGCCTCTGAGGAGGTGACGTTGGAGCTGACATCTGAGACCCAAGTGTCAAGAATAACCTGCTGCATGAAGAGTTGCGGGGGAGGGCAGTGTTTTGCTGTTGTTGAGTTTTTGTTTCCTCCCCTAAACTTGCTTCTTCCTCAGCCTTCCCCATATCAAAACGGTGCTACCATCCACTCAGTTGCTCAAACCAAAAATCTAGGAGGATCTCTGATTCCTCACTTTCCCTTTCTCGCTCTCACCTTTCTAGCTCCACCCCGGAAAGGTATTCCCAGCTTGCCACTTCCTTCCATCTCTACCTCCAGCTGTCAATCATCATCTCCCCACCCTGGACCACTGTAAGAGCCTCCTGGTAAATCTTCCTGCTTCCCCTCGTCCTCCTGTAATTACAGTTGACCCTTGAACAACATGGGTTTGAATGCGAAGATCCACTTATATGCAGATTTTTTTCCAATAGTGAATACACAGATAGTACTACACGGTCATGGTTGGATCCGTTGATGTAGAACTGTGGACACAGAGGAACCGTGGATACAAAGGAACCAAGGATACAGAGGGCCAACTATAGGTTACATGCGGATTTACCACTGTACGGAGGGTCGCAGGATCCTAGCCCCTAACCCCTGTGTTGTTTAAGAGGTAACTGTATTCTCCACCCAGCAGTTAAGGTATGTGGACCAGTGCAGTAGCTACCAGCTCTGTGTAGGTATTTAAATTTACATTAATTAACATAGAATAAAATAAATTATTTAGTTTCTCAGTCACACTGTCCACCTTTCAGGTGCTCAAGAGCCACATGTGGCCAGTGGCTCTTGCATTTGACAGTACAGATATAGGACATGTCCATGATGGCAAGAAGTTCTTTTGGATAACTCTGAGTTAGAGAATGGTCTTTCCGCAATACACACCAGATCACGACACTCCCTGCTTGAAACCTCAGATGGTTTCACAACTCACTGGGAATAAAATCCAAACTCTTTATGCTGACTCTGTACAGTTTCCCACCTGACCTGGCCCCTTCCCACCTGTCCAACCTCATCTCATCCCTCTCCCCTCTTTGATCACTGCTTTCTAGCCATACCCCGACTTCCTGTTTCTAGAGCACGAAGAACTTTTTCATTCCTTGGGGTATTTTATAAGAGTTCACACCTTGGATTCCCTCTGAATGGAATGCCCTTCCTTCCCTCCCTAACCCAAACAAATGCTTTGTGTTGATGGCTCCTTGTTGCCATTTGGATCTCAAAATGAACATCAGCACCTCCAGAGAGCTTCCTTGACTACCCAGCCTAAGGTAGTCATCCAGTCACTATCACAGAACCAAGTCCAATTGTCTTGGCACTCTGGTTACTATTTGATGTTTTGCCTAATCATTTCTTGCTGAATTACGTGTATCAGCCCGCTAGTGTATAGGCTCCCAAATGGCAGAAAGCTTGTCTATCTGATTCAAGGCTGTAATCCCAGTGCCTAGGACAGTGCCTGACTTATAGTAGGTGCTCAATTAATGTTTGTTTTAGGAATGAATGAGTCATCACAGGGAGACAGGATGGCTGATAGCTCATATGGCTCCTTTGTATGAATTAGAAAAAGGCACCCTTTGCTCTGGCTGACCTTGTGTAGTGAACATGCTGGTAGCTGGGGAGGGGGTGATCTTCCCAGGCAGGAGGAATAGCAAATGCAGAGAACCTGGGACAGGAATGTTCTTGATGTGTTTGAGAAAAAGAAAGAAAGAAAAAAAGACTGGTATGTTTCAAATATAGTCTGTAAAGGGGAGAACAGAATGAAAAACACTGGGAGAGTTGGGTAGGGGACAGGTCGCCTGGGGCCCAGAAAGCTGCGGTAAGGAAATTATATTTTATTCCAAGTAGAGTAGGAAGTCACTGGAGGATTTTAAGCAGGGGAGAGGCATCGGATTTACTATTTATTTATTCTTACGGTTTTATTTCTTTGCCTCTATGGATAAATCTGTTTTAACATTTTTCTCAGATATATGATTTAGGGAAACTTTGAGTTTTGAGACTAGTTTTCACAAGGGGTGGGGACTTGCTTCTCGGAAGACTGAAAAATCCTCAGACAGCACTTTCAGGTACTACAGTTAGATTCCAGACACACGTTGATTCTTCTTTGAAATACTTTCTGGCATGCACGGCTGCTAATTTTGAAGGTTAAAATCTTCAGCTTTCTCCGAAAGGTGACAGAGGCACAGAGTAAAACTAATTAGGAAAAATCCCAAGTAGTTGATTGCGGCCATTTGTTAGAGTTTTGAAATGCAAATAAAAATTTGCTCAGCTCTTTCTTTGGAATGCGGACACTTGTTCAGCCTGGGGTTTGGTTTTAGAATTCATCTGCCTGTGAACGGAAAAGTGTGACCTCTCTGCGGAGACACGGTGAGCACAGCTTGAATCTATATCCTGCTCTTGTCACAGGTCTTTCTCTTGAGAACAAAGGAAGAATGCATTCAGTTCTTCCAATAATATTATTCACCATATTCTCTCAATTCTAAAATGTGGTAAAGAAAAAAGAGAACAAAGAAAAAATGCATTCAGTTCTTCCAATAATGTTATTCACCATATTCTCTCAATTCTAAAATGTGGTAAAGAAAAAAGAGGCACCATTGGTTAGACTGCTGCTTTCTGGGAACAACAACAACATACACATTATACTAAAATTACACATCAATGGTAAGAAGGACTCCAATTTCAGAGAAGTTAAATGTGAAGCAAAGTATCTTTCTCTATCATCATCTGTTTATGAATGAAAGGCTAATAAAGGACTTGCTGTTTTCTAAGTGCTTTAAATGCAGACTCATTTAATCCTCATGGCAACTCTTGAGATAGGTATTATTATTACTCCATGTTCTTGTTGAGGAAATTGTAGAACAGAGAGGTTAAGTAACTTGGCCAACCTCACACAGCCATTGAGTGGCTAAGCCAGGATTGGAACATAGGCTGTCTGGCTCCAGGGACTGACTTGACCTCTGTAGTATGAGAACATGTGATAATTTGGTGTGGGGTGGCCATCAGCAAAATGATGGATGTCTTTCTTTGCTTCTCAGCATAAAAATTTAAGTATGGATCCTGATTGTTGACAGGTAGTTACCTAATTATGACTGATGCTGTCATTGCATTTGACTTTAGATTCGAAACACAGGTCTTTATCTGAGGATTTGCTTTTTTTAAAATTATTATTATTTTTTATATACATTTATTTATTTTATTTATTTTTGGCTACGTTTGGTCTTTTTTGTTGTGCGCGGGCTTTCTCTAGTTGCGGTGAGTGGGGCCTACTCTTCATTGTGGTGCACGGGCTTCTCATTGCGGTGGCTTCTGTTGTTGCGAAGCACGGGCTCTAGGGTGCACGGGCTTCAGTAGTTGTGGCTTGTGGGCTCAGTAGTTGTGGCTCGTGGGCTCTAGAGCGCGGGCTCAGTAGTTGTGGCTCATGGGCTTAGTTGCTCCGCAGCATGTGGAATCTTCCCGGACCAGGGCTTGAACCCGTGTCCCCTGCATTGGCAGGCGGATTCTTAACCACTGTGCCACCAGGGAAGTCCCAGGATTTGCTTTGATAAAACATTTTAATGATGGTCCTGTTGCTCTGGGAATCATCTTGCAGCTCAACTAAGACAGGAAATCCTGCCTTCTTGCCCAAGAGCAAGCAGGGGCTGGACTTCTGGGCTGAGAGGGTGGGGAAGGGCATCTGTCAGAGGTAGCAGAGCACAGTGGTTAACACAGCAGCTCTCGGGGAAGACTGTTGATTCCAAACCCACATCTACTGTTTTTGAGCTGTGTAACCTCATGCAAGTTCTTTATCCTCTTTGAGCCTGTTTCCTCATCCATGAACTGGGTTGAACAAGTTCTCAGCCCCTTATCTGCAGTCTTTGGGGCCAAATGTGTTTCTGAATTTAGATTTACTTTAGGAAGGCATTATAGTCCATATACTGTCAAATAAATAACACCCCCAGCCGGGTCTGGGATTGCATCCCCAAATCAAGCATGTTGATATTTTTTGCAGCAAAAAGTATAGATATGACCACTAAGAAGGAAAGGGAAAAACTACAAACAAGTCTACATCAGTTTAACCTAAGTCTTAGCACCAAATACGTTTGTACCAAACTTAGGAAAAAATCTTTTGGTTTTCAAAGCTTTGGAGAATTCAGAATCCTCAGATCAGAGTTGGTGGATCTGTCCCTTCCTCATACAGTGATTGTCAGGCTTACAGGAAGGTAAAGTGTTTACTCAACACATTCCATTGTCCAGAGTGAAGTGCTCACCAGTATTATCTGTTATTTGTATTTTCAGTCATCCTCATTGAGCAGAGGTGAGCCTAGCTCAGCCAAGAGCCTGGTGGTCCTGGTTGAACTCTGAACACCTTCTAGCTGTGGCTGTTGGATTCTCAAGTTCTGATCTAGAGCCCAGGGTGCTTGGCTGCGTTCAGAACCCAGGTCCATCCTCTGACTTCCACCAGCATTTGGACCGGCTGTTGGTTGTTCCAGTCAAGAAAGAAGGAAATAAATCAGAAGGATGCCTTCCCTTTCTACCCCTAGGTAGCATCATCCTTTCTGCTGAATCTTTTCTTTTTTTATGGCTATACAATGAGGGGAACATTGAGAACAACCACAACAACAACCAAAAGAACATTTTCCTTTAGGCAAGCGTACGTTGACACGCCATTAACGATAAGTGACATCTTCTTCCGTCTAGCGGGAATCAACACAACATTCACGTTAACCAGCCATCAACAGTGCCAGAAGCGGGTGATGACTTGTCAGTTTCCATCCTATCAGTCATTTTCAGGCAAACAGTGTGTGTCTCTGGGTTCCACATGGACACAGTCGAATATTCACTCCTCCCCTTATTTCTCTACAAGTGCTTGATGGACGGTCTGCGACTTAAAGCAGAGAGCAGGTGGGCCCCTCACAGAAAGAACATAGACTGAAGAGCTGCACAGACCTAGGTCCTGGGGTTCTGACCCATCCCTCACTGACTAGGAGACCTAGGCTAATGTCCACAAGCTCTATGGGCTTTGGCTTCCTTTTTGTGAATAGAGATAATAGTAATTCCTTACCTCACCAGGTCACTGAGAGGAGTAAATGGCTTGAAGCATATGAAAGGGATTTATAAACTGAGAAGCTCCAGGAAATGCCAGTCTTGTTATGATGTATTTATCTTCAGTCAACTTTTGATTTGCCACCTAGAGTTCATTTGTGTAACTCCCAGCTATTCCTCTTGAGTTCTGGCACCCTTCGCATTTAACTCCTCTTTCAACAAGTTGTCCATATATTGATTCATTTAGTACTTTACTAGTTGGTACATTCATCCACATACCCATGTCTCCACCCATTTCTCTGTTGGATCCCTGTTGTGTGCAGGTACCAGGCTAGGTTCTGGGATACGAAGACGAATCAGATAAGGATGGACCCGGCCCTCAAGGTGCTCATAGGCTAACAGGGAAATGGACAAGTCCACAGAGGAGTATTAATTGGCTGCGGTTGACGCTGTAACTCAGGAGTGGGCTGCAGACAATGGGGACACAAGGTGTGGGAGCTCAGTTCTGTTGTGTTGGCAGTAGAGGTAGAAGGAAGGACTAAATGAAGTTCTCGAATATGAGATGACACTTGAGCAGTCTTGACAGACAGACAAAAGAGAAGGGTATACCTGGAATAGCAAGTGACAGCCTTGCAGTCCTGGCTGGAGTAGAGGGTGTTCAGGGAGTTGGTCTTGGCAGATATAAGGTGCAAGAGACAAGCTGGGGCCAGACGGTGGTAATCCTCATACATCAGACTGAGCATCTTGAGTTATCTCGATGTCCATGATCGGGTTGCCAGCCATTGATTGAAGGTAGGAGAGTATCAGTCTTTGCTTTAAACTTATGGAAGCTCTTCCTGACATCTTGTGGAGGTGGGGGGTTGGCTTGGAGGGGGCAAGGCTGAAGGCCGGGGGACCACGAGGAGGCTGCTGCAGTGGTCTGAATGACAGTCTAGGAGCGAGCAAAGGAAGAAGTGGGGGGACTGGGGAATATAATAGATGCCACAAAAGTATTCAGGCACCAATGAACAAGACTGGCCACTGTATAGATTGCCAGGGCTGCCGTAACAAATGACCATGAACTTGGGCCCTCAAAACAATAAAAATTTATTCTCACACAGTTCTGAAGGTCAGAGTCTGAAATCAATATGTCATTGGGACTGCACTGCCTCCGAAGTCTCTAGAGGACACTCTCTTCCTTGTCTGGCGCTGCTGGTAGCTCTTGACATCCTTAGTGGCTGCATCACTCATCACATGTAATTCAAGACGCTCTCATCTCAAGATCCTTAAATTATCAATAATTACATCAGTAAAGACCTATTTTCCAAGTAAGGTCACATTTACACTTTTTTACTATATATTTTTAAATATTTTTATTTATTTATTATTTATTTATTTTGGCTGCACTGGGTCTTAGTTGAGGCATGCGGGATCTTTAGATGCGGCATGCGGACTTCTTAGTTGCGGCATGTGGACTCCTAGTTGTGGCATGCATGTGGGATCTATTTCCCCGACCAGGGATCGAACCCAGGCCTGCACTGGGAGTGCAGAGTCTTACCCACTAGACCACCAGGGAAGTCCCACATGTACACTTTTGAGGGATTAAGACGTACATATATATTTTGGTGGAGAGAAACCATTCCATCCACTACAGATACTGAGTGGGTTAAGCAGCTCCTGTTTTCAGGGTCCCCTTAAGTAGCTGTGGAAGGAAGGGCTGAGCTCTTAGACACATGTCCCAGCGAACTTGTATAAACTCATCGTCTGCTGAAGTGTCCTATCATCTCCCCATGGTGCCTTCCCACTGTCTGATGAGTAAATAATGCCAGACCAACTGCCTTTCTGAAAGGAGGTGCTGTAGAGACACAACAAATGGAAGTTAAAGAGGGGAACTCTAGAAATAAAGTAGAAATTCAAGTGACTGTTATTTGCGGAGAATCTAATTTTCTCTGACAGTTCCGCAGGTACCTTGGAACAGTCTCTTAAGCAAAACGTATTTTCTAATGCTCTCTGTATTTTTTTTTTAAGTATTTTATTTATTTATTTATTTATTTATGGCTGTGTTGGGTCTTCGTTTCTGTGCGAGGGCTTTCTCTAGTTGTGGCGAGCGGGGGTCACTCTTCATCACGGTGCGCGGGCCTCTCACTATCGCGGCCTCTCTTGTTGCGGAGCGCAGGCTCCAGACGCGCAGGCTCAGTAGCTGTGGCTCACGGGCCTAGTTGCTCCGCGGCATGTGGGATCTTCCCAGCCCAGGGCTCGAACCCGTGTCCCCTGCATTGGCAGGCAGATTCTCAACCACTGCGCCACCAGGGAAGCCCCAAAACGTATTTTCTGAAGACAATTCTCCTTGAATTTTACAGACTTTTCCCTGCCTGATGATCACATGCAATGGGATGAACTACAGCCTTGCTCTGTTTTTGTTTTTCTCCTTGTTTGTGCCTAGTTGCTGTTAATAATGTTGGCAGAACTGTCTCTGGGAAAGCAGCACCATTTTTCTGTGGTTCCGATATGGCCGCTGCTGACACCCCAGTGAAGAAGTACCAAGGGCTCCAGAACCTGCTGTCTTGTTCATTTGGCACATGATGTAAGAGCATCAGTGCTTTGTGCTGCAGATACAGGGATGAAATAGACTCTACTCCTGACTTGCAGTCTTGTGGGGAAGATGGACATACACATGGCCATGACACAGTGTATAAGATACACTGTGGGGTGTAAGATACACTTGGGGGTTATAAGATAGCATGAGGGTCTGAGAGAGCATGGAGGAGAGATGGATTTCCACAAAAGTAGAACTAGAAACACCCTATGAGTGTATGAAATATTACCAGCCTCATTAGACATCAGGCATGGTAATTAAGATAAGGTACCATTTCCACCTGTCAAAGTAGGCAAGATAAAATAAAAAAGACGTAATACCCAGTGTTGGCAAGCATGTTAGAAAATAGGCAGTCTTACACACTTGAATTGGTACAAACTTTATGGAAAGCAATTTCATGAAAGATTCAAAGGACCTGAAAAGGCAAATCTATTCAGATGTCACTTCCCTTCTGTGACATTCCCAGGCACTTCAGTTCCCTGAAGTCCTCTTGGCTACCATCTTGGCACTTGCCACATGGGAGTGGAATTACCTGTTTTGGGTATCTTTCTACCCCACTGGACTGAGACCAGTGCTTCTGTTTCTTCAGTGCTTGGTCCCATGCTTTTCTGAACATTCTAGCCTAGTAATAGCTTTAAGATCAAGTGCCTGCTGAATGTTGTTGTCTTTGTAAAATTTTCCTAGGTATTCTTTTTCTTTTTTTTTCCCACTTTTGAATATATTTTTTATTATGAAACATTGTAAAGTAGAAAAGAGATTATAAATATATATGTGCAGTTTAAACAACAATGATAAAGTAAGTACCCACAAACCACTACCCAGCTTAAGAAATAGAGCAATGCCAATATATTTATTATTATTTTTTTAATTTATTTTTTTATACAGCAGGTTCTTATTAGTCATCCATTTTATACACATCAGTGTATACATGTCAATCCCAATCACCCAATTCATCACACCACCACCACCACCCCCGCTGCTTTCCCCCTTGGTGTCCATAGGTTTGTTCTCTACATCTGTGTCTCAATTTCTGCCCTGCAAACCGGTTCATCTGTACCATTTTTCTAGGTTCCACATATATGCGTTACTATACAATATTTGTTTTTCTCTTTCTGACTTACTTCACTCTGTATGACAGTCTCTAGATCCATCCACGTCTCAACAAATGACCCAATTTTGTTCCTTTTTATGGCTGAGTAGTATTCCATTGTATATATGTACCACATCTTCTTTATCCATTCGTCTGTTGATGGGCATTTAGGTTGCTTCCATGACCTGGCTATTGTAAATAGTGCTTCAATGAACACTGGGGTGCATGTGTCTTTTTGAATTATGGTTTTCTCTGGGTATATGCCCAGTAGTGGGATTGCTGGATCATATGGTAATTCTAGTTTTAGTTTTTTAAGGAACCTCCATACTGTTCTCCATCATGGCTGTATCAATTTACATTCCCACCAAGAGTGCAAGAGGGTTCCCTTTTCTCCACACCCTCTCCAGCATTTGTTGTTTGTAGATTTTCTGATGATGCCCATTCTAACTGGTGTGAGGTGATACCTCATTGTAGTTTTGATTTGCAGTTCTCTAATAATTAGTGATGTTGAGCAGCTTTTCATGTGCTTCTTGGCCATCTGTATGTCTTCTTTAGAGAAATGTCTATTTAGGTCTCCTGCCCATTTTTGGATTGGGTTGTTTGTTTTTTTAATATTGAGCTGCATGAGCTGTTTATATATTTTGGAGATTAATCCTTTGTCCATTGATTCATTTGCAAATATTTTCTCCCATTCTGAGGGTTGTCTTTTCGTCTTGTTTATGATTTCCTTTGCTGTGCAAAAGCTTTGAAGTTTCATTAGGGCCCATTTGTTTATTTTTGTTTTTATTTCCATTACTCTAGGAGGTGGCTCAAAAAAGATCTTGCTGTGATTGATGTCAAAAAGTGTTCTTCCTATGTTTTCCTCTAAGAGTTTTATAGTGTCTGGTCTTACATTTAGGTCTCTAATCCATTTTGAGTTTATTTTTGTGTATGGTGTTAGGGAGTGTTCTAATTTCATTCTTTTACATGTAGCTGTCCAGTTTTCCCAGCACCACTTATTGAAGACACTGTCTTTTCTCCATTGTATATCCTTGCCTCCTTTTTCATAGATTAGTTGACCATAGGTGCGTGGGTTTATCTCTGGGCTTTCTATCCTGTTCCATTGATCTATATTTCTGTTTTTGTGCCAGTACCATATTGTCTTGATTACTGTAGCTTTGTAGTATAGTGTGAAGTCAGGGAGTCTGATTGCTCCAGCTCCGTTTTTTTTCTCTCAAGACTGCTTTGGCTATTCGGGGTCTTTTGTGTCTCCATACAAATTTTAAGATTTTCTGTTCTAGTTCTGTGAAAAATATCATTGGTAATTTGATATGGATTGCATTGAATCTGTACATTACTTTGGGTAGTATAGTCATTTTCACAGTATTGATTCTTCCAGTCCAAGAACATGGTATATCTCTCCATCTGTTGGTATCATCTTTAATTTCTTTCATCAGTGTCTTATAGTTTTCTGCATACAGGTCTTTTGTCTCCCTAGGTAGGTTTATTCCTAGGTATTTTATTCTTTTTGTTGCAATGGTAAATGGGAGTGTTTCCTTAATTTCTCTTTCAGATTTTTCATCATTAGTGTATAGGAATGCAAGAGTTTTTCATGCATTAATTTTGTATCCTGCAAGTTTACCAAATTCATTGATTAGCTCTAGTAGTTTTCTGGTGACATCTTTAGCATTCTCTATGTATAGTATCATGTCATCTGCAAACAGTGACAGTTTTACTTCTTCTTTTCCAATTTGTATTCCTTTTCTTCCTTTTTCTTCTCTGATTGCTGTGGCTAGGACTTCCAAAACTATGTTGAATAATAGTGGTGAGAGTGGACATCCTTATCTTGTTCCTGATCTTAGAGCAAATGCTTTCATTTTTTCACCATTGAGAATGATGTTTGCTGTGGGTTTGTCGTATATGGCCTTTATTATGTTGAGGTAGGTTCCCTCTATGCCCACTTTCTGGAGCGTTTTTATCATAAATGGGTGTTGACGTTACGTGTGTGTGTCTTAATTCTTCTAGATCTTTGTTAAACATTTCTTGCATCTTCTCTATCTTTGCCTCCATTCTTTTTCCAAGGTCCTGGATCATCTTCACTATCATTATTCTGAATTTTTTCTCTGGAAGGTTGCCTATCTACACTTCATTTAGTTGTTTTTCTGGGGTTTTATCTTGTTCCTTCATCTGGTACATAGCCCTCTGCCTTTTCATCTTGTCTGTCTTTCTGTGAATCTACCTAGGTATTCTTGCATGTTTATTTTTACAGATCAACTTTAAGATAGCTTTGTTAGCCCCTCTCCCCTCCCCACAGCCATTGCCCCCAAAGCAAATTAAATCGGGATGTTGTTTGTGATTTCTTAAATACATAGATGAATCTAAAGAGAGTCAGTATTTTGAGCATATTAAGTCTTCCCATCTATGAGCATGATATGTTTCTGTTGTTTTATTATTATTATTATTTTTTTTTAATTTTATAGCTACTTTATTTATTTATTTATTTATTTTTGGCTGTGTTGGGTCTTCGGTTCGTGCGAGGGCTTTCTCTGGTTACGGCAAGTGGGGGCCACTCTTCATCGCGGTGCGGGGACCGCTCTTCATCGCGGTGCGCGGGCCTTTCACTATCGCGGCCCCTCCCGTTGCGGGGCACAGGCTCCAGACGCGCAGGCTCAGTAGCTGTGGCTCACGGGCCCAGTTGCTCCGTGGCATGTGGGATCTTCCCAGACCAGGGCTCGAACCCGTGTCCCCTGCATTAGCAGGCAGATTCTCAACCACTGCGCCACCAGGGAAGCCCTCTGTTGTTTTATTTTATGGCTCTCAGTGAAATTTAATAATATTTTTTACAAGTACTGAATCTGTCTGGTTGAGATTATTTGTTTTTTAAAACAGTGATGTGCTGGAGCCAGTCTATACCTGCTTGTAAGAGTTGATTATTAAAATTTCAGAACTTTGATAAGATGGTTGTTAAACACAGTCATTCTTAAAACTTAAATGATATAAAATTACAATCATAAAAATTATATTAGAAAACAAAGGTAATAAATACTCAAAACTCATGACTTTTTATTATTATTATATGTTTATTATTATCTGTGTTCTCAGAATTGTTTATGTTTATTGTATATCAGTAAGGTAGAAATACTGTATAATGGTATCCCATTATACCTCTCTTCCAAGTTCTACATTCACTGGTCCCATGTTGGTCATTTTTAATCCATCGTGGTGGGAATATTTAAACCACAGAGATCTATAGCAAATGTGATAAGCCAGGACTTTTTTCCCATGAGAATCAGTTGTTAAACATTTACAAGCACAATGTGTATATCATTTTGTGTGTACGTGTATTTGCGTGCATTCACGTGTGTATTTATACATGGATGTATGACAGATGGGATGTCTTCTTCCCCAGCTTTGTATTTTCTTATTGGTTGATCACATTATATGATAAAGCTGTGAGTTTGTTTACTTTTATGCTGGCTATCTTGTTGAATTTGTGTGTAAGTTATAATGATTTTCCTATTGATTACCTTGGCTTTCCTAGGTAGATAATGACTTTCAAATAATGATAATGCAACTTTTTTACTAAGAATTTAAATCAAGAATGGATATTTATTCTAATCAGGTATCTTTGGGCATCTATTGATTCACTTGTATAATTTTTAATTTAAAATTTATTTCTCCTTGGATTAAGTATATCAGTTGATTTATTAATGTTGAAATATCCTTGTATTTCTGCAATGAAGTTTACTTAGTCATGTTACATTATTGTTTTCATATATGATAGGACTTGGTTTCTTAATTTTTTTTTAAATTTTTATTTATACACATGATATTGGTTTATAGTCTTATACTTTTTGTAATTTTGGTCAGATTTTGTGTCATGATTATTATAGAAATTTTTGTGAAATGAATAGTTGTGTGTTCCATCTTCTCTGCTCTTTTAAAATTCATCAGTGGTTAAGTGTTACTTAATCTTTGGCCTTGTGATCAGATAATACAGCTTATAAAGCACTTAAAAATTATCTGCTGAGGTTCTTTTGGGGCATTATTATCATTATTTTTAAATCATCATTTGAAAAATACTCAAAGCACAGTAAAAAGAATTCTCTGTAGGAAAAAAAGGTTTTGTTTATGTCTTTTATATCAGTGTTAATAATTATACTGGTTACATTTCCTTATCCTTATTTAAATTTTGCCTTTTGGATTGGGCAAAGTCAGAGAGGTATGTTAAACTGCCTTACTCATGTTTCTGTTGATTTCTTGATTTCTAACAGCTTGCTTCATATATTTCAGTGCAGTGTTACTTGCTTCAGAAAATGTCATGATAGGATTTCTTTGTGAATTACATCTTTTATCAGTGTAAAATGACTTCCTTTGTATTATTTAATGCCTTGTCTTTGAATTCTACTTTGATATGGATATTGGTACACCTGCATTTTTTCCACTGATAGTTGCCTATTAAACCTGCCCATTCGTTCACATTTAACCTTTTTTGAATCTAATTGCTTAAGATTGTGTCTCATGGAAAATATTTAGTTATACTCGATTTTTGGACTCAGTCTGGGAGTCATTGTCTTTTACTAGGGAAATTGAGGCCATTTATACTGAATGTCACAACTGTTCTATTTTGTCTGACTTTGATCATCTCTATTTGATGCTTTCTGTTTCTTCTGCTTGTTTTTAGATTTTTCTTTCTTCCTACCTCCCTTCCTTTTTAACCGTAGTGCAGGGCTTGCCAGTCTACAGCCTATTTTTGTACAGCATGCAGGCTGTGAATGGCTTTTTCATTTTTAAAGTGGTTGCAAAACAAAACAAAATAAAGAATATACAGACAATAGCTGTATGTATCTCAGAAGCCTAAAATATTTACCAGCTGGCCTTTATAGAACGAGATTGCTGATTCCTGGTTTATCAATTCGGTATTCCTGTTACATCCTGCTTTTAGTCTCACTATTGGATACATTTAGCTGTGTTTAAAACAAATCTAAATTCAACTTTTCCTGAAACTTATTTCTAATTGCTTTCAAAATACAAAATGTTTTGTTGGCTTTTTCTGTGCAGGACAGGGCAGGTAGTGTAGTTTTCTATACTCTTATCTAATCCTTATTCATTTCCTCTGTTGCTGAGGATTTGGGATGCCATGTGGGATTTTTATCCATGTTTCTAATTTAATCATTATTATTTTAAATTATATGTCTGTATATCTTTTTGAAAAGAATTAGTAATAGCATTTATATTGTTTATAACTGTGTTTACATCATTTTTAAAGAAAATTCCCTATTTAGCTTGTTTTGGTGCTCACTACCAGGCCTTTGAAAATATAACTACCCATTCTCATTAAAAAAAGAAAAAAATTACCCCTGTTTGGTTAGGGTATTTATTTTAGTACTTTCCTGAGGAAAGTTAATTGGCAGAGGGAATAGGTGGATGGTGGTGGTGTTTCTGCATGTGCTTTCTGAGTCCGTTTACATTTGTAAATATATTTTTGCTTCTGACATATGTGAACAAAGAGTGCTTCAAACCCTGTGGATATTTAATCATTAGCTTTTGCAGCCTAGTATTGTAGAGGAGAAGTCTGACATTATCATTTAATTATATAAATGTTTACCCATATAGATACCTTGTTTTTTCTTCTTTTATGCTTGAAAAATTATTATTTAGGATATTTAGGACATTCTATGTAGCTTATTTTTTAAATGTGATCTATGTTTTAGGAATTCTCATTATCCATATATCTCTCTTGTTTTTCATATTCCTCATTTTCTTTCTGGTAATTTTATTATGGGAACTTTCCATCTATACTGGTACCTGTAGTGACAGGCTTACCCAATATGCCAAAGACTCAGTCCTCTTTGAACTCTCTTTATGGAAATTCTACATTTAATATCATAGTCAATGTTAATTCTTCAACTGATGATAGGAAAGCATCGAGCCTGTAAGTTAGGTATAAAATATAGAGGCTGGAGTTAATTCTGCCCTCTATTCCTCTTTTCAGTAAAGCACCTGTATTAGTTTCCTAGGGCTGCTGTAACAAATTACTACAAGTTTAGTGACTTATTATCTTACAGCTCTGGAGGTCACAAGCCTAAAATCAGGGTGTCAGCAGGGCTGTGTTCCTTCTGGAGGCTCTGGGGGGATCTGTTTCCTTGCCCTTTCAGGCAAGGTGGCTTCTCTAGGCCTTGGTGCATGGTGCTGCCATATTCAGACCTCGGCGTACGTCATCACATCTCCTCTGACTCTCCTGCTTCTCTCTTTTACTTGTAAGGATCCTTGTGATTACATGGGGCCCATCAGATAACCCAGGAGAATTTCCCCATCTCAAGATCCTTAACTTGATTACAGCTACAAAGTCTCTTTTGCCATGTAAATAACACATTCACAAGTTCTAGGCATTAAGATATGGACATTTTTTTTGAGGGGGGCATTATTCAGTCACCACAGTACCCTTCCCTGATGCATGCAGGGCCCTCATCACCCATGCTCCCCTGGAGAAGGCAGTTGAGTTGGTCTGTTTTCCTCTCCCTGTCTCCTGTCCCCTCTCACCCCCTGCACATCTTTTCTGATTTCTCTCAAGTGTCTGCTGTGTGGATACATGTTGTGCTAACCCTTTCTTCTACCCAGGACACCCATTCTACTCCCTACCAAGCAGCATCCTATTGTATAAAATAACTAAAATATCCAGTATTTCTGAGCAAGGATACTGTAATATATGGAGACTTGCTTTTAGTGGGGGATAAAATAAGGTTTTATGTTCCTCGAGAATCAGAAACACTATAAGGCTCTTCATCGACTTCTTTTTTTCTTCATTTCTGGAAAGTTTTATTCTGTGTATCACTGCTTCAGGATTCCACAGCCTCGGTTCTGAGACTTATAGCTTTTAAATACATTAAAGTTCCCTGATCAACTGTTGAATTTCAGAACACTCTTTATTTTTAATTACCTGTATTTAAATTTTTTCTAGCCTTTTATTTATTTTAAAAAATATTTTATTTATTTATTTATTTGGTTGCGCTGGGTCTTAGTTGCGGCAGGCAGGCTCCTTAGTTGTGGCAGGTGGGCTTCTTAGTTGTGGCTTGCCAGCTTTTTAATTGCAGCCCATGTGCTCCTTAGTTGTGGCATGCAAACTCTTGGTTGCGGCACGCACGTGGGATCTAGTTCCCTGACCAGGGATTGAACCTGGACCCCCTGCATTGGGAGCGTGGAGTCATAACCACTGCGCCACCACGGAAGTCCCTCTAACCTTTTAACTAGGTCCCCTTTTATCTTTGTTTATCTCAGTTTTTTAAATTTCTTTTTTTTTTTCCATAGAAACCAGGTTTTCTTGAATTTATGGAGAACACAAAGCAGTTAGTCTGAAATTTAATGGCATTTCATGCAACAAATCATTTTAGAAAAGTCTGTTTTCCCTGCATACTTTATTCTTTCTTGTTTAATTTACAGACTACCTTTCTAGGCACCATATTGGTTATATTTTTCTTTTGTAGTCATTTATAAATGGGGGCCTGTTCTACCTGTCCTGGTATGTTCTCCAAAAATAGGGAAATGAGTTATATGGGATGCTGTTTGAGACATTCTATTACCCAGGCAGTGGCTGCTTGTGTCACTGTATTACCTGCTGCTTTTTCAAGCCAGTTGTTTAAGAGATGTGTATGCATATGTGTGTGTGTGTACATGTGCATGCACATTAGTGGGGGGGGAGGGGGCAGGGTGACAGGTGTTGTCTGATGACTACACCTACCTAGAGAGGGGATACTTCTATTGGTTTGGCTAAATGCAGTACTTTCCTAACATTATCAAAATATACATGAATATACATTAAATGTACATATGACCTGATCAGTGACTGTATCTGTATCACCTCCTGGTAGGTAGTAAGTGGATTGGGTGGCCAGGGTTCAGAGGTGCTCTTAGTTACCTGGGGACTGGAACTTTTTATTAGTGGAGGGGGATGGACCAGGTGCCAGGAAGTGGGCCAACCCTCGGAGGTGAAAGCCACACCATCCCAGCAATGGGGTAGGCCGGTGTGGTCCAGGAGTGAGCTCCCTGTGGAGGATTGAGCACTGTTCAGTGGCAGTGGTACCAGTTCTCTGCCTCCTGTGCTTGATCCCTTTAGATTTCTCCTTGGAGCTCAGGACATCTTTCTGAAAGTTCTAGCCAGTGTCAGCTCTTCACAGAGCCAAGGAAGGGCTTGTCCAGGGGTCCTGGCTTTAAAGGGACAAAGCAGGGCCCTCTGGGTATAGGTGTTGATAGATGCTAGAAACAAGGAGAATGCAAGCAGGTGAAAGTCAGCCTGACACTGAGGTTGGTTTTGCTTTTTCATTTTTTAGGTTTTTTTTTTTCTAGTTGTCCCATCTGGGCTCAATTCTTGGGGGCTTTGGTTTTGTGGTATGGTGGAGGCCAGTCACTGCATCTGTCTGAGCCCCTTTTGCCTCATCTGTAAAATGAGGATAGTAACAACTCCTACCTTCCAAGGCTTTTGTGTGGATTAAATAAGATGATGCATTTAAAGTACTTACCTTAGTCCTTGGCACCAGAAGCTGTGCTTAACCAAATCTGGTTTGCTTTTCCTTTGTTCTCCTTGAATAAGAGATACTCTGCTTGATTTAGGGTTAGAATTTAGTTTAGGGTTATTTCTTTTGGTCATCACTGCTTCTTTAGCTTTTTATTACAATTTTAAATTTAGCAAGTATGTATGTAGCACTTTCTATAAGCCACATGTTTGGGTTTTTTTTTAAGATTTATTATTTATTTATTTATTTATTTAATTTTATTTTTGGCTGCCTCGGGTCTTAGTTGTGGCACGCGTGATCTTCTTTGAGGCATGTGGGATCTTTCGTTGTAGTGCATGGGCTTCTTTCTAGTTGCGGCACCCGGGCTTCTCTCTACTTGTGGCGTGCAGGTTTTCTCTTCTCTAGTTGTGGCGTGGGCTCCAGGGCGCATGGGCTCTGTAGTTGGTGGCACACGGGCTCTAGCTGAGGCGCGTGAGCTCGGTAGTTGTGGTGCCCGGGCTTAGTTGCCCTGCGGCATGTGGGATCTTAGTTCCCTGACCAGGGATCGAACCCGAGTCCCCTGCATTGTAAGGCAGATTCTTTACCACTGGACCACCAGAGAAGTTCTCAGCTGCATGTTCTTTTAAGCACTGTGTGTATTAACTCATCGAATCTTTGTAAGAATCCTTGGAGGTAGGTGCTATTTTATCTCCATTTTACAGATGAGCAAATTGTGACACAGACAGCTTAAGAAAACCTTCTCAAAGATACCTCGCTAGTAAGTTCAAATCCAGGTGTTTTACTTCAATTCACTCTCAACCATTACGTTAATCTTAGGGGAAGAAGTTTGGTGCAATTCAGTAACATTTTATAAAATAATCGTTGGAAATGGTAAAACATACCATGAAAAAAGATACTTGGTGAACTAAAAAGTCTGCGACAGAAAGTGGGAATGCTTTGCATTTCCCTGATTATTGTTGAAATTAAACATCTTTTCATGGGCTTTTTGCAAATTTGTATATGTCTTCTTTGGAGAAATGTCTGTTCAAGTTCTTTGCCCTTTTTTTTTTTTAACATTTTTATTGGAGTATAATTGCTTTACAATGGTGTGTTAGTTTCTGCTTTATAACAAAGTGAATCAGTTATACATATACATATATCCCCATATCTCTTCCCTCTTGCGTCTCCCTCCCTCCCACCCTCCCTATCCCACCCTTCTAGCTGGTCACAAAGCAGGGAGCTGATCTCCCTGTGCTATGCGACTGCTTCCCACTAGCTATCTATTTTACATCTGGTAGTGTATATATGTGCATATATACACTACCACTCTCTCACTTTGTCCCAGCTTACCCGTCCCCCTCCCCGTGTCCTCAAGTCCATTCTCTAGTAAGTCTGCGTCTTTATTCCCGTCTTGCCCCTAGGTTCTTCATTTTTAAATCTTTTTTTTTTTTTTTTTTGCTATTGAGTTGTAGGAGTCCCTTATGTATTTTGGATATTAATTCCTTATCAGACATATGTTTTCCAAACATTTTCTCCCATCCTGTAAGTTGCCTTTTCACTCTGTAATTGTTCCTTTTGCTGTGCAGAAGCTTTCTAGTTTGATGTAGTCCCACTGGTCTAATTTTGCTTTTGTTGCTTGTGCTTTTGGTGCCGTATCTGAGATATTGCCAAGTCCAACGTCAAGAAGCTTTCTCCCTATGTTTTCTTCTAGGAGTTTTACATTCTAGTTCTTATGTTTAAATCTTTAATCCATTTTGAATTGATTTTTGTGTATGATGCAATATAAAGTTCAGTTTCATTCTTTTGCATCTAGGTGTCCTGTTTTCCCAATATCATTTGTTGAAGAGACTGTCCTTTCTCCATTGAGATACCTCCTCATGCCCATTAGGGTGGCTATTATCAAAAAATCAAAAGATAAGTTGGCAAGGATGTGAAGAAATGGGAACACGTGTACATTGTTGGTGGGAATATAAAATGGTGCAGCTGCTAGGGAAAATAGTGTGGTGGTTTCTTAAAAAATTAAAAACAGAATTACCGTATGATCCAGCAATCCCACCTCTGGATTTATATCCAGGAGAATTGAAATCAGGATCTCGAAGAGACATATGTGCTCTCACGTTCATTGCAGCATTATCCACAATAGCTAAGATATGGAAACAACCTAAAGGTCCATTGAAAGATGAATGGATAAAGAAAAAGTGCTATGTACATACAATGGAATGTTCTTCGTCCTTAAAAAAGAAGGAAATCCTGCCGTATGTGACAACATCATTGTATGGAAAGGACATTATGCTCAGTGAAATAAGCCAGTCAGAAAAACAAATGCTGCGTGATTCCAATTACTGAGGTGTCTAAAATAGACTCATAGAAACAGAGATTAGAATGGTGGCTGCTAGGGATTATGGGGAGGAGATTCTGGGGGGTTGCTCTACAGCAGATATAAAGTTTCAGTTATGCAAGATGAATAAAGTCTAGAGATCTGCTGTACAACGTTGTGGCTGTAGTTAACAGTACTGTATTGTACACTTGTATTTTGTTTCTCCTCTTAAGTGTTATTAACACGCACACACAAATGACAGAAAGGGGGAAGAGTAAGAGGTCAGAAGTTGCAGATGTATCATATTATTATAATGAATCGATGAGTGTTGGTGTTTCAGGCAAATATGGGCTCTATTAAGGCAGCAAAGGCAGAGCTGCCACCTTGAAGAAATGGTTCTCTCTCAGGAGATTTACAGGCTAACAGCCAGGGGAAGAGCGAGCTGGCATGGAGGTGATGGGTTGGGTGACAGTATGTCCTGGTGTGCTGAGGACAGTCCTGGTTTGCGTCTATTGTTGCCCAGCATAATAATTATTACTATTTTTTTGTCTTATAGAGCTCGTTATTTATTTAGTCCAGGGCCCAACCAAGGTGTACACATTACATTTTTTTTTAAACATCTTTACTGGAATATAATTGCTTTACAATGTTGTGTTAGTTTCTGCTGTATAACAAAGTGAATCAGCTCTATGTATACATATATCAACATATCCCCTCCCTCTTGCGTCTCCCTCCCACCCTCCCTATCCCACCCTTCTAGCTGGTCACAAAGCAGGGAGCTAATCTCCCTGTGCTATGTGGCTGCTTCCCACTAGCTATCTATTTTACATTTGATAGTTTATATATGTCCATGCCACTCTCTCACTTCGTCCCAGCTTACCCTTCCCCCTCACCGTGTCCTCAAGTCCATTCTCTACATCTGCGTCTTTATTCCTGTCCTGCCCCTAGGTTCTTCAGAACCTTTTTTTTTTTAGATTCCATATATATGTGTTAGCATATGGTATTTGTTTTTCTGACTTACTTCACTCTGTATGACAGACTCTAGGTCCATCCACCTCACTACAAATAACTCAGTATCATTTCTTTTTACGGCTGAGTAATATTCCATTGTATATATGTGCCACATCTTCTTTATCCATTCATCTATCAATGGACACTTACGTTGCTTCCACGTCCTGGCTATTGTAAATAGTGCCGCAATGAACATTGTGGTACATGACTCCTTTTGAATTATGGTTTTCTCAGGGTATATGCCCAGCAGTGGGATTGCTGGGTCGTATGGTAGTTCTGTTTTTAGTTTTTTAAGGAATGTCCATACTGTTCTCCATAGTGGCTGTATCAATTTACATTCCCACCAACAGTGTAAGAGGGTTTCCTTTTCTCCACACCCTCTCCAGCATTTATTGTTTGTAGATTTTTTGATCATGGCCATTCTGACCCGTGTGAGATGATACCTCATTGTAGTTTTGATTTTCATTCTCTAATGATTAGTGATGTTGAGCATCTTTTCATGCATTTGTTGGCCACTTGTATGTCTTCTTTGGAGAAATGTCTATTTAGGTCTTCTGCCCATTTTTGGATTGGGTTGTTTGTTTTTTTGATACTGAGCTGCTTGTATATTTTGGAGATTAATCCTTTGTCCATTGATTCGTTTGCAAATATTTTCTCCCATTCTGAGGGTTGTCTTTTCATCTTGTTTATGGTTTCCTTTGCTGTGCAAAAGCTTTTAAAGTTTCATTAGGTCCCATTTGTTTATTTTTGTTTTTATTTCCATTTCTCTAGGAGGTGGGTCATAAAGGATCTTGTTGTGATTTATGTCATAGAGTGTTCTGCCTATGTTTTCCTCTAAGAGTTTTATAGTGTCTGGCCTTACATTTAGTTCTTTAATCCATTTTGAGTTTATTTTTGTGTATGGTGTTAGGGAGTGTTCTAATTTCATTCTTTTACATGTAGCTGTCCAGTTTTCCCAGCACCACTTATTGAAGAGGCTGTCTTCCCTCCACTGTATATTCTTGCCTCCTTTATCAAAGGTAAGGTGACCATATGTACGTGGGTTTATCTCTGGGCTTTTATCCTGTTCCATTCATCTATATTTCTGTTTTTATGCCAGTACCATGCTACTTGATTACTCTAGCTTTGTAGTATAGTCTGAAGTCAGGGAGCCTGATACCTCCAGCTCCGTTTTTCTTTCTCAAGCTTGCTTTCGCTGTTCAGGGTCTTTTGTGCTTCCATACACATTGTGAAAGATTTTTTTCTAGTTCTGTGGAAACTGCCACTGGTAGTTTGATAGGGATTGCGTTGAATCTGGAGATTGCTTTGGGTAGTATAGTCATTTTCACAGTGTTGATTCTTCCAATCCAAGAACATGGTATATCTCTCCATCTGTTGGTATCATCTTTAATTTCTTGCATCAGTATCTTGCAGTTTCTGCATACAGGTCTTTTATCTCCTTAGGTAGGTTTATTCCTAGATGTTTTATTATTTTTGTTGCAATGGTAAATGGGAGTGTTTCCTTAATTTCTCTTTCAGATTTTTCATCATTAGTGTATAGGAATGCAAGAGATTTCTGTGCATTAATTTTGTATCCTGCTACTTTACCAAATTCATTGATTAACTCTAGTAGTTTTCTGGTACCATCTTTAGGATGATCTGTGTGTAGTATCATGTCATCTGCAAACAGTGACAGCTTTACTTCTTCTTTTCTGATTTGGATTCCTTTTATTTCTTTTTCTTCTCCAAAAGTATGTTGAATAATAGTGGTGAGAGTGGGCAACCTTGTCTTATTCCTGATCTTAGTGGAAATGGTTTCAGTTTTTCACCATTGAGAACGTTGTTGGCTGTTGTTTGTCTTTTATGGCCTTTATTATGTTGAGGTAAGTTCCCTCTATACCTACTTTCTGGAGGGTTTTTATCATAAATGGGTGTTGAATTTTGTCAAAATCTTTTTCTGCATCTATTGAGATGATCATATGGTTTTTCTCCTTCAGTATGTTAATATGGTGTATCACATTGATTGATTTGCGTATATTGAAG